>NC_092371.1:130000562-130600562 GCF_030028105.1 Mobula birostris
GTCCTAGATAGTGGGGAGAGTGGGAAAAATGGTCCCGGAGAGTGTGGAGGGTGGGATACATGATCTTGGAAAGTGGGAAACATGGTCACGGAGAGTGGGAAACATGATCCTGGAGAGTGGGGAAAGTGGGCAACCTGGTCCCGGAGAGTGGGAAACATGGTCCCGAAAAGTGGGGAGAGTGGGAAACATGGTCCTGGAGAGTGGGGAATGTGGGAAACATGGTCACGGAGAGTGGGGGAGAGTGGGAAACATGGTCGCGGAGAATGGGAATCATGGACCCGGAGAGTGGTGAGAGTGGAAAACATGGTCCCAGAGAGTGGGGAGAGTGGGAATCATGGTCCCGGAGTGTGGGAAACATTGTACCGGAGAGTGGGGAGAGTGCGAAACATGGTCCCGGAGAGTGGGGAGAGTGAGAAACATGGTCATGGAGAGTGAAGGAAAGTGGGAAACATGGTCACGGAGAGTGGGAAACATGGTCGTGGAAAGTGGGGAGAATGGGAAACATGGTCCTGGAGAGTGGGGGAGAGTGGGAAAAATGGTCCCGGAGAGTGTGGAGGGTGGGATACATGATCTTGGAAAGTGGGAAACATGGTCACGGAGAGTGGGAAACATGATCCTGGAGAGTGGGGAAAGTGGGCAACATGGTCCAGGAGAGTGGGAAACATGGTCCCGGAAAGTGGGGAGAATGGGAAACATGGTCCTGGAGAGTGGGGAGAGTGGGAAAAATGGTCCCGGAGAGTGTGGAGGGTGGGATACATGATCTTGGAAAGTGGGAAACATGGTCACGGAGAGTGGGAAACATGATCTCGGAGAGTGGGGAGAGTGGGAAAAATGGTCCAGGAGAGTGCAAAATGGTCCCAGAGAGCGGGGGAGAGTGGGAAACATGGTGCAGGAGAGTGGAAACATGGTCCTGGAGAGCGGGAATCATGATCTCGGAGAGTGGGGAGAGTGGGGAAAATGGTCCCCGGAGAGTGGGGAGAGTGGGAAACATGGTCATGGAGAGTGGGGAATGTGGGAAGCATGGTCGCGGAGAGTGAGGAGAGTGGGAAACTTGGTCGCGGAGAATGGGGAGAGTTTGAAACATAGTCGCGGAGAGTGGGAAACATGGTCTCGGAGAGTGATGAGAGTGGGAAACATGATCTCGGAGAGTGGGGAGAGTGTTAAACATGGGAAACATGGTCCCGGAGAGTGCGGAGAGTGGGAAACATGGTCATGGAGAGTGAGAAACATGGTCCCGGAGAGTGTGGACGGTGGGATACATAATCTTGGAAAGTGGGAAACATGGTCACGGAGAGTGGGAAACATGATCCTGGAGAGTGGGGAAAGTGGGCAACATGGTCCCGGAGAGTGGAAACATGGTCCCGGAAAGTGGGAAACATTGTCCTGGAGAGTGGGGAATGTGGGAAACATGGTCACGGAGAGTGGGGAGAGTGGGGAAAAATGGTCGCGGAGAATGGGAATCATGGACCCGGAGAGTGGGGAGAGTGGAAAACATGGTCCCGGAGAGTGGGGGAGAGTGGGAATCATGGTCCCGGAGTGTGGGAAACATGGTCCCGGAGTGTGGGGAGAGTGCGAAACATGGTCCCGGAGAGTGGGGAGAGTGAGAAACATGGTCATGGAGAGTGGGGAAAGAGGGAAACATGGTCACGGAGAGTGGGGAGAGTGGGAAACATGGTCTCTGAGAGTGGGAAACGTGGTCCCGGAGAGTGAGGAGAGTGGGAAACATGGTCCTGGAGAGTGGGGGAGAGTGGGAAACATGGTCCCGGAGAGTGGGGAGATTTGGAATCATGGTCATGGGGAGTGGGAAACCTGGTCATAGAGAGTGGGCAGAGTGGGCAACATGGTCCGGGAGAGTGGGCAGAGTGGGAAACATGGTCCGGGAGAGTGTGGAGAGAGGTAAACATGGTCCCGGAGAGTGTGGAGAGTGGGAAAAATGGTCTCGGAGAGCGGGGAGAGTGGGAAACGTGTTCCCGGAGAGTGGGGAGAGTGGGAAACATGGTCCTGGAGAGTGGGGAGAGTGATAAACATGGTCCAGGAGAGTGGAAACACGGTCCCGGAGAGCAGGGAGAGTGGGAAACATGGTGCAGGAGAGTGGAAACATGGTCCAGGAGAGTGGGAATCATGATCCCAGAGAGTGGGGAGAGTGGGAAACATGGTCCCGGATAGCGGGGGAGAGTGGGAAACATGTTCCCGGAGAGTGGGAAACATGATCCCGGAGAATGGTGAGAGTGGGTTACATGTTCTAGGATAGTGGGGAGAATGGGAAACATGGTCCTGGCGAGTGGGAAAAGTGGGAAAAATGGTCGCAGAGAGTGGGGAGAGTGGGAAACATGGTCGCGGAGAGTGGGGAGTGTGGGAATCATGGTCCCGGAGTGTGGGAAACATGGTTCCGGAGTGTGGGGAGAGTGCGAAACATGGTCACGGAGATTGTGAAACATGGTCCCGGAGAGTGAGAGAGGGAAACATGGTCCTGGAGAGTGGGGAGAGTGGGATACATGGTCCTGGAGAATGGGGAGAGTGGGAAACATGATTCCGGAGAATGGGAAACATGGTCCCGGAGAGTGGGAGTATGATCCCAGAGAAAGTGGAGAGTGGGAAACATGATCCTGGAGAGTCGGAAATATGATCCCGGAGAGCGGGGCGACTGGGAAGCATGGTTCTGGAAAGTAGGGAGAGTGGATACATGATCCTGGAGAGTGGGGACAGTGGGAAACATAATCCCGGAGAGTGGGGAGAGTGCGAAACATGGTCATGGAGAGTGGGAAATATGATCCCGGAGAGTGGGGAGAGTGGGAAACAATGTCTCGGAGAGTGGGAAACATGATCCCGGAGAGTGGGGAGAGTGTTAAACATGCTCCCGGAGAATGCGGAGAGTGGGAAACATGGTCACGGAGAGTGGGAAACATGGTCCTAGATAGTGGGGAGAGTGGGAAAAATGGTCCCGGAGAGTGTGGAGGGTGGGATACGTGATCTTGGAAAGTGGGAAACATTGTCCCGGAGAGTGGGGAGAGTGGGAAACATGGTCCCTGAGAGTGGGAAACATGGTCCTGGAGAGCGGGGAGAGTGGGAATCATGGTCGCGGAGAGTGGGGAAATTTGGAATCATGGTCATGGGGAGTGGGAAACATTGTCATAGAGAGTGGGCAGAGTGGGCAACATGGTCCAGGAGAGTGGGCAGAGAGGTAAACATGGTCCCGGAGAGTGTGGAGAGTGGGAAAAATGGTCTCGGAGAGTGGGGAGAGTGGGAAACGTGGTCCTGGAGAGTGGAGAGAGTGGTAAACATGGTCCAGGAGAGTGGAAACACGGTCCCGGAGAGCAGGGAGAGTGGGAAACATGGTGCAGGAGAGTGGAAACATGGTCCCGGAGAGCGAGGAGAGTGGGAAACATGGTCCAGGAGAGTGGAAACATAGTCCTGGAGAGCGGGGAGAGTGGGAAACATGGTCCAGGAGAGTGGAAACATGGTCCCGGAGAGTGGAAATCATGATTCCAGAGAGTGGGGAGAGTGGGAAACATGGTCCCGGAAAGCGGGGAGAGTGGGAAACATGGTCCCGGAGAGTGGGAAACATGATCCCGGAGAATGGGGTGAGTGGGTAACATGTTCCAGGAGAGTCGGGAGAGTGGGAAACATGGTCCCGGATAGTCGGGAGAGTGGGAAACATGGTCCCGGAGAGTGGGGAGAGTGGGAAACATGGTCCTGGAGAGTGGGGAATGTGGGAAACATGGTCACGGAGAGTGGGGAGAGTGGGAAACATGGTCGCGGAGAATGGGAATCATGGACCCGGAGAGTGGTGAGAGTGGAAAACATGGTCCCAGAGAGTGGGGAGAGTGGGAATCATGGTCCCGGAGTGTGGGAGACATTGTACCGGAGAGTGGGGAGAGTGCAAAACATGGTCCCGGAGAGTGGGGAGAGTGACAAACATGGTCATGGAGAGTGAAGGAAAGTGGGAAACATGGTCGCGGAGAATGGGAGACATGGTTCCGGAGAGTGGGGAGAGTGGGAAACATGGTCATGGAGAGTGGGGAAAGTAGGAAACTTGGTCGCGGAAACATGGTCGCGGAGAATGGGAAACATGGTCGCGGAGATTGGGAAACATTGTCCCGGAGAGTGGGGAGAGTGGGAAACATGGTCCCTGAGAGTGGGAAACATGGTCCTGGAGAGTGGGGAGAGTGGGAAACATGGTCCCGGAGAGTGTGGAGAGTGGGAAAAATGGTCTCGGAGAGTGATGAGAGTGGGAATCATGATCCCAGAGAGTGGGGAGAGTGGGAAACATGGTCCCGGATAGCGGGGAGAGTGGGAAACATGTTCCCGGAGAGTGGGAAACATGATCCCGGAGAATGGTGAGAGTGGGTTACATGTTCTAGGATAGTGGGGAGAATGGGAAACATGGTCCTGGCGAGTGGGAAAAGTGGGAAAAATGGTCGCAGAGAGTGGGGAGAGTGGGAAACATGGTCGCGGAGAGTGGGGAGTGTGGGAATCATGGTCCCGGAGTGTGGGAAACATGGTTCCGGAGTGTGGGGAGAGTGCGAAACATGGTCACGGAGATTGTGAAACATGGTCCCGGAGAGTGAGAGAGGGAAACATGGTCCTGGAGAGTGGGGAGAGTGGGATACATGGTCCTGGAGAATGGGGAGAGTGGGAAACATGATTCCGGAGAATGGGAAACATGGTCCCGGAGAGTGGGAGTATGATCCCAGAGAAAGTGGAGAGTGGGAAACATGATCCTGGAGAGTCGGAAATATGATCCCGGAGAGCGGGGCGACTGGGAAGCATGGTTCTGGAAAGTAGGGAGAGTGGATACATGATCCTGGAGAGTGGGGACAGTGGGAAACATAATCCCGGAGAGTGGGGAGAGTGCGAAACATGGTCATGGAGAGTGGGAAATATGATCCCGGAGAGTGGGGAGAGTGGGAAACAATGTCTCGGAGAGTGGGAAACATGATCCCGGAGAGTGGGGAGAGTGTTAAACATGCTCCCGGAGAATGCGGAGAGTGGGAAACATGGTCACGGAGAGTGGGAAACATGGTCCTAGATAGTGGGGAGAGTGGGAAAAATGGTCCCGGAGAGTGTGGAGGGTGGGATACATGATCTTGGAAAGTGGGAAACATGGTCACGGAGAGTGGGAAACATGATCCTGGAGAGTGGGGAAAGTGGGCAACCTGGTCCCGGAGAGTGGGAAACATGGTCCCGAAAAGTGGGGAGAGTGGGAAACATGGTCCTGGAGAGTGGGGAATGTGGGAAACATGGTCACGGAGAGTGGGGAGAGTGGGAAACATGGTCGCGGAGAATGGGAATCATGGACCCGGAGAGTGGTGAGAGTGGAAAACATGGTCCCAGAGAGTGGGGAGAGTGGGAATCATGGTCCCGGAGTGTGGGAAACATTGTACCGGAGAGTGGGGAGAGTGCGAAACATGGTCCCGGAGAGTGGGGAGAGTGAGAAACATGGTCATGGAGAGTGAAGGAAAGTGGGAAACATGGTCACGGAGAGTGGGAAACATGGTCGTGGAAAGTGGGGAGAATGGGAAACATGGTCCTGGAGAGTGGGGAGAGTGGGAAAAATGGTCCCGGAGAGTGTGGAGGGTGGGATACATGATCTTGGAAAGTGGGAAACATGGTCACGGAGAGTGGGAAACATGATCCTGGAGAGTGGGGAAAGTGGGCAACATGGTCCAGGAGAGTGGGAAACATGGTCCCGGAAAGTGGGGAGAATGGGAAACATGGTCCTGGAGAGTGGGGAGAGTGGGAAAAATGGTCCCGGAGAGTGTGGAGGGTGGGATACATGATCTTGGAAAGTGGGAAACATGGTCACGGAGAGTGGGAAACATGATCTCGGAGAGTGGGGAGAGTGGGAAAAATGGTCCAGGAGAGTGCAAAATGGTCCCAGAGAGCGGGGAGAGTGGGAAACATGGTGCAGGAGAGTGGAAACATGGTCCTGGAGAGCGGGAATCATGATCTCGGAGAGTGGGGAGAGTGGGAAAATGGTCCCCGGAGAGTGGGGAGAGTGGGAAACATGGTCATGGAGAGTGGGGAATGTGGGAAGCATGGTCGCGGAGAGTGAGGAGAGTGGGAAACTTGGTCGCGGAGAATGGGGAGAGTTTGAAACATAGTCGCGGAGAGTGGGAAACATGGTCTCGGAGAGTGATGAGAGTGGGAAACATGATCTCGGAGAGTGGGGAGAGTGTTAAACATGGGAAACATGGTCCCGGAGAGTGCGGAGAGTGGGAAACATGGTCATGGAGAGTGAGAAACATGGTCCCGGAGAGTGTGGACGGTGGGATACATAATCTTGGAAAGTGGGAAACATGGTCACGGAGAGTGGGAAACATGATCCTGGAGAGTGGGGAAAGTGGGCAACATGGTCCCGGAGAGTGGAAACATGGTCCCGGAAAGTGGGAAACATTGTCCTGGAGAGTGGGGAATGTGGGAAACATGGTCACGGAGAGTGGGGAGAGTGGGAAAAATGGTCGCGGAGAATGGGAATCATGGACCCGGAGAGTGGGGAGAGTGGAAAACATGGTCCCGGAGAGTGGGGAGAGTGGGAATCATGGTCCCGGAGTGTGGGAAACATGGTCCCGGAGTGTGGGGAGAGTGCGAAACATGGTCCCGGAGAGTGGGGAGAGTGAGAAACATGGTCATGGAGAGTGGGGAAAGAGGGAAACATGGTCACGGAGAGTGGGGAGAGTGGGAAACATGGTCTCTGAGAGTGGGAAACGTGGTCCCGGAGAGTGAGGAGAGTGGGAAACATGGTCCTGGAGAGTGGGGAGAGTGGGAAACATGGTCCCGGAGAGTGGGGAGATTTGGAATCATGGTCATGGGGAGTGGGAAACCTGGTCATAGAGAGTGGGCAGAGTGGGCAACATGGTCCGGGAGAGTGGGCAGAGTGGGAAACATGGTCCGGGAGAGTGTGGAGAGAGGTAAACATGGTCCCGGAGAGTGTGGAGAGTGGGAAAAATGGTCTCGGAGAGCGGGGAGAGTGGGAAACGTGTTCCCGGAGAGTGGGGAGAGTGGGAAACATGGTCCTGGAGAGTGGGGAGAGTGATAAACATGGTCCAGGAGAGTGGAAACACGGTCCCGGAGAGCAGGGAGAGTGGGAAACATGGTGCAGGAGAGTGGAAACATGGTCCAGGAGAGTGGGAATCATAATCCCAGAGAGTGGGGAGAGTGGGAAACATGGTCCCGGATAGCGGGGAGAGTGGGAAACATGTTCCCGGAGAGTGGGAAACATGATCCCGGAGAATGGTGAGAGTGGGTTACATGTTCTAGGATAGTGGGGAGAATGGGAAACATGGTCCTGGCGAGTGGGAAAAGTGGGAAAAATGGTCGCAGAGAGTGGGGAGAGTGGGAAACATGGTCGCGGAGAGTGGGGAGTGTGGGAATCATGGTCCCGGAGTGTGGGAAACATGGTTCCGGAGTGTGGGGAGAGTGCGAAACATGGTCACGGAGATTGTGAAACATGGTCCCGGAGAGTGAGAGAGGGAAACATGGTCCTGGAGAGTGGGGAGAGTGGGATACATGGTCCTGGAGAATGGGGAGAGTGGGAAACATGATTCCGGAGAATGGGAAACATGGTCCCGGAGAGTGGGAGTATGATCCCAGAGAAAGTGGAGAGTGGGAAACATGATCCTGGAGAGTCGGAAATATGATCCCGGAGAGCGGGGCGACTGGGAAGCATGGTTCTGGAAAGTAGGGAGAGTGGATACATGATCCTGGAGAGTGGGGACAGTGGGAAACATAATCCCGGAGAGTGGGGAGAGTGCGAAACATGGTCATGGAGAGTGGGAAATATGATCCCGGAGAGTGGGGAGAGTGGGAAACAATGTCTCGGAGAGTGGGAAACATGATCCCGGAGAGTGGGGAGAGTGTTAAACATGCTCCCGGAGAATGCGGAGAGTGGGAAACATGGTCACGGAGAGTGGGAAACATGGTCCTAGATAGTGGGGAGAGTGGGAAAAATGGTCCCGGAGAGTGTGGAGGGTGGGATACATGATCTTGGAAAGTGGGAAACATGGTCACGGAGAGTGGGAAACATGATCCTGGAGAGTGGGGAAAGTGGGCAACCTGGTCCCGGAGAGTGGGAAACATGGTCCCGAAAAGTGGGGAGAGTGGGAAACATGGTCCTGGAGAGTGGGGAATGTGGGAAACATGGTCACGGAGAGTGGGGAGAGTGGGAAACATGGTCGCGGAGAATGGGAATCATGGACCCGGAGAGTGGTGAGAGTGGAAAACATGGTCCCAGAGAGTGGGGAGAGTGGGAATCATGGTCCCGGAGTGTGGGAAACATTGTACCGGAGAGTGGGGAGAGTGCGAAACATGGTCCCGGAGAGTGGGGAGAGTGAGAAACATGGTCATGGAGAGTGAAGGAAAGTGGGAAACATGGTCACGGAGAGTGGGGAGAGTGGGAAACATGGTCGCGGAGAATGGGAGACATGGTTCCGGAGAGTGGGGAGAGTGGGAAACATGGTCATGGAGAGTGGGGAAAGTGGGAAACTTGATCGCGGAAACATGGTCGCGGAGAATGGGAAACATGGTCGCGGAGATTGGGAAACATTGTCCCGGAGAGTGGGGAGAGTGTGAAACATGGTCCCTGAGAGTGGGAAACATGGTCCTGGAGAGCGGGGAGGGTGGGAATCATGGTCGCGGAGAGTGGGGAAATTTGGAATCATGGTCATGGGGAGTGGGAAACATTGTCATAGAGAGTGGGCAGAGTGGGCAACATGGTCCAGGAGAGTGGGCAGAGAGGTAAACATGGTCCCGGAGAGTGTGGAGAGTGGGAAAAATGGTCTCGGAGAGTGGGGAGAGTGGGAAACGTGGTCCTGGAGAGTGGGGAGAGTGGTAAACATGGTCCAGGAGAGTGGAAACACGGTCCCGGAGAGCAGGGAGAGTGGGAAACACGGTGCAGGAGAGTGGAAACATGGTCCCGGAGAGTGGAAATCATGATTCCAGAGAGTGGGGAGAGTGGGAAACATGGTCCCGGAAAGCGGGGAGAGTGGGAAACATGGTCCCGGAGAGTGGGAAACATGATCCCGGAGAATGGGGTGAGTGGGTAACATGTTCCAGGAGAGTCGGGAGAGTGGGAAACATGGTCCCGGATAGTCAGGAGAGTGGGAAACATGGTCCCGGAGAGTGGGGAGAGTGGGAAACATGGTCCTGGAGAGTGGGGAATGTGGGAAACATGGTCACGGAGAGTGGGGAGAGTGGGAAACTTGGTCGCGGAGAATGGGGAGAGTTTGAAACATAGTCGCGGAGAGTGGGAAACATGGTCTCGGAGAGTGATGAGAGTGGGAAACATGATCTCGGAGAGTGGGGAGAGTGTTAAACATGGGAAACATGGTCCCGGAGAGTGCGGAGAGTGGGAAACATGGTCATGGAGAGTGGGAAACATGGTCCTAGATAGTGGAGAGAGTGAGAAACATGGTCCCGGAGAGTGTGGACGGTGGGATACATAATCTTGGAAAGTGGGAAACATGGTCACGGAGAGTGGGAAACATGATCCTGGAGAGTGGGGAAAGTGGGCAACATGGTCCCGGAGAGTGGAAACATGGTCCCGGAAAGTGGGAAACATTGTCCTGGAGAGTGGGGAATGTGGGAAACATGGTCACGGAGAGTGGGGAGAGTGGGAAAAATGGTCGCGGAGAATGGGAATCATGGACCCGGAGTGTGGGGAGAGTGCGAAACATGGTCCCGGAGAGTGGGGAGAGTGAGAAACATGGTCATGGAGAGTGGGGAAAGAGGGAAACATGGTCACGGAGAGTGGGGAGAGTGGGAAACATGGTCTCTGAGAGTGGGAAACGTGGTCCCGGAGAGTGAGGAGAGTGGGAAACATGGTCCTGGAGAGTGGGGAGAGTGGGAAACATGGTCCCGGAGAGTGGGGAGATTTGGAATCATGGTCATGGGGAGTGGGAAACCTGGTCATAGAGAGTGGGCAGAGTGGGCAACATGGTCCGGGAGAGTGGGCAGAGTGGGAAACATGGTCCGGGAGAGTGTGGAGAGAGGTAAACATGGTCCCGGAGAGTGTGGAGAGTGGGAAAAATGGTCTCGGAGAGCGGGGAGAGTGGGAAACGTTTTCCCGGAGAGTGGGGAGAGTGGGAAACATGGTCCTGGAGAGTGGGGAGAGTGATAAACATGGTCCAGGAGAGTGGAAACACGGTCCCGGAGAGCAGGGAGAGTGGGAAACATGGTGCAGGAGAGTGGAAACATGGTCCAGGAGAGTGGGAATCATGATCCCAGAGAGTGGGGAGAGTGGGAAACATGGTCCCGGATAGCGGGGAGAGTGGGAAACATGTTCCCGGAGAGTGGGAAACATGATCCCGGAGAATGGTGAGAGTGGGTTACATGTTCTAGGATAGTGGGGAGAATGGGAAACATGGTCCTGGCGAGTGGGAAAAGTGGGAAAAATGGTCGCAGAGAGTGGGGAGAGTGGGAAACATGGTCGCGGAGAGTGGGGAGTGTGGGAATCATGGTCCCGGAGTGTGGGAAACATGGTTCCGGAGTGTGGGGAGAGTGCGAAACATGGTCACGGAGATTGTGAAACATGGTCCCGGAGAGTGAGAGAGGGAAACATGGTCCTGGAGAGTGGGGAGAGTGGGATACATGGTCCTGGAGAATGGGGAGAGTGGGAAACATGATTCCGGAGAATGGGAGACATGGTCCCGGAGAGTGGGAGTATGATCCCAGAGAAAGTGGAGAGTGGGAAACATGATCCTGGAGAGTCGGAAATATGATCCCGGAGAGCAGGGCGACTGGGAAGCATGGTTCTGGAAAGTAGGGAGAGTGGATACATGATCCTGGAGAGTGGGGACAGTGGGAAACATAATCCCGGAGAGTGGGGAGAGTGCGAAACATGGTCATGGAGAGTGGGAAATATGATCCCGGAGAGTGGGGAGAGTGGGAAACAATGTCTCGGAGAGTGGGAAACATGATCCCGGAGAGTGGGGAGAGTGTTAAACATGCTCCCGGAGAATGCGGAGAGTGGGAAACATGGTCACGGAGAGTGGGAAACATGGTCCTAGATAGTGGGGAGAGTGGGAAAAATGGTCCCGGAGAGTGTGGAGGGTGGGATACGTGATCTTGGAAAGTGGGAAACATTGTCCCGGAGAGTGGGGAGAGTGGGAAACATGGTCCCTGAGAGTGGGAAACATGGTCCTGGAGAGCGGGGAGAGTGGGAATCATGGTCGCGGAGAGTGGGGAAATTTGGAATCATGGTCATGGGGAGTGGGAAACATTGTCATAGAGAGTGGGCAGAGTGGGCAACATGGTCCAGGAGAGTGGGCAGAGAGGTAAACATGGTCCCGGAGAGTGTGGAGAGTGGGAAAAATGGTCTCGGAGAGTGGGGAGAGTGGGAAACGTGGTCCTGGAGAGTGGAGAGAGTGGTAAACATGGTCCAGGAGAGTGGAAACACGGTCCCGGAGAGCAGGGAGAGTGGGAAACATGGTGCAGGAGAGTGGAAACATGGTCCCGGAGAGCGAGGAGAGTGGGAAACATGGTCCAGGAGAGTGGAAACATAGTCCTGGAGAGCGGGGAGAGTGGGAAACATGGTCCAGGAGAGTGGAAACATGGTCCCGGAGAGTGGAAATCATGATTCCAGAGAGTGGGGAGAGTGGGAAACATGGTCCCGGAAAGCGGGGAGAGTGGGAAACATGGTCCCGGAGAGTGGGAAACATGATCCCGGAGAATGGGGTGAGTGGGTAACATGTTCCAGGAGAGTCGGGAGAGTGGGAAACATGGTCCCGGATAGTCGGGAGAGTGGGAAACATGGTCCCGGAGAGTGGGGAGAGTGGGAAACATGGTCCTGGAGAGTGGGGAATGTGGGAAACATGGTCACGGAGAGTGGGGAGAGTGGGAAACATGGTCGCGGAGAATGGGAATCATGGACCCGGAGAGTGGTGAGAGTGGAAAACATGGTCCCAGAGAGTGGGGAGAGTGGGAATCATGGTCCCGGAGTGTGGGAGACATTGTACCGGAGAGTGGGGAGAGTGCAAAACATGGTCCCGGAGAGTGGGGAGAGTGACAAACATGGTCATGGAGAGTGAAGGAAAGTGGGAAACATGGTCGCGGAGAATGGGAGACATGGTTCCGGAGAGTGGGGAGAGTGGGAAACATGGTCATGGAGAGTGGGGAAAGTAGGAAACTTGGTCGCGGAAACATGGTCGCGGAGAATGGGAAACATGGTCGCGGAGATTGGGAAACATTGTCCCGGAGAGTGGGGAGAGTGGGAAACATGGTCCCTGAGAGTGGGAAACATGGTCCTGGAGAGTGGGGAGAGTGGGAAACATGGTCCCGGAGAGTGTGGAGAGTGGGAAAAATGGTCTCGGAGAGTGATGAGAGTGGGAATCATGATCCCAGAGAGTGGGGAGAGTGGGAAACATGGTCCCGGATAGCGGGGAGAGTGGGAAACATGTTCCCGGAGAGTGGGAAACATGATCCCGGAGAATGGTGAGAGTGGGTTACATGTTCTAGGATAGTGGGGAGAATGGGAAACATGGTCCTGGCGAGTGGGAAAAGTGGGAAAAATGGTCGCAGAGAGTGGGGAGAGTGGGAAACATGGTCGCGGAGAGTGGGGAGTGTGGGAATCATGGTCCCGGAGTGTGGGAAACATGGTTCCGGAGTGTGGGGAGAGTGCGAAACATGGTCACGGAGATTGTGAAACATGGTCCCGGAGAGTGAGAGAGGGAAACATGGTCCTGGAGAGTGGGGAGAGTGGGATACATGGTCCTGGAGAATGGGGAGAGTGGGAAACATGATTCCGGAGAATGGGAAACATGGTCCCGGAGAGTGGGAGTATGATCCCAGAGAAAGTGGAGAGTGGGAAACATGATCCTGGAGAGTCGGAAATATGATCCCGGAGAGCGGGGCGACTGGGAAGCATGGTTCTGGAAAGTAGGGAGAGTGGATACATGATCCTGGAGAGTGGGGACAGTGGGAAACATAATCCCGGAGAGTGGGGAGAGTGCGAAACATGGTCATGGAGAGTGGGAAATATGATCCCGGAGAGTGGGGAGAGTGGGAAACAATGTCTCGGAGAGTGGGAAACATGATCCCGGAGAGTGGGGAGAGTGTTAAACATGCTCCCGGAGAATGCGGAGAGTGGGAAACATGGTCACGGAGAGTGGGAAACATGGTCCTAGATAGTGGGGAGAGTGGGAAAAATGGTCCCGGAGAGTGTGGAGGGTGGGATACATGATCTTGGAAAGTGGGAAACATGGTCACGGAGAGTGGGAAACATGATCCTGGAGAGTGGGGAAAGTGGGCAACCTGGTCCCGGAGAGTGGGAAACATGGTCCCGAAAAGTGGGGAGAGTGGGAAACATGGTCCTGGAGAGTGGGGAATGTGGGAAACATGGTCACGGAGAGTGGGGAGAGTGGGAAACATGGTCGCGGAGAATGGGAATCATGGACCCGGAGAGTGGTGAGAGTGGAAAACATGGTCCCAGAGAGTGGGGAGAGTGGGAATCATGGTCCCGGAGTGTGGGAAACATTGTACCGGAGAGTGGGGAGAGTGCGAAACATGGTCCCGGAGAGTGGGGAGAGTGAGAAACATGGTCATGGAGAGTGAAGGAAAGTGGGAAACATGGTCACGGAGAGTGGGGAGAGTGGGAAACATGGTCGCGGAGAATGGGAGACATGGTTCCGGAGAGTGGGGAGAGTGGGAAACATGGTCATGGAGAGTGGGGAAAGTGGGAAACTTGATCGCGGAAACATGGTCGCGGAGAATGGGAAACATGGTCGCGGAGATTGGGAAACATTGTCCCGGAGAGTGGGGAGAGTGTGAAACATGGTCCCTGAGAGTGGGAAACATGGTCCTGGAGAGCGGGGAGGGTGGGAATCATGGTCGCGGAGAGTGGGGAAATTTGGAATCATGGTCATGGGGAGTGGGAAACATTGTCATAGAGAGTGGGCAGAGTGGGCAACATGGTCCAGGAGAGTGGGCAGAGAGGTAAACATGGTCCCGGAGAGTGTGGAGAGTGGGAAAAATGGTCTCGGAGAGTGGGGAGAGTGGGAAACGTGGTCCTGGAGAGTGGGGAGAGTGGTAAACATGGTCCAGGAGAGTGGAAACACGGTCCCGGAGAGCAGGGAGAGTGGGAAACACGGTGCAGGAGAGTGGAAACATGGTCCCGGAGAGTGGAAATCATGATTCCAGAGAGTGGGGAGAGTGGGAAACATGGTCCCGGAAAGCGGGGAGAGTGGGAAACATGGTCCCGGAGAGTGGGAAACATGATCCCGGAGAATGGGGTGAGTGGGTAACATGTTCCAGGAGAGTCGGGAGAGTGGGAAACATGGTCCCGGATAGTCAGGAGAGTGGGAAACATGGTCCCGGAGAGTGGGGAGAGTGGGAAACATGGTCCTGGAGAGTGGGGAATGTGGGAAACATGGTCACGGAGAGTGGGGAGAGTGGGAAACATGGTCGCGGAGAATGGGAATCATGGACCCGGAGAGTGGTGAGAGTGGAAAACATGGTCCCAGAGAGTGGGGAGAGTGGGAATCATTGTCCCGGAGTGTGGGAGACATTG
Source organism: Mobula birostris (assembly GCF_030028105.1). Classification (NCBI taxonomy): domain Eukaryota; kingdom Metazoa; phylum Chordata; class Chondrichthyes; order Myliobatiformes; family Myliobatidae; genus Mobula; species Mobula birostris. The sequence goes on from NC_092371.1 coordinate 130,015,066, forward strand.
TACCGGAGAGTGGGGAGAGTGCAAAACATGGTCCCGGAGAGTGGGGAGAGTGACAAACATGGTCATGGAGAGTGAAGGAAAGTGGGAAACATGGTCGCGGAGAATGGGAGACATGGTTCCGGAGAGTGGGGAGAGTGGGAAACATGGTCATGGAGAGTGGGGAAAGTAGGAAACTTGGTCGCGGAAACATGGTCGCGGAGAATGGGAAACATGGTCGCGGAGATTGGGAAACATTGTCCCGGAGAGTGGGGAGAGTGGGAAACATGGTCCCTGAGAGTGGGAAACATGGTCCTGGAGAGTGGGGAGAGTGGGAAACATGGTCCCGGAGAGTGTGGAGAGTGGGAAAAATGGTCTCGGAGAGTGATGAGAGTGGGAATCATGATCCCAGAGAGTGGGGAGAGTGGGAAACATGGTCCCGGATAGCGGGGAGAGTGGGAAACATGTTCCCGGAGAGTGGGAAACATGATCCCGGAGAATGGTGAGAGTGGGTTACATGTTCTAGGATAGTGGGGAGAATGGGAAACATGGTCCTGGCGAGTGGGAAAAGTGGGAAAAATGGTCGCAGAGAGTGGGGAGAGTGGGAAACATGGTCGCGGAGAGTGGGGAGTGTGGGAATCATGGTCCCGGAGTGTGGGAAACATGGTTCCGGAGTGTGGGGAGAGTGCGAAACATGGTCACGGAGATTGTGAAACATGGTCCCGGAGAGTGAGAGAGGGAAACATGGTCCTGGAGAGTGGGGAGAGTGGGATACATGGTCCTGGAGAATGGGGAGAGTGGGAAACATGATTCCGGAGAATGGGAAACATGGTCCCGGAGAGTGGGAGTATGATCCCGGAGAAAGTGGAGAGTGGGAAACATGATCCTGGAGAGTCGGAAATATGATCCCGGAGAGCGGGGCGACTGGGAAGCATGGTTCTGGAAAGTAGGGAGAGTGGATACATGATCCTGGAGAGTGGGGACAGTGGGAAACATAATCCCGGAGAGTGGGGAGAGTGCGAAACATGGTCATGGAGAGTGGGAAATATGATCCCGGAGAGTGGGGAGAGTGGGAAACAATGTCTCGGAGAGTGGGAAACATGATCCCGGAGAGTGGGGAGAGTGTTAAACATGCTCCCGGAGAATGCGGAGAGTGGGAAACATGGTCCCGGAGAGTGTGGAGGGTGGGATACATGATCTTGGAAAGTGGGAAACATGGTCACGGAGAGTGGGAAACATGATCCTGGAGAGTGGGGAAAGTGGGCAACCTGGTCCCGGAGAGTGGGAAACATGGTCCCGAAAAGTGGGGAGAGTGGGAAACATGGTCCTGGAGAGTGGGGAATGTGGGAAACATGGTCACGGAGAGTGGGGAGAGTGGGAAACATGGTCGCGGAGAATGGGAATCATGGACCCGGAGAGTGGTGAGAGTGGAAAACATGGTCCCAGAGAGTGGGGAGAGTGGGAATCATGGTCCCGGAGTGTGGGAAACATTGTACCGGAGAGTGGGGAGAGTGCGAAACATGGTCCCGGAGAGTGGGGAGAGTGAGAAACATGGTCATGGAGAGTGAAGGAAAGTGGGAAACATGGTCACGGAGAGTGGGGAGAGTGGGAAACATGGTCGCGGAGAATGGGAGACATGGTTCCGGAGAGTGGGGAGAGTGGGAAACATGGTCATGGAGAGTGGGGAAAGTGGGAAACTTGGTCGCGGAAACATGGTCGCGGAGAATGGGAAACATGGTCGCGGAGATTGGGAAACATTGTCCCGGAGAGTGGGGAGAGTGGGAAACATGGTCCCTGAGAGTGGGAAACATGGTCCTGGAGAGCGGGGAGAGTGGGAATCATGGTCGCGGAGAGTGGGGAAATTTGGAATCATGGTCATGGGGAGTGGGAAACATTGTCATAGAGAGTGGGCAGAGTGGGCAACATGGTCCAGGAGAGTGGGCAGAGAGGTAAACATGGTCCCGGAGAGTGTGGAGAGTGGGAAAAATGGTCTCGGAGAGTGGGGAGAGTGGGAAACGTGGTCCTGGAGAGTGGGGAGAGTGGTAAACATGGTCCAGGAGAGTGGAAACACGGTCCCGGACAGCAGGGAGAGTGGGAAACATGGTGCAGGAGAGTGGAAACATGGTCCCGGAGAGCGAGGAGAGTGGGAAACATGGTCCAGGAGAGTGGAAACATAGTCCCGGAGAGCGGGGAGAGTGGGAAACATGGTCCAGGAGAGTGGAAACATGGTCCCGGAGAGTGGAAATCATGATTCCAGAGAGTGGGGAGAGTGGGAAACATGGTCCCGGAAAGCGGGGAGAGTGGGAAACATGGTCCCGGAGAGTGGGAAACATGATCCCGGAGAATGGGGTGAGTGGGTAACATGTTCCAGGAGAGTCGGGAGAGTGGGAAACATGGTCCCGGATAGTCGGGAGAGTGGGAAACATGGTCCCGGAGAGTGGGGAGAGTGGGAAACATGGTCATGGAGAGTGAGGAAAGTGGGAAACATGGTCGCGGAGAGAGCGGAGAGTGGGAAACACGGTCGCGGAGATTGTGAAACATGGTCCCGGAGAGTGAGAGAGGGAAACATGGTCCTGGAGAGTGGGGAGAGTGGGATACATGGTCCCGGAGAGCGGGGAGAGTGGGAAACATGGTCCAGGAGAGTGGGAAAAATGATCTCGGAGAGAGGGGAGAGTGGGAAACATGATCCTGGAAAGTCGGAAATAAGATCCCGGAGAGCAGGGAGACTGGGAAACATGGTTATGGAAAGTGGGGATACTGGAAGCATGATCCTGGAGAGTGGGTATAGTGGGAAACATGATCCCGGACAGTGGGGAGAGTGGGAAACATGGTCCCGGAGAATAGGGTCAGTGGGAAGCATGATCCCGGAGAGTGGGGAAAGTGGGAAACATGGTCACGGAGAGTGGGGAGAGTGGGAAACATGGTCATGGAGAGTGGGGAGCGTGGGAAACATGGTCGTGGAGAGTGGGGAGAGTGGGAAACAAGGCCCCGGAGAGTAGAGAGAGTGGGAAACATGGTCCTGGAGAGTGGGGAAGTGGGAAACATGGTCACGGAGAGTGGGGAGAGTGGGAAACATGGTCGCGGAGAATGGGAAACATGGTCCCGGGGAGTGGGAACATGTTCCCGGAGAGTGGGGAGAGTGGGAAACATAGTCCTGGGGAGTGGAAAGAGTGGGAAACATGATCGCAGAGAGTGGGGAGAGTGGGAAACATGGTCATGGAGAGTGGGAATCATGATCCCGAAGTGTGGGGAGAGTGGGAAACATGGTCCTGGAGTGTGGGGAGAGTGGGAAACATGGTCGCGGAGAGTGGGAAACATGGTCCCGGAGAGTGGGGAGAGTGGGAAACATTGTCCGGGAGAGTGGGGAAAGTGGGAAACATGGTCTGGGAGAATGTGGAGAGAAGTAAACATGGTGCCGGAGAATGTGGAGAGTGGGAAACATGGTCCCGGAGAGTGGGGAGAGTGGCAAACATGGTCCCAGAGAGTGGGGAGAGTGGGAAACATGGTCCTGGAGAGTGGGGAGAGTGGGTAACATGGTCATGGAGAGTGGAGACAGTGGGGAACATCACCCCGGAGAGCGGGGAGAGTGGGAAACATGGTCCAGGAGAGTGGAAAATGGTCCCGGAGAGTAGGGAGAGTGGGAAACATGGTGCAGGAGAGTGGAAACATGGTCCCGGAGAGAGAGAATCATGATCCCGGAGAGTGGGGGGAGTGGGGCGAGTGGGAAGCATGGTCCCGGAGGGTGGGGAGAGTGGGAAACTTGGTCATGGGGAGTGGAGATAGTGGAAAACATGGTCGCGGAGAGTGGGGAGAGTTTGAAACATGGTCGCAGAGAATGGGAAACATGGTCTCGGAGAGTGCGGAGAGTGGGAAACATGGTCACGGAGAGTAGGAAACATGGCCCTAGTTAGTGGGGAGAGTGGGAAAAATGGTTCCGGAGAGTGTGGAGGGTGGGATACATGATCTTGGAAAGTGGGAAACATGGTCACAGAGAGTGGGAAACATGATCCTGGAGAGTGGGGAAAGTGGGCAACATGGTCCCGGAGAGTGGGGAGAGTGTTAAACATGGTCCCGGAGAGTGCGGAGAGTGGGAAACATGGTCACGGAGAGTGGGAAACATGGTACTAGATAGTGGGGAGAGTGGGAAAAATGGTCCCGGAGAGTGTGGAGGGTGGGATACATGATCTTGGAAAGTGGGAAACATGGTCACGGAGAGTGGGAAACATGATCCTGGAGAGTGGGGAAAGTGGGCAACGTGGTCCCGGAGAGTGGGAAACATGGTCCCGGAAAGTGGGGAATGTGGGAAACATGGTCACGGAGAGTGGGGAGAGTGGGAAACATGGTCACGGAGAATGGGAATCATGGACCCGGAGAATGGGGAGAGTGGAAAACATGGTCCCGGAGAGTGGTGAGAGTGGGAATCATGGTCCCGGAGTGTGGGAAACATGGTACCGGAGAGTGGGGAGAGTGCGAATCATGGTCCCGGAGAGTGGGGAGAGTGAAAAACATGGTCATGGAGAGTGGGGAAAGTGGGAAACATGGTCACTGAAAGTGGGGAGAGTGGGAAACATGGTTGCGGAGAATGTGAGACATGGTTCCGGAGAGTGGGGAGAGTGGGAAACATGGTCATGGAGAGTGGGGAAAGTGGGAAACTTGGTCGCGGAGAGTGGGAAACATGGTCGCGGAGAATGGGAAACATGGTCGCGGAGATTGGGAAACATTGTCCCGGAGAGTGGGGAGAGGGGGAAACATAGTCATGGAGTGTTGGGAGAGTGGGAAACATGGTCCTGGAGAGCGGGGAGAGTGGGAAACATGGTCCCGGAGAGTGGGGAGAGTGGGAAACATGGTCATGGAGAGTGGGGAAAGTGGGAAACTTGGTCGCGGAGAGTGGGAAACATGGTCGCGGAGAATGGGAAACATGGTCGCGGAGATTGGGAAACATTGTCCCGGAGAGTGGGGAGAGGGGGAAACATAGTCATGGAGTGTTGGGAGAGTGGGAAACATGGTCCTGGAGAGCGGGGAGAGTGGGAAACATGGTCCCGGAGAGTGGGGAGATTTGGAATCATGGTCATGGGGAGTGGGAAAGATGGTCATAGAGAGTGGGCAGAGTGGGCAACATGGTCCGGGAGAGTGGGCAGAGTGGGAAACATGGTCCGGGACAGTGTGGAGAGAGGTAAACATGGTCCCGGAGAGTGTGGAGAGTGGGATAAATGGTCTCGGAGAGTGGGGAGAGTGGGAAACGTGGTCCCGGAGAGTGGGGAGAGTGGTAAACATGGTCCAGGAGAGTGTAAACACGGTCCCGGAGAGCAGGGAGAGTGGGAAACATGGTGCAGGAGAGTGGAAACATGGTCTCGGAGAGCGGGGAGAGTGGGAAACATGGTCCAGGAGAGTGGAAAATGGTCCCGGAGAGCAGGGAGAGTGGGAAACATGGTGCAGGAGAGTGGAAACATGGTCCCGGAGAGAGAGAATCATGATCCCGGAGAGTGGGGGGAGTGGGGCGAGTGGGAAGCATGGTCCCGGAGGGTGGGGAGAGTGGGAAACTTGGTCATGGGGAGTGGAGATAGTGGAAAACATGGTCGCGGAGAGTGGGGAGAGTTTGAAACATGGTCGCAGAGAATGGGAAACATGGTCTCGGAGAGTGCGGAGAGTGGGAAACATGGTCACGGAGAGTAGGAAACATGGCCCTAGTTAGTGGGGAGAGTGGGAAAAATGGTTCCGGAGAGTGTGGAGGGTGGGATACATGATCTTGGAAAGTGGGAAACATGGTCACGGAGAGTGGGAAACATGATCCTGGAGAGTGGGGAAAGTGGGCAACATGGTCCCGGAGAGTGGGGAGAGTGTTAAACATGGTCCCGGAGAGTGCGGAGAGTGGGAAACATGGTCACGGAGAGTGGGAAACATGGTACTAGATAGTGGGGAGAGTGGGAAAAATGGTCCCGGAGAGTGTGGAGGGTGGGATACATGATCTTGGAAAGTGGGAAACATGGTCACGGAGAGTGCGAAACATGATCCTGGAGAGTGGGAAAAGTGGGCAACGTGGTCCCGGAGAGTGGGAAACATGGTCCCGGAAAGTGGGGAATGTGGGAAACATGGTCACGGAGAGTGGGGAGAGTGGGAAACATGGTCACGGAGAATGGGAATCATGGACCCGGAGAATGGGGAGAGTGGAAAACATGGTCCCGGAGAGTGGTGAGAGTGGGAATCATGGTCCCGGAGTGTGGGAAACATGGTACCGGAGAGCGGGGAGAGTGCGAATCATGGTCCCGGAGAGTGGGGAGAGTGAAAAACATGGTCATGGAGAGTGGGGAAAGTGGGAAACATGGTCACGGAAAGTGGGGAGAGTGGGAAACATGGTTGCGGAGAATGTGAGACATGGTTCCGGAGAGTGGGGAGAGTGGGAAACATGGTCATGGAGAGTGGGGAAAGTGGGAAACTTGGTCGCGGAGAGTGGGAAACATGGTCGCGGAGAATGGGAAACATGGTCGCGGAGATTGGGAAACATTGTCCCGGAGAGTGGGGAGAGGGGGAAACATGGTCATGGAGTGTTGGGAGAGTGGGAAACATGGTCCTGGAGAGCGGGGAGAGTGGGAAACATGGTCCCGGAGAGTGGGCAGAGTGGGCAACATGGTCCGGGAGAGTGGGCAGAGTGGGAAACATGGTCCGGGACAGTGTGGAGAGAGGTAAACATGGTCCCGGAGAGTGTGGAGAGTGGGATAAATGGTCTCAGAGAGTGGGGAGAGTGGGAAACGTGGTCCCGGAGAGTGGGGAGAGTGGGAAACATGGTCCTGGAGAGTGGGGAGAGTGGTAAACATGGTCCAGGAGAGTGGAAACACGGTCCCGGAGAGCAGGGAGAGTGGGAAACATGGTGCAGGAGAGTGGAAACATGGTCTCGGTGAGCGGAGAGAGTGGGAAACATGGTCCAGGAGAGTGGAAACATGGTCCCGGAGAGCGGGGAGAGTGGGAAACATGGTCCAGGAGAGTGGGGAGAGTGGGAAACATGGTCATGGAGAGTGAGGAAAGTGGGAAACATGGTCGCGGAGAGAGCGGAGAGTAGGAAACACGGTCGCGGAGAAGGTGAAACATGGTCCCGGAGAGCGGGGAGAGTGGGAAACATGATCCTGGAGAGTCGGAAATATGGTCCCGGAGAGCGGGGAGACTGGGAAACATGGTTATGGAAAGTGGGGATAGTGGAAGCATGATCCTGGAGAGTGGGTATAGTGGGAAACATGATCCCGGACAGTGGGGAGAGTGGGAAACATGGTCATGCAGAGTGGGAAACATGGATGTGGAGAGTGGGAATCATGGTCCTGGAGAGTGGGGAGAGTGGGAAACATGGTCCCGGAGAATAGGGTCAGTGGGAAGCATGATCCCAGAGAGTGCGGAGAGTGGGAAACAAGGTCCCGGAGAGTAGAGAGAGTGGGAAACATGGTCCTGGAGAGTGGGGAAGTGGGAAACATGGTCACGGAGAGTGGGGAGAGTGGGAAACATGGTCGCGGAGAATGGGAAACATGGTCCCGGGGAGTGGAAACATGTTCCCGGAGAGTGGGGAGAGTGGGAAACATGGTCCTGGGGAGCGGGAAAAGTGGGAAATATGATCGCAGAGAGTGGGGAGAGTGGGAAACATGGTCATGGAGAGTGGGAATCATGATCCCGAAGAGTGGGGAGAGTGGGAAACATGGTCCTGGAGTGTGCGGAGTGTGGGAAACATGGTCGCGGAGAGTGGGAAACATGGTCCCGGAGAGTGGGGAGAGTGGGAAACATTGTCCGGGAGAGTGGGGAAAGTGGGAAACATGGTCTGGGAGAGTGTGGAGAGAAGTAAACATGGTGCCGGAGAATGTGGAGAGTGGGAAACATGGTCCCGGAGAGTGGGGAGAGTGGCAAACATGGTCCCAGAGAGTGGGGAGAGTGGGAAACATGGTCCTGGAGAGTGGGGAGAGTGGGAAGCATGGTCCCGGAGGGTGGGGAGAGTGGGAAACTTGGTCATGGAGAGTTGGAAACATGGTCGCGGAGAGTTGGGAGAGTTTGAAACATGGTCGCAGAGAATGGGAAACATGGTCTCGGAGACTGGGGAGAGTGGGATACATAGTCACGGAGAGTGTGGAGGGTGGGATACATGATCTTGGAAAGTGGGAAACATGGTCACGGAAAGTGGGAAACATGATCCTGTTGAGTGGGGAAAGTGGGCAACCTGGTCCCGGAGATTGGGAAACATGGTCCCGGAAAGTGGGGAGAATGGTAAAAATGGTCCTGGAGAGTGAGGAATGTGGGAAACATGGTCACGGAAAGTGGGGAGAGTGGGAAACATGGTCACGGAGAATGGGAATCATGGACCCGGAGAGTGGGGAGAGTGGGAATCATGGTCCCGGAGTGTGGGAAACATGGTCCCGGAGAGTGGGGAGAGTGAGAAACATGGTCATGTAGAGTTGGGAAAGTGGGAAAAGTGGTCACGGAGAGTGTGGAGAGTGGGAAACATGGTCCTGGAGAGCGGGGAGAGTGGGAAACATGGTCCTGGAGAGTGGGGAGAGTGGGTAACATGGTCATGGAGAGTGGAGTCAGTGGGTAACATCACCCCGGAGAGCGGAAAGAGTGGGGAAAATGGTCCAGGAGAGTGGAAAATGGTCCCGGAGAGCGGGGAGAGGGGGAAACATGGTGCAGGAGAGTGGAAACATGGTCCTGGAGAGTGGGAAACATGATCCCGGAGAGTGGGGAGAGTGGGAAACATGGTCCGGGATAGTGTGGAGAGAGGTAAACATGGTCCCGCAGATTGGGGAGAGAGGGAAAAATGGTCATGGAGAGTGGGGAAAGTGAGAAACTTGGTCGCGGACGGTGGGGAGAGTGGGAAACATGGTCATGGAGAGTGGGGAATGTGGGAAGCATGGTCGCGGAGAGTGGGGAGAGTGGGAAACATGGTCCTGGAGAGTGGGGAAAGTGGGAAACATGGTCACGGAGTGTGGGGAGAGTGGGAAACATGGTCTCGGAGATTGGGAACATGGTCTCGGAGAGCGGGGAGAGTGGGAAACATGGTCCACGAGAGTGGAAACATGGTCACGGAGAGCGGGAATCATGATCCCGGAGAGTGGGGAGAGTGGGAGGCATGGTCCCGGAGAGTGGGTGAGTGGGAAACATGGTCGCGGAGAATGGGAAACATGGTCGCGGAGATTGGGGAGAGTGGGAAACATGGTCCCGGAGAGTGGGGAGAGTGGGAAACATGGTCCTGGAGAGTGGGGAAAGTGGGAAACATGGTCACGGAGTGTGGGGAGAGTGGGAAACATGGTCTCGGAGATTGGGAACATGGTCTCGGAGAGCGGGGAGAGTGGGAAACATGGTCCACGAGAGTGGAAACATGGTCACGGAGAGCGGGAATCATGATCCCGGAGAGTGGGGAGAGTGGGACGCATGGTCCCGGAGAGTGGGTGAGTGGGAAACATGGTCCCTGAGAGTGGGAAACATGGTCCCGGAGAGTGAGGAGATTGGGAAACATGGTCCTGGAGAGTGGGGAGAGTGGGAAACATGGTCCCGGAGAGTGGGGAGATTTGGAATCATGGTCATGGGGTGTGGGAAACCTGGTCATAGAGAGTCGGCAGAGTGGGCAAAATGGTCCGGGAGAGTGGGCAGAGTTGGAAACATGGTCCGGGAGAGTGTGGAGAGAGGTAAACATGGTCCCGGAGAGTGTAGAGAGTGGGAAAAATGGTCTCGGAGAGTGGGGAGAGTGGGAAACGTGGTCCCGGAGAGTGGGGAGAGTGGGAAACATGGTCACGGAGAATGGGAATCATGGACCCGGAGAATGGGGAGAGTGGAAAACATGGTCCCGGAGAGTGGTGAGAGTGGGAATCATGGTCCCGGAGTGTGGGAAACATGGTACCGGAGAGCGGGGAGAGTGCGAATCATGGTCCCGGAGAGTGGGGAGAGTGAAAAACATGGTCATGGAGAGTGGGGAAAGTGGGAAACATGGTCACGGAAAGTGGGGAGAGTGGGAAACATGGTTGCGGAGAATGTGAGACATGGTTCCGGAGAGTGGGGAGAGTGGGAAACATGGTCATGGAGAGTGGGGAAAGTGGGAAACTTGGTCGCGGAGAGTGGGAAACATGGTCGCGGAGAATGGGAAACATGGTCGCGGAGATTGGGAAACATTGTCCCGGAGAGTGGGGAGAGGGGGAAACATGGTCATGGAGTGTTGGGAGAGTGGGAAACATGGTCCTGGAGAGCGGGGAGAGTGGGAAACATGGTCCCGGAGAGTGGGCAGAGTGGGCAACATGGTCCGGGAGAGTGGGCAGAGTGGGAAACATGGTCCGGGACAGTGTGGAGAGAGGTAAACATGGTCCCGGAGAGTGTGGAGAGTGGGATAAATGGTCTCAGAGAGTGGGGAGAGTGGGAAACGTGGTCCCGGAGAGTGGGGAGAGTGGGAAACATGGTCCTGGAGAGTGGGGAGAGTGGTAAACATGGTCCAGGAGAGTGGAAACATGGTCCCGGAGAGCAGGGAGAGTGGGAAACATGGTGCAGGAGAGTGGAAACATGGTCTCGGTGAGCGGAGAGAGTGGGAAACATGGTCCAGGAGAGTGGAAACATGGTCCCGGAGAGCGGGGAGAGTGGGAAACATGGTCCAGGAGAGTGGGGAGAGTGGGAAACATGGTCATGGAGAGTGAGGAAAGTGGGAAACATGGTCGCGGAGAGAGCGGAGAGTAGGAAACACGGTCGCGGAGAAGGTGAAACATGGTCCCGGAGAGCGGGGAGAGTGGGAAACATGATCCTGGAGAGTCGGAAATATGGTCCCGGAGAGCGGGGAGACTGGGAAACATGGTTATGGAAAGTGGGGATAGTGGAAGCATGATCCTGGAGAGTGGGTATAGTGGGAAACATGATCCCGGACAGTGGGGAGAGTGGGAAACATGGTCATGCAGAGTGGGAAACATGGATGTGGAGAGTGGGAATCATGGTCCTGGAGAGTGGGGAGCGTGGGAAACATGGTCCCGGAGAATAGGGTCAGTGGGAAGCATGATCCCAGAGAGTGCGGAGAGTGGGAAACAAGGTCCCGGAGAGTAGAGAGAGTGGGAAACATGGTCCTGGAGAGTGGGGAAGTGGGAAACATGGTCACGGAGAGTGGGGAGAGTGGGAAACATGGTCGCGGAGAATGGGAAACATGGTCCCGGGGAGTGGAAACATGTTCCCGGAGAGTGGGGAGAGTGGGAAACATGGTCCTGGGGAGCGGGAAAAGTGGGAAATATGATCGCAGAGAGTGGGGAGAGTGGGAAACATGGTCATGGAGAGTGGGAATCATGATCCCGAAGAGTGGGGAGAGTGGGAAACATGGTCCTGGAGTGTGCGGAGTGTGGGAAACATGGTCGCGGAGAGTGGGAAACATGGTCCCGGAGAGTGGGGAGAGTGGGAAATATTGTCCGGGAGAGTGGGGAAAGTGGGAAACATGGTCTGGGAGAGTGTGGAGAGAAGTAAACATGGTGCCGGAGAATGTGGAGAGTGGGAAACATGGTCCCGGAGAGTGGGGAGAGTGGCAAACATGGTCCCAGAGAGTGGGGAGAGTGGGAAACATGGTCCTGGAGAGTGGGGAGAGTGGGAAGCATGGTCCCGGAGGGTGGGGAGAGTGGGAAACTTGGTCATGGAGAGTTGGAAACATGGTCGCGGAGAGTTGGGAGAGTTTGAAACATGGTCGCAGAGAATGGGAAACATGGTCTCGGAGACTGGGGAGAGTGGGATACATAGTCACGGAGAGTGTGGAGGGTGGGATACATGATCTTGGAAAGTGGGAAACATGGTCACGGAAAGTGGGAAACATGATCCTGTTGAGTGGGGAAAGTGGGCAACCTGGTCCCGGAGATTGGGAAACATGGTCCCGGAAAGTGGGGAGAATGGTAAAAATGGTCCTGGAGAGTGAGGAATGTGGGAAACATGGTCACGGAAAGTGGGGAGAGTGGGAAACATGGTCACGGAGAATGGGAATCATGGACCCGGAGAGTGGGGAGAGTGGGAATCATGGTCCCGGAGTGTGGGAAACATGGTCCCGGAGAGTGGGGAGAGTGAGAAACATGGTCATGTAGAGTTGGGAAAGTGGGAAAAATGGTCACGGAGAGTGTGGAGAGTGGGAAACATGGTCCTGGAGAGCGGGGAGAGTGGGAAACATGGTCCTGGAGAGTGGGGAGAGTGGGTAACATGGTCATGGAGAGTGGAGTCAGTGGGTAACATCACCCCGGAGAGCGGAAAGAGTGGGGAAAATGGTCCAGGAGAGTGGAAAATGGTCCCGGAGAGCGGGGAGAGGGGGAAACATGGTGCAGGAGAGTGGAAACATGGTCCTGGAGAGTGGGAAACATGATCCCGGAGAGTGGGGAGAGTGGGAAACATGGTCCGGGATAGTGTGGAGAGAGGTAAACATGGTCCCGCAGATTGGGGAGAGAGGGAAAAATGGTCATGGAGAGTGGGGAAAGTGAGAAACTTGGTCGCGGACGGTGGGGAGAGTGGGAAACATGGTCATGGAGAGTGGGGAATGTGGGAAGCATGGTCGCGGAGAGTGGGGAGAGTGGGAAACTTGGTCGCAGAGAGTGGGGAGAGTGGGAAACACGGTCGCGGAGAATGGGAAACATGGTCGCGGAGATTGGGGAGAGTGGGAAACATGGTCTCGGAGATTGGGAACATGGTCTCGGAGAGCGGGGAGAGTGGGAAACATGGTCCACGAGAGTGGAAACATGGTCACGGAGAGCGGGAATCATGATCCCGGAGAGTGGGGAGAGTGGGAGGCATGGTCCCGGAGAGTGGGTGAGTGGGAAACATGGTCGCGGAGAATGGGAAACATGGTCGCGGAGATTGGGGAGAGTGGGAAACATGGTCCCGGAGAGTGGGGAGAGTGGGAAACATGGTCCTGGAGAGTGGGGAAAGTGGGAAACATGGTCACGGAGTGTGGGGAGAGTGGGAAACATGGTCTCGGAGATTGGGAACATGGTCTCGGAGAGCGGGGAGAGTGGGAAACATGGTCCACGAGAGTGGAAACATGGTCACGGAGAGCGGGAATCATGATCCCGGAGAGTGGGGAGAGTGGGACGCATGGTCCCGGAGAGTGGGTGAGTGGGAAACATGGTCCCTGAGAGTGGGAAACATGGTCCCGGAGAGTGAGGAGATTGGGAAACATGGTCCTGGAGAGTGGGGAGAGTGGGAAACATGGTCCCGGAGAGTGGGGAGATTTGGAATCATGGTCATGGGGTGTGGGAAACCTGGTCATAGAGAGTCGGCAGAGTGGGCAAAATGGTCCGGGAGAGTGGGCAGAGTTGGAAACATGGTCCGGGAGAGTGTGGAGAGAGGTAAACATGGTCCCGGAGAGTGTAGAGAGTGGGAAAAATGGTCTCGGAGAGTGGGGAGAGTGGGAAACGTGGTCCCGGAGAGTGGCGAGAGTGGGAAACATGGTCCCGGATAGCGGGGAGAGTGGAAACATGTTCCCGGAGAGTGGGAAACATGATCCCGCAGAATGGTGAGAGTGGGTTACATGTTCCAGGAGAGTGGGGAGAGTGGGAAACATGGTCCTGGCGAGTGGTAAAAGTGGGAAAATTGGTCGCAGAGAGTGTGGAGAGTGGGAAACATGGTCATGGAAAGTGGGAAACATGATCCCGAAGAGTGGGGAGAGTGGGAAACATGGTCCCGGAGTGTGGGGAGAGTGGGAAACATGGTCGTGAAGAGTGGGAAACATGGTCCCGGAGAATATGGAGAGTGGGAAACATGGTCCTGGAGAGTGGGGAGAGTGGGAATCATGGTACCGGTAAGTGGGGAGAGTGGGAAACATGGTCCTGGAGAGTGGGGAGAGTGGGTAACATGGTCATGGAGAGTGGAGACAGTGGGGAACATCACCCCGGAGAGCGGGGAGAGAGGGAAAAATGGTCCAGGAGAGTGAAAAATGGTCCCGGAGAGCGGGGAGAGGGGGACACATGGTGCAGGAGAGTGGAAACATGGTCCTGGAGAGCGGGAATCATGATCCCGGAGAGTGGGGAGCGTGGGAAGCATGGTCCAGGAGAGTGGGGAGAGTGGGAAACATGGTCCCGGAGAGTGGGAAACATGGTCCCGAAAAGTGGGGAGAGTGGGAAACATTGTCCTGGAGAGTGGGGAATGTGGGAAACATGGTCACGGAGAGTGGGGAGAGTGGAAAACATGGTCCCGGAGTGTGGGGAGAGTGCGAAACATGGTCCCGGAGAGTGGGGAGAGTGGGAATCATGGTCCCGGAGAGTGGGGAGAGTGGGAATCATGGTCCCGGAGTGTGGGAAACATGGTCCCGGAGTGTGGGGAGAGTGCGAAACATGGTCCCGGAGAGTGGGGAGAGTGAGAAACATGGTGATGGAGAGTGGGGAAAGTGGGAAACATGGTCCTGGAGAGTGGGGAATGTGGGAAACATGGTCACGGAGAGTGGGGAGAGTGGGAAACATGGTCGCGGAGAATGGGAATCATGGACCCGGAGAGTGGGGAGAGTGGAAAACATGGTCCCGGAGAGTGGGGAGAGTGGGAATCATGGTCCCGGAGAGTGGGGAGAGTGAGAAACATGGTCATGGAGAGTGGGGAAAGTGGGAAACATGGTCACGGAGAGTGGGGAGAGTGGGAAACATGGTCGCGGAGAATGGGAGACATGGTTCCGGAGAGTGGGGAGAGGGAAAAATGGTCCTGGAGAGTGGGGAGAGTGGGATACATGGTCCTGGAGAATGGGGAGAGTGGGAAACATGGTCCCGGAGAGTGGGAAACATGATCCCGGAGAAAGTGGAGAGTGGGAAACATGAGCCTGGAGAGTCGGAAATATGATCCCGGAGAGCGGGGTGACTGGGAAGCATGGTTCTGGAAAGTAGGGAGAGTGGATACATGATCCTGGAGAGTGGGGACAGTGGCAAACATGATCCCGGACAGTGGGGAGAGTGCGAAACATGGTCATGGAGAGTGGGAAATATGATCCCAGAGAGTGGGGAGAGTGGGAAACAATGTCTCGGAGAGTGGGAAACATGATCCCGGAGAGTGGGGAGAGTGGGAAACATGGTCTCGGAGAGTGGGAAACATGATCCCGGAGAGTGGGGAGAGTGGGAAACATGGTCCCAGAGAGTGGGAAACATGGTCCTGGAGAATGGGGAGAGAAGGCAACATGGTCCCGGAGACTGGGGAGAGTGTTAAACATGGTCCCGGAGAGTGCGGAGAGTGGGAAACATGGTCACGGAGAGTAGGAAACATGGTCCCAGATAGTAGGGAGAGTGGGAAAAATGGTCCCGGAGAGTGTGGAGGGTGGGATACATGATCTTGGAAAGTGGGAAACATGCTCACGGAGAGTGGGAAACATGATCCTGGAGAGTGGGGAAAGTGAGCAACGTGGTCCCGGAGAGTGGGAAACATGGTCCCAGAAAGTGGGGAATGTGGGAAACATGGTCACGGAGAGTGGGGAGAGTGGGAAACATGGTCACGGAGAATGGGAATCATGGACCCGGAGAATGGGGAGAGTGGAAAACATGGTCCCGGAGAGTGGTGAGAGTGGGAATCATGGTCCCGGAGTGTGGGAAACATGGTACCGGAGAGCGGGGAGAGTGCGAATCATGGTCCCGGAGAGTGGGGAGAGTGAAAAACATGGTCATGGAGAGTGGGGAAAGTGGGAAACATGGTCACGGAAAGTGGGGAGAGTGGGAAACATGGTTGCGGAGAATGTGAGACATGGTTCCGGAGAGTGGGGAGAGTGGGAAACATGGTCATGGAGAGTGGGGAAAGTGGGAAACTTGGTCGCGGAGAGTGGGAAACATGGTCGCGGAGAATGGGAAACATGGTCGCGGAGATTGGGAAACATTGTCCCGGAGAGTGGGGAGAGGGGGAAACATGGTCATGGAGTGTTGGGAGAGTGGGAAACATGGTCCCGGAGAGCGGGGAGAATGGGAAACATGGGCCCGGAGAGTGGGGAGAGTGGGAAACATGGTCCCGGAGAGTGGGCAGAGTGGGCAACATGGTCCGGGAGAGTGGGCAGAGTGGGAAACATGGTCCGGGACAGTGTGGAGAGAGGTAAACATGGTCCCGGAGAGTGTGGAGAGTGGGATAAATGGTCTCGGAGAGTGGGGGAGAGTGGGAAACGTGGTCCCGGAGAGTGGGGAGAGTGGGAAACATGGTCCTGGAGAGTGGGGAGAGTGGTAAACATGGTCCAGGAGAGTGGAAACACGGTCCCGGAGAGCAGGGAGAGTGGGAAACATGGTGCAGGAGAGTGGAAACATGGTCTCGGTGAGCGGAGAGAGTGGGAAACATGGTCCAGGAGAGTGGAAACATGGTCCCGGAGAGCGGGGAGAGTGGGAAACATGGTCCAGGAGAGTGGGGAGAGTGGGAAACATGGTCATGGAGAGTGAGGAAAGTGGGAAACATGGTCGCGGAGAGAGCGGAGAGTAGGAAACACGGTCGCGGAGAAGGTGAAACATGGTCCCGGAGAGCGGGGAGAGTGGGAAACATGATCCTGGAGAGTCGGAAATATGGTCCCGGAGAGCGGGGAGACTGGGAAACATGGTTATGGAAAGTGGGGATAGTGGAAGCATGATCCTGGAGAGTGGGTATAGTGGGAAACATGATCCCGGACAGTGGGGAGAGTGGGAAACATGGTCATGCAGAGTGGGAAACATGGATGTGGAGAGTGGGAATCATGGTCCTGGAGAGTGGGGAGAGTGGGAAACATGGTCCCGGAGAATAGGGTCAGTGGGAAGCATGATCCCGGAGAGTGCGGAGAGTGGGAAACAAGGTCCCGGAGAGTAGAGAGAGTGGGAAACATGGTCCTGGAGAGTGGGGAAGTGGGAAACATGGTCACGGAGAGTGGGGAGAGTGGGAAACATGGTCGCGGAGAATGGGAAACATGGTCCCGGGGAGTGGAAACATGTTCCCGGAGAGTGGGGAGAGTGGGAAACATGGTCCTGGGGAGCGGGAAAAGTGGGAAATATGATCGCAGAGAGTGGGGAGAGTGGGAAACATGGTCATGGAGAGTGGGAATCATGATCCCGAAGAGTGGGGAGAGTGGGAAACATGGTCCTGGAGTGTGCGGAGTGTGGGAAACATGGTCGCGGAGAGTGGGAAACATGGTCCCGGAGAGTGGGGAGAGTGGGAAACATTGTCCGGGAGAGTGGGGAAAGTGGGAAACATGGTCTGGGAGAGTGTGGAGAGAAGTAAACATGGTGCCGGAGAATGTGGAGAGTGGGAAACATGGTCCCGGAGAGTGGGGAGAGTGGCAAACATGGTCCCAGAGAGTGGGGAGAGTGGGAAACATGGTCCTGGAGAGTGGGGAGAGTGGGAAGCATGGTCCCGGAGGGTGGGGAGAGTGGGAAACTTGGTCATGGAGAGTTGGAAACATGGTCGCGGAGAGTTGGGAGAGTTTGAAACATGGTCGCAGAGAATGGGAAACATGGTCTCGGAGACTGGGGAGAGTGGGATACATAGTCACGGAGAGTGTGGAGGGTGGGATACATGATCTTGGAAAGTGGGAAACATGGTCACGGAAAGTGGGAAACATGATCCTGTTGAGTGGGGAAAGCGGGCAACCTGGTCCCGGAGATTGGGAAACATGGTCCCGGAAAGTGGGGAGAATGGTAAAAATGGTCCTGGAGAGTGAGGAATGTGGGAAACATGGTCACGGAAAGTGGGGAGAGTGGGAAACATGGTCACGGAGAATGGGAATCATGGACCCGGAGAGTGGGGAGAGTGGGAATCATGGTCCCGGAGTGTGGGAAACATGGTCCCGGAGAGTGGGGAGAGTGAGAAACATGGTCATGTAGAGTTGGGAAAGTGGGAAAAATGGTCACGGAGAGTGTGGAGAGTGGGAAACATGGTCCTGGAGAGCGGGGAGAGTGGGAAACATGGTCCTGGAGAGTGGGGAGAGTGGGTAACATGGTCATGGAGAGTGGAGTCAGTGGGTAACATCACCCCGGAGAGCGGAAAGAGTGGGGAAAATGGTCCAGGAGAGTGGAAAATGGTCCCGGAGAGCGGGGAGAGGGGGAAACATGGTGCAGGAGAGTGGAAACATGGTCCTGGAGAGTGGGAAACATGATCCCGGAGAGTGGGGAGAGTGGGAAACATGGTCCGGGATAGTGTGGAGAGAGGTAAACATGGTCCCGCAGATTGGGGAGAGAGGGAAAAATGGTCATGGAGAGTGGGGAAAGTGAGAAACTTGGTCGCGGACGGTGGGGAGAGTGGGAAACATGGTCATGGAGAGTGGGGAATGTGGGAAGCATGGTCGCGGAGAGTGGGGAGAGTGGGAAACTTGGTCGCAGAGAGTGGGGAGAGTGGGAAACACGGTCGCGGAGAATGGGAAACATGGTCGCGGAGATTGGGGAGAGTGGGAAACATGGTCCCGGAGAGTGGGGAGAGTGGGAAACATGGTCCTGGAGAGTGGGGAAAGTGGGAAACATGGTCACGGAGTGTGGGGAGAGTGGGAAACATGGTCTCGGAGATTGGGAACATGGTCTCGGAGAGCGGGGAGAGTGGGAAACATGGTCCACGAGAGTGGAAACATGGTCACGGAGAGCGGGAATCATGATCCCGGAGAGTGGGGAGAGTGGGAGGCATGGTCCCGGAGAGTGGGTGAGTGGGAAACATGGTCCCTGAGAGTGGGAAACATGGTCCCGGAGAGTGAGGAGATTGGGAAACATGGTCCTGGAGAGTGGGGAGAGTGGGAAACATGGTCCCGGAGAGTGGGGAGATTTGGAATCATGGTCATGGGGTGTGGGAAACCTGGTCATAGAGAGTCGGCAGAGTGGGCAAAATGGTCCGGGAGAGTGGGCAGAGTTGGAAACATGGTCCGGGAGAGTGTGGAGAGAGGTAAACATGGTCCCGGAGAGTGTAGAGAGTGGGAAAAATGGTCTCGGAGAGTGGGGAGAGTGGGAAACGTGGTCCCGGAGAGTGGCGAGAGTGGGAAACATGGTCCCGGATAGCGGGGAGAGTGGAAACATGTTCCCGGAGAGTGGGAAACATGATCCCGCAGAATGGTGAGAGTGGGTTACATGTTCCAGGAGAGTGGGGAGAGTGGGAAACATGGTCCTGGCGAGTGGTAAAAGTGGGAAAATTGGTCGCAGAGAGTGTGGAGAGTGGGAAACATGGTCATGGAAAGTGGGAAACATGATCCCGAAGAGTGGGGAGAGTGGGAAACATGGTCCCGGAGTGTGGGGAGAGTGGGAAACATGGTCGTGAAGAGTGGGAAACATGGTCCCGGAGAATATGGAGAGTGGGAAACATGGTCCTGGAGAGTGGGGAGAGTGGGAATCATGGTACCGGTAAGTGGGGAGAGTGGGAAACATGGTCCTGGAGAGTGGGGAGAGTGGGTAACATGGTCATGGAGAGTGGAGACAGTGGGGAACATCACCCCGGAGAGCGGAAAGAGTGGGGAAAATGGTCCAGGAGAGTGGAAAATGGTCCCGGAGAGCGGGGAGAGGGGGAAACATGGTGCAGGAGAGTGGAAACATGGTCCTGGAGAGTGGGAAACATGATCCCGGAGAGTGGGGAGAGTGGGAAACATGGTCCGGGATAGTGTGGAGAGAGGTAAACATGGTCCCGCAGATTGGGGAGAGAGGGAAAAATGGTCATGGAGAGTGGGGAAAGTGAGAAACTTGGTCGCGGACGGTGGGGAGAGTGGGAAACATGGTCATGGAGAGTGGGGAATGTGGGAAGCATGGTCGCGGAGAGTGGGGAGAGTGGGAAACTTGGTCGCAGAGAGTGGGGAGAGTGGGAAACACGGTCGCGGAGAATGGGAAACATGGTCGCGGAGATTGGGGAGAGTGGGAAACATGGTCCCGGAGAGTGGGGAGAGTGGGAAACATGGTCCTGGAGAGTGGGGAAAGTGGGAAACATGGTCACGGAGTGTGGGGAGAGTGGGAAACATGGTCTCGGAGATTGGGAACATGGTCTCGGAGAGCGGGGAGAGTGGGAAACATGGTCCACGAGAGTGGAAACATGGTCACGGAGAGCGGGAATCATGATCCCGGAGAGTGGGGAGAGTGGGAGGCATGGTCCCGGAGAGTGGGTGAGTGGGAAACATGGTCCCTGAGAGTGGGAAACATGGTCCCGGAGAGTGAGGAGATTGGGAAACATGGTCCTGGAGAGTGGGGAGAGTGGGAAACATGGTCCCGGAGAGTGGGGAGATTTGGAATCATGGTCATGGGGAGTGGGAAACCTGGTCATAGAGAGTCGGCAGAGTGGGCAAAATGGTCCGGGAGAGTGGGCAGAGTTGGAAACATGGTCCGGGAGAGTGTGGAGAGAGGTAAACATGGTCCCGGAGAGTGTAGAGAGTGGGAAAAATGGTCTCGGAGAGTGGGGAGAGTGGGAAACGTGGTCCCGGAGAGTGGCGAGAGTGGGAAACATGGTCCCGGATAGCGGGGAGAGTGGAAACATGTTCCCGGAGAGTGGGAAACATGATCCCGCAGAATGGTGAGAGTGGGTTACATGTTCCAGGAGAGTGGGGAGAGTGGGAAACATGGTCCTGGCGAGTGGTAAAAGTGGGAAAATTGGTCGCAGAGAGTGTGGAGAGTGGGAAACATGGTCATGGAAAGTGGGAAACATGATCCCGAAGAGTGGGGAGAGTGGGAAACATGGTCCCGGAGTGTGGGGAGAGTGGGAAACATGGTCGTGAAGAGTGGGAAACATGGTCCCGGAGAATATGGAGAGTGGGAAACATGGTCCTGGAGAGTGGGGAGAGTGGGAATCATGGTACCGGTAAGTGGGGAGAGTGGGAAACATGGTCCTGGAGAGTGGGGAGAGTGGGTAACATGGTCATGGAGAGTGGAGACAGTGGGGAACATCACCCCGGAGAGCGGGGAGAGAGGGAAAAATGGTCCAGGAGAGTGAAAAATGGTCCCGGAGAGCGGGGAGAGGGGGACACATGGTGCAGGAGAGTGGAAACATGGTCCTGGAGAGCGGGAATCATGATCCCGGAGAGTGGGGAGCGTGGGAAGCATGGTCCAGGAGAGTGGGGAGAGTGGGAAACATGGTCCCGGAGAGTGGGAAACATGGTCCCGAAAAGTGGGGAGAGTGGGAAACATTGTCCTGGAGAGTGGGGAATGTGGGAAACATGGTCACGGAGAGTGGGGAGAGTGGAAAACATGGTCCCGGAGTGTGGGGAGAGTGCGAAACATGGTCCCGGAGAGTGGGGAGAGTGGGAATCATGGTCCCGGAGAGTGGGGAGAGTGGGAATCATGGTCCCGGAGTGTGGGAAACATGGTCCCGGAGTGTGGGGAGAGTGCGAAACATGGTCCCGGAGAGTGGGGAGAGTGAGAAACATGGTGATGGAGAGTGGGGAAAGTGGGAAACATGGTCCTGGAGAGTGGGGAATGTGGGAAACATGGTCACGGAGAGTGGGGAGAGTGGGAAACATGGTCGCGGAGAATGGGAATCATGGACCCGGAGAGTGGGGAGAGTGGAAAACATGGTCCCGGAGAGTGGGGAGAGTGGGAATCATGGTCCCGGAGAGTGGGGAGAGTGAGAAACATGGTCATGGAGAGTGGGGAAAGTGGGAAACATGGTCACGGAGAGTGGGGAGAGTGGGAAACATGGTCGCGGAGAATGGGAGACATGGTTCCGGAGAGTGGGGAGAGGGAAAAATGGTCCTGGAGAGTGGGGAGAGTGGGATACATGGTCCTGGAGAATGGGGAGAGTGGGAAACATGGTCCCGGAGAGTGGGAAACATGATCCCGGAGAAAGTGGAGAGTGGGAAACATGAGCCTGGAGAGTCGGAAATATGATCCCGGAGAGCGGGGTGACTGGGAAGCATGGTTCTGGAAAGTAGGGAGAGTGGATACATGATCCTGGAGAGTGGGGACAGTGGGAAACATAATCCCGGAGAGTGGGGAGAGTGCGAAACATGGTCATGGAGAGTGGGAAATATGATCCCGGAGAGTGGGGAGAGTGGGAAACAATGTCTCGGAGAGTGGGAAACATGATCCCGGAGAGTGGGGAGAGTGGGAAACATGGTCTCGGAGAGTGGGAAACATGATCCCGGAGAGTGGGGAGAGTGGGAAACATGGTCCCAGAGAGTGGGAAACATGGTCCTGGAGAATGGGGAGAGAAGGCAACATGGTCCCGGAGACTGGGGAGAGTGTTAAACATGGTCCCGGAGAGTGCGGAGAGTGGGAAACATGGTCACGGAGAGTAGGAAACATGGTCCCAGATAGTAGGGAGAGTGGGAAAAATGGTCCCGGAGAGTGTGGAGGGTGGGATACATGATCTTGGAAAGTGGGAAACATGCTCACGGAGAGTGGGAAACATGATCCTGGAGAGTGGGGAAAGTGAGCAACGTGGTCCCGGAGAGTGGGAAACATGGTCCCAGAAAGTGGGGAGAGTGGGAAACATGGTCCTGGAGAGTGGGGAATGTGGGAAACATGGTCACGGAGAGTGGGGAGAGTGGGAAACATGGTCGCGGAGAATGGGAATCATGGACCCGGAGAGTGGGGAGAGTGGAAAACATGGTCCCGGAGAGTGGGGAGAGTGGGAATCATGGTCCCGGAGTGTGGGAAACATGGTACCGGAGAGTGGGGAGAGTGCGAAACATGGTCCCGGAGAGTGGGGAGAGTGAGAAACATGGTCATGGAGAGTGGGGAAAGTGGGAAACATGGTCACGGAGAGTGGGGAGAGTGGGAAACATGGTCGCGGAGAATGGGAGACATGGTTCCGGAGAGTGGGGAGAGTGGGAAACATGGTCATGGAGAGTGAGGAAAGTGGGAAACTTGGTCGCGGAAACATGGTCGCGGAGAATGGGAAACATGGTCGCGGAGATTGGGAAACATTGTCCCGGAGAGTGGGGAGAGTGGGAAACATGGTCGCTGAGAGTGGGAAACATGGTCCTGGAGAGCGGGGAGAGTGGGAAACATGGTCCTGGAGAGTGGGGAGAGTGGGTAACATGGTCATGGAGAGTGGAGTCAGTGGGTAACATCACCCCGGAGAGCGGGGAGAGTGGGGAAAATGGTCCAGGAGAGTGGAAAATGGTCCCGGAGAGCGGGGAGAGGGGGAAACATGGTGCAGGAGAGTGGAAACATGGTCCTGGAGAGTGGGAAACATGGTCCCGGAGAGTGGGGAGAGTGGGAAACATGGTCCGGGAGAGTGTGGAGAGAGGTAAACATGGTCCCGCAGATTGGGGAGAGAGGGAAAAATGGTCATGGAGAGTGGGGAAAGTGAGAAACTTGGTCGCGGACGGTGGGGAGAGTGGGAAACATGGTCATGGAGAGTGGGGAATGTGGGAAGCATGGTCGCGGAGAGTGGGGAGAGTGGGAAACTTGGTCGCGGAGAGTGGGGAGAGTGGGAAACATGGTCGCGGAGAATGGGAAACATGGTCGCGGAGATTGGGGAGAGTGGGAAACATGGTCTCAGAGAGTGGGAAACATGGTCCCGGAGAGTGGGGAGAGTGGGAAACATGGTCCTGGAGAGTGGGGAAAATGGGAAACATGGTCACGGAGATTGGGAACATGGTCTCGGAGAGCGGGGAGAGTGGGAAACATGGTCCACGAGAGTGGAAACATGGTCACGGAGAGCGGGAATCATGATCCCGGAGAGTGGGGAGAGTGGGAGGCATGGTCCCGGAGAGTGGGTGAGTGGGAAACATTGTCCCTGAGAGTGGGAAACATGGTCCCGGAGAGTGAGGAGATTGGGAAACATGGTCCTGGAGAGTGGGGAGAGTGGGAAACATGGTCCCGGAGAGTGGGGAGATTTGGAATCATGGTCATGGGGAGTGGGAAACCTGGTCATAGAGATTCGGCAGAGTGGGCAAAATGGTCCGGGAGAGTGGGCAGAGTTGGAAACATGGTCCGGGAGAGTGTGGAGAGAGGTAAACATGGTCCCGGAGAGTGTGGAGAGTGGGAAAAATGGTCTCGGAGAGTGGGGAGAGTGGGAAACGTGTTCCCGGAGAGTGGCGAGAGTGGGAAACATGGTCCCGGATAGCGGGGAGAGTGGAAACATGTTCCCGGAGAGTGGGAAACATGATCCCGGAGAATGGTGAGAGTGGGTTACATGTTCCAGGAGAGTGGGGAGAGTGGGAAACATGGTCCTGGCGAGTGGGAAAAGTGGGAAAATTGGTCGCAGAGAGTGTGGAGAGTGGGAAACATGGTCATGCAAAGTGGGAAACATGATCCCGAAGAATGGGGAGAGTGGGAAACATGGTCCCGGAGTGTGGGGAGAGTGGGAAACATGGTCGCGAAGAGTGGGAAACATGGTCCCG
Organism: Mobula birostris; assembly: GCF_030028105.1. Lineage (NCBI taxonomy): Eukaryota > Metazoa > Chordata > Chondrichthyes > Myliobatiformes > Myliobatidae > Mobula > Mobula birostris. The sequence continues at coordinate 130,039,208 of NC_092371.1, forward strand.
GAGAATATGGAGAGTGGGAAACATGGTCCTGGAGAGTGGGGAGAGTGGGAAACATGGTACCGGTGAGTGGGGAGAGTGGGAAACATAGTCCTGGAGAGTGGGGAGAGTGGGTAACATGGTCATGGAGAGTGGAGACAGTGGGGAACATCACCCCGGAGAGCGGGGAGAGTGGGAAAAATGGTCCAGGAGAGTGGAAAATGGTCCCGGAGAGCAGGGAGAGGGGGACACATGGTGCAGGAGAGTGGAAACATGGTCCTGGAGAGCGGGAATCATGATCCCGGAGAGTGGGGAGCGTGGGAAGCATGGTCCAGGAGAGTGGGGAGAGTGGGAAACATGGTCCCGGAGAGTGGGAAACATGGTCCCGGAAAGTGGGGAGAGTGGGAAACATTGTCCTGGAGAGTGGGGAATGTGGGAATCATGGTCACGGAGAGTGGGGAGAGTGGAAAACATGGTTCCGGAGTGTGGAGAGAGTGCGAAACATGGTCCCGGAGAGTGGGGAGAGTGGGAATCATGGTCCCGGAGAGTGGGGAGAGTGGGAATCATGGTCCCGGAGTGTGGGAAACATGGTCCCGGAGTGTGGGGGAGTGCGAAACATGGTCCCGGAGAGTGGGGAGAGTGAGAAACATGGTGATGGAGAGTGGGGAAAGTGGGAAACATGGTCACGGAGAGTGGGGAGAGTGGGAAACATGGTCCCGGAGAGTGAGAGAGGGAAATATGGTCCTGGAGAGTGGGGAGAGTGGGATACATGGTCCTGGAGAATGGGGAGAGTGGGAAACATGATCCCGGAGAATGGGAAACATGGTCCCGGAGAGTGGGAAACATGATCCCGGAGAAAGTGGAGAGTGGGAAACATGAGCCTGGAGAGTCGGAAATATGATCCCAGAGAGCGGGGTGACTGGGAAGCATGGTTATGGAAAGTAGGAAGAGTGGATACATGATCCTGGAGAGTGGGGACAGTGGGAAACATAATCCCGGAGAGTGGGGAGAGTGGGAAACATGGTCATGGAGAGTGGGAAACATGATCCCGGAGAGTGAGGAGAGTGGGAAACATGGTCTCGGAGAGTGGGAAACATGATCCCGGAGAGTGGGGAGAGTGGGAAACATGGTCCCAGAGAGTGGGAAACATGGTCCTGGAGAGTGGGGAGAGTAGGCAACATGGTCCCGGAGACTGGGGAGAGTGTTAAACATGGTCCCGGAGAGTGCGGAGAGTGGGAAACATGGTCACGGAGAGTGGGAAGCATGGTCCCAGATAGTAGGGAGAGTGGGAAAAATGGTCCCGGAGCGTGTGGAGGGTGGGATACATGATCTTGGAAAGTGGGAAACATGCTCACGGAGAGTAGGAAACATGATCCTGGAGAGTGGGGAAAGTGAGCAACGTGGTCCCGGAGAGTGGGAAACATGGTCCCAGAAAGTGGGGAGAGTGGGAAACATGGTCCTGGAGAGTGGGGAATGTGGGAAACATGGTCGCGGAGAATGGGAATCATGGACCCGGAGAGTGGGGAGAGTGGAAAACATGGTCCCGGAGAGTGGGGAGAGTGGGAATCATGGTCCCGGAGTGTGGGAAACATGGTACCGGAGAGTGGGGAGAGTGCGAAACATGGTCCCGGAGAGTGGGCAGAGTGAGAAACATGGTCATGGAGAGTGGGGAAAGTGGGAAACATGGTCACGGAGAATGGGGAGAGTGGGAAACATGGTCGTGGAGAATGGGAGACATGGTTCCGGAGAGTGGGGAGAGTGGGAAACATGGTCATGGAGAGTGGGGAAAGTGGGAAACTTGGTCGCGGAAACATGGTCGCGGAGAATGGGAAACATGGTCGCGGAGATTGGGAAACATTGTCCCGGAGAGTGGGGTGAGTGGGAAACATGGTCCCTGAGAGTGGGAAACATGGTCCTGGAGAGCGGGGAGAGTGGGAATCATGGTCCCGGAGAGTGGGGAGATTTGGAATCATGGTCATGGGGAGTGGGAAACATGGTCATAGAGAGTGGGCAGAGTGGGCAACATGGTGCGGGAGAGTGGGCAGAGTAGGAAACATGGTCCGGGAGAGTGTGGAGAGAGGTAAACATGGTCCTGGAGAGTGTGGAGAGTGGGAAAAATGGTCTCGGAGAGTGGGGAGAGTGGGAAACGTGGTCCCGGAGAGTGGCGAGAGTGGGAAACATGGTCCTGGAGAATGGGGAGAGTGGTAAACATGGTCCAGGAGAGTGGAAACACGGCCCCGGAGAGCAGGGAGAGTGGGAAACATGGTGCAGGAGAGTGGAAACATGGTCCCGGAGAGTGGGGAGAGTGGGAAACATGGTTCAGGAGAGTGGAAACATGGTCCCGGAGAGTGGGAATCATGATCCCAGAGAGTGGGGGAGAGTGGGAAACATGGTCCCGAAAAGCGGGGAGAGTGGGAAACATGGTCCCGGAGAGTGGGAAACATGATCCCGGAGAGTGGGGAGAGTGGGTAACATGTTCCAGGAGAGTGGGGAGAGTGGGAAACATGGTCCCGGATAGTCGGGAGAGTGGGAAACATAGTCCCGGAGAGTGGGGAGAGTGGGAAACATGGTCATGGAGAGTGAGGAAAGTGGGAAACATGGTCGCGGAGAGAGCGGAGAGTGGGAAACACGGTCCCGGAGAATGGGAAACATGGTCCCGGAGAGTGGGAAAAATGATCTCGGAGAGAGGGGAGAGGTGGAAGCATGATCCTGGAGAGTCGGAAATATGATCCCGGAGAGCGGGGAGACTGGGAAACATGGTAATGGAAAGTGGGGAGAGTGGAAACATGATCCTGGAGAGTGGGTATAGTGGGAAACATGATCCCGGACAGTGGGGAGAGTGGGAAACATGGTCATGCAGAGTGGGAAACATGGATGTGGAGAGTGCAAAACATGGTCCTGGAGAGTGGGGACAGTGGAAACATGGTCCCGGAGAATAGGGTCAGTGGGAAGCATGATCCCGGAGAGTGGGGAAAGTGGGAAACATGGTCACGGAGGGTGGGGAGAGTGGGAAACATGGTCATGGAGAGTGGGGAGTGTGGCAAACATGGTCCCGGAGAGTGGGAAACATGATCCCGGAGAGTGGTGGAGAGGGAAACAAGGTCCCGGAGAGTAGAGAGAGTGGGAAACATGTCCTGACCTGGAGAGTGGGGAAGTGGGAAACATGGTCACGAAGAGTGGGGACAGTGGGAAACATGGTGTCGCGGAGGGTGGGGAGAGTGGGAAACATGGTCATGGAGAATGGGAATCATGGACCGGAGAGTGGGGGAGAGTGGGAATCATGGTCCTGGAGTGTGGGAAACATGGTCCCGGAGAGTGGGGAGAGTGAGAAACATGGTCATGCAGAGTTGGGGGAAAGTTGGGAAACATAGTCACGGAGAGTGTGGAGAGTGGGAAACATGGTCGCGGAGAATGGGAGACATGGTTCCGGAGAGTGGGGGAGAGAGGGAAAAATGGTCATGGAGAGTGGGGAAAGGTGGGAAACTTGGTCATGGAGAGTGGGGAGAGTGGGAAACATGGTCGCGGAGAATGGGAAACATGGTCGCGGAGATTGGAGAGAGTGGGAAACATGGTCCCAGAGAGTGGGAAACATGGTCCCGGAGAGTGGGGGAGAGTGGGAAACATGGTCCTGGAGAGTGGGGAAAGTGGGAAACATGGTCACGGAGAGTAGGGAGAGTGGGAAACATGGCCTCTGAGAGTGAGAAACATGATCCTTGAGAGTGAGGCGAGTGGGAAACATGGTCCCGGAGAGTGGGGAGATTTGGAATCATGGTCATGGGGAGTGGGAAACCTGGGTCATAGAGAGTGGGCAGAGTGGGCAACATGGTCCGGGAGAGTGGGCAGAGTGGGAAGCATGGTCCGGGAGAGTGTGGAGAGAGGTAAACATGGTCCCGGAGAGTGTGGAGAGTGGGAAAAATGGTCTCAGAGAGTGGGGAGAGTGGGAAACATGGTCCGCGAGAGTGGCGAGAGTGGAAAACATGGTTCTGGAGAGTGGGGAGAGTGGTAAACATGGTCCAGGAGAGTGGAAACACGGTCCCGGAGAGCAGGGAGAGTGGGAAACATGGTGCAGGAGAGTGGAAACATGGTCCCGGAGAGCGGGGAGAGTGGGAAACATGGTCGGGGAGAGTGGGAAACATTGTCCAGGAGAGTGGAAACATGGTCCAGGAGAGTGGGAATCATGATCCCAGAGAGTGGGGAGAGTGGGAAACATGGTCCCGGAAGCGGGGAGAGTGGGTAACATGTTCCCGGAGAGTGGGAAAAGTGGGAAAAATGGTCGCAGAGAGTGTGGAGAGTGGGAAACATTGTCCTGGAGAGTGGGGAGTGTGGAAAACATGGTCCCGGAGAGTCGGGAGAGTGGGAATCATGGTCCCGGAGTGTGGGAAACATGGTCCCGGAGTGTGGGGGAGAGTGCGAAACATGGTCCCGGAGAGTGGGGGTGAGTGAGAAACAATGGTCATGGAGAGTGGGGAAAGTGGGAAACATGGTCACGGAGAGTGGGGAGAGTGGGAAAACATGGTCATGGAGAGTGGGAAACATGATCCCGGAGAGTGGGGAGAGTGGGAAACATGGTCTCGAAGAGTGGGAAACATAGATCCCGGAGAGTGGGGAGAGTGGGAAACATGGTCCCAGAGAGTAGGAAACATGGTCCTGGAGAGTGGGGAGAGTGGGCAACATGGTCCCGGATAGTCGGGAGAGTGGGAAACATGGTCTCTGAGAGTGGGGAGAGTGGGAAACATGGTCATGGAGAGTGAGGAAAGTGGAAACATGGTTGCGGAGAGAGCGGAGAGTGGGAAACACGGGTCGCAGAGAATGTGAAACATGGTCCCGGAGAGTGGGGAGAGTGGGAAACATGGCCCCGGAGAGTGGGGAGAGAGGAACCATGGTCCAGGAGAATGGGGTCAGTGGGAAACATGATCCCGGAGAATGGGAAACATGGTCCCGGGAGAGTGGGAAAAATGATCTCGGAGAGAGGGGAGAGTGGGAAACATGGTCCCGGAGAGTGGGGTGAGTGAGAAACAATGGTCATGGAGAGTGGGGAAAGTGGGAAACATGGTCACGGAGAGTGGGGAGAGTGGGAAACATGGTCATGGAGAGTGGGAAACATGATCCCGGAGAGTGGGGAGAGTGGGAAACATGGTCTCGAAGAGTGGGAAACATGATCCCGGAGAGTGGGGAGAGTGGGAAACATGGTCCCAGAGAGTAGGAAACATGGTCCTGGAGAGTGGGGAGAGTGGGCAACATGGTCCCGGATAGTCGGAGAGAGTGGGAAACATGGTCCCGGAGAGTGGGGAGAGTGGGAAACATGGTCATGGAGAGTGAGGAAAGTGGGAAACATGGTTGCGGAGAGAGCGGAGAGTGGGAAACACGGTCGCAGAGAATGTGAAACATGGTCCCGGAGAGTGGGGAGAGTGGGAAACATGGCCCCGGAGAGTGGGGAGAGAGGAACCATGGTCCAGGAGAATGGGGTCAGTGGGAAACATGATCCCGGAGAATGGGAAACATGGTTCCCGGAGAGTTGGGAAAAAATGATCTCGGAGAGAGGGGAGAGTGGGAAACATGATCCTGGAGAGTCGGAAATATGATCCCGGAGAGCGGGGAGACTGGGAAACATGGTTATGGAAAGTGGGGAGAGTGGAAACATGATCCTGGAGAGTGGGTAGAGTGGAAACATTGATCCCGGACAGTGGGGAGAGTGGGAAACATGGTCATGCAGAGTGGGAAACATGGATGTGGAGAGTGCAAAACATGGTCCTGGAGAGTGGGGAGAGTGGGAAACATGGTCCCGGAGAATACGGTCAGTGGGAAGCATGATCCCGGAGAGTGGGGAAAGTGGGAAACATGGTCACGGAGAGTGGGAGAGTGGGAAACATGGTCATGGAGAGTGGGGAGCGTGGGAAACATGGTCCCGGAGAGTGGGAAACATGATCACGGAGAGTGGGGAGAGTGGAATACATGGTCCTGGGGAGTGGGAAAAGTGGGAAACATGGTCGCAGAGAGTGGGGAGAGTGGGAAACATGGTTATGGAGAGTGGGAATCATGATCCTGAAGAGTGGAGAGAGTGGGAAACATGGTCCTGGAGTGTGGGGAGAGTGGGAAACATGGTCGCGGAGAGTGGGAAACATGGTCCCGGAGAGTGGGAGAGTGGGAAACATTGTCCGGGAGAGTGGGGAAAGTGGGAAAGATGGTCTGGGAGAGTGTGGAGAGAAATAAACATGGTGCCGGAGAATGGGGAGAGTGGGAAACATGGTCCCGGAGAGTGGGAGAGTGGCAAACATGGTCCCAGAGAGTGGGGAGAGTGGGAAACATGGTCCTGGAGAGTGGGGGAGAGTGGGTAACATGGTCATGGAGAGTGGAGACAGTGGGGAACATCACTCCGGAGAGCGGGGAGAGTGGGAAACATGGTCCAGGAGAGTGGAAAATGGTCCCGGAGAGCAGGGAGATTGGGAAACATGGTGCAGGAGAGTGGAAACAGGGTCCCGGAGACAGAGAATCATGATCCCGGAGAGTGAGAATCATAATCCCGGATAGCGGGGAGAGTGGAAACATGTTCCCGGAGAGTGGGAAACATGATCCCGCAGAATGGTGAGAGTGGGTTACATGTTCCAGGAGAGTGGGGAGAGTGGGAAACATGGTCCTGGCGAGTGGTAAAAGTGGGAAAATTGGTCGCAGAGAGTGTGGAGAGTGGGAAACATGGTCATGGAAAGTGGGAAACATGATCCCGAAGAGTGGGGAGAGTGGGAAACATGGTCCCGGAGTGTGGGGAGAGTGGGAAACATGGTCGTGAAGAGTGGGAAACATGGTCCCGGAGAATATGGAGAGTGGGAAACATGGTCCTGGAGAGTGGGGAGAGTGGGAATCATGGTACCGGTAAGTGGGGAGAGTGGGAAACATGGTCCTGGAGAGTGGGGAGAGTGGGTAACATGGTCATGGAGAGTGGAGACAGTGGGGAACATCACCCCGGAGAGCGGAAAGAGTGGGGAAAATGGTCCAGGAGAGTGGAAAATGGTCCCGGAGAGCGGGGAGAGGGGGAAACATGGTGCAGGAGAGTGGAAACATGGTCCTGGAGAGTGGGAAACATGATCCCGGAGAGTGGGGAGAGTGGGAAACATGGTCCGGGATAGTGTGGAGAGAGGTAAGCATGGTCCCGCAGATTGGGGACAGAGGGAAAAATGGTCATGGAGAGTGGGGAAAGTGAGAAACTTGGTCGCGGACGGTGGGGAGAGTGGGAAACATGGTCATGGAGAGTGGGGAATGTGGGAAGCATGGTCGCGGAGAGTGGGGAGAGTGGGAAACATGGTCCTGGAGAGTGGGGAAAGTGGGAAACATGGTCACGGAGTGTGGGGAGAGTGGGAAACATGGTCTCGGAGATTGGGAACATGGTCTCGGAGAGCGGGGAGAGTGGGAAACATGGTCCACGAGAGTGGAAACATGGTCACGGAGAGCGGGAATCATGATCCCGGAGAGTGGGGAGAGTGGGAGGCATGGTCCCGGAGAGTGGGTGAGTGGGAAACATGGTCGCGGAGAATGGGAAACATGGTCGCGGAGATTGGGGAGAGTGGGAAACATGGTCCCGGAGAGTGGGGAGAGTGGGAAACATGGTCCTGGAGAGTGGGGAAAGTGGGAAACATGGTCACGGAGTGTGGGGAGAGTGGGAAACATGGTCTCGGAGATTGGGAACATGGTCTCGGAGAGCGGGGAGAGTGGGAAACATGGTCCACGAGAGTGGAAACATGGTCACGGAGAGCGGGAATCATGATCCCGGAGAGTGGGGAGAGTGGGAGGCATGGTCCCGGAGAGTGGGTGAGTGGGAAACATGGTCCCTGAGAGTGGGAAACATGGTCCCGGAGAGTGAGGAGATTGGGAAACATGGTCCTGGAGAGTGGGGAGAGTGGGAAACATGGTCCCGGAGAGTGGGGAGATTTGGAATCATGGTCATGGGGTGTGGGAAACCTGGTCATAGAGAGTCGGCAGAGTGGGCAAAATGGTCCGGGAGAGTGGGCAGAGTTGGAAACATGGTCCGGGAGAGTGTGGAGAGAGGTAAACATGGTCCCGGAGAGTGTAGAGAGTGGGAAAAATGGTCTCGGAGAGTGGGGAGAGTGGGAAACGTGGTCCCGGAGAGTGGCGAGAGTGGGAAACATGGTCCCGGATAGCGGGGAGAGTGGAAACATGTTCCCGGAGAGTGGGAAACATGATCCCGCAGAATGGTGAGAGTGGGTTACATGTTCCAGGAGAGTGGGGAGAGTGGGAAACATGGTCCTGGCGAGTGGTAAAAGTGGGAAAATTGGTCGCAGAGAGTGTGGAGAGTGGGAAACATGGTCATGGAAAGTGGGAAACATGATCCCGAAGAGTGGGGAGAGTGGGAAACATGGTCCCGGAGTGTGGGGAGAGTGGGAAACATGGTCGTGAAGAGTGGGAAACATGGTCCCGGAGAATATGGAGAGTGGGAAACATGGTCCTGGAGAGTGGGGAGAGTGGGAATCATGGTACCGGTAAGTGGGGAGAGTGGGAAACATGGTCCTGGAGAGTGGGGAGAGTGGGTAACATGGTCATGGAGAGTGGAGACAGTGGGGAACATCACCCCGGAGAGCGGAAAGAGTGGGGAAAATGGTCCAGGAGAGTGGAAAATGGTCCCGGAGAGCGGGGAGAGGGGGAAACATGGTGCAGGAGAGTGGAAACATGGTCCTGGAGAGTGGGAAACATGATCCCGGAGAGTGGGGAGAGTGGGAAACATGGTCCGGGATAGTGTGGAGAGAGGTAAACATGGTCCCGCAGATTGGGGAGAGAGGGAAAAATGGTCATGGAGAGTGGGGAAAGTGAGAAACTTGGTCGCGGACGGTGGGGAGAGTGGGAAACATGGTCATGGAGAGTGGGGAATGTGGGAAGCATGGTCGCGGAGAGTGGGGAGAGTGGGAAACTTGGTCGCAGAGAGTGGGGAGAGTGGGAAACACGGTCGCGGAGAATGGGAAACATGGTCGCGGAGATTGGGGAGAGTGGGAAACATGGTCCCGGAGAGTGGGGAGAGTGGGAAACATGGTCCTGGAGAGTGGGGAAAGTGGGAAACATGGTCACGGAGTGTGGGGAGAGTGGGAAACATGGTCTCGGAGATTGGGAACATGGTCTCGGAGAGCGGGGAGAGTGGGAAACATGGTCCACGAGAGTGGAAACATGGTCACGGAGAGCGGGAATCATGATCCCGGAGAGTGGGGAGAGTGGGAGGCATGGTCCCGGAGAGTGGGTGAGTGGGAAACATGGTCCCTGAGAGTGGGAAACATGGTCCCGGAGAGTGAGGAGATTGGGAAACATGGTCCTGGAGAGTTGGGAGAGTGGGAAATATGGTCCCGGAGAGTGGGGAGATTTGGAATCATGGTCATGGGGAGTGGGAAACCTGGTCATAGAGAGTCGGCAGAGTGGGCAAAATGGTCCGGGAGAGTGGGCAGAGTTGGAAACATGGTCCGGGAGAGTGTGGAGAGAGGTAAACATGGTCCCGGAGAGTGTAGAGAGTGGGAAAAATGGTCTCGGAGAGTGGGGAGAGTGGGAAACGTGGTCCCGGAGAGTGGCGAGAGTGGGAAACATGGTCCCGGATAGCGGGGAGAGTGGAAACATGTTCCCGGAGAGTGGGAAACATGATCCCGCAGAATGGTGAGAGTGGGTTACATGTTCCAGGAGAGTGGGGAGAGTGGGAAACATGGTCCTGGCGAGTGGTAAAAGTGGGAAAATTGGTCGCAGAGAGTGTGGAGAGTGGGAAACATGGTCATGGAAAGTGGGAAACATGATCCCGAAGAGTGGGGAGAGTGGGAAACATGGTCCCGGAGTGTGGGGAGAGTGGGAAACATGGTCGTGAAGAGTGGGAAACATGGTCCCGGAGAATATGGAGAGTGGGAAACATGGTCCTGGAGAGTGGGGAGAGTGGGAATCATGGTACCGGTAAGTGGGGAGAGTGGGAAACATGGTCCTGGAGAGTGGGGAGAGTGGGTAACATGGTCATGGAGAGTGGAGACAGTGGGGAACATCACCCCGGAGAGCGGGGAGAGAGGGAAAAATGGTCCAGGAGAGTGAAAAATGGTCCCGGAGAGCGGGGAGAGGGGGACACATGGTGCAGGAGAGTGGAAACATGGTCCTGGAGAGCGGGAATCATGATCCCGGAGAGTGGGGAGCGTGGGAAGCATGGTCCAGGAGAGTGGGGAGAGTGGGAAACATGGTCCCGGAGAGTGGGAAACATGGTCCCGAAAAGTGGGGAGAGTGGGAAACATTGTCCTGGAGAGTGGGGAATGTGGGAAACATGGTCACGGAGAGTGGGGAGAGTGGAAAACATGGTCCCGGAGTGTGGGGAGAGTGCGAAACATGGTCCCGGAGAGTGGGGAGAGTGGGAATCATGGTCCCGGAGAGTGGGGAGAGTGGGAATCATGGTCCCGGAGTGTGGGAAACATGGTCCCGGAGTGTGGGGAGAGTGCGAAACATGGTCCCGGAGAGTGGGGAGAGTGAGAAACATGGTGATGGAGAGTGGGGAAAGTGGGAAACATGGTCCTGGAGAGTGGGGAATGTGGGAAACATGGTCACGGAGAGTGGGGAGAGTGGGAAACATGGTCGCGGAGAATGGGAATCATGGACCCGGAGAGTGGGGAGAGTGGAAAACATGGTCCCGGAGAGTGGGGAGAGTGGGAATCATGGTCCCGGAGAGTGGGGAGAGTGAGAAACATGGTCATGGAGAGTGGGGAAAGTGGGAAACATGGTCACGGAGAGTGGGGAGAGTGGGAAACATGGTCGCGGAGAATGGGAGACATGGTTCCGGAGAGTGGGGAGAGGGAAAAATGGTCCTGGAGAGTGGGGAGAGTGGGATACATGGTCCTGGAGAATGGGGAGAGTGGGAAACATGGTCCCGGAGAGTGGGAAACATGATCCCGGAGAAAGTGGAGAGTGGGAAACATGAGCCTGGAGAGTCGGAAATATGATCCCGGAGAGCGGGGTGACTGGGAAGCATGGTTCTGGAAAGTAGGGAGAGTGGATACATGATCCTGGAGAGTGGGGACAGTGGGAAACATAATCCCGGAGAGTGGGGAGAGTGCGAAACATGGTCATGGAGAGTGGGAAATATGATCCCGGAGAGTGGGGAGAGTGGGAAACAATGTCTCGGAGAGTGGGAAACATGATCCCGGAGAGTGGGGAGAGTGGGAAACATGGTCTCGGAGAGTGGGAAACATGATCCCGGAGAGTGGGGAGAGTGGGAAACATGGTCCCAGAGAGTGGGAAACATGGTCCTGGAGAATGGGGAGAGAAGGCAACATGGTCCCGGAGACTGGGGAGAGTGTTAAACATGGTCCCGGAGAGTGCGGAGAGTGGGAAACATGGTCACGGAGAGTAGGAAACATGGTCCCAGATAGTAGGGAGAGTGGGAAAAATGGTCCCGGAGAGTGTGGAGGGTGGGATACATGATCTTGGAAAGTGGGAAACATGCTCACGGAGAGTGGGAAACATGATCCTGGAGAGTGGGGAAAGTGAGCAACGTGGTCCCGGAGAGTGGGAAACATGGTCCCAGAAAGTGGGGAATGTGGGAAACATGGTCACGGAGAGTGGGGAGAGTGGGAAACATGGTCACGGAGAATGGGAATCATGGACCCGGAGAATGGGGAGAGTGGAAAACATGGTCCCGGAGAGTGGTGAGAGTGGGAATCATGGTCCCGGAGTGTGGGAAACATGGTACCGGAGAGCGGGGAGAGTGCGAATCATGGTCCCGGAGAGTGGGGAGAGTGAAAAACATGGTCATGGAGAGTGGGGAAAGTGGGAAACATGGTCACGGAAAGTGGGGAGAGTGGGAAACATGGTTGCGGAGAATGTGAGACATGGTTCCGGAGAGTGGGGAGAGTGGGAAACATGGTCATGGAGAGTGGGGAAAGTGGGAAACTTGGTCGCGGAGAGTGGGAAACATGGTCGCGGAGAATGGGAAACATGGTCGCGGAGATTGGGAAACATTGTCCCGGAGAGTGGGGAGAGGGGGAAACATGGTCATGGAGTGTTGGGAGAGTGGGAAACATGGTCCCGGAGAGCGGGGAGAATGGGAAACATGGGCCCGGAGAGTGGGGAGAGTGGGAAACATGGTCCTGGAGTGTGCGGAGTGTGGGAAACATGGTCGCGGAGAGTGGTAAACATGGTCCAGGAGAGTGGAAACACGGTCCCGGAGAGCAGGGAGAGTGGGAAACATGGTGCAGGAGAGTGGAAACATGGTCTCGGTGAGCGGAGAGAGTGGGAAACATGGTCCAGGAGAGTGGAAACATGGTCCCGGAGAGCGGGGAGAGTGGGAAACATGGTCCAGGAGAGTGGGGAGAGTGGGAAACATGGTCATGGAGAGTGAGGAAAGTGGGAAACATGGTCGCGGAGAGAGCGGAGAGTAGGAAACACGGTCGCGGAGAAGGTGAAACATGGTCCCGGAGAGCGGGGAGAGTGGGAAACATGATCCTGGAGAGTCGGAAATATGGTCCCGGAGAGCGGGGAGACTGGGAAACATGGTTATGGAAAGTGGGGATAGTGGAAGCATGATCCTGGAGAGTGGGTATAGTGGGAAACATGATCCCGGACAGTGGGGAGAGTGGGAAACATGGTCATGCAGAGTGGGAAACATGGATGTGGAGAGTGGGAATCATGGTCCTGGAGAGTGGGGAGAGTGGGAAACATGGTCCCGGAGAATAGGGTCAGTGGGAAGCATGATCCCGGAGAGTGCGGAGAGTGGGAAACAAGGTCCCGGAGAGTAGACAGAGTGGGAAACATGGTCCTGGAGAGTGGGGAAGTGGGAAACATGGTCACGGAGAGTGGGGAGAGTGGGAAACATGGTCGCGGAGAATGGGAAACATGGTCCCGGGGAGTGGAAACATGTTCCCGGAGAGTGGGGAGAGTGGGAAACATGGTCCTGGGGAGCGGGAAAAGTGGGAAATATGATCGCAGAGAGTGGGGAGAGTGGGAAACATGGTCATGGAGAGTGGGAATCATGATCCCGAAGAGTGGGGAGAGTGGGAAACATGGTCCTGGAGTGTGCGGAGTGTGGGAAACATGGTCGCGGAGAGTGGGAAACATGGTCCCGGAGAGTGGGGAGAGTGGGAAACATTGTCCGGGAGAGTGGGGAAAGTGGGAAACATGGTCTGGGAGAGTGTGGAGAGAAGTAAACATGGTGCCGGAGAATGTGGAGAGTGGGAAACATGGACCCGGAGAGTGGGGAGAGTGGCAAACATGGTCTCGGAGATTGGGAACATGGTCTCGGAGAGCGGGGAGAGTGGGAAACATGGTCCACGAGAGTGGAAGCATGGTCACGGAGAGCGGGAATCATGATCCCGGAGAGTGGGGAGAGTGGGAGGCATGGTCCCGGAGAGTGGGTGAGTGGGAAACATGGTCGCGGAGAATGGGAAACATGGTCGCGGAGATTGGGGAGAGTGGGAAACATGGTCCCGGAGAGTGGGGAGAGTGGGAAACATGGTCCTGGAGAGTGGGGAAAGTGGGAAACATGGTCACGGAGTGTGGGGAGAGTGGGAAACATGGTCTCGGAGATTGGGAACATGGTCTCGGAGAGCGGGGAGAGTGGGAAACATGGTCCACGAGGGTGGAAACATGGTCACGGAGAGCGGGAATCATGATCCCGGAGAGTGGGGAGAGTGGGAGGCATGGTCCCGGAGAGTGGGTGAGTGGGAAACATGGTCCCTGAGAGTGGGAAACATGGTCCCGGAGAGTGAGGAGATTGGGAAACATGGTCCTGGAGAGTGGGGAGAGTGGGAAACATGGTCTCGGAGAGTGGGGAGATTTGGAATCATGGTCATGGGGTGTGGGAAACCTGGTCATAGAGAGTCGGCAGAGTGGGCAAAATGGTCCGGGAGAGTGGGCAGAGTTGGAAACATGGTCCGGGAGAGTGTGGAGAGAGGTAAACATGGTCCCGGAGAGTGTAGAGAGTGGGAAAAATGGTCTCGGAGAGTGGGGAGAGTGGGAAACGTGGTCCCGGAGAGTGGCGAGAGTGGGAAACATGGTCCCGGATAGCGGGGAGAGTGGAAACATGTTCCCGGAGAGTGGGAAACATGATCCCGCAGAATGGTGAGAGTGGGTTACATGTTCCAGGAGAGTGGGGAGAGTGGGAAACATGGTCCTGGCGAGTGGTAAAAGTGGGAAAATTGGTCGCAGAGAGTGTGGAGAGTGGGAAACATGGTCATGGAAAGTGGGAAACATGATCCCGAAGAGTGGGGAGAGTGGGAAACATGGTCCCGGAGTGTGGGGAGAGTGGGAAACATGGTCGTGAAGAGTGGGAAACATGGTCCCGGAGAATATGGAGAGTGGGAAACATGGTCCTGGAGAGTGGGGAGAGTGGGAATCATGGTACCGGTAAGTGGGGAGAGTGGGAAACATGGTCCTGGAGAGTGGGGAGAGTGGGTAACATGGTCATGGAGAGTGGAGACAGTGGGGAACATCACCCCGGAGAGCGGAAAGAGTGGGGAAAATGGTCCAGGAGAGTGGAAAATGGTCCCGGAGAGCGGGGAGAGGGGGAAACATGGTGCAGGAGAGTGGAAACATGGTCCTGGAGAGTGGGAAACATGATCCCGGAGAGTGGGGAGAGTGGGAAACATGGTCCGGGATAGTGTGGAGAGAGGTAAACATGGTCCCGCAGATTGGGGAGAGAGGGAAAAATGGTCATGGAGAGTGGGGAAAGTGAGAAACTTGGTCGCGGACGGTGGGGAGAGTGGGAAACATGGTCATGGAGAGTGGGGAATGTGGGAAGCATGGTCGCGGAGAGTGGGGAGAGTGGGAAACTTGGTCGCAGAGAGTGGGGAGAGTGGGAAACACGGTCGCGGAGAATGGGAAACATGGTCGCGGAGATTGGGGAGAGTGGGAAACATGGTCCCGGAGAGTGGGGAGAGTGGGAAACATGGTCCTGGAGAGTGGGGAAAGTGGGAAACATGGTCACGGAGTGTGGGGAGAGTGGGAAACATGGTCTCGGAGATTGGGAACATGGTCTCGGAGAGCGGGGAGAGTGGGAAACATGGTCCACGAGAGTGGAAACATGGTCACGGAGAGCGGGAATCATGATCCCAGAGAGTGGGGAGAGTGGGAGGCATGGTCCCGGAGAGTGGGTGAGTGGGAAACATGGTCCCTGAGAGTGGGAAACATGGTCCCGGAGAGTGAGGAGATTGGGAAACATGGTCCTGGAGAGTGGGGAGAGTGGGAAACATGGTCCCGGAGAGTGGGGAGATTTGGAATCATGGTCATGGGGAGTGGGAAACCTGGTCATAGAGAGTCGGCAGAGTGGGCAAAATGGTCCGGGAGAGTGGGCAGAGTTGGAAACATGGTCCGGGAGAGTGTGGAGAGAGGTAAACATGGTCCCGGAGAGTGTAGAGAGTGGGAAAAATGGTCTCGGAGAGTGGGGAGAGTGGGAAACGTGGTCCCGGAGAGTGGCGAGAGTGGGAAACATGGTCCCGGATAGCGGGGAGAGTGGAAACATGTTCCCGGAGAGTGGGAAACATGATCCCGCAGAATGGTGAGAGTGGGTTACATGTTCCAGGAGAGTGGGGAGAGTGGGAAACATGGTCCTGGCGAGTGGTAAAAGTGGGAAAATTGGTCGCAGAGAGTGTGGAGAGTGGGAAACATGGTCATGGAAAGTGGGAAACATGATCCCGAAGAGTGGGGAGAGTGGGAAACATGGTCCCGGAGTGTGGGGAGAGTGGGAAACATGGTCGTGAAGAGTGGGAAACATGGTCCCGGAGAATATGGAGAGTGGGAAACATGGTCCTGGAGAGTGGGGAGAGTGGGAATCATGGTACCGGTAAGTGGGGAGAGTGGGAAACATGGTCCTGGAGAGTGGGGAGAGTGGGTAACATGGTCATGGAGAGTGGAGACAGTGGGGAACATCACCCCGGAGAGCGGGGAGAGAGGGAAAAATGGTCCAGGAGAGTGAAAAATGGTCCCGGAGAGCGGGGAGAGGGGGACACATGGTGCAGGAGAGTGGAAACATGGTCCTGGAGAGCGGGAATCATGATCCCGGAGAGTGGGGAGCGTGGGAAGCATGGTCCAGGAGAGTGGGGAGAGTGGGAAACATGGTCCCGGAGAGTGGGAAACATGGTCCCGAAAAGTGGGGAGAGTGGGAAACATTGTCCTGGAGAGTGGGGAATGTGGGAAACATGGTCACGGAGAGTGGGGAGAGTGGAAAACATGGTCCCGGAGTGTGGGGAGAGTGCGAAACATGGTCCCGGAGAGTGGGGAGAGTGGGAATCATGGTCCCGGAGAGTGGGGAGAGTGGGAATCATGGTCCCGGAGTGTGGGAAACATGGTCCCGGAGTGTGGGGAGAGTGCGAAACATGGTCCCGGAGAGTGGGGAGAGTGAGAAACATGGTGATGGAGAGTGGGGAAAGTGGGAAACATGGTCCTGGAGAGTGGGGAATGTGGGAAACATGGTCACGGAGAGTGGGGAGAGTGGGAAACATGGTCGCGGAGAATGGGAATCATGGACCCGGAGAGTGGGGAGAGTGGAAAACATGGTCCCGGAGAGTGGGGAGAGTGGGAATCATGGTCCCGGAGAGTGGGGAGAGTGAGAAACATGGTCATGGAGAGTGGGGAAAGTGGGAAACATGGTCACGGAGAGTGGGGAGAGTGGGAAACATGGTCGCGGAGAATGGGAGACATGGTTCCGGAGAGTGGGGAGAGGGAAAAATGGTCCTGGAGAGTGGGGAGAGTGGGATACATGGTCCTGGAGAATGGGGAGAGTGGGAAACATGGTCCCGGAGAGTGGGAAACATGATCCCGGAGAAAGTGGAGAGTGGGAAACATGAGCCTGGAGAGTCGGAAATATGATCCCGGAGAGCGGGGTGACTGGGAAGCATGGTTCTGGAAAGTAGGGAGAGTGGATACATGATCCTGGAGAGTGGGGACAGTGGGAAACATAATCCCGGAGAGTGGGGAGAGTGCGAAACATGGTCATGGAGAGTGGGAAATATGATCCCGGAGAGTGGGGAGAGTGGGAAACAATGTCTCGGAGAGTGGGAAACATGATCCCGGAGAGTGGGGAGAGTGGGAAACATGGTCTCGGAGAGTGGGAAACATGATCCCGGAGAGTGGGGAGAGTGGGAAACATGGTCCCAGAGAGTGGGAAACATGGTCCTGGAGAATGGGGAGAGAAGGCAACATGGTCCCGGAGACTGGGGAGAGTGTTAAACATGGTCCCGGAGAGTGCGGAGAGTGGGAAACATGGTCACGGAGAGTAGGAAACATGGTCCCAGATAGTAGGGAGAGTGGGAAAAATGGTCCCGGAGAGTGTGGAGGGTGGGATACATGATCTTGGAAAGTGGGAAACATGCTCACGGAGAGTGGGAAACATGATCCTGGAGAGTGGGGAAAGTGAGCAACGTGGTCCCGGAGAGTGGGAAACATGGTCCCAGAAAGTGGGGAATGTGGGAAACATGGTCACGGAGAGTGGGGAGAGTGGGAAACATGGTCACGGAGAATGGGAATCATGGACCCGGAGAATGGGGAGAGTGGAAAACATGGTCCCGGAGAGTGGTGAGAGTGGGAATCATGGTCCCGGAGTGTGGGAAACATGGTACCGGAGAGCGGGGAGAGTGCGAATCATGGTCCCGGAGAGTGGGGAGAGTGAAAAACATGGTCATGGAGAGTGGGGAAAGTGGGAAACATGGTCACGGAAAGTGGGGAGAGTGGGAAACATGGTTGCGGAGAATGTGAGACATGGTTCCGGAGAGTGGGGAGAGTGGGAAACATGGTCATGGAGAGTGGGGAAAGTGGGAAACTTGGTCGCGGAGAGTGGGAAACATGGTCGCGGAGAATGGGAAACATGGTCGCGGAGATTGGGAAACATTGTCCCGGAGAGTGGGGAGAGGGGGAAACATGGTCATGGAGTGTTGGGAGAGTGGGAAACATGGTCCCGGAGAGTGGGGAGAGTGGGAAACATGGTCCCGGAGAGTGGGCAGAGTGGGCAACATGGTCCGGGAGAGTGGGCAGAGTGGGAAACATGGTCCGGGACAGTGTGGAGAGAGGTAAACATGGTCCCGGAGAGTGTGGAGAGTGGGATAAATGGTCTCGGAGAGTGGGGAGAGTGGGAAACGTGGTCCCGGAGAGTGGGGAGAGTGGGAAACATGGTCCTGGAGAGTGGGGAGAGTGGTAAACATGGTCCAGGAGAGTGGAAACACGGTCCCGGAGAGCAGGGAGAGTGGGAAACATGGTGCAGGAGAGTGGAAACATGGTCTCGGTGAGCGGAGAGAGTGGGAAACATGGTCCAGGAGAGTGGAAACATGGTCCCGGAGAGCGGGGAGAGTGGGAAACATGGTCCAGGAGAGTGGGGAGAGTGGGAAACATGGTCATGGAGAGTGAGGAAAGTGGGAAACATGGTCGCGGAGAGAGCGGAGAGTAGGAAACACGGTCGCGGAGAAGGTGAAACATGGTCCCGGAGAGCGGGGAGAGTGGGAAACATGATCCTGGAGAGTCGGAAATATGGTCCCGGAGAGCGGGGAGACTGGGAAACATGGTTATGGAAAGTGGGGATAGTGGAAGCATGATCCTGGAGAGTGGGTATAGTGGGAAACATGATCCCGGACAGTGGGGAGAGTGGGAAACATGGTCATGCAGAGTGGGAAACATGGATGTGGAGAGTGGGAATCATGGTCCTGGAGAGTGGGGAGAGTGGGAAACATGGTCCCGGAGAATAGGGTCAGTGGGAAGCATGATCCCGGAGAGTGCGGAGAGTGGGAAACAAGGTCCCGGAGAGTAGAGAGAGTGGGAAACATGGTCCTGGAGAGTGGGGAAGTGGGAAACATGGTCACGGAGAGTGGGGAGAGTGGGAAACATGGTCGCGGAGAATGGGAAACATGGTCCCGGGGAGTGGAAACATGTTCCCGGAGAGTGGGGAGAGTGGGAAACATGGTCCTGGGGAGCGGGAAAAGTGGGAAATATGATCGCAGAGAGTGGGGAGAGTGGGAAACATGGTCATGGAGAGTGGGAATCATGATCCCGAAGAGTGGGGAGAGTGGGAAACATGGTCCTGGAGTGTGCGGAGTGTGGGAAACATGGTCGCGGAGAGTGGGAAACATGGTCCCGGAGAGTGGGGAGAGTGGGAAACATTGTCCGGGAGAGTGGGGAAAGTGGGAAACATGGTCTGGGAGAGTGTGGAGAGAAGTAAACATGGTGCCGGAGAATGTGGAGAGTGGGAAACATGGTCCCGGAGAGTGGGGAGAGTGGCAAACATGGTCCCAGAGACTGGGGAGAGTGGGAAACATGGTCCTGGAGAGTGGGGAGAGTGGGAAGCATGGTCCCGGAGGGTGGGGAGAGTGGGAAACTTGGTCATGGAGAGTTGGAAACATGGTCGCGGAGAGTTGGGAGAGTTTGAAACATGGTCGCAGAGAATGGGAAACATGGTCTCGGAGACTGGGGAGAGTGGGATACATAGTCACGGAGAGTGTGGAGGGTGGGATACATGATCTTGGAAAGTGGGAAACATGGTCACGGAAAGTGGGAAACATGATCCTGTTGAGTGGGGAAAGTGGGCAACCTGGTCCCGGAGATTGGGAAACATGGTCCCGGAAAGTGGGGAGAATGGTAAAAATGGTCCTGGAGAGTGAGGAATGTGGGAAACATGGTCACGGAAAGTGGGGAGAGTGGGAAACATGGTCACGGAGAATGGGAATCATGGACCCGGAGAGTGGGGAGAGTGGGAATCATGGTCCCGGAGTGTGGGAAACATGGTCCCGGAGAGTGGGGAGAGTGAGAAACATGGTCATGTAGAGTTGGGAAAGTGGGAAAAATGGTCACGGAGAGTGTGGAGAGTGGGAAACATGGTCCTGGAGAGCGGGGAGAGTGGGAAACATGGTCCTGGAGAGTGGGGAGAGTGGGTAACATGGTCATGGAGAGTGGAGTCAGTGGGTAACATCACCCCGGAGAGCGGAAAGAGTGGGGAAAATGGTCCAGGAGAGTGGAAAATGGTCCCGGAGAGCGGGGAGAGGGGGAAACATGGTGCAGGAGAGTGGAAACATGGTCCTGGAGAGTGGGAAACATGATCCCGGAGAGTGGGGAGAGTGGGAAACATGGTCCGGGATAGTGTGGAGAGAGGTAAACATGGTCCCGCAGATTGGGGAGAGAGGGAAAAATGGTCATGGAGAGTGGGGAAAGTGAGAAACTTGGTCGCGGACGGTGGGGAGAGTGGGAAACATGGTCATGGAGAGTGGGGAATGTGGGAAGCATGGTCGCGGAGAGTGGGGAGAGTGGGAAACTTGGTCGCAGAGAGTGGGGAGAGTGGGAAACACGGTCGCGGAGAATGGGAAACATGGTCGCGGAGATTGGGGAGAGTGGGAAACATGGTCCTGGAGAGTGGGGAAAGTGGGAAACATGGTCACGGAGTGTGGGGAGAGTGGGAAACATGGTCTCGGAGATTGGGAACATGGTCTCGGAGAGCGGGGAGAGTGGGAAACATGGTCCACGAGAGTGGAAACATGGTCACGGAGAGCGGGAATCATGATCCCGGAGAGTGGGGAGAGTGGGAGGCATGGTCCCGGAGAGTGGGTGAGTGGGAAACATGGTCCCTGAGAGTGGGAAACATGGTCCCGGAGAGTGAGGAGATTGGGAAACATGGTCCTGGAGAGTGGGGAGAGTGGGAAACATGGTCCCGGAGAGTGGGGAGATTTGGAATCATGGTCATGGGGTGTGGGAAACCTGGTCATAGAGAGTCGGCAGAGTGGGCAAAATGGTCCGGGAGAGTGGGCAGAGTTGGAAACATGGTCCGGGAGAGTGTGGAGAGAGGTAAACATGGTCCCGGAGAGTGTAGAGAGTGGGAAAAATGGTCTCGGAGAGTGGGGAGAGTGGGAAACGTGGTCCCGGAGAGTGGCGAGAGTGGGAAACATGGTCCCGGATAGCGGGGAGAGTGGAAACATGTTCCCGGAGAGTGGGAAACATGATCCCGCAGAATGGTGAGAGTGGGTTACATGTTCCAGGAGAGTGGGGAGAGTGGGAAACATGGTCCTGGCGAGTGGTAAAAGTGGGAAAATTGGTCGCAGAGAGTGTGGAGAGTGGGAAACATGGTCATGGAAAGTGGGAAACATGATCCCGAAGAGTGGGGAGAGTGGGAAACATGGTCCCGGAGTGTGGGGAGAGTGGGAAACATGGTCGTGAAGAGTGGGAAACATGGTCCCGGAGAATATGGAGAGTGGGAAACATGGTCCTGGAGAGTGGGGAGAGTGGGAATCATGGTACCGGTAAGTGGGGAGAGTGGGAAACATGGTCCTGGAGAGTGGGGAGAGTGGGTAACATGGTCATGGAGAGTGGAGACAGTGGGGAACATCACCCCGGAGAGCGGAAAGAGTGGGGAAAATGGTCCAGGAGAGTGGAAAATGGTCCCGGAGAGCGGGGAGAGGGGGAAACATGGTGCAGGAGAGTGGAAACATGGTCCTGGAGAGTGGGAAACATGATCCCGGAGAGTGGGGAGAGTGGGAAACATGGTCCGGGATAGTGTGGAGAGAGGTAAACATGGTCCCGCAGATTGGGGAGAGAGGGAAAAATGGTCATGGAGAGTGGGGAAAGTGAGAAACTTGGTCGCGGACGGTGGGGAGAGTGGGAAACATGGTCATGGAGAGTGGGGAATGTGGGAAGCATGGTCGCGGAGAGTGGGGAGAGTGGGAAACTTGGTCGCAGAGAGTGGGGAGAGTGGGAAACACGGTCGCGGAGAATGGGAAACATGGTCGCGGAGATTGGGGAGAGTGGGAAACATGGTCCCGGAGAGTGGGGAGAGTGGGAAACATGGTCCTGGAGAGTGGGGAAAGTGGGAAACATGGTCACGGAGTGTGGGGAGAGTGGGAAACATGGTCTCGGAGATTGGGAACATGGTCTCGGAGAGCGGGGAGAGTGGGAAACATGGTCCACGAGAGTGGAAACATGGTCACGGAGAGCGGGAATCATGATCCCGGAGAGTGGGGAGAGTGGGAGGCATGGTCCCGGAGAGTGGGTGAGTGGGAAACATGGTCCCTGAGAGTGGGAAACATGGTCCCGGAGAGTGAGGAGATTGGGAAACATGGTCCTGGAGAGTGGGGAGAGTGGGAAACATGGTCCCGGAGAGTGGGGAGATTTGGAATCATGGTCATGGGGAGTGGGAAACCTGGTCATAGAGAGTCGGCAGAGTGGGCAAAATGGTCCGGGAGAGTGGGCAGAGTTGGAAACATGGTCCGGGAGAGTGTGGAGAGAGGTAAACATGGTCCCGGAGAGTGTAGAGAGTGGGAAAAATGGTCTCGGAGAGTGGGGAGAGTGGGAAACGTGGTCCCGGAGAGTGGCGAGAGTGGGAAACATGGTCCCGGATAGCGGGGAGAGTGGAAACATGTTCCCGGAGAGTGGGAAACATGATCCCGCAGAATGGTGAGAGTGGGTTACATGTTCCAGGAGAGTGGGGAGAGTGGGAAACATGGTCCTGGCGAGTGGTAAAAGTGGGAAAATTGGTCGCAGAGAGTGTGGAGAGTGGGAAACATGGTCATGGAAAGTGGGAAACATGATCCCGAAGAGTGGGGAGAGTGGGAAACATGGTCCCGGAGTGTGGGGAGAGTGGGAAACATGGTCGTGAAGAGTGGGAAACATGGTCCCGGAGAATATGGAGAGTGGGAAACATGGTCCTGGAGAGTGGGGAGAGTGGGAATCATGGTACCGGTAAGTGGGGAGAGTGGGAAACATGGTCCTGGAGAGTGGGGAGAGTGGGTAACATGGTCATGGAGAGTGGAGACAGTGGGGAACATCACCCCGGAGAGCGGGGAGAGAGGGAAAAATGGTCCAGGAGAGTGAAAAATGGTCCCGGAGAGCGGGGAGAGGGGGACACATGGTGCAGGAGAGTGGAAACATGGTCCTGGAGAGCGGGAATCATGATCCCGGAGAGTGGGGAGCGTGGGAAGCATGGTCCAGGAGAGTGGGGAGAGTGGGAAACATGGTCCCGGAGAGTGGGAAACATGGTCCCGAAAAGTGGGGAGAGTGGGAAACATTGTCCTGGAGAGTGGGGAATGTGGGAAACATGGTCACGGAGAGTGGGGAGAGTGGAAAACATGGTCCCGGAGTGTGGGGAGAGTGCGAAACATGGTCCCGGAGAGTGGGGAGAGTGGGAATCATGGTCCCGGAGAGTGGGGAGAGTGGGAATCATGGTCCCGGAGTGTGGGAAACATGGTCCCGGAGTGTGGGGAGAGTGCGAAACATGGTCCCGGAGAGTGGGGAGAGTGAGAAACATGGTGATGGAGAGTGGGGAAAGTGGGAAACATGGTCCTGGAGAGTGGGGAATGTGGGAAACATGGTCACGGAGAGTGGGGAGAGTGGGAAACATGGTCGCGGAGAATGGGAATCATGGACCCGGAGAGTGGGGAGAGTGGAAAACATGGTCCCGGAGAGTGGGGAGAGTGGGAATCATGGTCCCGGAGAGTGGGGAGAGTGAGAAACATGGTCATGGAGAGTGGGGAAAGTGGGAAACATGGTCACGGAGAGTGGGGAGAGTGGGAAACATGGTCGCGGAGAATGGGAGACATGGTTCCGGAGAGTGGGGAGAGGGAAAAATGGTCCTGGAGAGTGGGGAGAGTGGGATACATGGTCCTGGAGAATGGGGAGAGTGGGAAACATGGTCCCGGAGAGTGGGAAACATGATCCCGGAGAAAGTGGAGAGTGGGAAACATGAGCCTGGAGAGTCGGAAATATGATCCCGGAGAGCGGGGTGACTGGGAAGCATGGTTCTGGAAAGTAGGGAGAGTGGATACATGATCCTGGAGAGTGGGGACAGTGGGAAACATAATCCCGGAGAGTGGGGAGAGTGCGAAACATGGTCATGGAGAGTGGGAAATATGATCCCGGAGAGTGGGGAGAGTGGGAAACAATGTCTCGGAGAGTGGGAAACATGATCCCGGAGAGTGGGGAGAGTGGGAAACATGGTCTCGGAGAGTGGGAAACATGATCCCGGAGAGTGGGGAGAGTGGGAAACATGGTCCCAGAGAGTGGGAAACATGGTCCTGGAGAATGGGGAGAGAAGGCAACATGGTCCCGGAGACTGGGGAGAGTGTTAAACATGGTCCCGGAGAGTGCGGAGAGTGGGAAACATGGTCACGGAGAGTAGGAAACATGGTCCCAGATAGTAGGGAGAGTGGGAAAAATGGTCCCGGAGAGTGTGGAGGGTGGGATACATGATCTTGGAAAGTGGGAAACATGCTCACGGAGAGTGGGAAACATGATCCTGGAGAGTGGGGAAAGTGAGCAACGTGGTCCCGGAGAGTGGGAAACATGGTCCCAGAAAGTGGGGAGAGTGGGAAACATGGTCCTGGAGAGTGGGGAATGTGGGAAACATGGTCACGGAGAGTGGGGAGAGTGGGAAACATGGTCGCGGAGAATGGGAATCATGGACCCGGAGAGTGGGGAGAGTGGAAAACATGGTCCCGGAGAGTGGGGAGAGTGGGAATCATGGTCCCGGAGTGTGGGAAACATGGTACCGGAGAGTGGGGAGAGTGCGAAACATGGTCCCGGAGAGTGGGGAGAGTGAGAAACATGGTCATGGAGAGTGGGGAAAGTGGGAAACATGGTCACGGAGAGTGGGGAGAGTGGGAAACATGGTCCCTGAGAGTGGGAGACATGGTCCCGGAGAGTGGGGAGAGTGGGAAACATGGTCCTGGAGAGTGGGGAAAGTGGGAAACATGGTCCCGGAGAGTGGGGAGATTTGGAATCATGGTCATGGGGAGTGGGAAACCTGGTCATAGAGATTCGGCAGAGTGGGCAAAATGGTCCGGGAGAGTGGGCAGAGTTGGAAACATGGTCCGGGAGAGTGTGGAGAGAGGTAAACATGGTCCCGGAGAGTGTGGAGAGTGGGAAAAATGGTCTCGGAGAGTGGGGAGAGTGGGAAACGTGGTCCCGGAGAGTGGCGAGAGTGGGAAACATGGTCCCGGATAGCGGGGAGAGTGGAAACATGTTCCCGGAGAGTGGGAAACATGATCCCGGAGAATGGTGAGAGTGGGTTACATGTTCCAGGAGAGTGGGGAGAGTGGGAAACATGGTCCTGGCGAGTGGGAAAAGTGGGAAAATTGGTCGCAGAGAGTGTGGAGAGTGGGAAACATGGTCATGCAAAGTGGGAAACATGATCCCGAAGAATGGGGAGAGTGGGAAACATGGTCCCGGAGTGTGGGGAGAGTGGGAAACATGGTCCCGGAGAATATGGAGAGTGGGAAACATGGTCCTGGAGAGTGGGGAGAGTGGGAAACATGGTACCGGTGAGTGGGGAGAGTGGGAAACATAGTCCTGGAGAGTGGGGAGAGTGGGTAACATGGTCATGGAGAGTGGAGACAGTGGGGAACATCACCCCGGAGAGCGGGGAGAGTGGGAAAAATGGTCCAGGAGAGTGGAAAATGGTCCCGGAGAGCAGGGAGAGGGGGACACATGGTGCAGGAGAGTGGAAACATGGTCCTGGACAGCGGGAATCATGATCCCGGAGAGTGGGGAGCGTGGGAAGCATGGTCCAGGAGAGTGGGGAGAGTGGGAAACATGGTCCCGGAGAGTGGGAAACATGGTCCCGGAAAGTGGGGAGAGTGGGAAACATTGTCCTGGAGAGTGGGGAATGTGGGAAACATGGTCACGGAGAGTGGGGAGAGTGGAAAACATGGTTCCGGAGTGTGGAGAGAGTGCGAAACATGGTCCCGGAGAGTGGGGAGAGTGGGAATCATGGTCCCGGAGAGTGGGGAGAGTGGGAATCATGGTCCCGGAGTGTGGGAAACATGGTCCCGGAGTGTGGGGGAGTGCGAAACATGGTCCCGGAGAGTGGGGAGAGTGAGAAACATGGTGATGGAGAGTGGGGAAAGTGGGAAACATGGTCACGGAGAGTGGGGAGAGTGGGAAACATGGTCCCGGAGAGTGAGAGAGGGAAATATGGTCCTGGAGAGTGGGGAGAGTGGGAAACATGATCCCGGAGAATGGGAAACATGGTCCCGGAGAGTGGGAAACATGATCCCGGAGAAAGTGGAGAGTGGGAAACATGAGCCTGGAGAGTCGGAAATATGATCCCAGAGAGCGGGGTGACTGGGAAGCATGGTTATGGAAAGTAGGAAGAGTGGATACATGATCCTGGAGAGTGGGGACAGTGGGAAACATAATCCCGGAGAGTGGGGAGAGTGGGAAACATGGTCATGGAGAGTGGGAAACATGATCCCGGAGAGTGAGGAGAGTGGGAAACATGGTCTCGGAGAGTGGGAAACATGATCCCGGAGAGTGGGGAGAGTGGGAAACATGGTCCCAGAGAGTGGGAAACATGGTCCTGGAGAGTGGGGAGAGTAGGCAACATGGTCCCGGAGACTGGGGAGAGTGTTAAACATGGTCCCGGAGAGTGCGGAGAGTGGGAAACATGGTCACGGAGAGTGGGAAGCATGGTCCCAGATAGTAGGGAGAGTGGGAAAAATGGTCCCGGAGCGTGTGGAGGGTGGGATACATGATCTTGGAAAGTGGGAAACATGCTCACGGAGAGTAGGAAACATGATCCTGGAGAGTGGGGAAAGTGAGCAACGTGGTCCCGGAGAGTGGGAAACATGGTCCCAGAAAGTGGGGAGAGTGGGAAACATGGTCCTGGAGAGTGGGGAATGTGGGAAACATGGTCACGGAGAGTGGGGAGAGTGGGAAACATGGTCGCGGAGAATGGGAATCATGGACCCGGAGAGTGGGGAGAGTGGAAAACATGGTCCCGGAGAGTGGGGAGAGTGGGAATCATGGTCCCGGAGTGTGGGAAACATGGTACCGGAGAGTGGGGAGAGTGCGAAACATGGTCCCGGAGAGTGGGCAGAGTGAGAAACATGGTCATGGAGAGTGGGGAAAGTGGGAAACATGGTCACGGAGAATGGGGAGAGTGGGAAACATGGTCGTGGAGAATGGGAGACATGGTTCCGGAGAGTGGGGAGAGTGGGAAACATGGTCATGGAGAGTGGGGAAAGTGGGAAACTTGGTCGCGGAAACATGGTCGCGGAGAATGGGAAACATGGTCGCGGAGATTGGGAAACATTGTCCCGGAGAGTGGGGTGAGTGGGAAACATGGTCCCTGAGAGTGGGAAACATGGTCCTGGAGAGCGGGGAGAGTGGGAATCATGGTCCCGGAGAGTGGGGAGATTTGGAATCATGGTCATGGGGAGTGGGAAACATGGTCATAGAGAGTGGGCAGAGTGGGCAACATGGTGCGGGAGAGTGGGCAGAGTAGGAAACATGGTCCGGGAGAGTGTGGAGAGAGGTAAACATGGTCCTGGAGAGTGTGGAGAGTGGGAAAAATGGTCTCGGAGAGTGGGGAGAGTGGGAAACGTGGTCCCGGAGAGTGGCGAGAGTGGGAAACATGGTCCTGGAGAATGGGGAGAGTGGTAAACATGGTCCAGGAGAGTGGAAACACGGCCCCGGAGAGCAGGGAGAGTGGGAAACATGGTGCAGGAGAGTGGAAACATGGTCCCGGAGAGTGGGGAGAGTGGGAAACATGGTTCAGGAGAGTGGAAACATGGTCCCGGAGAGTGGGAATCATGATCCCAGAGAGTGGGGAGAGTGGGAAACATGGTCCCGGAAAGCGGGGAGAGTGGGAAACATGGTCCCGGAGAGTGGGAAACATGATCCCGGAGAGTGGGGAGAGTGGGTAACATGTTCCAGGAGAGTGGGGAGAGTGGGAAACATGGTCCCGGATAGTCGGGAGAGTGGGAAACATAGTCCCGGAGAGTGGGGAGAGTGGGAAACATGGTCATGGAGAGTGAGGAAAGTGGGAAACATGGTCGCGGAGAGAGCGGAGAGTGGGAAACACGGTCGCGGAGAATGTGAAACATGGTCCCGGAGAGTGGGGAGAGTGGGAAACATGGTCCCGGAGAGTGGGGAGAGAGGAACCATGGTCCAGGAGAATGGGGTCAGTGGGAAACATAATCCCGGAGAATGGGAAACATGGTCCCGGAGAGTGGGAAAAATGATCTCGGAGAGAGGGGAGAGGTGGAAGCATGATCCTGGAGAGTCGGAAATATGATCCCGGAGAACGGGGAGACTGGGAAACATGGTAATGGAAAGTGGGGAGAGTGGAAACATGATCCTGGAGAGTGGGTATAGTGGGAAACATGATCCCGGACAGTGGGGAGAGTGGGAAACATGGTCATGCAGAGTGGGAAACATGGATGTGGAGAGTGCAAAACATGGTCCTGGAGAGTGGGGACAGTGGGAAACATGGTCCCGGAGAATAGGGTCAGTGGGAAGCATGATCCCGGAGAGTGGGGAAAGTGGGAAACATGGTCACGGAGGGTGGGGAGAGTGGGAAACATGGTCATGGAGAGTGGGGAGTGTGGCAAACATGGTCCCGGAGAGTGGGAAACATGATCCCGGAGAGTGGGGAGAGTGGGAAACAAGGTCCCGGAGAGTAGAGAGAGTGGGAAACATGGTCCTGGAGAGTGGGGAAGTGGGAAACATGGTCACGAAGAGTGGGGACAGTGGGAAACATGGTCGCGGAGAATGGGATACATGGTCCCGGGGAGTGGGAACATGTTCCCAGAGAGTGGGGAGAGTGGGAAACATGGTCCTGGGGAGTGGGAAAAGTGTGAAACATGGTCGCAGAGAGTGGGGAGAGTGGGAAACATGGTCATGGAGAGTGGGAATCATGATCCCGAAGAGTGGAGAGAGTGGGAAACATGGTCCTGGAGTGTGGGGAGAGTGGGAAACATGGTCCCGGAGAGTGGGAAACATGGTCCCGGAGAGTGGGGAGAGTGGGAAACATGGTCACGGAGAGTAGGAAACATGGCCCTAGTTAGTGGGGAGAGTGGGAAAAATGGTCCCGGAGAGTGTGGAGGGTGGGATACATGATCTTGGAAAGTGGGCAACATGGTCCCGGAGAGTGGGAAACATGGTCCCGGAAAGTGGGGAGAATGGGAAACATGGTCCTGGAGAGTGGGGAATGTGGGAAACATGGTCACGGAAAGTGGGGAGAGTGGGAAACATGGTCGCGGAGAATGGGAATCATGGACCCGGAGAGTGGGGAGAGTGGGAATCATGGTCCTGGAGTGTGGGAAACATGGTCCCGGAGAGTGGGGAGAGTGAGAAACATGGTCATGCAGAGTTGGGAAAGTGGGAAACATAGTCACGGAGAGTGTGGAGAGTGGGAAACATGGTCGCGGAGAATGGGAGACATGGTTCCGGAGAGTGGGGAGAGAGGGAAAAATGGTCATGGAGAGTGGGGAAAGTGGGAAACTTGGTCATGGAGAGTGGGGAGAGTGGGAAACATGGTCGCGGAGAATGGGAAACATGGTCGCGGAGATTGGAGAGAGTGGGAAACATGGTCCCAGAGAGTGGGAAACATGGTCCCGGAGAGTGGGGAGAGTGGGAAACATGGTCCTGGAGAGTGGGGAAAGTGGGAAACATGGTCACGGAGAGTAGGGAGAGTGGGAAACATGGCCTCTGAGAGTGGGAAACATGATCCTTGAGAGTGAGGCGAGTGGGAAACATGGTCCCGGAGAGTGGGGAGATTTGGAATCATGGTCATGGGGAGTGGGAAACCTGGTCATAGAGAGTGGGCAGAGTGGGCAACATGGTCCGGGAGAGTGGGCAGAGTGGGAAGCATGGTCCGGGAGAGTGTGGAGAGAGGTAAACATGGTCCCGGAGAGTGTGGAGAGTGGGAAAAATGGTCTCAGAGAGTGGGGAGAGTGGGAAACATGGTCCCGGAGAGTGGCGAGAGTGGAAAACATGGTTCTGGAGAGTGGGGAGAGTGGTAAACATGGTCCAGGAGAGTGGAAACACGGTCCCGGAGAGCAGGGAGAGTGGGAAACATGGTGCAGGAGAGTGGAAACATGGTCCCGGAGAGCGGGGAGAGTGGGAAACATGGTCGGGGAGAGTGGGAAACATTGTCCAGGAGAGTGGAAACATGGTCCAGGAGAGTGGGAATCATGATCCCAGAGAGTGGGGAGAGTGGGAAACATGGTCCCGGAAGCGGGGAGAGTGGGTAACATGTTCCCGGAGAGTGGGAAAAGTGGGAAAAAATGGTCGCAGAGAGTGTGGAGAGTGGGAAACATTGTCCTGGAGAGTGGGGAGTGTGGAAAACATGGTCCCGGAGAGTCGGGAGAGTGGGAATCATGGTCCCGGAGTGTGGGAAACATGGTCCCGGAGTGTGGGGAGAGTGCGAAACATGGTCCGGAGAGTGGGGTGAGTGAGAAACAATGGTCATGGAGAGTGGGGAAAGTGGGAAACATGGTCACGGAGAGTGGGGAGAGTGGGAAACATGGTCATGGAGAGTGGGAAACATGATCCCGGAGAGTGGGGAGAGTGGGAAACATGGTCTCGAAGAGTGGGAAACATGATCCCGGAGAGTGGGGAGAGTGGGAAACATGGTCCCAGAGAGTAGGAAACATGGTCCTGGAGAGTGGGGAGAGTGGGCAACATGGTCCCGGATAGTCGGGAGAGTGGGAAACATGGTCTCTGAGAGTGGGGAGAGTGGGAAACATGGTCATGGAGAGTGAGGAAAGTGGGAAACATGGTTGCGGAGAGAGCGGAGAGTGGGAAACACGGTCGCAGAGAATGTGAAACATGGTCCCGGAGAGTGGGGAGAGTGGGAAACATGGCCCCGGAGAGTGGGGAGAGAGGAACCATGGTCCAGGAGAATGGGGTCAGTGGGAAACATGATCCCGGAGAATGGGAAACATGGTCCCGGAGAGTGGGAAAAATGATCTCGGAGAGAGGGGAGAGTGGGAAACATGATCCTGGAGAGTCGGAAATATGATCCCGGAGAGCGGGGAGACTGGGAAACATGGTTATGGAAAGTGGGGAGAGTGGAAACATGATCCTGGAGAGTGGGTAGAGTGGGAAACATGATCCCGGACAGTGGGGAGAGTGGGAAACATGGTCATGCAGAGTGGGAAACATGGATGTGGAGAGTGCAAAACATGGTCCTGGAGAGTGGGGAGAGTGGGAAACATGGTCCCGGAGAATACGGTCAGTGGGAAGCATGATCCCGGAGAGTGGGGAAAGTGGGGAACATGGTCACGGAGAGTGGGGAGAGTGGGAAACATGGTCATGGAGAGTGGGGAGCGTGGGAAACATGGTCCCGGAGAGTGGGAAACATGATCACGGAGAGTGGGGAGAGTGGAATACATGGTCCTGGGGAGTGGGAAAAGTGGGAAACATGGTCGCAGAGAGTGGGGAGAGTGGGAAACATGGTTATGGAGAGTGGGAATCATGATCCTGAAGAGTGGAGAGAGTGGGAAACATGGTCCTGGAGTGTGGGGAGAGTGGGAAACATGGTCCCGGAGAGTGGGGAGAGTGGCAAACATGGTCCCAGAGAGTGGGGAGAGTGGGAAACATGGTCCTGGAGAGTGGGGAGAGTGGGTAACATGGTCATGGAGAGTGGAGACAGTGGGGAACATCACTCCGGAGAGCGGGGAGAGTGGGAAACATGGTCCAGGAGAGTGGAAAATGGTCCCGGAGAGCAGGGAGATTGGGAAACATGGTGCAGGAGAGTGGAAACAGGGTCCCGGAGACAGAGAATCATGATCCCGGAGAGTGAGAATCATGATCCCGGATAGCGGGGAGAGTGGAAACATGTTCCCGGAGAGTGGGAAACATGATCCCGCAGAATGGTGAGAGTGGGTTACATGTTCCAGGAGAGTGGGGAGAGTGGGAAACATGGTCCTGGCGAGTGGTAAAAGTGGGAAAATTGGTCGCAGAGAGTGTGGAGAGTGGGAAACATGGTCATGGAAAGTGGGAAACATGATCCCGAAGAGTGGGGAGAGTGGGAAGCATGGTGCAGGAGAGTGGGGAGAGTGGGAAGCATGGTCCCGGAGGGTGGGGAGAGTGGGAAGCATGGTCCCGGAGGGTGGGGGAGAGTGGGAAACTTGGTCATGGAGAGTGGGGAGAGTGGGAAACATGGTCACGGAGAGTAGGAAACATGGCCCTAGTTAGTGGGGAGAGTGCGAAAAATGGTCCCGGAGAGTGTGGAGGGTGGGATACATGATCTTGGAAAGTGGGAAACATGGTCACGGAGAGTGGGAAACATGATCCTGGAGAGTGGGGAAAGTGGGCAACATGGTCCCGGAGAGTGGGAAACATGGTCCCGGAAAGTGGGGAGAATGGGAAACATGGTCCTGGAGAGTGGGGAATGTGGGAAACATGGTCACGGAAAGTGGGGAGAGTGGGAAACATGGTCGCGGAGAATGGGAATCATGGACCCGGAGAGTGGGGAGAGTGGGAATCATGATCCTGGAGTTTGGGAAACATGGTCCCGGAGAGTGGGGAGAGTGAGAAACATGGTCATGCAGAGTTGGGAAAGTGGGAAACATGGTCACGGAGAGTGTAGAGAGTGGGAAACATGGTCGCGGAGAATGGGAAACATGGTCGCGGAGAGTGGGGAAAGTGGGAAACATGGTCACGGAGAGTGGGGAGAGTGGGAAACATGGTCTCTGAGAGTGGGAAACATGGTCTCGGAGAGTGAGGAGAGTGGGAAACATGGTCCTGGAGAGTGGGGAGAGTGGGAAACATGGTCCCGGGGAGTGGGGAGATTTGGAATCATGGTCATGGGGAGTTGGAAACCTGGTAATAGAGAGTGGGCAGAGTGGGCAACATGGTCCGGGAGAGTGGGCAGAGTGGGAAACATGGTCCGGGAGAGTGTGGAGAGAGGTAAACATGGTCCTGGAGAGTGTGGAGAGTGGGAAAAATGGTCTCGGAGAGTGGGGAGAGTGGGAAACGTGCTCCCGGAGAGTGGGGAGAGTGGGAAACATGGTCCTGGAGAGTGGGGAGAGTGGTAAACATGGTCCAGGAGAGTGGGGAGAGTGGAAAACATGGTCCTGGGGAGTGGGAAAAGTGGGAAACATGGTCGCAGAGAGTGGGGAGAGTGGGAAACATGGTTATGGAGAGTGGGAATCATGATCCCGAAGAGTGGAGAGAGTGGGAAACATGGTCCTGGAGTGTGGGGAGAGTGGGAAACATGGTCGCGGAGAGTGGGAAACATGGTCCGGGAGAGTGGGGAAAGTGGGAAAGATGGTCTGGGAGAGTGTGGAGAGAAATAAACATGGTGCCGGAGAATGGGGAGAGTGGGAAACATGGTCCCGGAGAGTGGGGAGAGTGGCAAATATGGTCCCAGAGAGTGGGGAGAGTGGGAAACATGGTCCTGGAGAGTGGGGAGAGTGGGTAACATGGTCATGGAGAGTGGAGACAGTGGGGAACATCACTCCGGAGAGCGGGGAGAGTGGGAAACATGGTCCAGGAGAGTGGAAAATGGTCCCGGAGAGCAGGGAGATTGGGAAACATGGTGCAGGAGAGTGGAAACAGGGTCCCGGAGACAGAGAATCATGATCCCGGAGAGTGAGAATCATGATCCCGGAGAGTGGGGAGAGTGGGAAGCATGGTGCAGGAGAGTGGGGAGAGTGGGAAGCATGGTCCCGGAGGGTGGGGAGAGTGGGAAGCATGGTCCCGGAGGGTGGGGAGAGTGGGAAACTTGGTCATGGAGAGTGGGGAGAGTGGGAAACATGTTCCGGGAGAGTGTGGAGAGAGGTAAACATGGTCCCGGAGAATGTGGAGAGTGGGAAACATGTTCCGGGAGAGTGTGGAGAGAGGTAAACATGGTCCCGGAGAATG
Source organism: Mobula birostris (assembly GCF_030028105.1). Taxonomy (NCBI): domain Eukaryota; kingdom Metazoa; phylum Chordata; class Chondrichthyes; order Myliobatiformes; family Myliobatidae; genus Mobula; species Mobula birostris. The sequence goes on from NC_092371.1 coordinate 130,072,739, forward strand.
TGGAGAGTGGGAAACATGGTCCTGGAGAGTGGGGAGAGTGGGAAACATGGTACCGGTGAGTGGGGAGAGTGGGAAACATGGTCCTGGAGAGTGGGGAGAGTGGGTAACATGGTCATGGAGAGTGGAGACAGTGGGGAACATCACCCCGGAGAGCGGGGAGAGTGGGAAAAATGGTCCAGGAGAGTGGAAAATGGTCCCGGAGAGCGGGGAGAGGGGGACACATGGTGCAGGAGAGTGGAAACATGGTCCTGGAGAGCGGGAATCATGATCCCGGAGAGTGGGGAGCGTGGGAAGCATGGTCGCGGAGAGTGGGGAATGTGGGAAGCATGGTCGCGGAGAGTGGGGAGAGTGGGAAACTTGGTCGCGGCGAGTGGGGAGAGTTTGAAACATAGTCGCGGAGAATGGGAAACATGGTCTCGGAGAGTAGGGAGAGTGGGAAACATGGTCCTGGAGGGTGGGGAGAGTGGGAAACATGGTCCCGGAGAGCGGGGAGAGTGGGAAACATGGTCCAGGAGAGTGGAAACATGGTCCTGGAGAGTGGGAATCATGATCCCAGAGAGTGGGGAGAGTGGGAAACATTGTCCGGGAGAGTGGGGAAAGTGGGAAAGATGGTCTGGGAGAGTGGGAAACATGATCCCGGAGAATGGGCAGAGTGGGGTAACATGTTCCAGGAGAGTGGGGAGAGTTGGAAACATGGTCCCGGATAGTCGGGAGAGTGGGAAACATGGTCCCGGAGAGTGGGGAGAGTGGGAAACATGGTCATGGAGAGTGAGGAAAGTGGGAAATATGGTGGCAGAGAGAGCGGAGAGTGGGAAACACGGTCGCGGAGAAGGTGAAACATGGTCCCGGAGAGCGGGGGAGAGTGGGAAACATGGTCCCGGAGAGTGGGGGAGAGAGGAAACATGGTCCCGGAGAATGGGGTCAGTGGGAAACATGATCCCGGAGAATGGGAAACATGGTCCCGGAGAGTGGGAAAAATGATCCCGGAGAGAGGGGAGAGTGGGAAACATGATCCTGGAGAGTCGGAAATATGATCCCGGAGAGCGGGGAGACTGGGAACATGGTTATGGAAAGTGGGGAGAGTGGGAAACATGGTCTCGAAGAGTGGGAAACATGATCCCGGAGAGTGGGGAGAGTGGGAAACATGGTCCCAGAGAGTAGGAAACATGGTCCTGGAGAGTGGGGAGAGTGGGAAACATGGTTGCGGAGAGAGCGGAGAGTGGGAAACATGGTCATGGAGAGTGAGGAAAGTGGGAAACATGGTTGCGGAGAGAGCGGAGAGTGGGAAACACGGTCGCAGAGAATGTGAAACATGGTCCCGGAGAGTGGGGAGAGTGGGAAACATGGCCCCGGAGAGTGGGGAGAGAGGAACCATGGTCCAGGAGAATGGGGTCAGTGGGAAACATGATCCCGGAGAATGGGAAACATGGTCCCGGAGAGTGGGAAAAATGATCTCGGAGAGAGGGGAGAGTGGGAAACATGATCCTGGAGAGTCGGAAATATGATCCCGGAGAGCGGGGAGACTGGGAAACATGGTTATGGAAAGTGGGGAGAGTGGAAACATGATCCTGGAGAGTGGGTAGAGTGGGAAACATGATCCCGGACAGTGGGGAGAGTGGGAAACATGGTCATGCAGAGTGGGAAACATGGATGTGGAGAGTGCAAAACATGGTCCTGGAGAGTGGGGAGAGTGGGAAACATGGTCACGGAGAGTGGGGAGCGTGGGAAACATGGTCCCGGAGAGTGGGGAGAGTGGAAAACATGGTCCTGGGGAGTGGGAAAAGTGGGAAACATGGTCGCAGAGAGTGGGGAGAGTGGGAAACATGGTTATGGAGAGTGGGAATCATGATCCCGAAGAGTGGAGAGAGTGGGAAACATGGTCCTGGAGTGTGGGGAGAGTGGGAAACATGGTCGCGGAGAGTGGGAAACATGGTCCCGGAGAGTGGGGAGAGTGGGAAACATTGTCCGGGAGAGTGGGGAAAGTGGGAAAGATGGTCTGGGAGAGTGTGGAGAGAAATAAACATGGTGCCGGAGAATGGGGAGAGTGGGAAACATGGTCCCGGAGAGTGGGGAGAGTGGCAAATATGGTCCCCAGAGAGTGGGGAGAGTGGGAAACATGGTCCTGGAGAGTGGGGAGAGTGGGTAACATGGTCATGGAGAGTGGAGACAGTGGGGAACATCACTCCGGAGAGCGGGGAGAGTGGGAAACATGGTCCAGGAGAGTGGAAAATGGTCCCGGAGAGCAGGGAGATTGGGAAACATGGTGCAGGAGAGTGGAAACAGGGCCCCGGAGACAGAGAATCATGATCCCGGAGAGTGAGAATCATGATCCCGGAGAGTGGGGAGAGTGGGAAGCATGGTGCAGGAGAGTGGGGAGAGTGGGAAGCATGGTCCCGGAGGGTGGGGAGAGTGGGAAGCATGGTCCCGGAGGGTGGGGGAGAGTGGGAAACTTGGTCATGGAGAGTGGGGAGAGTGGGAAACATGGTCACGGAGAGTAGGAAACATGGCCCTAGTTAGTGGGGAGAGTGGGAAAAATGGTCCCGGAGAGTGTGGAGGGTGGGATACATGATCTTGGAAAGTGGGAAACATGGTCACGAAGAGTGGGAAACATGATCCTGGAGAGTGGGGAAAGTGGGCAACATGGTCCCGGAGAGTGGGAAACATGGTCCCGGAAAGTGGGGAGAATGGGAAACATGGTCCTGGAGAGTGGGGAATGTGGGAAACATGGTCACGGAAAGTGGGGAGAGTGGGAAACATGGTCGCGGAGAATGGGAATCATGGACCCGGAGAGTGGGGAGAGTGGGAATCATGATCCTGGAGTTTGGGAAACATGGTCCCGGAGAGTGGGGAGAGTGAGAAACATGGTCATGCAGAGTTGGGAAAGTGGGAAACATGGTCACGGAGAGTGTAGAGAGTGGGGAAACATGGTCGCGGAGAATGGGAAACATGGTCGCGGAGAGTGGGGAAAGTGGGAAACATGGTCACGGAGAGTGGGGAGAGTGGGAAACATGGTCTCTGAGAGTGGGAAACATGGTCTCGGAGAGTGAGGAGAGTGGGAAACATGGTCCTGGAGAGTGGGGAGAGTGGGAAACATGGTACCGGGGAGTAGGGAGATTTGGAATCATGGTCATGGGGAGTGGGAAACCTGGTCATAGAGAGTGGGCAGAGTGGGCAACATGGTCCGGGAGAGTGGGCAGAGTGGGAAACATGGTCCGGGAGAGTGTGGAGAGAGGTAAACATGGTCCCGGAGAGTGTGGAGAGTGGGAAAAATGGTCTCGGAGAGTGGGGAGAGTGGGAAACGTGGTCCCGGAGAGTGGGGAGAGTGGGAAACATGGTCCTGGAGAGTGGGGAGAGTGGGTAACATGGTCATGGAGAGTGGAGACAGTGGGGAACATCACCCCGGAGAGCGGGGAGAGTGGGAAAAATGGTCCAGGAGAGTGGAAAATGGTCCCGGAGAGCGGGGAGAGGGGGACACATGGTGCAGGAGAGTGGAAACATGGTCCTGGAGAGCGGGAATCATGATCCCGGAGAGTGGGGAGCGTGGGAAGCATGGTCGCGGAGAGTGGGGAATGTGGGAAGCATGGTCGCGGAGAGTGGGGAGAGTGGGAAACTTGGTCGCGGCGAGTGGGGAGAGTTTGAAACATAGTCGCGGAGAATGGGAAACATGGTCTCGGAGAGTAGGGAGAGTGGGAAACATGGTCCTGGAGTGTGGGGAGAGTGGGAAACATGGTCCCGGAGAGCGGGGAGAGTGGGAAACATGGTCCAGGAGAGTGGAAACATGGTCCTGGAGAGTGGGAATCATGATCCCAGAGAGTGGGGAGAGTGGGCAACATGGTCCCGGAAAGTGGAGAGAGTGGGAAACATGGTCCCGGAGAGTGGGAAACATGATCCCGGAGAATGGGCAGAGTGGGTAACATGTTCCAGGAGAGTGGGGAGAGTTGGAAACATGGTCCCGGATAGTCGGGAGAGTGGGAAACATGGTCCCGGAGAGTGGGGAGAGTGGGAAACATGGTCATGGAGAGTGAGGAAAGTGGGAAATATGGTGGCAGAGAGAGCGGAGAGTGGGAAACACGGTCGCGGAGAAGGTGAAACATGGTCCCGGAGAGCGGGGAGAGTGGGAAACATGGTCCCGGAGAGTGGGGAGAGAGGAAACATGGTCCCGGAGAATGGGGTCAGTGGGAAACATGATCCCGGAGAATGGGAAACATGGTCCTGGAGAGTGGGAAAAATGATCCCGGAGAGAGGGGAGAGTGGGAAACATGATCCTGGAGAGTCGGAAATATGATCCCGGAGAGCGGGGAGACTGGGAAACATGGTTATGGAAAGTGGGGAGAGTGGGAAACATGGTCTCGAAGAGTGGGAAACATGATCCCGGAGAGTGGGGAGAGTGGGAAACATGGTCCCAGAGAGTAGGAAACATGGTCCTGGAGAGTGGGGAGAGTGGGCAACATGGTCCCGGATAGTCGGGAGAGTGGGAAACATGGTCCCGGAGAGTGGGGAGAGTGGGAAACATGGTCATGGAGAGTGAGGAAAGTGGGAAACATGGTTGCGGAGAGAGCGGAGAGTGGGAAACACGGTCGCAGAGAATGTGAAACATGGTCCCGGAGAGTGGGGAGAGTGGGAAACATGGCCCCGGAGAGTGGGGAGAGAGGAACCATGGTCCAGGAGAATGGGGTCAGTGGGAAACATGATCCCGGAGAATGGGAAACATGGTCCCGGAGAGTGGGAAAAATGATCTCGGAGAGAGGGGAGAGTGGGAAACATGATCCTGGAGAGTCGGAAATATGATCCCGGAGAGCGGGGAGACTGGGAAACATGGTTATGGAAAGTGGGGAGAGTGGAAACATGATCCTGGAGAGTGGGTAGAGTGGGAAACATGATCCCGGACAGTGGGGAGAGTGGGAAACATGGTCATGCAGAGTGGGAAACATGGATGTGGAGAGTGCAAAACATGGTCCTGGAGAGTGGGGAGAGTGGGAAACATGGTCACGGAGAGTGGGGAGCGTGGGAAACATGGTCCCGGAGAGTGGGAAACATGATCCCGGAGAGTGGGGAGAGTGGAAAACATGGTCCTGGGGAGTGGGAAAAGTGGGAAACATGGTCGCAGAGAGTGGGGAGAGTGGGAAACATGGTTATGGAGAGTGGGAATCATGATCCCGAAGAGTGGAGAGAGTGGGAAACATGGTCCTGGAGTGTGGGGAGAGTGGGAAACATGGTCGCGGAGAGTGGGAAACATGGTCCCGGAGAGTGGGGAGAGTGGGAAACATTGTCCGGGAGAGTGGGGAAAGTGGGAAAGATGGTCTGGGAGAGTGTGGAGAGAAATAAACATGGTGCCGGAGAATGGGGAGAGTGGGAAACATGGTCCCGGAGAGTGGGGAGAGTGGCAAATATGGTCCCAGAGAGTGGGGAGAGTGGGAAACATGGTCCTGGAGAGTGGGGAGAGTGGGTAACATGGTCATGGAGAGTGGAGACAGTGGGGAACATCACTCCGGAGAGCGGGGAGAGTGGGAAACATGGTCCAGGAGAGTGGAAAATGGTCCCGGAGAGCAGGGAGATTGGGAAACATGGTGCAGGAGAGTGGAAACAGGGTCCCGGAGACAGAGAATCATGATCCCGGAGAGTGAGAATCATGATCCCGGAGAGTGGGGAGAGTGGGAAGCATGGTGCAGGAGAGTGGGGAGAGTGGGAAGCATGGTCCCGGAGGGTGGGGAGAGTGGGAAGCATGGTCCCGGAGGGTGGGGAGAGTGGGAAACTTGGTCATGGAGAGTGGGGAGAGTGGGAAACATGGTCACGGAGAGTAGGAAACATGGCCCTAGTTAGTGGGGAGAGTGGGAAAAATGGTCCCGGAGAGTGTGGAGGGTGGGATACATGATCTTGGAAAGTGGGAAACATGGTCACGGAGAGTGGGAAACATGATCCTGGAGAGTGGGGAAAGTGGGCAACATGGTCCCGGAGAGTGGGAAACATGGTCCCGGAAAGTGGGGAGAATGGGAAACATGGTCCTGGAGAGTGGGGAATGTGGGAAACATGGTCACGGAAAGTGGGGAGAGTGGGAAACATGGTCGCGGAGAATGGGAATCATGGACCCGGAGAGTGGGGAGAGTGGGAATCATGATCCTGGAGTTTGGGAAACATGGTCCCGGAGAGTGGGGAGAGTGAGAAACATGGTCATGCAGAGTTGGGAAAGTGGGAAACATGGTCACGGAGAGTGTAGAGAGTGGGAAACATGGTCGCGGAGAATGGGAAACATGGTCGCGGAGAGTGGGGAAAGTGGGAAACATGGTCACGGAGAGTGGGGAGAGTGGGAAACATGGTCTCTGAGAGTGGGAAACATGGTCTCGGAGAGTGAGGAGAGTGGGAAACATGGTCCTGGAGAGTGGGGAGAGTGGGAAACATGGTCCCGGGGAGTAGGGAGATTTGGAATCATGGTCATGGGGAGTGGGAAACCTGGTCATAGAGAGTGGGCAGAGTGGGCAACATGGTCCGGGAGAGTGGGCAGAGTGGGAAACATGGTCCGGGAGAGTGTGGAGAGAGGTAAACATGGTCCCGGAGAGTGTGGAGAGTGGGAAAAATGGTCTCGGAGAGTGGGGAGAGTGGGAAACGTGGTCCCGGAGAGTGGGGAGAGTGGGAAACATGGTCCTGGAGAGTGGGGAGAGTGGTAAACATAGTCCAGGAGAGTGGAAACACGGTCCTGGAGAGCAGGGAGAGTGGGAAACATGGTGCAGGAGAGTGGAAACATGGTCCCGGAGAGCGGGGAGAGTGGGAAACATGGTCGGGGAGAGTGGGAAACATTGTCCAGGAGAGTGGGGAGAGTGGGAAACATGGTCATGGAAAGTGAGGAAAGTGGGAAATATGGTGGCAGAGAGAGCGGAGAGTGGGAAACACCGTCGCGGAGAAGGTGAAACATGGTCCCGGAGAGCGGGGAGAGTGGGAAACATGGTCCCGGAGAGTGGGGAGAGAGGAAACATGGTCCCGGAGAATGGGGTCAGTGGGAAACATGATCCCGGAGAATGGGAAACATGGTCCCGGATAGTGGGAAAAATGATCCCGGAGAGAGGGGAGAGTGGGAAACATGATCCTGGAGAGTCGGAAATATGATCCCGGAGAGCGGGGAGACTGGGAAACATGGTTATGGAAAGTGGGGATAGTGGAAGCATGATCCTGGAGAGTGGGTATAGTGGGAAACATGATCCCGGACAGTGGGGAGAGTGGGAAACATGGTCATGCAGAGTGGGAAACATGGATGTGGAGAGTGGGAATCATGGTCCTGGAGAGTGGGGAGAGTGGGAAACATGGTCCCGGAGAATAGGGTCAGTGGGAAGCATGATCCCGGAGAGTGGGGAAAGTGGGAAACATGGTCACGGAGAGTGGGGAGAGTGGGAAACATGGTCATGGAGAGTGCGGAGCGTGGGAAACATGGTCCTGGAGAGTGGGATACATGATCCCGGAGAGTGGGGAGAGTGGGAAACAAGGTCCTGGAGAGTAGAGAGAGTGGGAAACATGGTCCTGGAGAGTGGGGAAGTGGGAAACATGGTCACGGAGAGTGGGGAGAGTGGGAAACATGGTCCCGGGGAGTGGGAACATGTTCCCGGAGAGTGGGAAAGTGGGAAACATGATCCTGGGGAGTGGGAAAAGTGGGAAACATGATCGCAGAGAGTGGGGAGAGTGGGAAACATGGTCATGGAGAGTGGGAATCATGATCCCGAAAAGTGGGGAGAATGGGAAACATGGTCCTGGAGAGTGGGGAATGTGGGAAACATGGTCACGGAAAGTGGGGAGAGTGGGAAACATGGTCGCGGAGAATGGGAATCATGGACCCGGAGAGTGGGGAGAGTGGGAATCATGATCCTGGAGTTTGGGAAACATGGTCCCGGAGAGTGGGGAGAGTGAGAAACATGGTCATGCAGAGTTGGGAAAGTGGGAAACATGGTCACGGAGAGTGTAGAGAGTGGGAAACATGGTCGCGGAGAATGGGAAACATGGTCGCGGAGAGTGGGGAAAGTAGGAAACATGGTCACGGAGAGTGGGGAGAGTGGGAAACATGGTCTCTGAGAGTGGGAAACATGGTCTCGGAGAGTGAGGAGAGTGGGAAACATGGTCCTGGAGAGTGGGGAGAGTGGGAAACATGGTCCCGGGGAGTGGGGAGATTTGGAATCATGGTCATGGGGAGTGGGAAACCTGGTCATAGAGAGTGGGCAGAGTGGGCAACATGGTCCGGGAGAGTGGGCAGAGTGGGAAACATGGTCCGGGAGAGTGTGGAGAGAGGTAAACATGGTCCCGGAGAGTGTGGAGAGTGGGAAAAATGGTCTCGGAGAGTGGGGAGAGTGGGAAACGTGGTCCCGGAGAGTGGGGAGAGTGGGAAACATGGTCCTGGAGAGTGGGGAGAGTGGTAAACATAGTCCAGGAGAGTGGAAACACGGTCCTGGAGAGCAGGGAGAGTGGGAAACATGGTGCAGGAGAGTGGAAACATGGTCCCGGAGAGCGGGGAGAGTGGGAAACATGGTCGGGGAGAGTGGGAAACATTGTCCAGGAGAGTGGGGAGAGTGGGAAACATGGTCATGGAAAGTGAGGAAAGTGGGAAATATGGTGGCAGAGAGAGCGGAGAGTGGGAAACACCGTCGCGGAGAAGGTGAAACATGGTCCCGGAGAGCGGGGAGAGTGGGAAACATGGTCCCGGAGAGTGGGGAGAGAGGAAACATGGTCCCGGAGAATGGGGTCAGTGGGAAACATGATCCCGGAGAATGGGAAACATGGTCCCGGAGAGTGGGAAAAATGATCCCGGAGAGAGGGGAGAGTGGGAAACATGATCCTGGAGAGTCGGAAATATGATCCCGGAGAGCGGGGAGACTGGGAAACATGGTTATGGAAAGTGGGGATAGTGGAAGCATGATCCTGGAGAGTGGGTATAGTGGGAAACATGATTCCGGACAGTGGGGAGAGTGGGAAACATGGTCATGCAGAGTGGGAAACATGGATGTGGAGAGTGGGAATCATGGTCCTGGAGAGTGGGAGGAGTGGGAAACATGGTCCCGGAGAATAGGGTCAGTGGGAAGCATGATCCCGGAGAGTGGGGAAAGTGGGAAACATGGTCACGGAGAGTGGGGAGAGTGGGAAACATGGTCATGGAGAGTGCGGAGCGTGGGAAACATGGTCCTGGAGAGTGGGATACATGATCTCGGAGAGTGGGGAGAGTGGGAAACAAGGTCCTGGAGAGTAGAGAGAGTGGGAAACATGGTCCTGGAGAGTGGGGAAGTGGGAAACATGGTCACGGAGAGTGGGGAGAGTGGGAAACATGGTCCCGGGGAGTGGGAACATGTTCCCGGAGAGTGGGAAAGTGGGAAACATGATCCTGGGGAGTGGGAAAAGTGGGAAACATGATCCTGGGGAGTGGGAAAAGTGGGAAACATGATCGCAGAGAGTGGGGAGAGTGGGAAACATGGTCATGGAGAGTGGGAATCATGATCCCGAAAAGTGGGGAGAATGGGAAACATGGTCCTGGAGAGTGGGGAATGTGGGAAACATGGTCACGGAAAGTGGGGAGAGTGGGAAACATGGTCGCGGAGAATGGGAATCATGGACCCGGAGAGTGGGGAGAGTGGGAATCATGATCCTGGAGTTTGGGAAACATGGTCCCGGAGAGTGGGGAGAGTGAGAAACATGGTCATGCAGAGTTGGGAAAGTGGGAAACATGGTCACGGAGAGTGTAGAGAGTGGGAAACATGGTCGCGGAGAATGGGAAACATGGTCGCGGAGAGTGGGGAAAGTAGGAAACATGGTCACGGAGAGTGGGGAGAGTGGGAAACATGGTCTCTGAGAGTGGGAAACATGGTCTCGGAGAGTGAGGAGAGTGGGAAACATGGTCCTGGAGAGTGGGGAGAGTGGGAAACATGGTCCCGGGGAGTGGGGAGATTTGGAATCATGGTCATGGGGAGTGGGAAACCTGGTCATAGAGAGTGGGCAGAGTGGGCAACATGGTCCGGGAGAGTGGGCAGAGTGGGAAACATGGTCCGGGAGAGTGTGGAGAGAGGTAAACATGGTCCCGGAGAGTGTGGAGAGTGGGAAAAATGGTCTCGGAGAGTGGGGAGAGTGGGAAACGTGGTCCCGGAGAGTGGGGAGAGTGGGAAACATGGTCCTGGAGAGTGGGGAGAGTGGTAAACATAGTCCAGGAGAGTGGAAACACGGTCCTGGAGAGCAGGGAGAGTGGGAAACATGGTGCAGGAGAGTGGAAACATGGTCCCGGAGAGCGGGGAGAGTGGGAAACATGGTCGGGGAGAGTGGGAAACATTGTCCAGGAGAGTGGAAACATGGTCCAGGAGAGTGGGAATCATGATCCCAGAGAGTGGGGAGAGTGGGAAACATGGTCCCAGAGAGCGGGGAGAGTGGGAAACGTGTTCCCGGAGAGTGGGAAACATGATCCCGGAGAATGGGGAGAGTGGGTTACATGTTCTAGGAGAGTGGGGAGAGTGGGAAACATGGTCCTGGCGAGTGGGAAAAGTGGGAAAAATGGTCGCAGAGAGTGTGGAGTGTGGGAAACATGGTCATGGAAAGTGGGAAACATGATCCCGAAGAGTGGGGAGAGTGGGAAACATGGTCCTGGCGAGTGGGAAAAGTGGGAAAAATGGTCGCAGAGAGTGTGGAGAGTGGGAAACATGGTCATGGAAAGTGGGAAACATGATCCCGAAGAGTGGGGAGAGTGGGAAACATGGTCCTGGAGTGTGAAGAGAGTGGGAAACATGGTCCCGGAGAGTGGGGAGAGTGGGAAACATGTTCCGGGAGAGTGTGGAGAGAGGTAAACATGGTCCCGGAGAATGTGGAGAGTGGGAAACATGTTCCGGGAGAGTGTGGAGAGAGGTAAACATGGTCCCGGAGAATGTGGAGGGTGGGAAACATGGTCCTGGAGAGTGGGGAGAGTGGGAAACATGGTACCGGTGAGTGGGGAGAGTGGGAAACATGGTCCTGGAGAGTGGGGAGAGTGGGTAACATGGTCATGGAGAGTGGAGACAGTGGGGAACATCACCCCGGAGAGCGGGGAGAGTGGGAAAAATGGTCCAGGAGAGTGGAAAATGGTCCCGGAGAGCGGGGAGAGGGGGACACATGGTGCAGGAGAGTGGAAACATGGTCCTGGAGAGCGGGAATCATGATCCCGGAGAGTGGGGAGCGTGGGAAGCATGGTCGCGGAGAGTGGGGAATGTGGGAAGCATGGTCGCGGAGAGTGGGGAGAGTGGGAAACTTGGTCGCGGCGAGTGGGGAGAGTTTGAAACATAGTCGCGGAGAATGGGAAACATGGTCTCGGAGAGTAGGGAGAGTGGGAAACATGGTCCTGGAGTGTGGGGAGAGTGGGAAACATGCTCCCGGAGAGCGGGGAGAGTGGGAAACATGGTCCAGGAGAGTGGAAACATGGTCCTGGAGAGTGGGAATCATGATCCCAGAGAGTGGGGAGAGTGGGCAACATGGTCCCGGAAAGTGGGGAGAGTGGGAAACATGGTCCCGGAGAGTGGGAAACATGATCCCGGAGAATGGGCAGAGTGGGTAACATGTTCCAGGAGAGTGGGGAGAGTTGGAAACATGGTCCCGGATAGTCGGGAGAGTGGGAAACATGGTCCCGGAGAGTGGGAAACATGATCCCGGAGAATGGGCAGAGTGGGTAACATGTTCCAGGAGAGTGGGGAGAGTTGGAAACATGGTCCCGGATAGTCGGGAGAGTGGGAAACATGGTCCCGGAGAGTGGGGAGAGTGGGAAACATGGTCATGGAGAGTGAGGAAAGTGGGAAATATGGTGGCAGAGAGAGCGGAGAGTGGGAAACACGGTCGCGGAGAAGGTGAAACATGGTCCCGGAGAGCGGGGAGAGTGGGAAACATGGTCCCGGAGAGTGGGGAGAGAGGAAACATGGTCCCGGAGAATGGGGTCAGTGGGAAACATGATCCCGGAGAATGGGAAACATGGTCCCGGAGAGTGGGAAAAATGATCCCGGAGAGAGGGGAGAGTGGGAAACATGATCCTGGAGAGTCGGAAATATGATCCCGGAGAGCGGGGAGACTGGGAAACATGGTTATGGAAAGTGGGGACAGTGGAAGCATGATCCTGGAGAGTGGGTATAGTGGGAAACATGATCCCGGACAGTGGGGAGAGTGGGAAACATGGATGTGGAGAGTGGGAATCATGGTCCTGGAGAGTATGGAGAGTGGGAAACATGGTCCCGGAGAATAGGGTCTGTGGGAAGCATGATCCCGGAGAGTGGGGAAAGTGGGAAACATGGTCACGGAGAGTTGGGAGAGTGGGAAACATGGTCATGGAGAGTGCGGAGCGTGGGAAACATGGTCCTGGAGAGTGGGATACATGATCCCGGAGAGTGGGGAGAGTGGGGAACAAGGTCCTGGAGAGTAGAGAGAGTGGGAAACATGGTCCTGGAGAGTGGGGAAGTGGGAAACATGGTCACGGAGAGTGGGGAGAGTGGGAAACATGGTCCCGGGGAGTGGGAACATGTTCCCGGAGAGTGGGAAGAGTGGGAAACATGATCCTGGGGAGTGGGAAAAGTGGGAAACATGATCGCAGAGAGTGGGGAGAGTGGGAAACATGGTCATGGAGAGTGGGAATCATGATCCCAAAGAGTGGGGAGAGTGGGAAACATGGTCCTGGAGTGCGGGGAGAGTGGGAAACATGGTCGCGGAGAGTGGGAAACATGGTCGCGGAGAGTGGGAAACATGGTCCCGGAGAATGGGGAGAGTGTGAAACATTGTCCGGGAGAGTGGGGAAAGTGGGAAACATGATCTGGGAGAGTATGGATAGAAGTAAACATGGTGCCGGAGAATGTGGAGAGTGGGAAACATGGTCCCGGAGAGTGGGGAGAGTGGCAAACATGGTCCCAGAGAGTGGGGAGAGTGGGAAACATGGTCCTGGAGAGTGGGGAGAGTGGGTAACATGGTCATGGAGAGTGGAGACAGTAGGGAACATCACCCCGGAGAGCGTGGAGAGTGGGAAACATGGTCCAGGAGAGTAGAAAATGGTCCCGGAGAGCAGGGAGAGTGGGAAACATGGTGCAGGAGAGTGGAAACATGGTCCCAGAGAGAGAGAATCATGATCCCGGAGAGTGGGGAGAGTGGGAAACTTGGTCATGGAGAGTGGAGATAGTGGGAAACATGGTCGCGGAGAGTGGGGAGAATTTGAAACATGGTCGCAGAGAATGGGAAACATGGTCTCGGAGAGTGGGGAGAGTGGGAAAAATGGTCCCGGAGAGTGGGAAACATGGTCCCGGAAAGTGGGGAGAATGGGAAACATGGTCCTGGAGAGTGGGGAATGTGGGAAACATGGTCACAGAAAGTGTGGAGAGTGGGAAACACGGTCGCGGAGAATGGGAATCATGGACCCGGAGAGTGGGGAGAGTGGGAATCATGGTCCCGGAGTGTGGGAAACATGGTCCCGGAGAGTGTGGAGAGTGGGAAACATGGTCGCGGAGAATGGGAGACATGGTTCCGGAGAGTGGGGAGAGAGGGAAAAATGGTCATGGAGAGTGGGGAGAGTGGGAAACATGGTCGCGGAGAATGGGAAACATGTTCGTGGAGATTGGGGAGAGTGGGAAACATGGCCCAGAGAGAGGGAAACATGGTCCCGGAGAGTGGGGAGAGTGGGAAACATGGTCCTGGAGAGTGGGGAAAGTGGGAAACATGGTCTCGGAGATTGGGAAGATGGTCTCGGAGAGCAGGGAGAGTGGGAAACATGGTCCACGAGAGTGGAAACATGGTCACGGAGAGTGGGGAGAGTGGGAAACATGTTCCTGGAGAGTGGGAAACATGATCCCGGAGAATGGGGAGAGTGGGTTACATGTTCTAGGAGAGTGGGGAGAGTGGGAAACATGGTCCTGGCGAGTGGGAAAAGTGGGAAAAATGGTCGCAGAGAGTGTGGAGAGTGGGAAACATGGTCATGGAAAGTGGGAAACATGATCCCGAAGAGTGGGGAGAGTGGGAAACATGGTCCTGGCGAGTGGGAAAAGTGGGAAAAATGGTCGCAGAGAGTGTGGAGAGTGGGAAACATGGTCATGGAAAGTGGGAAACATGATCCCGAAGAGTGGGGAGAGTGGGAAACATGGTCCTGGAGTGTGAAGAGAGTGGGAAACATGGTCCCGGAGAGTGGGGAGAGTGGGAAACATGTTCCGGGAGAGTGTGGAGAGAGGTAAACATGGTCCCGGAGAATGTGGAGAGTGGGAAACATGTTCCGGGAGAGTGTGGAGAGAGGTAAACATGGTCCCGGAGAATGTGGAGGGTGGGAAACATGGTCCTGGAGAGTGGGGAGAGTGGGAAACATGGTACCGGTGAGTGGGGAGAGTGGGAAACATGGTCCTGGAGAGTGGGGAGAGTGGGTAACATGGTCATGGAGAGTGGAGACAGTGGGGAACATCACCCCGGAGAGCGGGGAGAGTGGGAAAAATGGTCCAGGAGAGTGGAAAATGGTCCCGGAGAGCGGGGAGAGGGGGACACATGGTGCAGGAGAGTGGAAACATGGTCCTGGAGAGCGGGAATCATGATCCCGGAGAGTGGGGAGCGTGGGAAGCATGGTCGCGGAGAGTGGGGAATGTGGGAAGCATGGTCGCGGAGAGTGGGGAGAGTGGGAAACTTGGTCGCGGCGAGTGGGGAGAGTTTGAAACATAGTCGCGGAGAATGGGAAACATGGTCTCGGAGAGTAGGGAGAGTGGGAAACATGGTCCTGGAGTGTGGGGAGAGTGGGAAACATGGTCCCGGAGAGCGGGGAGAGTGGGAAACATGGTCCAGGAGAGTGGAAACATGGTCCTGGAGAGTGGGAATCATGATCCCAGAGAGTGGGGAGAGTGGGCAACATGGTCCCGGAAAGTGGGGAGTGTGGGAAACATGGTCCCGGAGAGTGGGAAACATGATCCCGGAGAATGGGCAGAGTGGGTAACATGTTCCAGGAGAGTGGGGAGAGTTGGAAACATGGTCCCGGATAGTCGGGAGAGTGGGAAACATGGTCCCGGAGAGTGGGGAGAGTGGGAAACATGGTCATGGAGAGTGAGGAAAGTGGGAAATATGGTGGCAGAGAGAGCGGAGAGTGGGAAACACGGTCGCGGAGAAGGTGAAACATGGTCCCGGAGAGCGGGGAGAGTGGGAAACATGGTCCCGGAGAGTGGGGAGAGAGGAAACATGGTCCCGGAGAATGGGGTCAGTGGGAAACATGATCCCGGAGAGAGGGGAGAGTGGGAAACATGATCCTGGAGAGTCGGAAATATGATCCCGGAGAGCGGGGAGACTGGGAAACATGGTTATGGAAAGTGGGGATAGTGGAAGCATGATCCTGGAGAGTGGGTATAGTGGGAAACATGATCCCGGACAGTGGGGAGAGTGGGAAACTTGGTCATGGAGAGTGGAGATAGTGGGAAACATGGTCGCGGAGAGTGGGGAGAATTTGAAACATGGTCGCAGAGAATGGGAAACATGGTCTCGGAGAGTGGGGAGAGTGGGAAAAATGGTCCCGGAGAGTGTGGAGGGTGGGATACATGATCTTGGAAAGTGGGAAACATGGTCACGGAGAGTGGGGAAAGTGGGCAACATGGTCCCGGAGAGTGGGAAACATGGTCCCGGAAAGTGGGGAGAATGGGAAACATGGTCCCGGAGAGTGGGAAACATGATCCCGGAGAATGGGCAGAGTGGGTAACATGTTCCAGGAGAGTGGCGAGAGTTGGAAACATGGTCCCGGATAGTCGGGAGAGTGGGAAACATGGTCCCGGAGAGTGGGGAGAGTGGGAAACATGGTCATGGAGAGTGAGGAAAGTGGGAAATATGGTGGCAGAGAGAGCGGAGAGTGGGAAACACGGTCGCGGAGAAGGTGAAACATGGTCCCGGAGAGCGGGGAGAGTGGGAAACATGGTCCCGGAGAGTGGGGAGAGAGGAAACATGGTCCCGGAGAATGGGGTCAGTGGGAAACATGATCCCGGAGAATGGGAAACACGGTCCCGGAGATTGGGAAAAATGATCCCGGAGAGAGGGGAGAGTGGGAAACATGATCCTGGAGAGTCGGAAATATGATCCCGGAGAGCGGGGAGACTGGGAAACATGGTTATGGAAAGTGGGGATAGTGGAAGCATGATCCTGGAGAGTGGGTATACTGGGAAACATGATCCCGGACAGTGGGGAGAGTGGGAAACATGGTCATGCAGAGTGGGAAACATGGATGTGGAGAGTGGGAATCATGGTCCTGGAGAGTGGGGAGAGTGGGAAACATGGTCCCGGAGAATAGGGTCAGTGGGAAGCATGATCCCGGAGAGTGGGGAAAGTGGGAAACATGGTCACGGAGAGTTGGGAGAGTGGGAAACATGGTCATGGAGAGTGCGGAGCGTGGGAAACATGGTCCTGGAGAGTGGGATACATGATCCCGGAGAGTGGGGAGAGTGGGAAACAAGGTCCTGGAGAGTAGAGAGAGTGGGAAACATGGTCCCGGGGAGTGGGAACATGTTCCCGGAGAGTGGGAAGAGTGGGAAACATGATCCTGGGGAGTGGGAAAAGTGGGAAACATGATCGCAGAGAGTGGGGAGAGTGGGAAACATGGTCATGGAGAGTGGGAATCATGATCCCGAAGAGTGGGGAGAGTGGGAAACATGGTCGCGGAGAGTGGGAAACATGGTCCCGGAGAATGGGGAGAGTGTGAAACATTGTCCGGGAGAGTGGGGAAAGTGGGAAACATGATCTGGGAGAGTATGGATAGAAGTAAACATGGTGCCGGAGAATGTGGAGAGTGGGAAACATGGTCCCGGAGAGTGGGGAGAGTGGCAAACATGGTCCCAGAGAGTGGGGAGAGTGGGAAACATGGTCCTGGAGAGTGGGGAGAGTGGGTAACATGGTCATGGAGAGTGGAGACAGTAGGGAACATCACCCCGGAGAGCGTGGAGAGTGGGAAACATGGTCCAGGAGAGTAGAAAATGGTCCCGGAGAGCAGGGAGAGTGGGAAACACGGTGCAGGAGAGTGGAAACATGGTCCCAGAGAGAGAGAATCATGATCCCGGAGAGTGGGGAGAGTGGGAAACTTGGTCATGGAGAGTGGAGATAGTGGGAAACATGGTCGCGGAGAGTGGGGAGAGTTTGAAACATGGTCGCAGAGAATGGGAAACATGGTCTCGGAGAGTGGGGAGAGTGGGAAAAATGGTCCCGGAGAGTGTGGAGGGTGGGATACATGATCTTGGAAAGTGGGAAACATGGTCACGGAGAGTGGGAATCATGATCCTGGAGAGTGGGGAAAGTGGGCAACATGGTCCCGGAGAGTGGGAAACATGGTTCCGGAAAGTGGGGAGAATGGGAAACATGGTCCTGGAGAGTGGGGAATGTGGGAAACATGGTCACAGAAAGTGTGGAGAGTGGGAAACACGGTCGCGGAGAATGGGAATCATGGACCCGGAGAGTGGGGAGAGTGGGAATCATGGTCCCGGAGTGTGGGAAACATGGTCCCGGAGAGTGTGGAGAGTGGGAAACATGGTCGCGGAGAATGGGAGACATGGTTCCGGAGAGTGGGGAGAGAGGGAAAAATGGTCATGGAGAGTGGGGAGAGTGGGAAACATGGTCGCGGAGAATGGGAAACATGTTCGTGGAGATTGGGGAGAGTGGGAAACATGGCCCAGAGAGAGGGAAACATGGTCCCGGAGAGTGGGGAGAGTGGGAAACATGGTCCTGGAGAGTGGGGAAAGTGGGAAACATGGTCTCGGAGATTGGGAAGATGGTCTCGGAGAGCAGGGAGAGTGGGAAACATGGTCCACGAGAGTGGAAACATGGTCACGGAGAGTGGGGAGAGTGGGAAACATGTTCCTGGAGAGTGGGAAACATGATCCCGGAGAATGGGGAGAGTGGGTTACATGTTCTAGGAGAGTGGGGAGAGTGGGAAACATGGTCCTGGCGAGTGGGAAAAGTGGCAAAAATGGTCGCAGAGAGTGTGGAGAGTGGGAAACATGGTCATGGAAAGTGGGAAACATGATCCCGAAGAGTGGGGAGAGTGGGAAACATGGTCCTGGCGAGTGGGAAAAGTGGGAAAAATGGTCGCAGAGAGTGTGGAGAGTGGGAAACATGGTCATGGAAAGTGGGAAACATGATCCCGAAGAGTGGGGAGAGTGGGAAACATGGTCCTGGAGTGTGAAGAGAGTGGGAAACATGGTCCCGGAGAGTGGGGAGAGTGGGAAACATGTTCCGGGAGAGTGTGGAGAGAGGTAAACATGGTCCCGGAGAATGTGGAGAGTGGGAAACATGTTCCGGGAGAGTGTGGAGAGAGGTAAACATGGTCCCGGAGAATGTGGAGGGTGGGAAACATGGTCCTGGAGAGTGGGGAGAGTGGGAAACATGGTACCGGTGAGTGGGGAGAGTGGGAAACATGGTCCTGGAGAGTGGGGAGAGTGGGTAACATGGTCATGGAGAGTGGAGACAGTGGGGAACATCACCCCGGAGAGCGGGGAGAGTGGGAAAAATGGTCCAGGAGAGTGGAAAATGGTCCCGGAGAGCGGGGAGAGGGGGACACATGGTGCAGGAGAGTGGAAACATGGTCCTGGAGAGCGGGAATCATGATCCCGGAGAGTGGGGAGCGTGGGAAGCATGGTCGCGGAGAGTGGGGAATGTGGGAAGCATGGTCGCGGAGAGTGGGGAGAGTGGGAAACTTGGTCGCGGCGAGTGGGGAGAGTTTGAAACATAGTCGCGGAGAATGGGAAACATGGTCTCGGAGAGTAGGGAGAGTGGGAAACATGGTCCTGGAGTGTGGGGAGAGTGGGAAACATGGTCCCGGAGAGTGGAAACATGGTCCTGGAGAGTGGGAATCATGATCCCAGAGAGTGGGGAGAGTGGGCAACATGGTCCCGGAAAGTGGGGAGAGTGGGAAACATGGTCCCGGAGAGTGGGAAACATGATCCCGGAGAATGGGCAGAGTGGGTAACATGTTCCAGGAGAGTGGGGAGAGTTGGAAACATGGTCCCGGATAGTCGGGAGAGTGGGAAACATGGTCCCGGAGAGTGGGGAGAGTGGGAAACATGGTCATGGAGAGTGAGGAAAGTGGGAAATATGGTGGCAGAGAGAGCGGAGAGTGGGAAACACGGTCGCGGAGAAGGTGAAACATGGTCCCGGAGAGCGGGGAGAGTGGGAAACATGGTCCCGGAGAGTGGGGAGAGAGGAAACATGGTCCCGGAGAATGGGGTCAGTGGGAAACATGATCCCGGAGAGAGGGGAGAGTGGGAAACATGATCCTGGAGAGTCGGAAATATGATCCCGGAGAGCGGGGAGACTGGGAAACATGGTTATGGAAAGTGGGGATAGTGGAAGCATGATCCTGGAGAGTGGGTATAGTGGGAAACATGATCCCGGACAGTGGGGAGAGTGGGAAACATGGTCATGCAGAGTGGGAAACATGGATGTGGAGAGTGGGAATCATGGTCCTGGAGAGTGGGGAGAGTGGGAAACATGGTCCCGGAGAATAGGGTCAGTGGGAAGCATGATCCCGGAGAGTGGGGAAAGTGGGAAACATGGTCACGGAGAGTGGGGAGAGTGGGAAACATGGTCATGGAGAGTGCGGAGCGTGGGAAACATGGTCCTGGAGAGTGGGATACATGATCCCGGAGAGTGGGGAGAGTGGGAAACAAGGTCCTGGAGAGTAGAGAGAGTGGGAAACATGGTCCTGGAGAGTGGGGAAGTGGGAAACATGGTCACGGAGAGTGGGGAGAGTGGGAAACATGGTCCCGGGGAGTGGGAACATGTTCCCAGAGAGTGGGAAGAGTGGGAAACATGATCCTGGGGAGTGGGAAAAGTGGGAAACATGATCGCAGAGAGTGGGGAGAGTGGGAAACATGGTCATGGAGAGTGGGAATCATGATCCCGAAAAGTGGGGAGAATGGGAAACATGGTCCTGGAGAGTGGGGAATGTGGGAAACATGGTCACGGAAAGTGGGGAGAGTGGGAAACATGGTCGCGGAGAATGGGAATCATGGACCCGGAGAGTGGGGAGAGTGGGAATCATGATCCTGGAGTTTGGGAAACATGGTCCCGGAGAGTGGGGAGAGTGAGAAACATGGTCATGCAGAGTTGGGAAAGTGTGAAACATGGTCACGGAGAGTGTAGAGAGTGGGAAACATGGTCGCGGAGAATGGGAAACATGGTCGCGGAGAGTGGGGAAAGTAGGAAACATGGTCACGGAGAGTGGGGAGAGTGGGAAACATGGTCTCTGAGAGTGGGAAACATGGTCTCGGAGAGTGAGGAGAGTGGGAAACATGGTCCTGGAGAGTGGGGAGAGTGGGAAACATGGTCCCGGGGAGTGGGGAGATTTGGAATCATGGTCATGGGGAGTGGGAAACCTGGTCATAGAGAGTGGGCAGAGTGGGCAACATGGTCCGGGAGAGTGGGCAGAGTGGGAAACATGGTCCGGGAGAGTGTGGAGAGAGGTAAACATGGTCCCGGAGAGTGTGGAGAGTGGGAAAAATGGTCTCGGAGAGTGGGGAGAGTGGGAAACGTGGTCCCGGAGAGTGGGGAGAGTGGGAAACATGGTCCTGGAGAGTGGGGAGAGTGGTAAACATAGTCCAGGAGAGTGGAAACACGGTCCTGGAGAGCAGGGAGAGTGGGAAACATGGTGCAGGAGAGTGGAAACATGGTCCCGGAGAGCGGGGAGAGTGGGAAACATGGTCGGGGAGAGTGGGAAACATTGTCCAGGAGAGTGGAAACATGGTCCAGGAGAGTGGGAATCATGATCCCAGAGAGTGGGGAGAGTGGGAAACATGGTCCCGGAGAGCGGGGAGAGTGGGAAACATGTTCCCGGAGAGTGGGAAACATGATCCCGGAGAATGGGAAGAGTGGGTTACATGTTCTAGGAGAGTGGGGAGAGTGGGAAACATGGTCCTGGCGAGTGGGAAAAGTGGGAAAAATGGTCGCAGAGAGTGTGGAGAGTGGGAAACATGGTCATGGAAAGTGGGAAACATGATCCCGAAGAGTGGGGAGAGTGGGAAACATGGTCCTGGCGAGTGGGAAAAGTGGGAAAAATGGTCGCAGAGAGTGTGGAGAGTGGGAAACATGGTCATGGAAAGTGGGAAACATGATCCCGAAGAGTGGGGAGAGTGGGAAACATGGTCCTGGAGTGTGAAGAGAGTGGGAAACATGGTCCCGGAGAGTGGGGAGAGTGGGAAACATGTTCCGGGAGAGTGTGGAGAGAGGTAAACATGGTCCCGGAGAATGTGGAGAGTGGGAAACATGTTCCGGGAGAGTGTGGAGAGAGGTAAACATGGTCCCGGAGAATGTGGAGGGTGGGAAACATGGTCCTGGAGAGTGGGGAGAGTGGGAAACATGGTACCGGTGAGTGGGGAGAGTGGGAAACATGGTCCTGGAGAGTGGGGAGAGTGGGTAACATGGTCATGGAGAGTGGAGACAGTGGAGAACATCACTCCGGAGAGCGGGGAGAGTGGGAAAAATGGTCCAGGAGAGTGGAAAATGGTCCCGGAGAGCGGGGAGAGGGGGACACATGGTGCAGGAGAGTGGAAACATGGTCCTGGAGAGCGGGAATCATGGTCGCGGAGAGTGGGGAATGTGGGAAGCATGGTCGCGGAGAGTGGGGAGAGTGGGAAACTTGGTCGCGGCGAGTGGGGAGAGTTTGAAACATAGTCGCGGAGAATGGGAAACATGGTCTCGGAGAGTAGGGAGAGTGGGAAACATGGTCCTGGAGTGTGGGGAGAGTGGGAAACATGGTCCCGGAGAGCGGGGAGAGTGGGAAACATGGTCCAGGAGAGTGGAAACATGGTCCTGGAGAGTGGGAATCATGATCCCAGAGAGTGGGGAGAGTGGGCAACATGGTCCCGGAAAGTGGGGAGAGTGGGAAACATGGTCCCGGAGAGTGGGAAACATGATCCCGGAGAATGGGCAGAGTGGGTAACATGTTCCAGGAGAGTGGGGAGAGTTGGAAACATGGTCCCGGATAGTCGGGAGAGTGGGAAACATGGTCCCGGAGAGTGGGGAGAGTGGGAAACATGGTCATGGAGAGTGAGGAAAGTGGGAAATATGGTGGCAGAGAGAGCGGAGAGTGGGAAACACGGTCGCGGAGAAGGTGAAACATGGTCCCGGAGAGCGGGGAGAGTGGGAAACATGGTCCCGGAGAGTGGGGAGAGAGGAAACATGGTCCCGGAGAATGGGGTCAGTGGGAAACATGATCCCGGAGAATGGGAAACATGGTCCCGGAGAGTGGGAAAAATGATCCCGGAGAGAGGGGAGAGTGGGAAACATGATCCTGGAGAGTCGGAAATATGGTCCCGGAGAGCGGGGAGACTGGGAAACATGGTTATGGAAAGTGGGGATAGTGGAAGCATGATCCTGGAGAGTGGGTATAGTGGGAAACATGATCCCGGACAGTGGGGAGAGTGGGAAACATGGTCATGCAGAGTGGGAAACATGGATGTGGAGAGTGGGAATCATGGTCCTGGAGAGTGGGGAGAGTGGGAAACATGGTCCCGGAGAATAGGGTCAGTGGGAAGCATGATCCCGGAGAGTGGGGAAAGTGGGAAACATGGTCACGGAGAGTGGGGAGAGTGGGAAACATGGTCATGGAGAGTGCGGAGCGTGGGAAACATGATCCTGGAGAGTGGGATACATGATCCCGGAGAGTGGGGAGAGTGGGAAACAAGGTCCTGGAGAGTAGAGAGAGTGGGAAACATGGTCCTGGAGAGTGGGGAAGTGGGAAACATGGTCACGGAGAGTGGGGAGAGTGGGAAACATGGTCCCGGGGAGTGGGAACATGTTCCCGGAGAGTGGGAAGAGTGGGAAACATGATCCTGGGGAGTGGGAAAAGTGGGAAACATGATCGCAGAGAGTGGGGAGAGTGGGAAACATGGTCATGGAGAGTGGGAATCATGATCCCGAAGAGTGGGGAGAGTGGGAAACATGGTCCCGGAGAGTGGGGAGAGTGGGAAACATTGTCCGGGAGAGTGGGGAAAGTGGGAAACATGATCTGGGAGAGTGTGGATAGAAGTAAACATGGTGCCGGAGAATGTGGAGAGTGGGAAACATGGTCCCGGAGAGTGGGGAGAGTGGCAAACATGGTCCAAGAGAGTGGGGAGAGTGGGAAACATGGTCCTGGAGAGTGGGGAGAGTGGGTAACATGGTCATGGAGAGTGGAGACAGTAGGGAACATCACCCCGGAGAGCGTGGAGAGTGGGAAACATGGTCCAGGAGAGTAGAAAATGGTCCCGGAGAGCAGGGAGAGTGGGAAACATGGTGCAGGAGAGTGGAAACATGGTCCCGGAGAGAGAGAATCATGATCCCGGAGAGTGGGGAGAGTGGGAAACTTGGTCATGGAGAGTGGAGATAGTGGGAAACATGGTCGCGGAGAGTGGGGAGAGTTTGAAACATGGTCGCAGAGAATGGGAAACATGGTCTCGCAGAGTGGGGAGAGTGGGAAACATGGTCACGGAGAGTAGGAAACATGGCCCTAGATTGAGGGGAGAGTGGGAAAAATGGTCCCGGAGAGTGTGGAGGGTGGGATACATGATCTTGGAAAGTGGGAAACATGGTCACGGAGAGTGGGAAACATGATCCTGGAGAGTGGGGAAAGTGGGCAACATGGTCCCGGAGAGTGGGAAACATGGTCCCGGAAAGTGGGGAGAATGGGAAACATGGTCCTGGAGAGTGGGGAATGTGGGAAACATGGTCACGGAAAGTGTGGAGAGTGGGAAACATGGTCGCGGAGAATGGGAATCATGGACCCGGAGAGTGGGGAGAGTGGGAATCATGGTCCCGGAGTGTGGGAAACATGGTCCCGGAGAGTGGGGAGAGTGAGAAACATGGTCATGTGGAGTTGGGAAAGTGGGAAACATGGTCACGGAGAGTGTGGAGAGTGGGAAACATGGTCGCGGAGAATGGGAGACATGGTTCCGGAGAGTGGGGAGAGAGGGAAAAATGGTCATGGAGAGTGGGGAGAGTGGGAAACATGGTCGCGGAGAATGGGAAACATGTTCGTGGAGATTGGGAAGAGTGGGAAACATGGTCCAGAGAGAGGGAAACATGGTCCCGGAGAGTGGGGAGAGTGGGAAACATGGTCCTGGAGAGTGGGGAAAGTGGGAAACATGGTCTCGGAGATTGGGAAGATGGTCTCGGAGAGCAGGGAGAGTGGGAAACATGGTCCACGAGAGTGGAAACATGGTCACGGAGAGCGGGAATCATGATCCCGGAGACTGGGGAGAGTGGGAAGCATGGTCCCGGAGAGTGGGGAGAGTGGGAAACATGGTCTCTGAGAGTGGGAAACATGGTCCCGGAGAGTGAGGAGAGTGGGAAACATGGTCCTGGAGAGTGGGGAGAGTGGGAAACATGGTCCCGGAGAGTGGGGAGATTTCGAATCATGGTCATGGGGAGTGGGAAACCTGGTCATAGAGAGTGGGCAGAGTGGGCAACATGGTCCAGGAGAGTGGGGAGAGTGGGAAACATGGTCCGGGAGAGTGTGGAGAGAGGTAAACATGGTCCCGGAGAGTGTGGAGAGTGGGAAAAATGGTCTCGGAGAGTGGGGAGAGTGGGAAACGTGGTCCCGGAGAGTGGGGAGACGGGGAAACATGGTCCTGGAGAGTGGGGAGAGTGGTAAACATGGTCCAGGAGAGTGGAAACACGGTCCCGGAGAGCAGGGAGAGTGGGAAACATGATCCCGGAGAATGGTGAGAGTGGGTTACATGTTCTAGGACAGTGGGGAGAGTGGGAAACATGCTCCTGGCAAGTGGGAAAAGTGGGAAAAATGGTCGCAGAGAGTGTGGAGAGTGGGAAACATGGTCATGGAAAGTGGGAAACATGATCCCGAATAGTGGGGAGAGTGGGAAACATGGTCCTGGAGTGTGGGGACAGTGGGAAACATGGTCGCGGAGAGTGGGAAACATGGTCCGGGAGAGTGTGGAGAGAGGTAAACATGGTCCCGGAGAATGTGGAGAGTGAGAAACATGGTCCTGGAGAGTGGGGAGAGTGGGAAACATGGTACCGGTGAGTGGGGAGAGTGGGAAACATGGTCCTGGAGAGTGGGGAAAGTGGGTAACATGGTCATGGAGAGTGGAGTCAGTGGGGAACATCACCCCGGAGAGCGGGGAGAGTGGGGAAAATGGTCCAGGAGAGTGGAAAATGGTCCCGAAGAGCGGGGAGAGGGGGAAACATGGTGCAGGAGAGTGGAAACATGGTCCTGGAGAGCAGGAATCATGATCCCGGAGAGTGGGGAGCATGGGAAGCATGGTCCAGGAGAGTGGGGAGAGTGGGAAACATGGTCCCGGAGATTGGGGAGAGTGGGAAACATGGTCATGGAGAGTGGGGAATGTGGGAAGCATGGTCGCGGAGAGTGGGGAGAGTGGGAAACTTGGTCGCGGCGAGTGGGGAGAGTTTGAAACATAGTCGCGGAGAATGGGAAACATGGTCTCGGAGAGTAGGGAGAGTGGGAAACATGGTCTCAGAGAGTGGGGAGAGTGTTAAACATGGGAAACATGGTCCCGGAGAGTGCGGAGAGTGGGAAACATGGTCCCGGAGTGTGGGGAGAGTGGGAAACATGTTCCTGGAGATTGGAGAAAGTGGGAAACATGGTCACAGAGAGTGGGGAGAGTGGGAAACATGGTCTCGGAGAGCGGGAATCATAATCCCGGAGCGTTAGGAGAGTGGGAAACATGGTCCTGGAGAGTGGGGAGAGTGGGGAACATGGTCCCGGAGAGTGGGGAGAGTGCGAAACATGGTCCCGGAGAGTGGGAAACATGGTCGCGGAGAGCGGCAAAAATGGTCGCGGAGAGTGGGAAACATGGTCCCGGAGACTGGGAAACATGGTCGCGGAGAGTGGCAAAAATGGTCGCGGAGAGTTGGAAACATGTTCCCGGTGAGTGGGAAACATGGTCCTGGAGAGTGGGGAGAGTGGGAAACATGGTCCCGGAGTGTGGGGAGAGTGGGAAACATGGTCGCGGAGAGTGGGGAGAGTGGGAAACATGGTCGCGGAGAGTGGGAAACATCATCCCGGAGAGTGGGGAGAGTGGGAAACATGGTCCCGGAGACTAGGGAAACATGGTCGCGGAGAGTGGCAAAAATGGTCGCGGAGAGTGGGAAACATGGTCCCGGTGAGTGGGAAACATGGTCCTGGAGAGTGGGGAGAGTGGGAAACATGGTCCCGGAGAGTGGGGAGAGTGGGAAACATGGTCCCAGAGAGTGGGAAACATGGTCGCGGAGAGTGGGCATCATGGTCGCGGAGTGAGGGAAACATGGTGGCGGTGAGTGGGGAGAGTGGGAAACATGGTCCCGGAGAGTGCGAAACATGGT
The DNA here is from genome assembly GCF_030028105.1 of Mobula birostris. NCBI lineage: Eukaryota > Metazoa > Chordata > Chondrichthyes > Myliobatiformes > Myliobatidae > Mobula > Mobula birostris. The sequence continues at coordinate 130,098,995 of NC_092371.1, forward strand.
CCCGGTGAGTGGGAAACATGGTCCCGGAGAGTGGGGAAAGTGGAAAACATGGTCACGGAGAGTGGTGAGAGTGGGAAACATGGTCGCGGTGAATGGGAAACATGGTCCCGGAGAGCAGGGAGAGTGGGAAACATGGTGCAGGAGAGTGGAAACATGGTCCCGGAGAGCGGGGAGAGTGGGAAACATGGTCCGGGAGAGTGTGGAGAGTGGGAAACATGGTCCTGGAGACTGGGGAGTGTGGTAAACATGGTCCAGGAGAGTGGAAACATGGTCGCGGAGAGCGGGGAGAGTGGGAAACATGGTGCAGGAGAGTGGAAACATGGTCGCGGAGAGCGGGGAGAGTGGGAAACATGGTGCAGGAGAGTGGAAACATGGTCCCGGAGAGCGGGCAGAGTGGGAAACATTGTCCAGGAGAATGGAAAAATGGTCCCAGAGAGTGGGAATCATGATCCCAGAGAGTGGAGAGAGTGGGAAATATGGTCCCGGAGAGTGGGAAACATGATCCCGGAGAATGGGGAGAGTGGGTAACATGTTCCAGGAGAGTGGGGAGAGTGGGAAACATGGTCTCGGATAGTCAGGAGAGTGGAAAACATGGTCATGGAGTGTGGGGAAAGTTGGAAACATGGTCGCGGAGAGAGCGGAGAGGGGGAAACATGGTCACGGAGAATGTGAAACATGGTCACGGAGAGTGGGGAGAGGGAAACTTGGTCTCGGAGAGTGGGGAGAGTGGGAAACATGGTCCCGGAGAATGGGGAGAGTGGGAAACATGATCCCGGAGAATGGGAAACATGGTCCCGGAGAGTGGGAAACATGATCTTGGAGAAAGTGGAGAGTGGGAAACATGATCCTGGAGAGTCGGAAATATGATCCCGGAGAGCGGGTCGACTGGGAAGCATGGTTATGGAAAGTAGGGAGTGTTGAAACATGATCCTGGAGAGTGGGGAGAGTGGGAAACATAATCCCGGAGAGTGGGGAGAGTGGGAAACATGGTCATGGAGAGTGGGGAGCGTGGGAAACATGGTCCCGGAGAGTGGGAAACATGATCCCGGAGAGTGGGGAGAGTGGGAAACATGGTCCCAGAGTGGGAAACATGGTCCCAGAGAGTGGGGAGAGTGGGAAACATGGTCCTGGAGAGTGGGGAAAGTGGGAAACATGGTCACGGAGAGTGGGGAGAGTGGGAAACATGGTTGCGGAGAATGGGAAACATGATCCCGGAGAGGGGAGAGAGTGGGAAACATGGTCTCGGAGATTGGGAACATGGTCTCGGAGAGCGGGGAGAGTGGGAAACATGGTCCACGAGAGTGGAAACATGGTCCCGGAGAGCGGGAATCATGATCCCGGAGAGTGGGGAGAGTGGGAAGCATGGTCCCGGAGAGTGGGGAGAGTGGGAAACATGGTCCCTGAGAGTGGGAAATTTGGTCCTGGAGAGTGGGGAGAGTGGGAAACATGGTCCTGGAGAGTGGGGAGAGTGGGAAACATGGTCCCGGAGAGTGGGGAGAGTGGGAAACATGGTCCCGGAGAGTGGGAAACATGGTCTTGGATAGTCAGGAGAGTGGGAAACATGGTCCCGGAGAGTGGGGAGAGGGAAACTTGGTCTTGGAGAGTGGGGAGAGTGGGAAACATGGTCCCGGAGAGTGGGAAACATGGTCGCTGAGAGTGGGAAACATGTTCCCGGAGAGTGGGGAGAGTGGGAAACATGGTCCCGGAGAGTGGGAAACATGGTCGCGGAGAATGGGAAACATGGTCCCGGAGAGTGGGGAGAGTGGGAAACATGGTCCTGGAGAGTGGGAAACATGGTCCCGGAGAGTGGGAAACATGGTCGTGGAGAGTGGGAAATATGATCCTGGAGAGCGGGGAGAGTTGGAAACATGGTCCCAGAGAGTCGGGAGAGTTGGAATCATGGTCCTGGAGAGCGGGGAGAGTGGGAAACATGGTCCCGGAGAGTGGGGAGATTTGGAATCATGGTCATAGGGAGTGGGAAACATGGTTATGGAGAATGGGCAGAGTGGGAAACATGGTCCGGGAGAGTGGAAACATGGTCCCGGAGAGCGGGGAGAGTGGCAAAAATGGTCGCGGAGAGTGGGAAACATGGTCCCGGTGACTGGGAAACATGGTCCTGGAGAGTGGGGAGAGTGGGAAACATGGTCCCGGAGAGTGGGGAGAGTGGGAAACATGGTCTCGGAGATTGGGAACATGGTCTCGGAGAGCGTGGAGAGTGGGAAACATGGTCCACAGAGTGGAAACATGGTCCCGGAGAGCGGGAATCATGATCGCGGAGAGTGGGGAGAGTGGGAAGCATGGTCCCGGAGAGTGGGGAGAGTGGGAAGCATGGTCCCTGAGAATGGGAAACATGGTCCCGGAGAGTGAGGAGAGTGGGAAACATGGTCCTGGAGAGTGGGGAGAGTGGGAAACATGGTCCCGGAGAGTGGGGAGAGTGGGAAACATGGTCCCGGAGAGTGGGAAACATGGTGCAGGAGAGTGGGGAGAGTGGGAAACATGGTCTCGGATAGTCAGGAGAGTGGAAAACATGGTCCCGGAGAGTGGGAATCATGATCCCAGAGAGTGGAGAGAGTAGGAAAAATCGACCCGGATAGCGGGGAAAGTGGGAGATATGGTCCCGGAGAGTGGGAAACATGATCCCGGAGAATGGGGAGAGTGGGTAACATGTTCCAGGAGAGTGGGGAGAGTGGGAAACATGGTCTCGGATAGTCAGGAGAGTGGGAAACATGGTCCCGGAGAGTGGGGAGAGTGGGAAACATGGTCCCGGAGAATGGGGAGAGTGGGAAACATGATCCCGGAGAATGGGAAACATGGTCCCGGAGAGTGGGAAACATGGTCGCGGAGAGTGGCAAAAATGGTCGCGGAGAGTGGGAAACATGGTCCCGGAGACTGGGAAACATGGTCGCGGAGAGTGGCAAAAATGGTCGCGGAGAGTTGGAAACATGTTCCCGGTGAGTGGGAAACATGGTCCTGGAGAGTGGGGAGAGTGGGAAACATGGTCCCGGAGTGTGGGGAGAGTGGGAAACATGGTCGCGGAGAGTGGGGAGAGTGGGAAACATGGTCGCGGAGAGTGGGAAACATCATCCCGGAGAGTGGGGAGAGTGGGAAACATGGTCCCGGAGACTAGGGAAACTTGGTCGCGGAGAGTGGCAAAAATGGTCGCAGAGAGTGGGAAACATGGTCCCGGTGAGTGGGAAACATGGTCCTGGAGAGTGGGGAGAGTGGGAAACATGGTCCCGGAGAGTGGGGAGAGTGGGAAACATGTTCCCAGAGAGTGGGAAACATGGTCGCGGAGAGTGGGCATCATGGTCGCGGAGTGAGGGAAACATGGTGGCGGTGAGTGGGGAGAGTGGGAAACATGGTCCCGGAGAGTGCGAAACATGGTCCCGGTGAGTGGGAAACATGGTCCCGGAGAGTGGGGAAAGTGGAAAACATGGTCACGGAGAGTGGTGAGAGTGGGAAACATGGTCGCGGTGAATGGGAAACATGGTCCCGGAGAGCAGGGAGAGTGGGAAACATGGTGCAGGAGAGTGGAAACATGGTCCCGGAGAGCGGGGAGAGTGGGAAACATGGTCCGGGAGAGTGTGGAGAGTGGGAAACATGGTCCTGGAGACTGGGGAGTGTGGTAAACATGGTCCAGGAGAGTGGAAACATGGTCGCGGAGAGCGGGGAGAGTGGGAAACATGGTGCAGGAGAGTGGAAACATGGTCGCGGAGAGCGGGGAGAGTGGGAAACATGGTGCAGGAGAGTGGAAACATGGTCCCGGAGAGCGGGCAGAGTGGGAAACATTGTCCAGGAGAATGGAAAAATGGTCCCAGAGAGTGGGAATCATGATCCCAGAGAGTGGAGAGAGTGGGAAATATGGTCCCGGAGAGTGGGAAACATGATCCCGGAGAATGGGGAGAGTGGGTAACATGTTCCAGGAGAGTGGGGAGAGTGGGAAACATGGTCTCGGATAGTCAGGAGAGTGGAAAACATGGTCATGGAGTGTGGGGAAAGTTGGAAACATGGTCGCGGAGAGAGCGGAGAGGGGGAAACATGGTCACGGAGAATGTGAAACATGGTCACGGAGAGTGGGGAGAGGGAAACTTGGTCTCGGAGAGTGGGGAGAGTGGGAAACATGGTCCCGGAGAATGGGGAGAGTGGGAAACATGATCCCGGAGAATGGGAAACATGGTCCCGGAGAGTGGGAAACATGATCTTGGAGAAAGTGGAGAGTGGGAAACATGATCCTGGAGAGTCGGAAATATGATCCCGGAGAGCGGGTCGACTGGGAAGCATGGTTATGGAAAGTAGGGAGTGTTGAAACATGATCCTGGAGAGTGGGGAGAGTGGGAAACATAATCCCGGAGAGTGGGGAGAGTGGGAAACATGGTCATGGAGAGTGGGGAGCGTGGGAAACATGGTCCCGGAGAGTGGGAAACATGATCCCGGAGAGTGGGGAGAGTGGGAAACATGGTCCCAGAGTGGGAAACATGGTCCCAGAGAGTGGGGAGAGTGGGAAACATGGTCCTGGAGAGTGGGGAAAGTGGGAAACATGGTCACGGAGAGTGGGGAGAGTGGGAAACATGGTTGCGGAGAATGGGAAACATGATCCCGGAGAGGGGAGAGAGTGGGAAACATGGTCTCGGAGATTGGGAACATGGTCTCGGAGAGCGGGGAGAGTGGGAAACATGGTCCACGAGAGTGGAAACATGGTCCCGGAGAGCGGGAATCATGATCCCGGAGAGTGGGGAGAGTGGGAAGCATGGTCCCGGAGAGTGGGGAGAGTGGGAAACATGGTCCCTGAGAGTGGGAAATTTGGTCCTGGAGAGTGGGGAGAGTGGGAAACATGGTCCTGGAGAGTGGGGAGAGTGGGAAACATGGTCCCGGAGAGTGGGGAGAGTGGGAAACATGGTCCCGGAGAGTGGGAAACATGGTCTTGGATAGTCAGGAGAGTGGGAAACATGGTCCCGGAGAGTGGGGAGAGGGAAACTTGGTCTTGGAGAGTGGGGAGAGTGGGAAACATGGTCCCGGAGAGTGGGAAACATGGTCGCTGAGAGTGGGAAACATGTTCCCGGAGAGTGGGGAGAGTGGGAAACATGGTCCCGGAGAGTGGGAAACATGGTCGCGGAGAATGGGAAACATGGTCCCGGAGAGTGGGGAGAGTGGGAAACATGGTCCTGGAGAGTGGGAAACATGGTCCCGGAGAGTGGGAAACATGGTCGTGGAGAGTGGGAAATATGATCCTGGAGAGCGGGGAGAGTTGGAAACATGGTCCCAGAGAGTCGGGAGAGTTGGAATCATGGTCCTGGAGAGCGGGGAGAGTGGGAAACATGGTCCCGGAGAGTGGGGAGATTTGGAATCATGGTCATAGGGAGTGGGAAACATGGTTATGGAGAATGGGCAGAGTGGGAAACATGGTCCGGGAGAGTGGAAACATGGTCCCGGAGAGCGGGGAGAGTGGCAAAAATGGTCGCGGAGAGTGGGAAACATGGTCCCGGTGACTGGGAAACATGGTCCTGGAGAGTGGGGAGAGTGGGAAACATGGTCCCGGAGAGTGGGGAGAGTGGGAAACATGGTCTCGGAGATTGGGAACATGGTCTCGGAGAGCGTGGAGAGTGGGAAACATGGTCCACAGAGTGGAAACATGGTCCCGGAGAGCGGGAATCATGATCGCGGAGAGTGGGGAGAGTGGGAAGCATGGTCCCGGAGAGTGGGGAGAGTGGGAAGCATGGTCCCTGAGAATGGGAAACATGGTCCCGGAGAGTGAGGAGAGTGGGAAACATGGTCCTGGAGAGTGGGGAGAGTGGGAAACATGGTCCCGGAGAGTGGGGAGAGTGGGAAACATGGTCCCGGAGAGTGGGAAACATGGTGCAGGAGAGTGGGGAGAGTGGGAAACATGGTCTCGGATAGTCAGGAGAGTGGAAAACATGGTCCCGGAGAGTGGGAATCATGATCCCAGAGAGTGGAGAGAGTAGGAAAAATCAACCCGGATAGCGGGGAAAGTGGGAGATATGGTCCCGGAGAGTGGGAAACATGATCCCGGAGAATGGGGAGAGTGGGTAACATGTTCCAGGAGAGTGGGGAGAGTGGGAAACATGGTCTCGGATAGTCAGGAGAGTGGGAAACATGGTCCCGGAGAGTGGGGAGAGTGGGAAACATGGTCCCGGAGAATGGGGAGAGTGGGAAACATGATCCCGGAGAATGGGAAACATGGTCCCGGAGAGTGGGAAACATGATCTTGGAGAAAGTGGAGAGTGGGAAACATGATCCTGGAGAGTCGGAAATATGATCCCGGAGAGCGGGGCGACTGGGAAGCATGGTTATGGAAAGTAGGGAGTGTGGAAACATGATCCTGGAGAGTGGGGAGAGTGGGAAACATGGTCCTGGAGAGTGGGGAGAGTGGGAAACATGGTCATGGAGAGTGGGGAGCGTGGGAAACATGGTCCCGGAGAGTGGGAAACATGATCCCGGAGAGTGGGGAGAGTGGGAAACATGGTCCCAGAGTGGGAAACATGGTCCCAGAGAGTGGGGAGAGTGGGAAACATGGTCCTGGAGAGTGGGGAGAGTGGGAAACATGGTCATGGAGAGTGGGGAAAGTGGGAAACATGGTCGCGGAGAGCGTAGAGAGTGGAAACATGGTCGCGGAGAATGGGAAACATGTTCGCGGAGAGTGGGGAGAGTGCGAAACATTGTCGTGGAGAATGGGAAACATGGATGCGGAGAGTGGGAAACATGGTCCTGGAGAGTGGGGAGATTTGGAATCATGGTCATGGGGAGTGGGAAACATGGTCATGGAGAGTGGACAGAGTGGGAAACATGGTCCGGGAGAGTGGGCAGAGTGCGAAACATGGTCCGGGAGAGTGTGGAGAGAGGTAAACATGGTCCCGGAGAGTGGGGAGAGTGGGAAACATGGTCCTGGAGAGTGGGGAGAGTGGTAAACATGATCCAGGAGAGTGGAAACATGGTCCCGGAGAGCGGGGAGAGTGGGAAACATGGTCCAGGAGAGTGGAAACATGGTCCCGGAGAGCGGGGAGAGTGGGAAACATGGTCCAGGAGAGTGGGAATCATGATCCCAGAGAGTGGGGAGAGTGGGAAACATGGTCCCGGATAGCGGCGAGAGTGGGAAACATGGTCCCGGAGAGTGGGAAACATGATCCCGGAGAATGGGGAGAGTGGGTAACATGTTCCAGGAGAGTGGGGAGAGTGGGAAACCTGGTCCCGGATAGTCGGGAGAGTGGGAAACATCGTCCTGGAGAGTGGGGAGAGTGGGAAACATCATCATGGAGAGTGGGGAAAGTGGGAAACATGGTCGCGGAGAGAGCGGAGAGTGGGAAACATGGTCGCGGAGAATGTGAAGTATGGTCCCAGAGAGTGGGGAGAGTGGGAAGCATGGTCCCAGAGAGTGGGGAGAGTGGGAAACATGGTCCCGGAGAATGAGGTCAGTGGGAAACATGATCCGCGAGAATGGGAAACATGGTCCCGAAGAGCGGGGAGACTGGGAAACATGGTTATGGAAAGTGGGAAGAGTGGAAACATGATCCTGGAGAGTGGGGAGAGTGGGAAACATGGTCCCGGAGAGTGGAGAGAGTGGGAAACATGGTCCTGGAGAGTGGGGAAGTGGGAAACATGGTCACGGAGAGTGGGGAGAGTGGGAAACATGGTCCCGGGGAGTGGGAACATGTTCCCGGAGAGTGGGAAGAGTGGGAAACATGATCCTGGGGAGTGGGAAAAGTGGGAAACATGATCGCAGAGAGTGGGGAGAGTGGGAAACATGGTCATGGAGAGTGGGAATCATGATCCCGAAGAGTGGGGAGAGTGGGAAACATGGTCCCGGAGAGTGGGGAGAGTGGGAAACATTGTCCGGGAGAGTGGGGAAAGTGGGAAACATGATCTGGGAGAGTGTGGATAGAAGTAAACATGGTGCCGGAGAATGTGGAGAGTGGGAAACATGGTCCCGGAGAGTGGGGAGAGTGGCAAACATGGTCCAAGAGAGTGGGGAGAGTGGGAAACATGGTCCTGGAGAGTGGGGAGAGTGGGTAACATGGTCATGGAGAGTGGAGACAGTAGGGAACATCACCCCGGAGAGCGTGGAGAGTGGGAAACATGGTCCAGGAGAGTAGAAAATGGTCCCGGAGAGCAGGGAGAGTGGGAAACATGGTGCAGGAGAGTGGAAACATGGTCCCGGAGAGAGAGAATCATGATCCCGGAGAGTGGGGAGAGTGGGAAACTTGGTCATGGAGAGTGGAGATAGTGGGAAACATGGTCGCGGAGAGTGGGGAGAGTTTGAAACATGGTCGCAGAGAATGGGAAACATGGTCTCGCAGAGTGGGGAGAGTGGGAAACATGGTCACGGAGAGTAGGAAACATGGCCCTAGATTGAGGGGAGAGTGGGAAAAATGGTCCCGGAGAGTGTGGAGGGTGGGATACATGATCTTGGAAAGTGGGAAACATGGTCACGGAGAGTGGGAAACATGATCCTGGAGAGTGGGGAAAGTGGGCAACATGGTCCCGGAGAGTGGGAAACATGGTCCCGGAAAGTGGGGAGAATGGGAAACATGGTCCTGGAGAGTGGGGAATGTGGGAAACATGGTCACGGAAAGTGTGGAGAGTGGGAAACATGGTCGCGGAGAATGGGAATCATGGACCCGGAGAGTGGGGAGAGTGGGAATCATGGTCCCGGAGTGTGGGAAACATGGTCCCGGAGAGTGGGGAGAGTGAGAAACATGGTCATGTCGAGTTGGGAAAGTGGGAAACATGGTCACGGAGAGTGTGGAGAGTGGGAAACATGGTCGCGGAGAATGGGAGACATGGTTCCGGAGAGTGGGGAGAGAGGGAAAAATGGTCATGGAGAGTGGGGAGAGTGGGAAACATGGTCGCGGAGAATGGGAAACATGTTCGTGGAGATTGGGAAGAGTGGGAAACATGGTCCAGAGAGAGGGAAACATGGTCCCGGAGAGTGGGGAGAGTGGGAAACATGGTCCTGGAGAGTGGGGAAAGTGGGAAACATGGTCTCGGAGATTGGGAAGATGGTCTCGGAGAGCAGGGAGAGTGGGAAACATGGTCCACGAGAGTGGAAACATGGTCACGGAGAGCGGGAATCATGATCCCGGAGACTGGGGAGAGTGGGAAGCATGGTCCCGGAGAGTGGGGAGAGTGGGAAACATGGTCTCTGAGAGTGGGAAACATGGTCCCAGAGAGTGAGGAGAGTGGGAAACATGGTCCTGGAGAGTGGGGAGAGTGGGAAACATGGTCCCGGAGAGTGGGGAGATTTCGAATCATGGTCATGGGGAGTGGGAAACCTGGTCATAGAGAGTGGGCAGAGTGGGCAACATGGTCCAGGAGAGTGGGGAGAGTGGGAAACATGGTCCGGGAGAGTGTGGAGAGAGGTAAACATGGTCCCGGAGAGTGTGGAGAGTGGGAAAAATGGTCTCGGAGAGTGGGGAGAGTGGGAAACGTGGTCCCGGAGAGTGGGGAGACGGGGAAACATGGTCCTGGAGAGTGGGGAGAGTGGTAAACATGGTCCAGGAGAGTGGAAACACGGTCCCGGAGAGCAGGGAGAGTGGGAAACATGATCCCGGAGAATGGTGAGAGTGGGTTACATGTTCTAGGACAGTGGGGAGAGTGGGAAACATGCTCCTGGCAAGTGGGAAAAGTGGGAAAAATGGTCGCAGAGAGTGTGGAGAGTGGGAAACATGGTCATGGAAAGTGGGAAACATGATCCCGAATAGTGGGGAGAGTGGGAAACATGGTCCTGGAGTGTGGGGACAGTGGGAAACATGGTCGCGGAGAGTGGGAAACATGGTCCGGGAGAGTGTGGAGAGAGGTAAACATGGTCCCGGAGAATGTGGAGAGTGAGAAACATGGTCCTGGAGAGTGGGGAGAGTGGGAAACATGGTACCGGTGAGTGGGGAGAGTGGGAAACATGGTCCTGGAGAGTGGGGAAAGTGGGTAACATGGTCATGGAGAGTGGAGTCAGTGGGGAACATCACCCCGGAGAGCGGGGAGAGTGGGGAAAATGGTCCAGGAGAGTGGAAAATGGTCCCGAAGAGCGGGGAGAGGGGGAAACATGGTGCAGGAGAGTGGAAACATGGTCCTGGAGAGCAGGAATCATGATCCCGGAGAGTGGGGAGCATGGGAAGCATGGTCCAGGAGAGTGGGGAGAGTGGGAAACATGGTCCCGGAGATTGGGGAGAGTGGGAAACATGGTCATGGAGAGTGGGGAATGTGGGAAGCATGGTCGCGGAGAGTGGGGAGAGTGGGAAACTTGGTCGCGGCGAGTGGGGAGAGTTTGAAACATAGTCGCGGAGAATGGGAAACATGGTCTCGGAGAGTAGGGAGAGTGGGAAACATGGTCTCAGAGAGTGGGGAGAGTGTTAAACATGGGAAACATGGTCCCGGAGAGTGCGGAGAGTGGGAAACATGGTCCCGGAGTGTGGGGAGAGTGGGAAACATGTTCCTGGAGATTGGAGAAAGTGGGAAACATGGTCACAGAGAGTGGGGAGAGTGGGAAACATGGTCTCGGAGAGCGGGAATCATAATCCCGGAGCGTTAGGAGAGTGGGAAACATGGTCCTGGAGAGTGGGGAGAGTGGGGAACATGGTCCCGGAGAGTGGGGAGAGTGCGAAACATGGTCCCGGAGAGTGGGAAACATGGTCGCGGAGAGCGGCAAAAATGGTCGCGGAGAGTGGGAAACATGGTCCCGGAGACTGGGAAACATGGTCGCGGAGAGTGGCAAAAATGGTCGCGGAGAGTTGGAAACATGTTCCCGGTGAGTGGGAAACATGGTCCTGGAGAGTGGGGAGAGTGGGAAACATGGTCCCGGAGTGTGGGGAGAGTGGGAAACATGGTCGCGGAGAGTGGGGAGAGTGGGAAACATGGTCGCGGAGAGTGGGAAACATCATCCCGGAGAGTGGGGAGAGTGGGAAACATGGTCCCGGAGACTAGGGAAACATGGTCGCGGAGAGTGGCAAAAATGGTCGCGGAGAGTGGGAAACATGGTCCCGGTGAGTGGGAAACATGGTCCTGGAGAGTGGGGAGAGTGGGAAACATGGTCCCGGAGAGTGGGGAGAGTGGGAAACATGGTCCCAGAGAGTGGGAAACATGGTCGCGGAGAGTGGGCATCATGGTCGCGGAGTGAGGGAAACATGGTGGCGGTGAGTGGGGAGAGTGGGAAACATGGTCCCGGAGAGTGCGAAACATGGTCCCGGTGAGTGGGAAACATGGTCCCGGAGAGTGGGGAAAGTGGAAAACATGGTCACGGAGAGTGGTGAGAGTGGGAAACATGGTCGCGGTGAATGGGAAACATGGTCCCGGAGAGCAGGGAGAGTGGGAAACATGGTGCAGGAGAGTGGAAACATGGTCCCGGAGAGCGGGGAGAGTGGGAAACATGGTCCGGGAGAGTGTGGAGAGTGGGAAACATGGTCCTGGAGACTGGGGAGTGTGGTAAACATGGTCCAGGAGAGTGGAAACATGGTCGCGGAGAGCGGGGAGAGTGGGAAACATGGTGCAGGAGAGTGGAAACATGGTCGCGGAGAGCGGGGAGAGTGGGAAACATGGTGCAGGAGAGTGGAAACATGGTCCCGGAGAGCGGGCAGAGTGGGAAACATTGTCCAGGAGAATGGAAAAATGGTCCCAGAGAGTGGGAATCATGATCCCAGAGAGTGGAGAGAGTGGGAAATATGGTCCCGGAGAGTGGGAAACATGATCCCGGAGAATGGGGAGAGTGGGTAACATGTTCCAGGAGAGTGGGGAGAGTGGGAAACATGGTCTCGGATAGTCAGGAGAGTGGAAAACATGGTCATGGAGTGTGGGGAAAGTTGGAAACATGGTCGCGGAGAGAGCGGAGAGGGGGAAACATGGTCACGGAGAATGTGAAACATGGTCACGGAGAGTGGGGAGAGGGAAACTTGGTCTCGGAGAGTGGGGAGAGTGGGAAACATGGTCCCGGAGAATGGGGAGAGTGGGAAACATGATCCCGGAGAATGGGAAACATGGTCCCGGAGAGTGGGAAACATGATCTTGGAGAAAGTGGAGAGTGGGAAACATGATCCTGGAGAGTCGGAAATATGATCCCGGAGAGCGGGTCGACTGGGAAGCATGGTTATGGAAAGTAGGGAGTGTTGAAACATGATCCTGGAGAGTGGGGAGAGTGGGAAACATAATCCCGGAGAGTGGGGAGAGTGGGAAACATGGTCATGGAGAGTGGGGAGCGTGGGAAACATGGTCCCGGAGAGTGGGAAACATGATCCCGGAGAGTGGGGAGAGTGGGAAACATGGTCCCAGAGTGGGAAACATGGTCCCAGAGAGTGGGGAGAGTGGGAAACATGGTCCTGGAGAGTGGGGAAAGTGGGAAACATGGTCACGGAGAGTGGGGAGAGTGGGAAACATGGTTGCGGAGAATGGGAAACATGATCCCGGAGAGGGGAGAGAGTGGGAAACATGGTCTCGGAGATTGGGAACATGGTCTCGGAGAGCGGGGAGAGTGGGAAACATGGTCCACGAGAGTGGAAACATGGTCCCGGAGAGCGGGAATCATGATCCCGGAGAGTGGGGAGAGTGGGAAGCATGGTCCCGGAGAGTGGGGAGAGTGGGAAACATGGTCCCTGAGAGTGGGAAATTTGGTCCTGGAGAGTGGGGAGAGTGGGAAACATGGTCCTGGAGAGTGGGGAGAGTGGGAAACATGGTCCCGGAGAGTGGGGAGAGTGGGAAACATGGTCCCGGAGAGTGGGAAACATGGTCTTGGATAGTCAGGAGAGTGGGAAACATGGTCCCGGAGAGTGGGGAGAGGGAAACTTGGTCTTGGAGAGTGGGGAGAGTGGGAAACATGGTCCCGGAGAGTGGGAAACATGGTCGCTGAGAGTGGGAAACATGTTCCCGGAGAGTGGGGAGAGTGGGAAACATGGTCCCGGAGAGTGGGAAACATGGTCGCGGAGAATGGGAAACATGGTCCCGGAGAGTGGGGAGAGTGGGAAACATGGTCCTGGAGAGTGGGAAACATGGTCCCGGAGAGTGGGAAACATGGTCGTGGAGAGTGGGAAATATGATCCTGGAGAGCGGGGAGAGTTGGAAACATGGTCCCAGAGAGTCGGGAGAGTTGGAATCATGGTCCTGGAGAGCGGGGAGAGTGGGAAACATGGTCCCGGAGAGTGGGGAGATTTGGAATCATGGTCATAGGGAGTGGGAAACATGGTTATGGAGAATGGGCAGAGTGGGAAACATGGTCCGGGAGAGTGGAAACATGGTCCCGGAGAGCGGGGAGAGTGGCAAAAATGGTCGCGGAGAGTGGGAAACATGGTCCCGGTGACTGGGAAACATGGTCCTGGAGAGTGGGGAGAGTGGGAAACATGGTCCCGGAGAGTGGGGAGAGTGGGAAACATGGTCTCGGAGATTGGGAACATGGTCTCGGAGAGCGTGGAGAGTGGGAAACATGGTCCACAGAGTGGAAACATGGTCCCGGAGAGCGGGAATCATGATCGCGGAGAGTGGGGAGAGTGGGAAGCATGGTCCCGGAGAGTGGGGAGAGTGGGAAGCATGGTCCCTGAGAATGGGAAACATGGTCCCGGAGAGTGAGGAGAGTGGGAAACATGGTCCTGGAGAGTGGGGAGAGTGGGAAACATGGTCCCGGAGAGTGGGGAGAGTGGGAAACATGGTCCCGGAGAGTGGGAAACATGGTGCAGGAGAGTGGGGAGAGTGGGAAACATGGTCTCGGATAGTCAGGAGAGTGGAAAACATGGTCCCGGAGAGTGGGAATCATGATCCCAGAGAGTGGAGAGAGTAGGAAAAATCGACCCGGATAGCGGGGAAAGTGGGAGATATGGTCCCGGAGAGTGGGAAACATGATCCCGGAGAATGGGGAGAGTGGGTAACATGTTCCAGGAGAGTGGGGAGAGTGGGAAACATGGTCTCGGATAGTCAGGAGAGTGGGAAACATGGTCCCGGAGAGTGGGGAGAGTGGGAAACATGGTCCCGGAGAATGGGGAGAGTGGGAAACATGATCCCGGAGAATGGGAAACATGGTCCCGGAGAGTGGGAAACATGGTCGCGGAGAGTGGCAAAAATGGTCGCGGAGAGTGGGAAACATGGTCCCGGAGACTGGGAAACATGGTCGCGGAGAGTGGCAAAAATGGTCGCGGAGAGTTGGAAACATGTTCCCGGTGAGTGGGAAACATGGTCCTGGAGAGTGGGGAGAGTGGGAAACATGGTCCCGGAGTGTGGGGAGAGTGGGAAACATGGTCGCGGAGAGTGGGGAGAGTGGGAAACATGGTCGCGGAGAGTGGGAAACATCATCCCGGAGAGTGGGGAGAGTGGGAAACATGGTCCCGGAGACTAGGGAAACTTGGTCGCGGAGAGTGGCAAAAATGGTCGCAGAGAGTGGGAAACATGGTCCCGGTGAGTGGGAAACATGGTCCTGGAGAGTGGGGAGAGTGGGAAACATGGTCCCGGAGAGTGGGGAGAGTGGGAAACATGTTCCCAGAGAGTGGGAAACATGGTCGCGGAGAGTGGGCATCATGGTCGCGGAGTGAGGGAAACATGGTGGCGGTGAGTGGGGAGAGTGGGAAACATGGTCCCGGAGAGTGCGAAACATGGTCCCGGTGAGTGGGAAACATGGTCCCGGAGAGTGGGGAAAGTGGAAAACATGGTCACGGAGAGTGGTGAGAGTGGGAAACATGGTCGCGGTGAATGGGAAACATGGTCCCGGAGAGCAGGGAGAGTGGGAAACATGGTGCAGGAGAGTGGAAACATGGTCCCGGAGAGCGGGGAGAGTGGGAAACATGGTCCGGGAGAGTGTGGAGAGTGGGAAACATGGTCCTGGAGACTGGGGAGTGTGGTAAACATGGTCCAGGAGAGTGGAAACATGGTCGCGGAGAGCGGGGAGAGTGGGAAACATGGTGCAGGAGAGTGGAAACATGGTCGCGGAGAGCGGGGAGAGTGGGAAACATGGTGCAGGAGAGTGGAAACATGGTCCCGGAGAGCGGGCAGAGTGGGAAACATTGTCCAGGAGAATGGAAAAATGGTCCCAGAGAGTGGGAATCATGATCCCAGAGAGTGGAGAGAGTGGGAAATATGGTCCCGGAGAGTGGGAAACATGATCCCGGAGAATGGGGAGAGTGGGTAACATGTTCCAGGAGAGTGGGGAGAGTGGGAAACATGGTCTCGGATAGTCAGGAGAGTGGAAAACATGGTCATGGAGTGTGGGGAAAGTTGGAAACATGGTCGCGGAGAGAGCGGAGAGGGGGAAACATGGTCACGGAGAATGTGAAACATGGTCACGGAGAGTGGGGAGAGGGAAACTTGGTCTCGGAGAGTGGGGAGAGTGGGAAACATGGTCCCGGAGAATGGGGAGAGTGGGAAACATGATCCCGGAGAATGGGAAACATGGTCCCGGAGAGTGGGAAACATGATCTTGGAGAAAGTGGAGAGTGGGAAACATGATCCTGGAGAGTCGGAAATATGATCCCGGAGAGCGGGTCGACTGGGAAGCATGGTTATGGAAAGTAGGGAGTGTTGAAACATGATCCTGGAGAGTGGGGAGAGTGGGAAACATAATCCCGGAGAGTGGGGAGAGTGGGAAACATGGTCATGGAGAGTGGGGAGCGTGGGAAACATGGTCCCGGAGAGTGGGAAACATGATCCCGGAGAGTGGGGAGAGTGGGAAACATGGTCCCAGAGTGGGAAACATGGTCCCAGAGAGTGGGGAGAGTGGGAAACATGGTCCTGGAGAGTGGGGAAAGTGGGAAACATGGTCACGGAGAGTGGGGAGAGTGGGAAACATGGTTGCGGAGAATGGGAAACATGATCCCGGAGAGGGGAGAGAGTGGGAAACATGGTCTCGGAGATTGGGAACATGGTCTCGGAGAGCGGGGAGAGTGGGAAACATGGTCCACGAGAGTGGAAAAATGGTCCCGGAGAGCGGGAATCATGATCCCGGAGAGTGGGGAGAGTGGGAAGCATGGTCCCGGAGAGTGGGGAGAGTGGGAAACATGGTCCCTGAGAGTGGGAAATTTGGTCCTGGAGAGTGGGGAGAGTGGGAAACATGGTCCTGGAGAGTGGGGAGAGTGGGAAACATGGTCCCGGAGAGTGGGGAGAGTGGGAAACATGGTCCCGGAGAGTGGGAAACATGGTCTTGGATAGTCAGGAGAGTGGGAAACATGGTCCCGGAGAGTGGGGAGAGGGAAACTTGGTCTTGGAGAGTGGGGAGAGTGGGAAACATGGTCCCGGAGAGTGGGAAACATGGTCGCTGAGAGTGGGAAACATGTTCCCGGAGAGTGGGGAGAGTGGGAAACATGGTCCCGGAGAGTGGGAAACATGGTCGCGGAGAATGGGAAACATGGTCCCGGAGAGTGGGGAGAGTGGGAAACATGGTCCTGGAGAGTGGGAAACATGGTCCCGGAGAGTGGGAAACATGGTCGTGGAGAGTGGGAAATATGATCCTGGAGAGCGGGGAGAGTTGGAAACATGGTCCCAGAGAGTCGGGAGAGTTGGAATCATGGTCCTGGAGAGCGGGGAGAGTGGGAAACATGGTCCCGGAGAGTGGGGAGATTTGGAATCATGGTCATAGGGAGTGGGAAACATGGTTATGGAGAATGGGCAGAGTGGGAAACATGGTCCGGGAGAGTGGAAACATGGTCCCGGAGAGCGGGGAGAGTGGCAAAAATGGTCGCGGAGAGTGGGAAACATGGTCCCGGTGACTGGGAAACATGGTCCTGGAGAGTGGGGAGAGTGGGAAACATGGTCCCGGAGAGTGGGGAGAGTGGGAAACATGGTCTCGGAGATTGGGAACATGGTCTCGGAGAGCGTGGAGAGTGGGAAACATGGTCCACAGAGTGGAAACATGGTCCCGGAGAGCGGGAATCATGATCGCGGAGAGTGGGGAGAGTGGGAAGCATGGTCCCGGAGAGTGGGGAGAGTGGGAAGCATGGTCCCTGAGAATGGGAAACATGGTCCCGGAGAGTGAGGAGAGTGGGAAACATGGTCCTGGAGAGTGGGGAGAGTGGGAAACATGGTCCCGGAGAGTGGGGAGAGTGGGAAACATGGTCCCGGAGAGTGGGAAACATGGTGCAGGAGAGTGGGGAGAGTGGGAAACATGGTCTCGGATAGTCAGGAGAGTGGAAAACATGGTCCCGGAGAGTGGGAATCATGATCCCAGAGAGTGGAGAGAGTAGGAAAAATCGACCCGGATAGCGGGGAAAGTGGGAGATATGGTCCCGGAGAGTGGGAAACATGATCCCGGAGAATGGGGAGAGTGGGTAACATGTTCCAGGAGAGTGGGGAGAGTGGGAAACATGGTCTCGGATAGTCAGGAGAGTGGGAAACATGGTCCCGGAGAGTGGGGAGAGTGGGAAACATGGTCCCGGAGAATGGGGAGAGTGGGAAACATGATCCCGGAGAATGGGAAACATGGTCCCGGAGAGTGGGAAACATGGTCGCGGAGAGTGGCAAAAATGGTCGCGGAGAGTGGGAAACATGGTCCCGGAGACTGGGAAACATGGTCGCGGAGAGTGGCAAAAATGGTCGCGGAGAGTTGGAAACATGTTCCCGGTGAGTGGGAAACATGGTCCTGGAGAGTGGGGAGAGTGGGAAACATGGTCCCGGAGTGTGGGGAGAGTGGGAAACATGGTCGCGGAGAGTGGGGAGAGTGGGAAACATGGTCGCGGAGAGTGGGAAACATCATCCCGGAGAGTGGGGAGAGTGGGAAACATGGTCCCGGAGACTAGGGAAACTTGGTCGCGGAGAGTGGCAAAAATGGTCGCAGAGAGTGGGAAACATGGTCCCGGTGAGTGGGAAACATGGTCCTGGAGAGTGGGGAGAGTGGGAAACATGGTCCCGGAGAGTGGGGAGAGTGGGAAACATGTTCCCAGAGAGTGGGAAACATGGTCGCGGAGAGTGGGCATCATGGTCGCGGAGTGAGGGAAACATGGTGGCGGTGAGTGGGGAGAGTGGGAAACATGGTCCCGGAGAGTGCGAAACATGGTCCCGGTGAGTGGGAAACATGATCCCGGAGAATGGGGAGAGTGGGTAACATGTTCCAGGAGAGTGGGGAGAGTGGGAAACATGGTCTCGGATAGTCAGGAGAGTGGGAAACATGGTCCCGGAGAGTGGGGAGAGTGGGAAACATGGTCCCGGAGAATGGGGAGAGTGGGAAACATGATCCCGGAGAATGGGAAACATGGTCCCGGAGAGTGGGAAACATGATCTTGGAGAAAGTGGAGAGTGGGAAACATGATCCTGGAGAGTCGGAAATATGATCCCGGAGAGCGGGGCGACTGGGAAGCATGGTTATGGAAAGTAGGGAGTGTGGAAACATGATCCTGGAGAGTGGGGAGAGTGGGAAACATGGTCCTGGAGAGTGGGGAGAGTGGGAAACATGGTCATGGAGAGTGGGGAGCGTGGGAAACATGGTCCCGGAGAGTGGGAAACATGATCCCGGAGAGTGGGGAGAGTGGGAAACATGGTCCCAGAGTGGGAAACATGGTCCCAGAGAGTGGGGAGAGTGGGAAACATGGTCCTGGAGAGTGGGGAGAGTGGGAAACATGGTCATGGAGAGTGGGGAAAGTGGGAAACATGGTCGCGGAGAGCGTAGAGAGTGGAAACATGGTCGCGGAGAATGGGAAACATGTTCGCGGAGAGTGGGGAGAGTGCGAAACATTGTCGTGGAGAATGGGAAACATGGATGCGGAGAGTGGGAAACATGGTCCTGGAGAGTGGGGAGATTTGGAATCATGGTCATGGGGAGTGGGAAACATGGTCATGGAGAGTGGACAGAGTGGGAAACATGGTCCGGGAGAGTGGGCAGAGTGCGAAACATGGTCCGGGAGAGTGTGGAGAGAGGTAAACATGGTCCCGGAGAGTGGGGAGAGTGGGAAACATGGTCCTGGAGAGTGGGGAGAGTGGTAAACATGATCCAGGAGAGTGGAAACATGGTCCCGGAGAGCGGGGAGAGTGGGAAACATGGTCCAGGAGAGTGGAAACATGGTCCCGGAGAGCGGGGAGAGTGGGAAACATGGTCCAGGAGAGTGGGAATCATGATCCCAGAGAGTGGGGAGAGTGGGAAACATGGTCCCGGATAGCGGCGAGAGTGGGAAACATGGTCCCGGAGAGTGGGAAACATGATCCCGGAGAATGGGGAGAGTGGGTAACATGTTCCAGGAGAGTGGGGAGAGTGGGAAACCTGGTCCCGGATAGTCGGGAGAGTGGGAAACATCGTCCTGGAGAGTGGGGAGAGTGGGAAACATCATCATGGAGAGTGGGGAAAGTGGGAAACATGGTCGCGGAGAGAGCGGAGAGTGGGAAACATGGTCGCGGAGAATGTGAAGTATGGTCCCAGAGAGTGGGGAGAGTGGGAAGCATGGTCCCAGAGAGTGGGGAGAGTGGGAAACATGGTCCCGGAGAATGAGGTCAGTGGGAAACATGATCCCAGAGAATGGGAAACATGGTCCCGAAGAGCGGGGAGACTGGGAAACATGGTTATGGAAAGTGGGAAGAGTGGAAACATGATCCTGGAGAGTGGGGAGAGTGGGAAACATGGTCCCGGAGAGTGGAGAGAGTGGGAAACATGGTCCTGGAGAGTGGGGAAAGTGGGAAACATGGTCACGGCGAGTGGGGAGAGTGGGAAACATGGTCATGGAGAGTGGGAAACATGGTCCTGGAGAGTGGGGAGAGTCGGAAACATGGTCCTGGAGTGTGGGGAGAGTGGGAAACATGGTCCCGGAGAGTGGGGAGAGTGGGAAACATGGTCCTGGAGAGTGGGGAGAGTGGGAAACATGGTCCAGGAGAGTGTGGAGAGAGGTAAACATGGTCCCAGAGAATGTGGAGAGTGGGAAACATGGTCCCGGATAGTGGGGAGAGTGGGAAACATGGTCCCGGAGAGTGGGGAGAGTGGGAAACATGGTCCAGGAGAGTGGAAAATGGTCCCGGAGAGCGGGGAGGGTGGGAAACATGATCCAGTAGAGTGGAAACATGGTCCCGGAGAGTGGGAAACATTGTCCAGGAGAGTGGCGAGAGTGGGAAACATGGTCCCGGAGAGTGCGGAGAGTGCGAAGCATGGTCATGGAGAGTGGGGAGAGTGGGGAACATGGTCCCGGATAGTGGGGAACATGATTCCGGAGAGTGGGAAGCATTGTCCAGGAGTGTGGGGAATGTGGGAAACATGGTCCGGGAGAGTGGGGAGAGTGGGAAACATGTTCCAGGAGAGTGGGGAGAGTGGGAAACATGGTCTCGGATAGTCAGGAGAGTGGGAAACATGGTCCCGGAGAGTGGGGAGAGTGGGAAACATGGTCCCGGAGAATGGGGAGAGTGGGAAACATGATCCCGGAGAATGGGAAACATGGTCCCGGAGAGTGGGAAACATGATCTTGGAGAAAGTGGAGAGTGGGAAACATGATCCTGGAGAGTCGGAAATATGATCCCGGAGAGCGGGGCGACTGGGAAGCATGGTTATGGAAAGTAGGGAGTGTGGAAACATGATCCTGGAGAGTGGGGAGAGTGGGAAACATGGTCCTGGAGATTGGGGAGAGTGGGAAACATGGTCATGGAGAGTGGGGAATGTGGGAAGCATGGTCGCGGAGAGTGGGGAGAGTGGGAAACTTGGTCGCGGCGAGTGGGGAGAGTTTGAAACATAGTCGCGGAGAATGGGAAACATGGTCTCGGAGAGTAGGGAGAGTGGGAAACATGGTCTCAGAGAGTGGGGAGAGTGTTAAACATGGGAAACATGGTCCCGGAGAGTGCGGAGAGTGGGAAACATGGTCCCGGAGTGTGGGGAGAGTGGGAAACATGTTCCTGGAGATTGGAGAAAGTGGGAAACATGGTCACAGAGAGTGGGGAGAGTGAGAAACATGGTCTCGGAGAGCGGGAATCATAATCCCGGAGCGTTAGGAGAGTGGGAAACATGGTCCTGGAGAGTGGGGAGAGTGGGGAACATGGTCCCGGAGAGTGGGGAGAGTGCGAAACATGGTCCCGGAGAGTGGGAAACATGGTCGCGGAGAGTGGCAAAAATGGTCGCGGAGAGTGGGAAACATGGTCCCGGAGACTGGGAAACATGGTCGCGGAGAGTGGCAAAAATGGTCGCGGAGAGTTGGAAACATGTTCCCGGTGAGTGGGAAACATGGTCCTGGAGAGTGGGGAGAGTGGGAAACATGGTCCCGGAGTGTGGGGAGAGTGGGAAACATGGTCGCGGAGAGTGGGGAGAGTGGGAAACATGGTCGCGGAGAGTGGGAAACATCATCCCGGAGAGTGGGGAGAGTGGGAAACATGGTCCCGGAGACTAGGGAAACTTGGTCGCGGAGAGTGGCAAAAATGGTCGCAGAGAGTGGGAAACATGGTCCCGGTGAGTGGGAAACATGGTCCTGGAGAGTGGGGAGAGTGGGAAACATGGTCCCGGAGAGTGGGGAGAGTGGGAAACATGGTCCCAGAGAGTGGGAAACATGGTCGCGGAGAGTGGGCATCATGGTCGCGGAGTGAGGGAAACATGGTGGCGGTGAGTGGGGAGAGTGGGAAACATGGTCCCGGAGAGTGCGAAACATGGTCCCGGTGAGTGGGAAACATGGTCCCGGAGAGTGGGGAAAGTGGAAAACATGGTCACGGAGAGTGGTGAGAGTGGGAAACATGGTCGCGGTGAATGGGAAACATGGTCCCGGAGAGCAGGGAGAGTGGGAAACATGGTGCAGGAGAGTGGAAACATGGTCCCGGAGAGCGGGGAGAGTGGGAAACATGGTCCGGGAGAGTGTGGAGAGTGGGAAACATGGTCCTGGAGACTGGGGAGTGTGGTAAACATGGTCCAGGAGAGTGGAAACATGGTCGCGGAGAGCGGGGAGAGTGGGAAACATGGTGCAGGAGAGTGGAAACATGGTCCCGGAGAGCGGGCAGAGTGGGAAACATTGTCCAGGAGAATGGAAAAATGGTCCCAGAGAGTGGGAATCATGATCCCAGAGAGTGGAGAGAGTGGGAAATATGGTCCCGGAGAGTGGGAAACATGATCCCGGAGAATGGGGAGAGTGGGTAACATGTTCCAGGAGAGTGGGGAGAGTGGGAAACATGGTCTCGGATAGTCAGGAGAGTGGAAAACATGGTCATGGAGTGTGGGGAAAGTTGGAAACATGGTCGCGGAGAGAGCGGAGAGGGGGAAACATGGTCACGGAGAATGTGAAACATGGTCACGGAGAGTGGGGAGAGGGAAACTTGGTCTCGGAGAGTGGGGAGAGTGGGAAACATGGTCCCGGAGAATGGGGAGAGTGGGAAACATGATCCCGGAGAATGGGAAACATGGTCCCGGAGAGTGGGAAACATGATCTTGGAGAAAGTGGAGAGTGGGAAACATGATCCTGGAGAGTCGGAAATATGATCCCGGAGAGCGGGTCGACTGGGAAGCATGGTTATGGAAAGTAGGGAGTGTTGAAACATGATCCTGGAGAGTGGGGAGAGTGGGAAACATAATCCCGGAGAGTGGGGAGAGTGGGAAACATGGTCATGGAGAGTGGGGAGCGTGGGAAACATGGTCCCGGAGAGTGGGAAACATGATCCCGGAGAGTGGGGAGAGTGGGGAGAGTGGGAAACATGGTCCCAGAGTGGGAAACATGGTCCCAGAGAGTGGGGAGAGTGGGAAACATGGTCCTGGAGAGTGGGGAAAGTGGGAAACATGGTCACGGAGAGTGGGGAGAGTGGGAAACATGGTTGCGGAGAATGGGAAACATGATCCCGGAGAGGGGAGAGAGTGGGAAACATGGTCTCGGAGATTGGGAACATGGTCTCGGAGAGCGGGAATCATGATCCCGGAGAGTGGGGAGAGTGGGAAGCATGGTCCCGGAGAGTGGGGAGAGTGGGAAACATGGTCCCTGAGAGTGGGAAATTTGGTCCTGGAGAGTGGGGAGAGTGGGAAACATGGTCCTGGAGAGTGGGGAGAGTGGGAAACATGGTCCCGGAGAGTGGGGAGAGTGGGAAACATGGTCCCGGAGAGTGGGAAACATGGTCTTGGATAGTCAGGAGAGTGGGAAACATGGTCCCGGAGAGTGGGGAGAGGGAAACTTGGTCTTGGAGAGTGGGGAGAGTGGGAAACATGGTCCCGGAGAGTGGGAAACATGGTCGCTGAGAGTGGGAAACATGTTCCCGGAGAGTGGGGAGAGTGGGAAACATGGTCCCGGAGAGTGGGAAACATGGTCGCGGAGAATGGGAAACATGGTCCCGGAGAGTGGGGAGAGTGGGAAACATGGTCCTGGAGAGTGGGAAACATGGTCCCGGAGAGTGGGAAACATGGTCGTGGAGAGTGGGAAATATGATCCTGGAGAGCGGGGAGAGTTGGAAACATGGTCCCAGAGAGTCGGGAGAGTTGGAATCATGGTCCTGGAGAGCGGGGAGAGTGGGAAACATGGTCCCGGAGAGTGGGGAGATTTGGAATCATGGTCATAGGGAGTGGGAAACATGGTTATGGAGAATGGGCAGAGTGGGAAACATGGTCCGGGAGAGTGGAAACATGGTCCCGGAGAGCGGGGAGAGTGGCAAAAATGGTCGCGGAGAGTGGGAAACATGGTCCCGGTGACTGGGAAACATGGTCCTGGAGAGTGGGGAGAGTGGGAAACATGGTCCCGGAGAGTGGGGAGAGTGGGAAACATGGTCTCGGAGATTGGGAACATGGTCTCGGAGAGCGTGGAGAGTGGGAAACATGGTCCACAGAGTGGAAACATGGTCCCGGAGAGCGGGAATCATGATCGCGGAGAGTGGGGAGAGTGGGAAGCATGGTCCCGGAGAGTGGGGAGAGTGGGAAACATGGTCCCTGAGAATGGGAAACATGGTCCCGGAGAGTGAGGAGAGTGGGAAACATGGTCCTGGAGAGTGGGGAGAGTGGGAAACATGGTCCCGGAGAGTGGGGAGAGTGGGAAACATGGTCCCGGAGAGTGGGAAACATGGTGCAGGAGAGTGGGGAGAGTGGGAAACATGGTCTCGGATAGTCAGGAGAGTGGAAAACATGGTCCCGGAGAGTGGGAATCATGATCCCAGAGAGTGGAGAGAGTAGGAAAAATCGACCCGGATAGCGGGGAAAGTGGGAGATATGGTCCCGGAGAGTGGGAAACATGATCCCGGAGAATGGGGAGAGTGGGTAACATGTTCCAGGAGAGTGGGGAGAGTGGGAAACATGGTCTCGGATAGTCAGGAGAGTGGGAAACATGGTCCCGGAGAGTGGGGAGAGTGGGAAACATGGTCCCGGAGAATGGGGAGAGTGGGAAACATGATCCCGGAGAATGGGAAACATGGTCCCGGAGAGTGGGAAACATGATCTTGGAGAAAGTGGAGAGTGGGAAACATGATCCTGGAGAGTCGGAAATATGATCCCGGAGAGCGGGGCGACTGGGAAGCATGGTTATGGAAAGTAGGGAGTGTGGAAACATGATCCTGGAGAGTGGGGAGAGTGGGAAACATGGTCCTGGAGAGTGGGGAGAGTGGGAAACATGGTCATGGAGAGTGGGGAGCGTGGGAAACATGGTCCCGGAGAGTGGGAAACATGATCCCGGAGAGTGGGGAGAGTGGGAAACATGGTCCCAGAGTGGGAAACATGGTCCCAGAGAGTGGGGAGAGTGGGAAACATGGTCCTGGAGAGTGGGGAGAGTGGGAAACATGGTCATGGAGAGTGGGGAAAGTGGGAAACATGGTCGCGGAGAGCGTAGAGAGTGGAAACATGGTCGCGGAGAATGGGAAACATGTTCGCGGAGAGTGGGGAGAGTGCGAAACATTGTCGTGGAGAATGGGAAACATGGATGCGGAGAGTGGGAAACATGGTCCTGGAGAGTGGGGAGATTTGGAATCATGGTCATGGGGAGTGGGAAACATGGTCATGGAGAGTGGACAGAGTGGGAAACATGGTCCGGGAGAGTGGGCAGAGTGCGAAACATGGTCCGGGAGAGTGTGGAGAGAGGTAAACATGGTCCCGGAGAGTGGGGAGAGTGGGAAACATGGTCCTGGAGAGTGGGGAGAGTGGTAAACATGATCCAGGAGAGTGGAAACATGGTCCCGGAGAGCGGGGAGAGTGGGAAACATGGTCCAGGAGAGTGGAAACATGGTCCCGGAGAGCGGGGAGAGTGGGAAACATGGTCCAGGAGAGTGGGAATCATGATCCCAGAGAGTGGGGAGAGTGGGAAACATGGTCCCGGATAGCGGCGAGAGTGGGAAACATGGTCCCGGAGAGTGGGAAACATGATCCCGGAGAATGGGGAGAGTGGGTAACATGTTCCAGGAGAGTGGGGAGAGTGGGAAACCTGGTCCCGGATAGTCGGGAGAGTGGGAAACATCGTCCTGGAGAGTGGGGAGAGTGGGAAACATCATCATGGAGAGTGGGGAAAGTGGGAAACATGGTCGCGGAGAGAGCGGAGAGTGGGAAACATGGTCGCGGAGAATGTGAAGTATGGTCCCAGAGAGTGGGGAGAGTGGGAAGCATGGTCCCAGAGAGTGGGGAGAGTGGGAAACATGGTCCCGGAGAATGAGGTCAGTGGGAAACATGATCCCAGAGAATGGGAAACATGGTCCCGAAGAGCGGGGAGACTGGGAAACATGGTTATGGAAAGTGGGAAGAGTGGAAACATGATCCTGGAGAGTGGGGAGAGTGGGAAACATGATCCCGGAGAGTGGGGAGAGTGTGAAACATGGTCATGGAGAGTGGAGAGCGTCGGAAACATGGTCCCAGAGAGTGGGAAACATGATCCCGGAGAGTGGGGAGAGTGGGAAACATGGTCCCGGAGAGTGGAGAGAGTGGGAAACATGGTCCTGGAGAGTGGGGAAAGTGGGAAACATGGTCACGGCGAGTGGGGAGAGTGGGAAACATGGTCCCGGAGAGTGGGGAGAGTGGGAAACATGGTCCTGGAGAGTGGGGAGAGTGGGAAACATGGTCCAGGAGAGTGTGGAGAGAGGTAAACATGGTCCCAGAGAATGTGGAGAGTGGGAAACATGGTCCCGGATAGTGGGGAGAGTGGGAAACATGGTCCCGGAGAGTGGGGAGAGTGGGAAACATGGTCCAGGAGAGTGGAAAATGGTCCCGGAGAGCGGGGAGGGTGGGAAACATGATCCAGTAGAGTGGAAACATGGTCCCGGAGAGTGGGAAACATTGTCCAGGAGAGTGGCGAGAGTGGGAAACATGGTCCCGGAGAGTGCGGAGAGTGCGAAGCATGGTCATGGAGAGTGGGGAGAGTGGGGAACATGGTCCCGGATAGTGGGGAACATGATTCCGGAGAGTGGGAAGCATTGTCCAGGAGTGTGGGGAATGTGGGAAACATGGTCCGGGAGAGTGGGGAGAGTGGGAAACATGTTCCAGGAGAGTGGGGAGAGTGGGAAACATGGTCTCGGATAGTCAGGAGAGTGGGAAACATGGTCCCGGAGAGTGGGGAGAGTGGGAAACATGGTCCCGGAGAATGGGGAGATTGGGAAACATGATCCCGGAGAATGGGAAACATGGTCCCGGAGAGTGGGAAACATGATCTTGGAGAAAGTGGAGAGTGGGAAACATGATCCTGGAGAGTCGGAAATATGATCCCGGAGAGCGGGGCGACTGGGAAGCATGGTTATGGAAAGTAGGGAGTGTGGAAACGTGATCCTGGAGAGTGGGGAGAGTGGGAAACATGGTCCTGGAGAGTGGGGAGAGTGGGAAACATGGTCATGAAGAGTGGGGAGCGTGGGAAACATGGTCCCGGAGAGTGGGAAACATGATCCCGGAGAGTGGGGAGAGTGGGAAACATGGTCCCAGAGTGGGAAACATGGTCCCAGAGAGTGGGGAGAGTGGGAAACATGGTCCTGGAGAGTGGGGAGAGTGGGAAACATGGTCATGGAGAGTGGGGAAAGTGGGAAACATGGTCGCGGAGAGCGTGGAGAGTGGAAACATGGTCGCGGAGAATGGGAAACATGTTCGCGGAGAGTGGGGAGAGTGCGAAACATTGTCGTGGAGAATGGGAAACATGGATGCGGAGAGTGGGAAACATGGTCCTGGAGAGTGGGGAGATTTGGAATCATGGTCATGGGGAGTGGGAAACATGGTCATGGAGAGTGGACAGAGTGGGAAACATGGTCCGGGAGAGTGGGCAGAGTGCGAAACATGGTCCGGGAGAGTGTGGAGAGAGGTAAACATGGTCCCGGAGAGTGGGGAGAGTGGGAAACATGGTCCTGGAGAGTGGGGAGAGTGGTAAACATGGTCCAGGAGAGTGGAAACATGGTCCCGGAGAGCGGAGAGAGTGGGAAACATGGTCCAGGAGAGTGGAAACATGGCCCCGGAGAGCGGGGAGAGTGGGAAACATGGTCCAGGAGAGTGGGAATCATGATCCCAGAGAGTGGGGAGAGTGGGAAACATGGTCCCGGATAGCGGCGAGAGTGGGAAACATGGTCCCGGAGAGTGGGAAACATGATCCCGGAGAATGGGGAGAGTGGGTAACATGTTCCAGGAGAGTGGGGAGAGTGGGAAACCTGGTCCCGGATAGTCAGGAGAGTGGGAAACATCGTCCTGGAGAGTGGGGAGAGTGGGAAACATCATCATGGAGAGTGGGGAAAGTGGGAAACATGGTCGCGGAGAGAGCGGAGAGTGGGAAACATGGTCGCGGAGAATGTGAAGCATGGTCCCAGAGAGTGGGGAGAGTGGGAAGCATGGTCCCAGAGAGTGGGGAGAGTGGGAAACATGGTCCCGGAGAATGAGGTCAGTGGGAAACATGATCCCAGAGAATGGGAAACATGGTCCCGAAGAGCGGGGAGACTGGGAAACATGGTTATGGAAAGTGGGGAGAGTGGAAACATGATCCTGGAGAGTGGGGAGAGTGGGAAACATGATCTCGGAGAGTGGGGAGAGTGGGAAACATGGTCATGGAGAGTGGGGAGCGTCGGAAACATGGTCCCAGAGAGTGGGAAACATGATCCCGGAGAGTGGGGAGAGTGGGAAACATGGTCCCGGAGAGTGGAGAGAGTGGGAAACATGGTCCTGGAGAGTGGGGAAAGTGGGAAACATGGTCACGGCGAGTGGGGAGAGTGGGAAACATGGTCATGGAGAGTGGGAAACATGGTCCTGGAGAGTGGGGAGAGTCGGAAACATGGTCCTGGAGTGTGGGGAGAGTGGGAAACATGGTCCCGGAGAGTGGGGAGAGTGGGAAACATGGTCCTGGAGAGTGGGGAGAGTGGGAAACATGGTCCAGGAGAGTGTGGAGAGAGGTAAACATGGTCCCAGAGAATGTGGAGAGTGGGAAACATGGTCCCGGATAGTGGGGAGAGTGGGAAAGATGGTCCCGGAGAGTGGGGAGAGTGGGAAACATGGTCCTGGAGAGTGGAGATAGTGGGGAACATGGTCATGGAGAGTGGAGACAGTGGGGAACATCACCCCGGAGAGCGGAGAGAGTAGGAAACATGGTCCAGGAGAGTGGAAAATGGTCCCGGAGAGCGGGGAGGGTGGGAAACATGATCCAGTAGAGTGGAAACATGGTCCCGGAGAGTGGGAAACATTGTCCAGGAGAGTGGGGAGAGTGGGAAACATGGTCATGGAGAATGGGAAACATGGTCCCAGAGAGTGGCGAGAGTGGGAAACATGGTCCCGGAGAGTGTGGAGAGTGGGAAGCATCATGGAGAGTGGGGAGAGTGGGGAACATGGTCCCGGATAGTGGGGAACATGATTCTGGAGAGTGGGAAGCATTGTCCAGGAGTGTGGGGAATGTGGGAAACATGGTCCGGGAGAGTGGGGAGAGTGGGAAACATGGTCGTGGGTTGTGGGGAGAGTGGGAAACATGGTCCCGGAGAGTGGGGAGAGTGGGAAACATTGTCCCAGAGAGTGGGGAAAGTGGCAAACATTGTCCCGGAGAGTGGGGAGAGTGGGAAGCAGGGCCCCAGAAAGTGGAGATGACCCCTATTCCCAGAATCCCCAGGAGACCCCTCCACCCCGTCAGTGATTGTTCTGTGGTAGAGCTCTGCATCGCAGACTAGCAGTGGCCCTGACGACCCAATCCGTTACATAGGACACGTCACAAGAAGGACGTGGAGGTTTTGGAGAGGGTGCTGAAGATTTTCTTGTCTAGATGAGAGAGCAAGTGCTACAAGGAGAGGTTGTATAAAACTGAGTTGCTTTCACTGGCCTGACGGAGGCTGTGGAGAGATCTGATCAACGTTTATAAAATTATGTGATACAGGGTAGACAGCCAGTATATTTCCCTGGGATTGAACTGTCTAATATTCGTAGGCATCCATTTAAAGGGAATAAGTTCAAAGATATGTGTGAGGCCAGCTTTTTACATGAATGTCTGTAATACGCTGCCATCTGTGATGATAGGGACAGATACAATGGAGATGTTTAAGAGCTCTTGGATACATATGCAGCGAATGAGGGATATGGACATTGATAGAAGGGATTGGTTTAGTTAGGTGTTTAATTACTGGGTTAATTAGATTTGCACACACTGTGGGCCAAAGGGTCTGTTCCTGCACTGTATGGTCCAATGTTCTGTGAGATCTGGTCCCTCAGAGAGGAGCAGGGCATATTCTCTCTGCAGATCTGACCCCCCCAGAGACACCAGAGCATGTGGGAGCTTGCTATGCACTTTGCTGACAATGGCTGTCCTTCCAAAGAGCATTCCATCACCTGCAAGCAGTCTGGAATAACCTGGGGCCAGGAGAGGCTCTACAAAAATGACGTCCCCCTAACTCTGCTCTCCCTCGCGATCGTCAGCCCCTTTCCTCACCTCAGGAGACTGGGGAAGAGGTAATCTGTTTAATCCCGCAGTGACTCTGTTTATTGTCCTGCTCCCTCAGAACTGCTTTACATGCCTCTCTGTGTGCAAAACACACAAAGTGCTGGAGGAACTCAACAGGCCATGCAGCTATCGAACAGAGTTAACCAGTCGGACTTGTCGGGCAGAGAGCCTCTCCGATTTATGAGAGATGATCTCCCTGGTGCCTTCGTTCTCAGCCAAGGCCTGCAGAGCCACCTGGTGGTGAGCAGTCAGTGAGGTCACAGACCTGGCAGAGTAACGAGGTCTTTCCCATAGATGAAACGTTGCTCGTCAGTGGGTCCTGCACCTCCCCACGGGACCTCCTGGCGGTCGGGTCTGCGGCTGCCAAAGCTTAGCTGCTCCGTACTGCGACAGTTCCTTTAAGGAGTCTTTAAGAAATAAGACCTGTGGACTGAGGTCAACTGCAGGAACACTTTCACGTCTGACGTACACAAAATCCACCATTCAATATGTTCTTCTCAGCTGCAACCATGCATGATGCTCACAACAGGACAACTGGTGTGTGAGATCTTCTGAGGGACATCTGTACTGTGACGCATTGTGATTGGTCTGTGACGGCTGGTCAACCAACACTGACGCACCACAGAGATATGTGCTCAGCTCACCGCTCCTCTCTCTAAACCCATGACTGTGTGGCTAGGCATGACTCAAGTGCCATCTTTAAATTTGCTGACGATACAACCATTGTTGGCAGAATCTCAGAAGGAGGTGAGGGCATACAGGAGTGAGATGTACCACCTGGTTGAGTGGTCTTGCAGCGACAACCTTGCACTCAACGTCAGTAAGACCAAAGAGCTGATTGTGGACTTCAGGAAGGATAAGAAGAGGAAACACCAACCTATCCACATAGAGAGATCAGAAGTGGAGAGAGCGAGCAATTTCAAGTTCCTGGGTGTCAATATCTCTGAAGACTTAACTTGGACGCAGCATATTGATGCAACTATAAAGAAGGCAAGACAGTGGTTATATTCTGTTATTTATTTTGTAAATAACACTACTCTTTGCATTTCTGGTCAGATGCTAACTGCATTTCATTGGCTTTGTATCTGTACTCGGCACAATGACAATAAAGTTGAATCTAATCTAATATTTCATCTGGAGTTTGAGATCTGGTTTGTCATCTAAAACACTTGAAAACTTTTGCAAATGTACTGTGCAGAGCATTCTGACAGGCTGCATCACCATCTGGTATAGGAGGGGGAGAGGGTGGAGAGAGGCTACGGCACATGATCCAAATAAGTTGCAGAGCCTTGTAAAGTTAGTCAGCTCCATCATGGGTACTAGTCTCTGTAGTATCCAAGATATCTTCAGGGAGCGGTGTCTCAGAAAGGCAGCATCCATTATTAAGGACCTCCAGCACCCGGGGCATACCCTTTTCTCACTGTTACCGTCAAGCAGGAAGTACAGAAGCCTGAAGGCACACACTCAGCGCTTCAGGAACAGCTTCTTCCCCTCTGTCATCTGATTCCTAAATGGACATTGAACCCTTGAACACTACCTCACGACTTTTTAATTGGTTTTTTTTGCGCTACCTATTTTAACTTGACTATTTAATAGATATATCTACATATACTTAATGTAACTCGGATTTTCCTCCATATTTATTTATCATGTACTGTATTTCATGGTACTGCTGCCCTAATGTTAACAAATTTCATGACATGGCAGTGGGTGGTATTAAACTGATCCTGATTCTTGTGTGTGATATCTGTACTGCGACATCTGTACTGTGAGGTCTGTACTGTGATGTTTGGTGTGTGACGTCTAGTGTGAGACTTCTGTACTGTGAGCTCTGGTGTGTGATGTCTGATGTGTGACATCTAGTGTGTGATATCTGGTGTGACGTCTGTATAATGACGTTTGGTATTTGACGTCTACTGTGAGGTCTGGTGTGAGACATCTGGTGTGTGATGTCTGGGATGATGTTTGGTGTGAGACGTCTGTACTGTGACGTCTGCTGTGACTTTTGGTGTGAGAAGTCTGGTGTGTGACATCTAGTGTGTGATATCTGGTGTGAGGTGTCTGGTGTGACATCTGTCCTGAATGGCTGACCCCTTTCTCTGAGCATGGGACTCCTCATTCTAGGCACGCCAGGCATGGAAAACATCCTCCCCACTCTATCTCATAAGGGGTTTTTAAGCTTCAGTGAGAACAACCTAGCCTCTCCCACCAGAGTAATCTCACCCATCCAGGAATCAATCCGGTGAACTTTTACTCAGACCAGACTGAACGCAAGAGACTGCAGATGTTAGAATCTGGGGCAAAAAGAAATACAAACTGCATTGGCATTCAGTTCGAGAGGACAAGAATATAAAAGCAAGGATGTACCCTGAGACTTTGAAAGGAACTGGTCAGACAATCTTGAGGCCCCGTATCAGATGAAGATGTGCTATCCTCGGAAACGGTCCATTGGGAGGTTGAAAAGAAAGAACTCGGTAACTAAAAGCTGAGTGCTTAAAACACATCAGATGTTTCTGGGCCTGTACTCGATGCAGTTGAGGATGAGAGGATTTACTGGATACTGAGACCTTGGATTGAGAGGAGGTTTCCATTTCCATTTGTAGTTGAATCTAGGATCTGAGGACACAGCCTCAGGATAGAGGAGCATCCCTTTAAAACTGAGACGAGGAGGAAATTTTTCAGCCAGAGGGTAATGAATCTGTGGAACTGGTTACCACAGAGGTTGTGCAGGCCTAGTCACTGGGTGTATTTAAGGCAGAGACGGATAGGTTCTTGAGTGGTAAGGGGGAGATAGGGTTGAAACTAAATCATCTGTGACTAAATGGGGAAGCAACCTCAATGCCGTGAATGGCCTAATTCTGCTCCTTTATCTGCTGGGTTGTGCTGGAGGAAATCAGTAGATTGACCAGCATCTGCGGAGGCAAATGGATGGTCAACTTTTTGGGCTGAGTCCCTGCATTGGGACATACAGAATGCTCCAGATTCAGTCTCCCTGTGTCCTGCTGAACTGGAGCAAAGGGTGTTTGCTCTTGAATCTAAAATACTTTGAACTTAAATTGAAATCCTCTTGAACGAAGGACAATATGCGATTTATTTTGCTAATGACTTGCTTCACCTGTATGTTAACCTGCCGTGATCTGTGTTCAATGACACCCTCAGAATCCCAACACCTTTTGCTCTCTCTCTCTCTCTATTTAAAAATACCCTTGTTTTTACAATGTGGCTGACCTTACAGTTGTCCACAAACTATTCCACCTGCCGTGTCGTTATGAGTTGTTTACTGCATGGTCTGTTGTGACTCAGAGAAGACACGGGAGGTTTGTATAGGTAATGTTTAATGCATAGTCTGTGTACACCAACTAGATGCTGACAACTTATCAGAACCCAGCGTACTTCTGGGGCTGTGGTAAGAGAGTGAATCCATTGATCTCCCCTCAGGGAGTCCTGTCACCTTGTTGTTAATGCAAGGCCAATAAATGCCTCCCGGGACACGAAAAATGGCAGCATCCCACCTCGATACTTCACCTCCAGCCTCAATTCTCTTTCCTGAAATCGCACACTCAGGTCTCACAACACCAAATAGGCCAGAGATGTGTGCCCACCCTCACAGTCTCTGAGCTGACTGACTTCCTCAGCCCCCCCCAGGAGAACACTTAACCACGTGGATTGTCCCGTGGTTACACAGTGTCATACAATGTGGAAGCAGGCCCTTCAGCCCAACCTGTCCATACTGGTCAAGACGCCCCACCCAAGCTCATCCCATGTGGCCCATATCCCGCTAAACCAGCGATTCCTAACCTGTGGTTCACTGACCCCTTGGTTAATGGTAGGGGTCTACGGCAAAAAAAAACAGATTGGGAACCCCTGCTCTAAACCTTTCCTATCCATGTTCCCACCCAAATGACTTCTAATTACTGTTTTTGTACCCAGGGTACTTCCTCTGACAGTTCATTTCCACATGTGTGTCACCCTTTGAGGAAAAATGTTGACCCTCAGGTTCCTACTAAATCTTTCCTTTCTCATCTTAAACCCGTGCCCTCCAATTCTTGATTCCCGACCCTGGGAGAAAGTCTGAGAGCATTCACCCTACCTGTACTCCTCATGACTGTAGACACCCTGATAAGGCCTCCGCTCAATCTCCTATGCTCCAAGTCCCCGCCTGCCCAACCTCTCCCTATCACTCACTCGATTCTTGGCGACATCCTTGTAAATCTTTATCTGCACACTTTCCAGTTTAGTAAGATCTTTCCTACAGCAGGGGAGACAATATTCCAGGTGCAACCTCACCAATGACCTCCCAGACTCTGTACCCAGTGCTCTGACTGGAGAAGGACAGGGTGCCACATCATAGTATCAGGCCAGACAAAGATTTCATTCGCTGAAATAGGTTTATTGAGCGGGATAGATTTTAAAGTAACTGGGTTATTTCCAAGTAACACGGGCACAGGTTTATATCATTACTCAGATTTAAGTTCCCCAGATACCTGGTGGGTTTTCAACCCAGGATACTGGATGAAACAGTCACATTGCCACCCATGGGATTGTGGGCAAATGCAGAAGCCCTGGTAACCCCATGCCCAGTCCCAAGGAGCAGCAGGACAAACTGAGCCAGTTCCCCAGCACTGCCCCCCTCCCCCGTGACGGAGTCAATCAGCTGACTTTGCCCCCCCCGTGACAGAGTTAATCAGCTGACTCTGCCCCCTCCATGACAGAGTTAATCAGCTGACTCTGCCCCCACCGTGATGGAGTTAATCAGCTGACTCTGCCCCCCCCTGGTGACGGAGTTAATCAGCTAACTTTGCCCCCCCCCCGTGACGGAGTTAATCAGTTGACTCTGCCCCCCCCCCGTGATGGAGTCAATCAGCTGACTCTGCCCCCCCCGTGACAGAGTTAATCAGCTGACCCTGCCCCCCGTGATGGAGTTAATCAGCTGACTCTGCCACCCCCCCCGTGACGGAGTTAATCAGCTGACTCTGCCCCCCCCGACGGAGTCAATCAGCTGACTCTGCCCCCCCCCGGTGACGGAGTCAATCAGCTGACTCCCCCCCCCCCCGTGACGGAGTCAATCAGCTGACTCTTCCCACCCGGTGACAGAGTTAATCAGCTGATTCTGCACCCCCGTGATGGAGTTAATCAGCTGACTCTGACCCCCCCCCGGTGACGGAGTTAATCAGCTGACTCCGACCCCCGTGACGGAGTTAATCAGCTGACTCTGACCCCCCATGACGGAGTCAATGAGCTGACTCTGCCCCCCCTGTGATGGAGTCAATCAGCTGACTCTGCCCCCCACTGTGATGGAGTTAATCAGCTGACTCTCCCCCATCCCCAGTGACGGAGTCAATCAGCTGACTCTGCATTTCTCAGGGTCACTGCCTTAGCTCAGGGTCTGGTTCTGCAAGTGGGTAGGGAAGAGGTCCAAAATGTCCTCCCAATCTGGGACAAGGAACAGTGGGAAGAGCTGTTGTTTCACACAACACCAGAGACCCGGCTCTGATCCTGACCTCCAGCGCTGCCTGTGTGGTGCTTGCACGTTCTCCCTGTGGCTGCGTGGGTTTGTCCCAGGTACTCTGATCTCCTCGTACATCTGAGCTTGGTGAGTTAATTGACTGCTGTAACTGAGGGCTGGAGCCTGGGGGGAGTAGACAGGAGCTTGGGGAGAATAAAATTGGATTAGTGTGAGTAGATTGTTGAAGGTCTGGATGATCTGTTTCTGTGTGTATCCCTCTCTGACTCTATTGGGGGAGGGGGGTCATTTGTGAATATCCTAGCGACTTCTGGGGGAGGGGTTGGTACAGTCAGCAAGGATGGTTACCGGAGGGGCGGGGACTCTGGGGGAAAGAAGCTAGGCAGACAATAAAATGTGGCAGGTGGGCAGGTTTTTGTGCGAGTAGATCTGGTCAGTGGAAACAGGATCTCATCCTCTCAGTGCTGTGGAAAATGACGGGGCCCAGAGACTGAGACCCCACTCACTCCCTCCAGCCCTCCGTACGCACACCCACAGCTTCAATCAGCCAGGAAGAGTGAGAACTAACCTGAGAGAAGGGCTGAATGGCCTCACCCTGTGTGGTTATGCTCTCAGACCCCTCCTCCCACTCACTGTGATGATAGGATGCTTGGCAGCAACACCACAACGTCAGGGTGAAAAGTCTAGAACATTCTCCATCTCTGGCCTCTCGCTGCTCGGAGTCCTGGGCTGCTCGGGATGGACTCTGGTAGTGGTTGGCGTCTGCCACACTGCGTGCCTCCCAGTGTTGTAGTCCCCTCTCACCTCACAGCCCCGACCCCTGAGAGCAACTCTGACCCTTCCGCCTGTCAATCATCTGATCTTCCTGTGTCGCTGCACCCCCCCCTTCATCCCCACCAGTTCGCCACGTCCTTCTCGGTGATGCTGGGAAGGGGACGAACCCCTCCAACCTCTTTCCGGAATGTTCTGTAGTGCCGGAGGAAGATTCCGGAATGAGCTGGGTCAGATCAGTCCTTTGTCTGCAGCATCTCGTCCAGGATGGAGATGAGGTGGTCGATGCCCCAGAGGTAACCATCCTCCCTGTTGCCCTCCTGCCAGGGCTGCCGGTGGCTCAGGACGTGACCTCTGGGCAGAGGCATCGTCTTTCCAAAGTCGATCATCCACACCTTGGCCTGAGCATGGTGGTCGTGCACAAAGAGCAGGGAGCTGCCGATAACCTGGCAGGAGGGAGAGAGGAGGAGAGGGAGGGATGGGGGAGAAGGGAGAGGTGGATGAGGCAGGGGAGGAGCAGATGGTGGAAAGACAGTTTGTATGTAAAACCAGCGGCTGCACATGTGACTCTGAATTTTGCATCTTCACAAGCATCAACAAGTGTGACAAGATCTGTGTGTAAATTCGTGCATTCACACGTGACTGTGTCCGAGTGTAACTGTACATCCACATGTGACTGTAAGTGTAACTGTACATCCACATGTGACTGTATCTGAGTGTGACTGTACATCCACATGTGACTGTATCTGAGTGTAACTGTACATCCACATGTGACTAAGTGTAACTGTACATCCACATGTGACTGTCTGAGTGTAACTGTACATCCACATGTGACTGTATCTGAGTGTAACTGTACATCCACATGTGACTGTCTGAGTGTAACTGTACATCCACATGTGACTGTATCGAGTGTAACTGTACATCCACATGTGACTGTATCTGAGTGTAACTGTACATCTACATGTGACTGTAAGTGTAACTGTACATCCACATGTGACTGTAAGTGTAACTGTACATCCACATGTGACTGTATCTGAGTGTAACTGTACATCCACATGTGACTAAGTGTAACTGTACATCCACATGTGACTATCTGAGTGTAACTGTACATCCACATGTGACTGTATCTGAGTGTAACACTACATTCACATGTGACTGACTGTAACTGTACATTCACATGTGACTGTGTCCGAGTGTAACTGTAATCCACATGTGACTGAGTGTAACTGCATCCACACGTGACTGTCCGAGTGTAACTGTACATCCACACGTGACTGTCCGAGTGTAACTGTACATCCACATGTGACTGTCCGAATGTAACTGTACATCCACATGTGACTGTAAGTGTAACTGTACATCAACATGTGACTGTCTGAGTGTAACTGTACATCCACATGTGACTGTGTCCGTGTGTAACTATAATCCACATGTGACTATCTGAGTGTAACTGTACATCCACATGTGACCGTATCTGAGTGTAACACTACATTCACATGTGACTGAGTGTAACTGTACATCCACATGCGACTGTCTGACTGTAACTGTACATTCACATGTGACTGTGTCCGAGTGTAACTGTAATCCACATGTGACTGAGTGTAACTGCATCCACACGTGACTGTCCGAGTGTAACTGTGCATTTACATGTGACTGTCCGAATGTAACTGTACATCAACATGTGACTGTGTTCGAGTGTAACTGTACATCCACATGTGACTGTCTGAGTGTAACTGTACATCCACATGTGACTGTGTTCGAGTGTAACTGTATATCCACATGTGACTGTCTGACTATAACTGTACACTCACATGTAACTGTACTAGTGTAACTGTACATCCACATGTGACCATGTCTGACTGTAGCTGTAATCAACATGTGACAGTGAGTGCAACTGTACATCCACATGTGACTGTGTCCGTGTGTAACTATAATCCACATGTGACTGTGAGTGTAACTGTACATCCACATGTGACTGTCCGAGTGTAACTGTACATCCACATGTGACTCTGTATCCACGTGTGAAACTTGCTGTGGTTCCACAAGCGTGACTCTGTGTGGCTGCATAGATCCTCGTGTATGACTGTGCATACGTACATGACTCATTGTGTGACTGTGATTGACACATGACACCTTGCACACCAGTGTGGTACTTTGTGTGAAATTATGTTAGATGTGAGGCTGTGTGCATGCATGTCTGTTGGCAGGTATGCATGTGTGCAAGCATACAGTATGTACAGCACATGTGTGTGTACATATAGGAGCGTATGTGTGTGTGTCTGTGTTTGAGTGTATGAGTACGTGTGTGAGTGTTTTGGAGTCTGTGAGAGAGTGTGTGTGTTTGAGTCACACATGTCTCAAGTGCACTGTGACTCATATTCACGTCTCTCCCTGACTGAGAGAGCCCCACTTACCTCATGGCAATGGAAGAAAGTAGAAACCTCCAGCATGTCCCGAATCAGCCTCAGACGATCGAGATATTTCATCTGAAACAGAGCAGCAACATGGCGGTCACAGGGCCAGTGACAGTTTCCTCACGTCCATCTCTCACAAACCCTCTGGGTCACAAACACCCTCCTTCATGTTTCCTGAACCCTCGGATCACTCACACCCTACTCCATCTCTCACAAACCCTCCGAATCACACACACTCACTCCCCCATCTCTCCCGAACCCTCCGGATCACTCACACTCACTCCCTATCTCTCCCGAACCCTCCGGATCACTCACACTCACTCACCCATCTCTCCCGAACCCTCCGGATCACTCACACTCACTCCCCCATCTCTCCCGAACCCACCGGATCACTCACACTCACTCCTCCATCTCTCCTGAACCCTCTGGATCACTCACACTCACTCCTCCATCTCTCCCAAACCCTCCGGATCACTGACACTCACTTCCCCATCTCTCCTGAACCCTCTGTATCACTCACTCACTCCCCCATCTCTCCGAAACCATTCGGATCACTCACACTCACTCTCCCATCTCTCCTGAACCCTCCGGATCATTCAAACTCACTCCCCCATCTCTCCCGAACCCTCTGGATCACTCACACTCACTCCCCCATCTCTCCCGAACCCTCCGGATCACTCACACTAACTCCCCCATCTCTCCCGAAACCTCTGGATCACTCACACTCACTCTTCGATCTCTCCCGAACCATTCCAATCAGTCACACTCACTCCTCCATCCCTACAAAATCATCAGGATCACTCACACACTCCCGCATCTCTGGCGAACCCTCCGAATCATTCACACTCACTCCTCCATCTCTCCCGAACCCTCTGGATCACTCACACTCACTCCTCCATCTCTCCTGAACCCTCCGGATCACTCACACTCACTCCTCCATCTCTCGCAAATCCTCCGGATCACTGACACTCACTCCCCCATCTCTCCTGAACCCTCTGCATCACTCACTCACTCCCCCATCTCTCCGAAACCTTTCAGATCACTCACACCCTCCTGCATCTCTCCCGAACCCTCCGGATCACTCACACTAACTCCCCCATCTCTCCCGAAACCTCTGGATCACTCACACTCACTCTTCGATCTCTCCCGAACCATTCCGATCAGTCACACTCATTCCTCCATCCCTAAAAAACCATCAGGATCACTCACACCCTCCCGCATCTCTCCCGAACCCTCCGGATCACTCAAATTCACTCCTCCATCTCTCCCGAACCCTCCGGATCACTCACACTCACTCCCCTATCTCTCTTGAACCCTCCGGATCACTCACACTCACTCCACCATCTCTCCTGAACGATCCGGATCACTCACACTCACTCCTCCATCTCTCCCGAACCCTCCGGATCACTCACACTCACTCCACCATCTCTCCTGAACGATCCGGATCACTCACACTCACTCCTCCATCTCTCCCGAACCCTCCGGATCACTCACACTCACTCCCCCATCTCTCGCGAACCCTCTGGATCACTCACACACACTCCTCCATCTCACCCAAACCCTCCGGATCACTCAAACTCACTCCTCCATCTCTCCTGAACCCTCCCGATCACTCACACTCACTCCCCCATCTCTCCCGAACCCTCCGGATCACTCACACTCACTCCTCCATCTCTCGAACCATCCGGATCACTCACACTCACTCCATCTCTCCTGAAGCCTCCGCATCACTCACACTCACTCCTCCATCCCTACAAAACCCTCGGATCACTCACACCATCCCCCATCTCTCCCGAACCCTCCGGATCACTCACACTCAATCTTCCATCTCTCCCGAACCCTCCGGATCACTCATACTCATTTCTCCATCTCTCCCAAACCCTCCAGATCACTCACACTCACTCCCCTATCTCTCCTGAACCCGCTGGATCACTGACACTCACTCCCCATCTCTCCCGATCCCTCCAGATCACTCACACTCACTCCCCCTTCTCTCCCGAACCCTCCGGATCACTCACACTCACTTCCCCATCTGTCCCAAACCCTCCGGATCAAGCACACTCACTCCCACATCTTTCCCGAACCCTCCGGATCACTCACACTCACTCCCACATCTTTCCCGAACCCTCCGGATCACTCACACTCACTCCTCGATCTCTCCCGAACCCTCCCGATCAGTCACACTCACTCCTCCATCCCTACAAAACCTTCAGGATCACTCACACCCTCCCCCATCTCTCCCGAACCCTCCGGATCACTCACACTCACTCCTCCATCTCTCCCGAACCCTCCAGATCACTCACACTCACTCCCCTATCTCTCTTGAACCCTCCGGATCACTCACACTCACTCCTCCATCTCTCCTGAACAATCCGGATCACTCACACTCACTCCTCCATCTCTCAAACCATCCGGATCACTAACACTCACTCCATCTCTCCTGAAACCTCCGCATCACACACTCACTCCCCCATCTCTCCTGAACCCTCCGGATCACTCACACTCACTCCTCCATCCCTACAAAACCCTCGGATCACTCACACCATCCCCCATCTCTCCTGAACCCTCCGGATCACTCACACACATTCCCCCATCTCGCCCGAATCCTCCGGATCACTCACACTCAATCTTCCATCTCTCCCAAACCCTCCGGATCACTCACACTCACTCCCCTATCTCTCCTGAACCCTCTGGATCACTGACACTCACTGCCCCATCTCTCCTGAACCCTCAGGATCACTCACACTCACTCCCCCATCTCTCCCGATCCATCCAGATCACTCACACTCACTCCCCCTTCTCTCGTGAACCCTCCGGATCACTCACACTCACTCCCCCTTCTCTCCCGAACCCTCCGGATCACTCACACTCACTCCACCATCTCTCCTGAACCCTCCGGATCACTCACACTCACTCGCTCATCTCTCCCAAATCCTCTGGATCACTCACACTCACTCCCCTATCTCTCTGAAACCCTCCGGATCACTCATGCTCACTCCTCCATCTCTCCTGAACCCTCCGCAGCACTCACACTCATTCCCCCATCTCTGCCGAATCCTCCGGATCACTCACACTCACTCCTCCATCACTACAAAACACTCTGGATCACTCACACTCACTCCCCCATCTCTCCCAAACCCTCCGGATCACTCACACTCACTCCCCCATCTCTCCCGAACCCTCCGGATCGCTCGCACTCACTCCCCCATCTCTCCCGAACCCTCCGGATCAATCACACTCACTCCCCCAACTCTCCCAAACCCTCCGGATCACTCACACTCATTCCCCCATCTCTCCGGAACCCTCCGGATCACTCACACTCACTCCCCCAACTCTCCCTAACCCTCC
Source organism: Mobula birostris (assembly GCF_030028105.1). Lineage (NCBI taxonomy): Eukaryota > Metazoa > Chordata > Chondrichthyes > Myliobatiformes > Myliobatidae > Mobula > Mobula birostris. Next base: position 130,140,658 of record NC_092371.1, read on the forward strand.
GGATCACTCACACTCACTCCTCCATCTCTCCCTAACCCTCCGGATCACTCACACTCACTCCTCCATCTCTCCCAAAACACTCCAGATCGCTCAGACTCACTCCCGCATCTCTCCCAAACCATCCGGATCACTCAAACTCACTCCACCATCTCTCCCGATGCCACCGGATCAATCACACTCACTCCTCCATCTCTCCTGAACCCTACAGATCACACACACTAACTACTCTATCTCTACCGAACCGTTTGGATCACTGAAACTCACTCCCCAATTTCTCCCAAATCCTCCATTTCACTCACACTCACTCCCCCTTCTCTCCCCAACCCTCCGGATCACTCACACTTACTCCCCCATCTCTCCCAAGCCCTCCGGATCACTCACACTCACTCCCTCATCTCTCCCGAACCCTCCGGATCACTCACACTCACTCCCCCATCTCTCCCAAATGCTCTGGATCACTCAAACTCACTCCTCCATCTCTCCCGAACCCTACGGATCACTCACACTCACTCTCCATCTCAGCTGAATCCTCCTGATCACACACACTCACTCCTCCATCATTCCTGGACCCACCAGATCACTCACACCCTCCCCCATCTCTCCCAAACCCTCTGGATCATTCACACCCGCCCCCATCTCCCCCAAACCCTCCGGGTCCCTCACACTCACTCCACTATCTGTCCCAAACCCTCCGGATCACTCACACTCACTTCTCCATCTCTCCCGAACCCTCCGGATCACTCACACTCACTGCCCCATCTCTCCCGAACCCTCCGGATCACTCAAACTCACTCCCCCATCACTCTTGAACCATCCAGATCACTCAAGCTCACTCCTCCATGTCTCCCTATACCTCCGGATCAATCACACTCACTCCTCCATCTCTCCTGAACCCTCCATTTCACTCAAACTCACTCCCCCATCTCTCCCAAACCCTCCGGATCACTCACACTCACTCGCCCATCTCTCTCAAACACCCCAGATCACTCACACTCACTCCCCCATCTCTCCCAAACCCTCCGGATCACTCACACTCACTCTTCCATCTCTCTCGAACCCTCTGGATCACTCACACTCACTCCTCCATCTCTCCCAAACCCTCCGGATCACTCACACTCACTCCACCATCTCTCCCAAACCCTCCGGATCAGTCAAACTCACTCCACCATGTCTCCCAAACCCTGTGGATCACTCAAACTCACTCCCCCATCTCTCCTGAACCCTCCGGATCACTCACACTCACTCCTCCATCTCCCTCGAACCCTCTGGATCACATGACACACATTCCCCATCACTCCCAAACCCTCTGGATCACTCAAACTCACTCCCCCATCTCTCCCAAATCCTCCAGATCACTCACACACACTCCCCCATCTCTCGTGAACCCTCCGGATCACTCACACTCACTCCTCCATCTCTCCCAAACCCTCCGGATCACTCAAACTCATCCCCCCATCTCTCACGAATCCTCCGGATAACTCACACTCACTCCTCCATCATTACAAAACACTCTGGATCACTCACACTCACTCCATCTCTCCCGATCCCTCCAGATCACTCACACCAACTCCCCCATCTCTCCCAAACCCTCCGGATCACTCACACTCACTCCCCCATCTCTCCCAAACCCTCCGGATCACTCACACTCACTCCCCCATCTCCCCCAAACCCTCCGGGTCAATCACACTCACTCCCCATCTCTCCCAAACCCTCTGGATCACTCACACTCACTCCCCCATCTCTCCCAAACTCTCCAGATCACTCACACTCACTCCACCAACTCTCCCAAACCCTCAGGATCACTCACACTCACTCTCCCATCTCTCCCAAATCATCCGGATCACTCACACTCCTCCATCTCTCCCGAACCCTCCAGATCACTCACACTGACTCCTCCATCCCTCCCAAACTCTCCAGATCACTCACACTCATTCCACCAACTCTCCCAAACCCTCCGGATCACTCACACTCATTCCCCCATCTCTCCCAAATCATCCGGATATTTCACACTCATTCCCCCATCTCTCCCAAACCCTCCGGATATCTCACATTCATTCCCCCATCTCTCCCGAACCCTCCGGATCACTCACACTCACTCCCCCATCTCTCCCGAACCCTCCGGATCACTCACACTGACTCCCCCATCTCTCACAAACCCTCCGGATCAATCAAACTCACTCCCCCATCTCTCCCGAACCCTCTGGATCACTCACACTCACTCCTCCATCTCTCCTGAACCCTCCGGATCACTCACACTCACTCCCGCATCTCTGCCGAACCCTCCGGATCACTCACACCTACTCCCCCATCTCTCCCAAATCATCCGGATATCTCACACTCATTCCCCCATCTCTCCCAAACCCTCCGGATATCTCACACTCATTCCCTCATCTCTCCCGAACCCTCCGGATCACTCACACTCACTCCCCCATCTCTCCCGAACCCTCCGGATCACTCTCACTGACTCCCCCATCTCTCACAAACCCTCCGGATCAATCAAACTCACTCCCCCATCTCTCCCGAACCCTCTGGATCACTCACACTCACTCCTCCATCTCTGCCGAACCCTCCGGATCACTCACACTCACTCCTCCATCTCTCCCAAACACTCCAGATCACTCACACTCACCACATATCTCCCAAACCCTCCGGATCACTAACACTCACTCCTCCATCTCCAACGAACCCTCCAGATCACTCACACTCACGCCCCCATCTCTCCCGAACCCTCTTGCTCACTCAAACTCACTCCCCCATCTCCCCCAAATCCTCCGGATCACTCACACACACTGCCCCTTCTCTCCTGAACCCTCCGGATCACTCACACTCACTCCTCCATCTCCCCCAAACCCTCCGGATCACTCAAACTCACTCCCCCATCTATGAACTCTCCAGATCACTCACACTCACTCCTCCATCTCTCCTGAACCTTCCGCAGCACTCACACTCATTCCCCCATCTCTGCCGAATCCTCCGGATCACTCACACTCACTCCTCCATCACTACAAAACACTCTGGATCACTCACAATCACTCCCCCATCTCTCCCAAACCCTCCGGATCACTCACACTCACTCCCTCATCACTCCCGAACCCTCCGGATCACTCACACTCACTCCCTCATCTCTCCCGAACACTCCGGATCACTCACACTCACTCCACCATCTCTCCCAAACCCTCCGGATCGCTCGCACTCACTCCCCCATCTCTCCCGAACCCTCCGGGTCAATCACACTCACTCCCTATCTCTCCAAAACCCTCCGGATCACTCACACTCACTCCCCCATCTCCCCCGAACCCTCTGGGTCAATCACACTCACTCCCCATCTCCCCCAAACCCTCTGGATCACTCACACTCACTCCCCCATCTCTCCCAAACTCTCTAGATCACTCACACTCACTCCACCAACTCTCCCAAACCCTCAGGATCACTCACACTCACTCTCCCATCTCTCCCAAATCATCCGGATCACTCACACTCACTCCTCCATCTCTCCCGAACCCTCCAGATCACTCACACTGACTCCTCCATCCCTCCCAAACTCTCCAGATCACTCACACTCATTCCACCAACTCTCCCAAACCCTCCGGATCACTCACACTCATTCCCCCATCTCTCCCAAATCATCCGGATATCTCACACTCATTCCCCCATCTCTCCCAAACCCTCCGGATATCTCACACTCATTCCCCCATCTCTCCCGAACCCTCCGGATCACTCACACTCACTCCCCCATCTCTCCCGAACCCTCCGGATCACTCACACTGACTCCCCCATCTCTCACAAACCCTCCGGATCAATCAAACTCACTCCCCCATCTCTCCCGAACCCTCTGGATCACTCACACTCACTCCTCCATCTCTCCTGAACCCTCCAGATCACTCACACTCACTCCCGCATCTCTGCCGAACCCTCCGGATCACTCACACCTACTCCCCCATCTCTCCCAAATCATCCGGATATCTCACACTCATTCCCCCATCTCTCCCAAACCCTCCGGATATCTCACACTCATTCCCTCATCTCTCCCGAACCCTCCGGATCACTCACACTCACTCCCCCATCTCTCCCGAACCCTCCGGATCACTCTCACTGACTCCCCCATCTCTCACAAACCCTCCGGATCAATCAAACTCACTCCCCCATCTCTCCCGAACCCTCTGGATCACTCACACTCACTCCTCCATCTCTCCCAAACACTCCAGATCACTCACACTCACCACATATCTCCCAAACCCTCCGGATCACTAACACTCACTCCTCCATCTCCAACGAACCCTCCAGATCACTCACACTCACGCCCCCATCTCTCCCGAACCCTCTTGCTCACTCAAACTCACTCCCCCATCTCCCCCAAATCCTCCGGATCACTCACACACACTGCCCCTTCTCTCCTGAACCCTCCGGATCACTCACACTCACTCCTCCATCTCTCCTGAACCTTCCGCAGCACTCACACTCATTCCCCCATCTCTGCCGAATCCTCCGGATCACTCACACTCACTCCTCCATCACTACAAAACACTCTGGATCACTCACAATCACTCCCCCATCTCTCCCAAACCCTCCGGATCACTCACACTCACTCCCTCATCACTCCCGAACCCTCCGGATCACTCACACTCACTCCCTCATCTCTCCCGAACACTCCGGATCACTCACACTCACTCCACCATCTCTCCCGAACCCTCCGGATCGCTCGCACTCACTCCCCCATCTCTCCCGAACCCTCCGGGTCAATCACACTCACTCCCTATCTCTCCAAAACCCTCCGGATCACTCACACTCATTCCCCCATCTCTCCCAAACCCTCCGGATCACTCACACTGACTCACCCATCTCTCACAAACCCTCCGGATCAATCAAACTCACTCCGCCATCTCTCCCGAACCCTCCGGATCACTCACACTCACTCCCCCATCTCTCCCGAACCCTCCGGATCACTCACACTCACTCCCCCATCTCTCCCAAACCCTCTAAATCACTCACACTCACTCCTCCATCTGCCCCGAACCCTCTGGATCACTGACACACATTCCCCATCTCTCCCAAACCCTCTGGATCACTCAAACTCACTCTCCCAAATCCTCCAGATCACTCACACACACTCCCCCATCTCTCCCGAACCCTCTGGATCACTCACACTCACTCCTCCATCTCTCCTGAACCCTCCGGATCACTCAGACTCACTCCCGCATCTCTGCCGAACCCTCTGGATCACTCACACTCACTCCTCCATCTCCCCCGAACCCTCTGGATCACTCACACTCACCACATCTCTCCCAAACCCTCCGGATCACTAACACTCACTCCTCCATCTCCAACGAACCCTCCGGATCACTCACACTCACTCCCCCATCTCTCCCGAACCCTCTTGATCACTCAAACTCACTCCCCCATCTCCCCCAAATCCTCCGGATCACTCTCACACACTCCCCCTTCTCTCCTGAACCCTCCGGATCACTCACACTCACTCCTCCATCTCCCCCAAACCCTCCGGATCACTCAAACTCACTCCCCCATCTATGAACTCTCCAGATCACTCACACTCACTCCTCCATCTCTCCTGAACCCTCCGCAGCACTCACACTCATTCCCCCATCTCTGCCGAATCCTCCGGATCACTCACACTCACTCCCTCATCTCTCCCGAACACTCCGGATCACTCATTCTCACTCCTCCATCTCTCCTGAACCCTCCGGATCACTCACACTCACTCTCCATCTCAGCTGAACCCTCCTAATCACACACACTCACTCCTCCATCACTCCTGGACCCTCCAGATCACTTACACCCTCCCCCATCTCTCCCAAACCCTCTGGATCATTCACACCCCCCCTATCTTCCCCAAACCCTCCGGGTCCCTCACACTCACTCCACTATCTGTCCCAAACCCTCCGATCACTCACACTCACTCCCCCATCTCTCCAGAAACCTCCGGATCACTCACAGTCACTTCTCCATCTCTCCTGAACCCTCCAGATCACTCACACTCACTGCCCCATCTCTCCCGAACCCTCCGGATCACACACACTCACTCCTCCATCTCTACCGAACCATCGGGATCACTCACACTCACTCCATCTCTCCCGATCCCTCCGGATCACTCACACCAACTCCCCTATCTCTCCCAGACCCTCCGGATCAATCAAACTCACTCCCCCATTTCTGCCGAACCCTCCGGATCACTCACACTCACTCCTCCATCTCTCCCAAACCCTCCAGATCACTCACACTCACCACATCTCTCCCAAACCCTCCGGATCACTAACACTCACTCCTCCATCTCCCTCGAACCCTCCAGATCACTCACACTCACTCCCCCATCTCTCCCAAACCCTCCAGATCACTCACACTCACCACATCTCTCCAAAACCCTCCGGATCACTAACACTCACTCCTCCATCTCCCCCGAACCCTCCGGATCACTCACACTCACTCCCCCATCTCTCCCAAACCCTCCGGATCGCTCGCACTCACTCCCCCATCTCTCCCGAACCCTCCGGGTCAATTACACTCACTCCCTATCTCTCCAAAACCCTCCGGATCACTCACACTCATTCCCCCATCTCTCCCAAATCATCCGAATCACTCACACTCACTCCCCTATCTCTCTCAAACCCTCCGGATCACTCACACTCACTCCCGCATCTCTGCCGAACCCTCCGGATCACTCACACTCACTCCTCCATCTCTCCCAAACCCTCCAGATCACTCACACTCACCACATATCTCCCAAACCCTCCGGATCACTAACACTCACTCCTCCATCTCCAACGAACCCTCCGGATGACTCACACTCACTCCCCCATCTCTCCCGAACCCTCTTGATCACTCAAACTCACTCCCCCATCTCCCCCAAATCCTCCGGATCACTCTCACACACTCCCCCTTCTCTCCTGAACCCTCCGGATCACTCACACTCACTCCTCCATCTCCCCCAAACCCTCCGGATCACTCAAACTCACTCCCCCATCTATGAACTCTCCAGATCACTCACACTCACTCCTCCATCTCTCCTGAACCCTCCGCAGCACTCACACTCATTCCCCCATCTCTGCCGAATCCTCCGGATCACTCACACTCACTCCTCCATCACTACAAAACACTCTGGATCACTCACAATCACTGCCCCATCTCTCCCAAACCCTCCGGATCACTCACACTCACTCCCTCATCACTCCCGAACCCTCCGGATCACTCACACTCACTCCCTCATCTCTCCCGAACACTCCGGATCACTCACACTCACTCCCACATCTCTCCCAAATGCTCTGGATCACTCATTCTCACTCCTCCAACTCTCCTGAACCCTCCGGATCACTCACACTCACTCTCCATCTCAGCTGAACCCTCCTAATCACACACACTCACTCCTCCATCACTCCTGGACCCTCCAGATCACTTACACCCTCCCCCATCTCTCCCAAACCCTCTGGATCATTCACACCCCCCCTATCTTCCCCAAACCCTCCGGGTCCCTCACACTCACTCCCCCATCTCTCCAGAAACCTCCGGATCACTCACAGTCACTTCTCCATCTCTCCCGAACCCTCCAGATCACTCACACTCACTGCCCCATCTCTCCCGAACCCTCCGGATCACACACACTCACTCCTCCATCTCTACCGAACCATCGGGATCACTCACACTCACGCCCCCATCTCTCCCGAATCCTCCGGATCACTCACACTCACTCCTCCATCACTACAAAACACTCTGGATCACTCACACTCACTCCATCTCTCCCGATCCCTCCGGATCACTCACACCAACTCCCCTATCTCTCTCAAACCCTCTGGATCACTCACACTCACTCCCCCATCTCTCCCAAATCCTCCGGATCACTCACACTGACTCCCCCATCTCTCCCAAACCCTCCGGATCAATCAAACTCACTCCCCCATCTCTGCCGAACCCTCCGGATCACTCACACTCACTCCTCCATCTCTCCCAAACCCTCCAGATCACTCACACTCACCACATCTCTCCCAAACCCTCCGGATCACTAACACTCACTCCTCCATCTCCCCCGAACCCTCCAGATCACTCACACTCACTCCTCCATCTCTCCTGAACCCTCCGGATCACTCACACTCACTCCCGCATCTCTGCCGAACCCTCCGGATCACTCACACTCACCACATCTCTCCCAAACCCTCCGGATCACTAACACTCACTCCTCCATCTCCAACGAACCCTCCGGATCACTCACACTCACTCCCCCATCTCTCCCGAACCCTCTTGATCACTCAAACTCACTCCCCCATCTCCCCCAAATCCTCCGATCACTCACACACACTCCCCCTTCTCTCCTGAACCCTCCGGATCACTCACACTCACTCCTCCATCTCCCCCAAACCCTCCGGATCACTCAAACTCACTCCCCCATCTATGAACTCTCCAGATCACTCACACTCACTCCTCCATCTCTACCGAACCATCGGGATCACTCACACTCATTCCCCCATCTCTGCCGAATCCTCTGGATCACTGACACTCACTCCTCCATCACTACAAAACACTCTGGATCACTCACAATCACTCCCCCATCTCTCCCAAACCCTCCGGATCACTCACACTCACTCCCCCATCTCTACCAAACCCTCCGGATCACTCACACTCACTCCCCCATCTCTCCCAAACCCTCCTGATCACTCACACTCACTCCCGCATCTCTGCCGAACCCTCCGGATCACTCACACTCACTCCGCCATCTCTCCCGAACCCTCCGGATCAGTCAAACTCACTCCACCATCTCTCCCAAACCCTCCGGATCACGCACACACACTCCCCCATCTCTCCTGAACCCTACGGATCACTCACACTCACTCTTCCATCTCTCCCTAACCCTCCAGATCACTCAAACTCACTCCCCCATCTATGAACTCTCCAGATCACTCACACTCACTCCTCCATCTCTCCTGAACCCTCCGCAACACTCACACTCATTCCCCCATCTCTGCCGAATCCTCCGGATCACTCACACTCACTCCTCCATCACTACAATACACTCTGGATCACTGACACTCACTGCATCTCTCCCGATCCCTCCGGATCACTAACACTCACTCCCCCTTCTCTCCCAAACCCTCCGGATCACTCACACTCACTCCCCAATCTCTCCCAAACCCTCCGGATCGCTCGCAGTCACTCCCCCTTCTCTCCCAAACCCTCCGGATCACTCACACTCACTCCTCCATCTCTCCCAAAACACTCCAGATCACTCAGACTCACTCCCCCATCTCTCCGGAACCCTCCGGATCACTCACACTCACTCTCCCATCTCTCCCAAACCCTCCGGATCGCTCACAGTCACTCCTCCATCTCTCCCAAACCCTCTGGATCACTCAAACTCACTCCACCGTCTCTCCCGATCCCACCGGATCAATCACACTCACTCCTCCATCTCTCCTGAACGCTACAGATCACACACACTAACTCCTCCATCTCTACCGAACCGTCTGGATCACTCAAACTCACTCCCCCATCTCTCCGAAATCCTCCATTTCACTCACACTCACTCCCTCATCTCTCCCGAACCCTCCGGATCACTCACACTTACTCCCCCATCTCTCCCAAGCCCTCCGGATCACTCACACTCACCACATCTCTCCCAAACCCTCTGGATCACTCACACTCACTCCCCCATCTCTCCCAAATGCTCTGGATCACTCAAACTCACTCCTCCATCTCTCCTGAATCCTCCGGATCACTCACACTCACTCTCCATCTCAGCTGAACCCTCCGGATCACTCACACTCACTCTCCATCTCAGCTGAACCCTCCTAATCACACACACTCACTCCTCCATCACTCCTGGACCCTCCAGATCACTCACACCCTCCCCCATCTCTCCCAAACCCTCTGGATCATTCACAACCTCCCCCATCTCCCCCAAACCCTCCGGGTCCCTCACACTCACTCCACTATCTGTCCCGAACCCTCCGGATCACTCACACTCACTCCCCCATCTCTCCCGAACCCTCCGGATCACTCACACTCACTCCCCCATCTCTCCCAAAACCTCCGGATCACTCACACTCACTCCCCCATCTCTCCCGAACCCTCCGGATCACTCACACTCACTCCCCCATCTCTCCCGAAACCTCCGGTTCTCTCACACTCACTGCACCATCTCTCCCGAACCCTCCGGATCACTCAAACTCACTCCCCCATCTCTCTTGAACCATCCAGATCACTCAAACTCACTCCTCCATCTCTCCCTATACCTCCGGATCACTTACACTCACTCCTCCATCTCTCCTGAACCCTACGGATCACTCACACTCACTCCTCCATCTCTACCCAACTCTCTGGATCACTCACACTCACTCCCCCATCTCTCCCAAACCCTCCATTTCACTCACACTCACTCCCCCATCTCTCCCAAACCCGCCGAATCACTCACACTCACTCCCCCATCTCTCCCGAACCCTCCGGATCAGTCACACTCACTCCTCCATCTCTCCCAAACACTGTGGATCACTCAAACTCACTCCCCCATTTCTCCTGAACCCTCCGGATCACTCACACTCACTCCCCCATCGCTCCCGAATCCTCCGGATCACTCACACTCACTCCTCCATCTCTCCCGAACCCTCTGGATCACTGACACACATTCCCCATCTCTCCCAAACCCTCTGGATCACTCAAACTCACTCTCCCAAATCCTCCAGATCACTCACACACACTCCCCCATCTCTCGTGAACCCTCCGGATCAATCAAACTCACTCCCCCATCTCTCCCAAACCCTCTGGATCACTCACACTCACTCCTCCATCTCTCCCAAACCCTCCAGATCACTCACACTCACCACATCTCTCCCAAACCCTCCGGATCACTAATACTCACTCCTCCATCTCCAACGAACTCTCCGGATCGCTCACACTCACTCCCCCATCTCTCCGGAACCCTCTTGATCACTCAAACTCACTCCCCCATCTCCCCCAAATCCTCCGGATCACTCACACACACTCCCCCTTCTCTCCTGAACCCTCCGGATAACTCACACTCAATCCTCCATCTCCCCCAAACTCTCCGGATCACTCAAACTCACTCCCCCATCTATGAACTCTCCAGATCACTCACACTCACTCCTCCATCTCTGCCGAATCCTCCGGATCACTCACACTCACTCCTCCATCATCACAAAACACTCTGGATCACTCACACTCACTCCATCTCTCCCGATCCCTCCGGATCACTTACACTCACTCCTCCATCTCTCCTGAGCCCTACGGATCACACACACTCACTCCTCCATCTCTACTCAACCCTCTGGATCACTCACACTCACTCCTCTATCTGTCTCAAACCCTCCGGATCACTCACACTCACTCCCCCATATCTCCCGAACCCTCCGGATCACTCACACTCACTCCCCCAACTCTCCCTAACCCTCCGGATCACTCACACTCACTCCTCCATCTCTCCCAAAACACTCCAGATCACTCAGACTCACTCCCCCATCTCTCCTGAACCCTCCGGATCACTCACACTCACTCTTCCATCTCTCCCGAACCCTCCGGATCGCTCACACTCACTCCCCCATCTCTCCCAAACCCTCCGGATCACTCAAACACACTCCACCATCTCTCCCGATCCCACCAGATCAATCACACTCACTCCTCCATCTCTCCTGAACCCTACGGATCACTCACACTCACTCCCCCATCTCTCCCAAACCCTCTGGATCACTCAAACTCACTCCTCCATCTCTCCCTATCCCTCCGGATCACTCACACTCTCTCCTCCATCTCTCCTGAACCCTACGGATCACACACACTCATTCCTACATCTCTACCAAACCCTCTGGATCACTCACACTCACTCCCCCATCTCTCCCAAACCCTCCTGATCACTCACACTCACTCCCCCATCTCTACCAAACCCTCCGGATCACTCACACTCACTCCCCCATCTCTCCGAAACCCTTTGGATCACTCAAACTCACTCCTCCATCTCTCCTGAACCCTCCGGATTACACACACTCACTCCTCCATCTCAGCTGAACCCTCCAAATCACACACACTCACTCCTCCATCTCTCCCGAACCCTCCGGATCACTCACACCCTCCCCCATCTCTCCCAAACCCTGTGGATCACTCACACCCTCCCCAATCTCTCCCAAACCCTACGGATCACACACAGTCACTCCTACATCTCTACGAAACTCTCTGGATCACTCACACTCACTCCCCCATCTCTCCCAAACCCTCCGGATCACTCACATTCACTCCCCCATCTCTACCAAACCCTCCGGATCACTCACACTCACTCCCTCATCTCTCCCGAACCCTCCGGATCACTCACACTCACTCCCCCATCTCTCCGAAACCCTTTGGATCACTCACACCCTCCCCCATCTCTCCCAAACCCTGTGGATCACTCACACCCTCCCCCATCTCTCCCGAACCCTCCGGATCACTCACACTCACTCCTCCATCTCTCCCAAACCTTCCGGATCACTCACACTCACTCCTCTATCTGTCTCAAACCCTCCGGATCACTCACACTCACTCCCCCATATCTCCCGAACCCTCCGGATCACTCACACTCACTCCCCTATCTCTCCTGAACCCTCCGGATCACTCACACTCACTCCCCCATCTCTCCGGAACCCTCTGGATCACTCACACTCACACTTCCATCTCTCCCGAACCCTCCGGATCACTCACACTCATTCCCCCATCTCTCCCAAACCCTCCAGATCACTCACACTCACTACCACATCTCTCCCAAACCCTCCGGATCACTCACACTCACTCCTCCATCTCTCCCGAACCCTCCAGATCACTCAATCTCACTTCTCCATCACTCCCAAACCCTCCGGATCACTCACACTCACTTCCCCATCTCTCCCAAACTCTCCTGATCACTCACACTCACTCCTCCATCTCCCCCGAACCCTCTGAATCAAACTCACTCCTCCATCTCTCCCAAACCCTCTGAATCAAACTCACTCCTCCATCTCTGTCGAACACTCCAGATCACTCACACTCACTCCTCCATCTCTCCCGATTCCTCCGGATCACTCACACTCACTCCCCCATCTCTCCCAAACCCTCCGGATCACTCAAACTCACTCTCCCATCTCTCACAAACCCTCTGGATCACTCACACTCACTCTCCCATCTCTCCCGAACCCTCTGGATCACTCACACTCACTCTCCCATCTCTCCCGAACCCTCTGGATCACTCACACTCACTCCTCCATCTCTCCTGAACCCTCCGGATCACTCACACTCACTCCTCCATCTCTCCCGAACCCTCCGGATCACTCACACTCACTTCACCATCTCTCCCAAACCCTCTGGATCACTCAAACTCACTCCCCCATCTCTCCCAAACCCTCCGGATCACGCACACACACTCCTCCATCTCTCCCGAACCCTCCGGATCACTCACACTCACTCCACCATCTCTCCCGAACCCTCTGGATCACTCACACTCACTCCCCCATCTCTCCCGAACCCTCCGGATCACTCACACTCACTCCCCTATCTCTCCCAAACCCTCCGGATCACTCACACTCACTCCCCCATCTCTCCCGAACCCTCTGGATCACTCACACTCACTCCCCCATCTCTCCTGAACCCTCCGGATCACTCACACTAACTGCCCCATCTCTCCCGATCCCTCCGGATCACTCACACTCACTCCTCCATCTCTCCCGAACCCTCCACTTCTTCCAGCAAGCTTGAGAAACGCATAGCAAAGGAGCCAGCTGGCCCACTCACCACAAGAGGCCAACTCACCAGGATAACTTTGTTTCCCTTGGTGAAGTCCCAGAATGACACCATCACCTGCTCTTTAGTTTTTGTCTTCTTAAAGTCATGGTTAACACTCCCATCCTCATTCTGCGTGGGAAATAATCCGTCAACAGGCGCTCATTACTGACCCCTGACCCTGCTGCCTGAGCCCCAACACTGAACCCTGACCCTGCTCCCCGAGTCCCGACACTGACCCCTGATCCTGCTCCCCGAACCCCAACACTGACCCCTGACCCTGCTCCCCGAGTCCCGACACTGACCCCTGATCCTGCTCCCCGAACCCCAACACTGACCCCTGCCCCTGACCCTGCTGCTCAAGCTCCAACACTGACACCTGACCCTGCTGCCCGAGCCCCAACACTGACCCCTGCCCCTGACCCTGCTGCCCAAGCTCCAACACTGACACCTGACCCTGACCCTGCTGCCCGAGACCCCACACTGACACCTGACCCTGACCCTGCTGCCCGAGCCCCAACACTGACCCCTGTCCCTGCTGCTCTAGCCCCCACACTGACCCCTGACCCTGACCCTGACGGCGAATATCGCGGAGCAGAGGACTCAGATCTTGGTGAGTTTGAGAGCACTGTGCAGACACCAACAGCAGGTGGCGCTGTGATTACATCACTGGGTTTGCAGCCCAGAGACTTGAACTAGCCAAGCCGAGACAGGGTTCAAATTCCACCTCCTCAATAGTGCAGCTTCAATTCCATTAATCTGGGGATTACAGCGATGAATTAAATGATGACTGTAGAGGCTGCCTCTGTCTGGAGATACACATGGAAAAGAAGGCTTTTGAGTGAGTGCAACGCACATCAAAGTTGCTGGTGAACACAGCAGGCCAGGCAACATCTCTAGGAAGAGGTACAGTCGACGTTTCAGGCCGAGACCCTTCGCCAGTCCTGATGAAGGTTCTCGGCCCGAAACATCGACTGTAGAATCCTGATGAAGGGTAACGGCCCGAAACATCGACTGTACCTCTTCCTATAGATGCTGCCTGGTCTGCTGCGTTCTCCAGCAATTTTGTTGTGTGTTGCTTGAATTTCCAGCATCTGCAGAATTCCTCGTGTTTACGTTTTGAGTGAGTGGAGAGTTGACAGGGCGAGAGGTTTAGAATGGCGTCGGGGAGAGAGGCAGAGGCAGACCAGCAAAGCAGCAGGTACGGGGTTGAAAGAGAAATCAGCCATGCTTGGATTGCACAGCAGACTCTATTGGCCAAAAGGCCAAATTCTGCCCCTATACTTTATGGCCTTGTGGAATTGGATGGGGTTTGGGAGTCAACAGAGTGCAAGGGTGAGGGGCTGTCAGGACAGAGAAGTCAGTTAATTGGACAAGAGGTCCCGAGTGAAGAACAAGCAAGGCTGGGAAATGGTCAGCAAAGACGATGGAAGGTATGAGAGGGGTCAGGGTGGAAGGAGTGACAGATGAGCAGTGGAGGGGTGAGGTGACAGTGATCAGCCATAAGTGGCAAGACCCAGCAGCTTGGGAGCAGATACAGTCTCAGGCTGGAAGATCTGGATACAGGGCAGAAATGTGGGGAACTGAGCCAGCAAATAGCTCTCATTCCTGAGACTATTATCTCAGGGAGGTTCCCTTACAATGTCCCACCTTGGTTACATATCACCAGAGCCAGACTGCGATAAGAATATGAACTTTGTAGGTAGAGACAGATGGGACCTTGCTCCCTCTCAAAAGAATTTGCACCCACTGGGACATTTACAATGAATCTGCCCCCAATGGGATATTTACAATGAAGAATCTTCCCCCACTGGGACATTTACTGCTCAATACAAGAGGACATGGCTTTAAGGTAAGGGGTGGGAAGTTCAAGAGGGATATTAGAGGAAGGTTTTTTTACTCAGAGAGTGGTTGGTGCGTGGAATGCACTGCCTGAGTCAGTGGTGGAGGCAGATACACTAGTGAAATTTAAGGCACTACTAGACAGGTATATGGAGGAATTTAAGGTGGGGGTCAGCACAACATTGTGGGCCGAAGGGCCTGTACTGTGCTGTACTATTCTATGTTCTATGTTTACAATGAATCTGCCTCCAGTGGCACATTTACAATAAAAAATCTGCACCCACTGGGATATTTACAATGAAGAATCTTCCCCCACTGGGACATTTACAATGTATCTGCCCCCTATTGTGATATTTACAAAGAGTCTGCACTCACTGGGACATTTACGGTGAATCTGCCCCCACAGGGGCATTTACAATGTACCTGACCCCAGTGAGATGTTTACAATAAAGAATCTGACCCCACTGGGACATTTACAATGAATCTGCACCCTGGGTCATTTATAATGAATGTGCCCCCACTGGGATATTTACAATGAATCTGCCCCCTATTGAGATATTTACAAAGAATGTGCGCTCACTGGGACACTTACAATGATTCTATACCCACTGGGACATTTACAGTGAATCTGCACCCACTGGGTCATTTACAGTGAATCTGCTCCATTGGAATGTTTACAATGAATTTGTACCCACTGGAACATTTACAATTAATCTGCACCCCTGGGTCATTTACAATGAATGTGGTCCCACTGGGATATTTACAGTGAATCTGCCCCCACTGGGACATTTACAGTGAATCTGCCCCCCACTGGGACATTTACAGTGAATCTATACCCACTGGGACATTTACAGTGAATCTATATCCACTGGGACATTCACAGTGAACCTGCCCCCACTGGGACATTCACAGTGAATCTATGCCCACTGGGACAATTACAGTGAACCTGTACCCATGGGGACATTTACAGTGCATCTATATCCACTGGGACATTTACAGAGAATCTGCTCCCACTGGGACATTCACAGTGAATCTGCCACCACTGGGACATTTACAGTGAATCTATACCCACTGGGACATTCACAGTGAATCTGCCCCCACTGGGACATTTACAGTGAATCTATACCCACTGGGACATTCACAGTGAATCTGCCCTCACTGGAACATTTACAATGTACCTGACCCCAGTGAGATGTTTATAATGATGAATCTACCCCCACTGGGACATTTACAATGTATCTGCCCCCTATTGTGATATTTACAAAGAGTCTGCACTCACTGGGACATTTACGGTGAATCTGCCCCCACAGGGACATTTACAATGTACCTGACCCCAGTGAGATGTTTACAATGATGTATCTACCCCCACTGGGACATTTACAATGTATCTGCCCCCTATTGTGATATTTACAAAGAGTCTGCACTCACTGGGACATTTACAGTGAATCTGCCCCCACTGGGACATTTACAATGTACCTGACCCCAGTGAGATGTTTACAATGATGAATCTGCCCCCTACTGGGACATTTATAATGAAGAATCTGCCCCCACTGGAATGCTTGCAATGAATTTGTACCCACTGGAACATTTACAATTAATCTGCACCCCTGGGTCATTTACAATGAATGTGGTCCCACTGGGACATTTACAATGAATCCGCACGCTTGGGCCATTTACAATTAACAACCTTCCCCCACTGGGACATTTACAATGAATCCGCACGCTTGGGTCATTTACAATTAAGAACCGTCCCCCACTGGGACATTTACAATAAAGAATCTGACCCCAACTGGGACATTTACAATGAATCTGCACCCCTGGGTCATTTATAATGAATGTGCCCCCACTGGGATAGTTACAATGAATCTGCCCCCTATTGTGATATTTACAAAGAATGTGCGCTCACTGGGACACTTACAATGAATCTATACCCACTGGGACATTTACAGTGAATCTGCTCCCACTGGAATGTTTACAATGCATTTGTACCCACTGGAACATTTACAATTAATCTGCACCCCTGGGTCATTTACAATGAATGTGGTCCCACTGGGACATTTACAGTGAATCTGCCCCCACTGGGACATTTACAGTGAACCTGCACCCATGGGGACATTTACAGTGAATCTGCCCCCACTGGGACATTTACAGTGAATCTATACCCACTGGGACATTTACAGTGCATCTATACCCACTGGGACATTTACAGCGAATCTGCTCCCACTGGGACATTCACAGTGAATCTGCACCCACTGGGACATTCACAGTGAATCCATACCCACTGGGACATTTACAGTGAACCTGTACCCATGGGGACATTTACAGTGCATCTATACTCACTGGGACATTTACAGCGAATCTGCTCCCACTGGGGCATTCACAGTGAATCTGCACCCACTGGGACATTTACAGTGAATCTTTACGCACCGGGACATTCACAGTGAATCTATACCCACTGGGACATTCACAGTGAATCTGCCCCCACTGGGACATTTACAGTGAACCTGTACCCATGGGAACATTTACAGCGAATCTATACCCACTGGGACATTTACAGTGAACCTGCCACCACTGGGACATTTACAGTGAATCTGCACCCACTGGGTCATTTACAGTGAATCTGCTCCCACTGGGACGTTCACAGTGAATCTGCACCCACTGGGACATTTACAGTGAATCTATACCCACTGGAGCATTCACAGTGAATCTGCCACCACTGGGACAATTACAGTGAATCTATACCCACTGGGACATTCACAGTGAATCTGCACCCACTGGGACATTTACAGTGAATCTTTACCCACTGGGACATTCACAGTGAATCTATACCCACTGGGACATTAACAGTGAATCTGCCCCCACTGGGGCATTTACAGTGAATCTGCCCCCACTGGGACATTTACAGTGAACCTGCACCCATGGGAACATTTACAGTGAATCTGTACCCACTGGGACATTTACAATGAACCTGCCACCACTGGGACATTTACAGTGAATCTGCACCCACTGGGTCATTTACAGTGAATCTGCTCCCACTCGGACATTCACAGTGAATCTGCACCCACTCGGTCATTTACAGTGAATCTGCTCCCACTGGGACATTCATAGTGAATCTATACCCACTGGGTCATTTACAGTGAATCTGCTCCCACTGGGACATTTACAGTGAATCTGCTCCCACTGGGATGTTCACAGTGAATCTGCACCCACTGGGACATTTACAGTGAATCTATACCCACTGGAGCATTCACAGTGAATCTGCCACCACTGGGACAATTACAGTGAATCTATACCCACTGGGACATTCACAGTGAATCTGCACCCACTGGGACATTTACAGTGAATCTTTACCCACTGGGACATTCACAGTGAATCTATACCCACTGGGACATTCACAGTGAATCTGCCCCCACTGGGACATTTACAGTGAATCTGCCCCCACTGGGACATTTACAGTGAATCTGCACCCATGGGAACATTTACAGTGAATCTATACCCACTGGGACATTTACAGTGAACCTGCAACCACTGGGACATTTACAGTGAATCTGCACCCACTGGGTCATTTACAGTGAATCTGCTCCCACTCGGACATTCACAGTGAATCTGCACCCACTGGGTCATTCACAGTGAATCTGCACCCACTGGGACATTTATAACCATAAAACAATTACAGCACGGAAACAGGCCATCTCGGCCCTTCTAGTCCGTGCCGAACGTTTTCTCTCACCTAGTCCCACCGACCTGCACTCAGCCCATAACCCTCCATTCCTTTCTTGTCCATATAGCGATCCAATTTTACTTTAAATGACAATATTGAACCTGCCTCTACCACTTCTACTGGAAGTTTGTTCCACACAGCTACCACTCTCTGAGTAAAGAGGTTCCCCTCGTGTTACCCCTAAACTTTTGCCCCATAACTCTCAACTCATGTCCTCTTGTTTGAATCTCCCCTACACTCAATGAAAAAAGCCTATCCACGTCAACTCCATCTATCTTCCTCATAATTCTAAATACCTCTATCAAGTCCCCATTCAACCTTCTATGCTCCAAAGAATAAAGACCCAACTTGTTCAACCTTTCTCTGTAACTTAGGTGCTGAAACCCAGGTAACATTCTGGCAAATCTTCTCTATTTTGTTGACATCTCTCTATTTTGTTGACATCTTTCTTATAGATTCATTTACAGTGAATCTGTCCCCACTGGGACATTTACAGTGAATCTGCTCCCACTGGGACATTTACAGTGAATCTGCTCCCACTGGGATATTTACAGTGAATCTGTTCCCAGTGAGATGTTTACAATGATGAATCTGTCCCCTACTGGGACATTTACCATGAAGAACCTGCCCCCACTGGGATATTTACAATGAATCTGCCCCCACTAGGACGTTTACAATGAATCTGTACCCAGTGGGACGTTTACAATGAATCAGTACCCGCTGGGACATTTACAAACTATCTGCCCCCACTGGGGTGTTTACAATCAAGGACTACACATCTCGCACTGTTTTGTGACTGACTTAAAAGTACTGTACACAAATTCGTTAATGGGATTGCCGAGAGTCCGGTACCTGCTTCTCCCTCAACAAAGCTGTGGAAGGGACCCCAGCTATCCCACTCACCTTGACACCTTCGATCCTGAAGCCGAGGGTGGCAGTGGAACTGATGGTCTCCCGCCACTGCATGTAGCGGGGTTTGATGACGGCCCTCTGAGCGTGCTCCTCTTCTGTCGGGGCCTCAGGGTCCACTTCCACCATCTTCAGGTACATGTCCCGCCTCAGGCTCGGCTTCTTCCTTGCCTTGCTCAGCTCCTCCTCCAAGTAGGTCCTGGGGAACACCACAGCCAACTTGAGTCAAAGCAGGCCCTTCAGCCCATCGCGTTGATGGCTACCCATTTACACCGGACGGAGTTCTATTCTGGGGGGTTGGGCAGGAGTGGTGCTGGGGAGGATGAGACATGGAGAAGTGGAGGGAGGGGGTATGAGCAATGAAGGTTGTGTGGGGGGGGAGGAGGTGGAGGAATGAGGAGATGGATGTCTGAGGAGGGGTCCTGGTATGTGGGAGAGAATGAGAACCGGGATTCCAGAGTGAAGGAGGGAGAAGGAACCAGGATCCCAGTGTGTGTGTGTGGGGGGGGTGAAAATGGGGATCCCAGTGTGTGGGAGGGGATGGGAGTGGGGATCCCAGTGTGTGGGAGGGGATGGGAATGGGGATCCCAGTGTCTGCATTGGAGGGGTGGGAATGGGGATCCCACTGTGTGGGAGGGGATGGGAGTGGGGAATACAGTGTGTGGGAGGGAATGGGAATGGGGATCCCAGTGTGTGGGAGGGGATGGGAATGGAGATCCCAGTGTCTGCATGGGGGGGTGGGAATGGGGATCTCACTGTGTGGGAGGGGATGGGAGTGGGGATCCCAGTGTGTGGGAGGGGATGGGAATGGGGATCCCAGTGTATGGGAGGGGATGGGAGTGGGGATCCCAGTGTGTGGGAGGGGATGGGAATGGGGATCCCAGTGTGTGGGAGGGGATGGGAATGCCCAGTGTATGGGAGGGGATGGGAATGGGGATCCCAGTGTGTGGGAGGGGATGGGAATGGGGATCCCAGTGTGTGTGGGAGGGATGGGAAAGGGGATTCCAGCGTGTGAGAGGGGATGGGATGGGGATCCCAGTGTGTGGGAGGGGATGGGAGTGGGGATCCCAGTGTGTGCATGGAGGTATGGGAGTGGGGATCCCAGTGTGTGCGTGGGGGGGGTGGGAATGGGGATCCCAGTGTGTGGGAGGGGATGGGAATGCCCAGTGTGTGGGAGGGGATGGGAGTGGGGATCCCAGTGTGTGCGTGGGGGGGGTGGGAATGGGGATCCCAGTGTGTGGGAGGGGATGGGAATGCCCAGTGTGTGGGAGGGGATGGGAGTGGGGATCCCAGTGTGTGCGTGGGGGGGGGGTGGGGGTGGGAATGGAGATCCCAGTGTGTGGGAGGGGATGGGAAAGGGGATTCCAGCATGTGGGAGGGGATGGGAATGGGGATCCCACTCTGTGGGAGGGGATGGGAATGAGGATCCTAGTGTGTGGGAGGGGATGGGAATGGGGATCCCAGTGTGTGGGAGGGGATGGGAATGGGGATCCCAGTGTGTGCGTGGGTGGGTGGGTGAAGGACCAGGATCCTGCTCTGGGTGAGGGAACAGATACTGCGATCCCACACAGGAATATTAACCATCTGGAATACTGGGATAATAGTAAGGCGCATTGCGGGAGCTTTACTACAAAGAGTGGCTTAAGGAAAGGACCCTTCTTTGGGGCTGGTGTGTGCCATGCTGATGGAGGGCAGGGGTAGGCCTGTCCCCCGATGATTGGGCACCAGCTCACCTGACTCCCATCTTGCAGTCCATGACACAGGGCATGTCGAACTCAGCCAGCAGGTCATCCATCTGGTTGTACTTCTCGCCGTCCTTCTCCACCACGCCGTGGTAGGCAGGGACGAAGGGCTGCAGGACGTCCCGCATCAGGCGCGTCAGGCAGCGCTGTTCACACTCACAGTGCTTCTTCAGGATCTTGCCGTTGGCCCCAGGCTTGAAGCTACCTGCAGGAGGGAGGCAGGTTCACGGGCTGGCACACTCCCACCCTTCCCATCCCGCAGCACGCTCACCGTCAAGGGGTGGGCCAAGTCAGAGAGTCACAGGGCACAGGAGCAGACCCTTCGGCCCACTAGGTCCGTGCAAACCAAATTCCCATCTAAGCAAGTCCCATTTGCCCACCTTCAGAGTCATGGAATACTACAGCACAGAAACACGTCCTCCAGTCAGTGAGGCAACCACTCTCTGGCTTTTCCCGCAAAGCCTATGTCTAATCTAATTTACTACCTCAAGCTGAAGTAACCAAGCTCCAATGCAAGACCTTGCTAAAGTCCATGTAGACAACATTCGTTGCCTTGTCTTCATCAGCTTTCCTGGTACTTCCTCGAAAAACTAAGATTGGTGATACAAGACCTACAACGCAAAAAGCCATATTGACTATCCCTAATCAGTCCTGTCTATCCAAATACTTGTATATACAGTTCCTTGTGATAGCTTCCAAAAACTTACCCAGTACTGATATCAGACTCATCAGCCTATAATTTCCTGGCTTATTCATAGAGCCTTTCTTAAACAGCAGAACAACATTAGCTATCCACCAATCCATTCTGCACTTGCCTCCCACAAGGTCTGAGGAAAGACCTTGTGAAGCCCTGGGGATTTACCCAGCCTAATTTGCGTCAAGACAGCAAACCCCTCTTCCTCTGTAATCTGTATAGGGTCCATGCTTTGCCTCACCTCTATAGGCTCCATGTCCGTCTCCCGAGTAAATACAGATGCAAAAAATCCATTTAAGACCTCCCCATCTCTTTCAGTCCCTTGCCCTTAATATATCTTTAGAATCCTCGGGATTCTCCCTCACTTTGTCTGCTAGAGCAACCTCATACCTTCTTTTAGTCCTCTGAATTTCCTTCTTAGGTGTTTTTTGGCACTTCGTATACTCCTCAATTACCTTATTTGTTCCTGTCTACCTATACCTGCCATGCAAATTCCTTCTTTTTCTTAACCAGGACCTCAATATCGTTTGTAAACCAGGGTTCCCTAAACCTGTTATTCTTGCCTTTTATTCTGACAGGAACATACAAACCCTGTACTCTCAAAATTTCACTTATGAAGGCCTCCCATTTACCAAGTACGTCTTTGCCAGAAAACAATCTGTCCTGATCCTTTCTGATACCATCAAAATTGGCCTTTCTCCAATTTCAACCAATCACAACCTATCCTTTGCCATAATTACCTGCTTTGTATCTCTACCTGCTTTGCCACTGGGCTGCTCCATATCCTATGAGGCCACTCATTTTGGTAGACAAAAGAGAGGCAGAGTATAGTTTTTGTGGTGATAATCTGGGTAGTTCAAATGGACCCGAGTACACACAGCGATAACTAACGTTCAGATGCAGCAAGCAGGAATTGAGTACCTGCTCATGGCCTTTATCATGAGCAGTCTGAATATAGGAGTAAAAGAAATTCTTCACGCAATTACACAGGGTCCTGGAGTACTGTGCATTGTTTTGGCTTCCATCACCAATTTACCTACAGAGGGAGGGCAGTAAAGATTCACTGGACTGGTTACCATATGAGGGGAGATTGAGTAGACTGGGCTGTATTCGTAGAGTCATTGAGCTATACAGCACAGAAAACAGGCCCTTCGGCCCAACACCTTATGCTGACCAAGTTCCTAATTGTCTTTCTCTCATTTGCCTGTATTTGGCCCATATCCCTTTAAACCGGAGCATGAACCTGTACAAATGTGTTTTTTTTAAATGTAATTGTTGATTTATTTATTTTTTCATTGAGATACAGCACAGAATAGGCTCTTCCGGCCCTTTGAGCTATGCTGCCCAGGCATCCAAGATTTAATCCTAACCTGATCACAGGACAATTTACAATGACCAATTAACTTACAAACTGGTACGTCTTTGGACTGTGGGAGGAAACTGGAGCACCTGGAGGAAACCCACGTGGTCTCGGGGAGAACATATAAACTCCTTACAGCAGTGGCGGGAAGTGAATCTGGGTCCTTGGTACTGCAAAGTGTTGTGCTAACCACTACACGACAGTGGCCCCCAATCTATCTGCCTCTTCCACTTCCTCTGGCACCTGTTCCGTATACTCCCCATCCTCTGTGAGAAAATCTTGCTGCTTACACCCCCTCCCCTGCCCTAGGCACAGGACTGTGACCACCCAACTTCTCTATGTCCTTCACAATCTTGTAAATCTCTATAAAACCAATTCTTAGATTCCTTCACTCCAGGCAAAGAGATTCTCAGCTTATCCAGTTTCTCCTTATAGCTCAAGCCACTCAGTCTTGGTAACATCCTCACAAATCTTTTCAGCACCTTCTCTGGTTTAAAGACATCCTTCCCATAGCAGGGTGACCAGAACCGTACAAAATGCTGTAAGTACAGTCTCACCAACAACTTGTACGGCGGTAACATGACATTCCAACTCCTGCACGCAGCGCCCTGAACAATGAAAGCAAGCATACTAATCGCCTTCTTCATACCCCCTCTACCTCTGTCGTCATTTCACTATCGAAGAATGAGAGGAGACCTCGTTGGAATTTGCAAACTTCTATCCAGACCTGACAGGCTGGATGGAGGGAGGATGTTCCCCTGGCCAAGGGTCACTGTTTCAGAATATGAGGTCAGCTGTTCAGGAATAAGATGAGAAATCCCTTCCTGCAGAGAGTAGTGAATCTTTGGGATTTTCTGTCAGAGGGTTGTTGGGAGCCCTGTCACTGAGTTCATTCCATACAAGCTGCTGAATATTATGGAGTCCAGAGGTATGGGGATACGGCTCTGAGGTAGATCAGCCATGACCTTGACGAAGGGTGGAATAGGCTTAAGGGGCCGAAAGGCTTCCTCCTACTACTCTTACACTGTGAGTGGGCACTAATGTGAAGGCATCGTATCACCAGCAGATCCGGAGCTTCGGAGCTTGCAGGCAAGGAATTTCATTGGAACTGGGTGTATCTGACAATAAGCCAATCTAAATCTGAATCTGAATCTGACTCTTGGAACGCTCAGATAATACAAGATAACAGGAGAGCAATTTTAAAGAGACGCGGCAGGCAACTTCTTTACACAGAGGGCAGTGAGTACCTGGAAAGAATTGCCAGAGGAAGTGGTCGAGGTAGGTATAATTGCAACATTTAAGGGTATTTGGATAGGTACGTAGAAGGGAAGGGTTAGGAGGGTTACAGGCTGAATGTGGGAAACTGGGATTAGCAGAGAGAATGTTGTGGTGGGCATGGATCAGTCGGGCCGAAGGATCTGCTTCCATACTGTATGGTTCAGCATGAGAGGACGCAGAAAAAAAGTCACAAGGAGATTACTAGGAGTGGAGGCCCGAATTATCAAGAGAGATTGATTAGGCTGGGCAACACACACAAAATGTCGAATGAACTCAGTAAATCAGGCAGCATCTACGGAGGTTAATAAACTGCTGACATTTCAGGCTGAGACCCTCTACCATGAACGAAACAGTGATTGTTTATTCTGCTCCTTGGATGCTGCCAGACTTGCTGAGTTCCTCCAGCTTTTTGTGCACATTGTAGCTGCAGAACCTCTTGTGCTTTTGAATAGGCTGGGGCGACATTTGATACTAAATTTATAAAATTATGAGAGGCACAGATAGGGTTGAGTGCCTTGGTAGGGTTGCCTAGGGGAGGATTAAGGTGAGAGAGAGGAGGTCTAAAGGCAATCTGAGGGATACATTTCTCATGCAAATAGTTGGTGTCTGGAATGAGCTACCATTGGAGGTGTTGGAGGCAGGAAAAGTAGCAACGTTTTTACACCGTGATTTGGAGAAACATGGTCTCATTTGGTGATATGCATGTATATTGTTAAATGGCAATAAACTTGACTTGAGTCATCTGGAGAGCTACTTGAATGAAGGGGACCTGGAGGGATATGGAACTAATGTGGGATTAGTAAAATGATTGGAATAACATAATGGACCAAATGGCCTGTACAATTCTTTGACAGTAAACTCTCCATTCATACAAGGAGGGGAGAGGCTGGATGTACTTTATACTTTATTGTCACCAAACAATTGATACTAGAACGTACAATCATCACAGCGATATTTAATTCTGCGCTTTCTGCTCCCTGGATTATAAATATTAAATATTAAAAATAGTAAAAATTAGTAAATATTAAACATTTAAATTATAAATCATAAATAGAAAATAGAAAAATGGAAAGTAAGGTAGTGCAAAAAAAACAGAGGGGCAGGTCCGGATATTTGGAAGGTACACTGGTTCATTGTTGACTAGGACGGCCTAAGGTTGTGACAGGGTTCTACCAGTGTAGCGCTGGCACATTAACGAATGCAGACCATTATTCCCACAGCCAGTCAGGGCCTTTCTGTCAGCTTTTAGCTTAATGAGCTGGTGAGTAACTTGCTTGGCGTACTTTCGTTTTCACCCTGCTTCTGAAGGTGCGATCAGGCAACAACTGGGCACGGGAGGGAGATGAGTCAATGTCCACACAAACCACAGCTGTTCCTGCACAGAGATTACAGCATGAGACTGGGATGTTCCCTATTGACCTGGATTGAATTTGGGACAGTGCCCTGGAGCTTTCACGGGCTGAGAGTACAGTCATCAAGCTCCTGACAGCCCCAGGGTTGGTCCTCCAGGTGTCTGGCCTCTGATCTCAGCCCTGGGATTGGTCCTATAGGACTCCAAAATTAGTCCAACTTCTCCCTATAGCTAATACCTCCTAATCCAGGCAGATTAGAGGCTGGACAAACTCTTCGGCACCCTCTCCAAAGCTTCTGCACCCTTCCTGTAACGGGGCGACCAGAATTGCACAGGGTACCTGACTGCGATGAGTCCCCTGCAGGAAGCGGGTACCTACCTGCGTGTCCAGCCAGCTGTATCCATGGATACCGTTTCTTGAAGGACATTACGAATGGAGACCAGTGCACCATGTTTTTGATCTTCCTCCAGGATTTACTCTGGATCAGAGGGAGAATGAGAGAGAGAGAGAAAGGAGGTAAATAGGACTCTTTCCCACTGTTGATGGCTCGTACAGCCTCTACAACCACCTTTCCGATCAACATGCTGCTGGGACAGCAACACCCTGGGCAGTGAAGAAGCAGGCTAGCTCAGATCAGGTTTCCAGTGGTGAAACGATGGGTAGAGCTGGTGAACCCTTTCTTCACCCCATCACAAAGTGCTTAGCCAGACCATGGAGTGGTGAGTCACTGCTTCCTGCCCTTCACTGCGGGCAGTGAAGAGTTGGAAGCAGTGTGCATCCCCCACCTCTTCTCAAAGGATGCTTCTCCTGAGCACATCAGCTCTCCGTGGGCGCTGCAGCTCTGAGGGCACTGGAGGGAATAAATGAGACATGTATTTACTTGATGAAGTTTCCAAATCTGTGGATAACATGGAGGTGGAAGTGAACTATAGTGATCAACCACAAGGAAACTTTACCTGGACAAGTGGGATTGGGGGAATTCAGTGCAGAGTAGTGATGTACGTTAGCAGGAGGAATGGGAGACCAGAGAGGTCAGAGCAAATTGTTCTAAACAGTGTGCTTGTGAGCAGATCCCACAAACATCTGTGCACATTAAAGCGATAGTTAGTAGTACATCTGGGACTTGTAGCGTGCATATGCAGTGTAAAGGAAAAGACACACACACACACACACACTCAGATTTATGAGACACGTCACAGTTCAGACAGAGGATGGGTGAATGATACTTGTTCAGTAGGACAGCAGTGAATGCAGAGAGTGTGTGTCACTGTGACCCAGTTGCTGCCCGTTCTACTGATGTAAACAAGCAGGCTGTTAGATATTGTGAAGGAGATTCGTGAGGAAGCTTCGGGGTTAGGGACTGTGGCCTTTCCCCATGGGGCAGGAAGCTCCCACACTGTACTGTTCTGTGTTGTAATACTGTTTCCCCTGTGGTATGGCATTGGTTTATTCACCGAGATACGGTGAAAAATGTTGGCTGTGTACCAGCCAGTCAGATCATGCCATTCATCTTGTATGGTCTGAATATGAGGTTAGTTGGCTGGTGTGCAGGTGAGGGGTAGCATTGATGGGGATGTAGGGAGAACAGGTCACAGGGGTTGAGCTTTCTCAGTGAAATCAATGGGCTGAACAGTTGCCTTCTGTGTTGTAAGGAAATGCAACTTCCCTTCACGTATGACCTGGCAGAGTCAAGAAATACTGGAGGCTGAGGGTAAGCATTTAAAAGGCTCCAGAGAAAAGAAATGGGCAGCAATGGGGAGAACTAAAGGGTTAATGCTTCCTGTCGATGCTGAACCATTGTTAAGGGAGGTCTATAATCAGCAGAGGCTCACATACCACAGAAGGCAAGGCGGTGGAAAAAGTGACGTCACTGGAACAGGGCCAGGGAGTGGGGTGGCGGCAGGGGGAAGAAGGTGTGTGAGGGGTGGGAGGTGTCCTTTTCTAGCATGGGACTCTCATGTGGTGTGAATCCTGGGACAGCTGGCATGCTGAGGCCCTCTGATCCCCGACCCAGCCCTGCCCCTCCCAACTCTGGGCAGTTCTGGCTTCCACTGCCAGCTGCGCCAGTCTCTCCAGGGGGCTGTGGCTGGAAGCGGAGGTTATTCCGTTACGGAGCTGACGCCAGATCCACTGCTGCTAAAAATAAACGAGGCTCAGAGACTTTTAAAGGAATACAGCAGGAAGAGAAACAGGAATAAAAGCAGAAAGTACTTGTCTGGATGGTAGCTGTGCACTCTGACCTAAATTTGACCCTCACTGACTCCCCCACCCTCAGCCTCAGTGACCTCAATCGTACACCCACTGACTCCCATATGACCATCTCTGACCCCACTGAATCCCTCACTGAACACCCCACCCTGAGCCTCAAAACCCGAATAAACCTCACTAATCACCAGTTCTGACCCTCAGTGATCCCCTTTGTGACTCTCTCTTATCTACATCCCTCATGATTTTATAAGCCTCTGTAAGGTAACCCCACAATCTCCACAGTCCCTGCTTAATTGCCCTCCCTTTAAAATGCAAGCCCCCCAGTCCTGGCTACATCCTGATAAATCTTTTCAGCACCTTCTCCAGTGTATTAACATCTTTTCTATAACCTGGTGACCAGAACTTCATGCAATGCTGTGTGTCTGCTCTGCAGACTGGAAACTGAACCAATGTCCTCCTTCTTGTAAATACAACTCTCTCATTTCTTGGTGAGGACAAGAAAATCTGCAGAGGCTGGAAATCCAAGTAACGCACACAGAATGCTGGAGGAACTCAGCAGGCCAGGCAGCACCTATGGAGAGGAGTACAGTCGACATTTTGGGCCAAGATTCCTGATGAAGGTTTCAACCTGAAACGTCAACTGTGCTCTTTTCCATAGATGCTGCCTGGTCTGTTGAGTTCCTTCAGCATTTTGTGTTTGTCACTTCTTGCTGAGCTGTTCTCCAAACTCAGGGGCACCTGCTCTTTGCATCCTCTGTGTGTGATTCCCAGGGTCACCTCTGACCCTCTGCCCCTTGCCCTTACTGACTGCACTTACATACACACACACGCAAACAAACGTTGGACAAATACACACTTGTGCAAGCACAGAGAAACCCTAACAAATACATATAGTATATACAGAGGTGTGTGTGTGTGTGTGTGTGTGCGCACGTGCCAGGCCTGGGATTGTACACAGCAGAGTGAACCAGAGTCAGACAGGGCCACCACTTACTTCAGGCAGTGCAAGAGGAAGGAACAGGTTCTGGTGATCTCCACTGAAAATGGAACTTCCGGGAGATTTAATCCTGCCAAATAGGCCACAGGAAAGCAGCTTGTTAAAGGTCAGGCAAGACTGAACAGGTCCCTGGGCCTCGACAACAGATCACAGGCACAGAGAAATCAAACAAACTGCCAACAATATAAGTCAGAAATAAAGGCAGCAAATGCTGGGGACACACAGCAGGTCAGGAAGCGTCTGTGCACAGAGCCACAGAGACAATGTTTCAGAGTGAAAACGCTTGTCAAAAATGGATCAGTGGGAAGACAAGTAACAAAGGGGTTGGAAAAATTCGGGAGGAAAATGGGGTATGTCTAGTGGTGAGACCAGGATTGGTCTCCATAGTTACGTCAGGATGTTATTCATTAGAAGCAAACTGCACAGCAGCCATTCACCTAGGATGATCCGACAGCAGCTCCCAAGCCCACCGCCTTTAGCGCCAGGGACAAGGGGGCAGCAGGTGCCGTTGAACACCGCCACCTACAGGTCCCACACCATCCTGACCTGGAAATATATCAATGGAGCAGGAATTCCAAAGGAACATTACAAATGACTTGCCACCTCATGAATAGTCCAAAGAAGCGTCAAAACTGAGAACATTTCAGCCTTCTCAGAAATAATCTAATGATTACATGCTCTCATTTTCAACTACAGCATAAAAGGAGTCTCTCTGCTCTATCAGATTGGTGACAACTCTATAAGGGACTAACCCTGTCGATCCTGAGAGCCCTGTAGATAGTTATTCAGCACCCTTTTTAAACCTGCCTCATTACTCCTGTTGGCAGTGTCTGCCAGACCCTAACCAGCTGTCTGAGAAAACTTTCCCTCAGACAATTTTAGTTAGAGTTATGGAGACTTATAGTACAACAGCAGGTGCTTTGGAACAACTGGTCCATGCTGAACAAAATCCTGTTTAAGATAGTCCGTTTCCCCATGTTTGACACATATCCCTATAAACATTTCCTATCCAGGTACCTGTCCAAGTACCCTTTTGAATGCTGTTAATGTACCTGCACCAAACACTCCCTCTGGCAGCTCTTTCTATACATATATGACTCACAGTCTGAACAAACGTGTCCCTCAGGTTCCTATTAAATTTTTTCACTCCGCCTTAAACCTTTGCCCTCTAGTTCTTGATTCCCCAACCCTGGAACAATGACTGTGTGCATTCACCCTGTGTATGCCCCTCATCAGCTTATACACGTTTTGGTCAGGGTTTATGAGGTTGAGTCCTGCTTGAGAGGCTTTGGTGGCTTTACAACCTGGTGGTTGACCATAATTCTACCTCGGACTGTACTTCCTTCAACTTGAATGAATGACATTATGATTTTTTTTGTTTATTTTGACCTTTCGGAATAATTTCTGATAATTTAAATTGATGTAATTTAGGCATGTAAAGTACTGCATCAGAGCTGCATAAACATAACTTTCATGGAATTTGTGCCCTGGGTTTGAATGTCCGTGGATATTTGTACCCTGGGTATGAATGTCTGTGGGTATTTGTACCCTGGGTTTGAATGTGTGGGTATTTGTACCCTGGGTTTGAATGTCTGTTAGTATTTGTAGTCCGGGTTTGAATGCTTGTGGGCATTTGTACCCTGGGTTTGAACGTCTGTGGGTATTTGTACCCTGGGTTTGAAATTCCGTGGGCATTTGTACCCTGGGTTTGAATGCTTGTGGGCATTTGTATCCTGAGTTTGAACGTCTGTGGGTATTTGTACCCTGGGTTTGAATGTCTGTGGGTATTTGTACTCTGGGTTTGAATGTCTGTGGGTATTTGTACGTTCGGTATGAATACCTGTGAGCCACATATCCCATGACAATGCTGGCTTCACCCTATCCTTATCAGAGACTTTCCTTTCTCAAACCATCCCTTTCCCACTTTCCTTGAAATTAACTCCCGGTTTTGATGAAGGATCTCTAACCTGAAGCATTGTCTGTGCTCCTCTCTCTCTTTTGCTGCTGCCTGACCTGCTGAATGTTTCCAGAATTTTCCGTTATCACCGACACTTGGCCTGGCCCAGCCACATAGATGCTATGGCCATGAAATCTCATTGACGTCTCTACTCTGAAGAATTTGGAAGGTCAGCATGTCCCTGCGCACCTGTGTCAATTCTTACCGATAACCCATGAGAACATCCTGTCCGGATGCATCATAGCTTGCTATGGGAACTGCGCTGCTTGCGAGTGCAATAAATTGCAGACAGCTCTGACCGTAGCCCAGTCCATCACACAAACAGCCTTCTCGCCGTTGACTCTATCTATACCTCCTGCTGCTTCAGGGAAGCAGCCAACATAATCAAGTACCCCACTCTCCCCCAGTCATTCTTTCTTCTCCCCCTCCTTGTTAGAAGATACAAAAACTTGACAATACACACCACTAGGCTCAAGCACAGCTTTGATCCCCCTTTTATCAGACTTCTGAACACACGGCTCACTGCTAAAGATGAACTGCTGATATTCTGTTCTACCTCTGCACTTTCTTGTCCATCTGCAATGCACTTTCTCTGTAATTGTAACAATATACTCTGCATTCTGCTTCCCTTCTGTACAACCTCGATGTACTGATGTATGAAGTGATCTGTCTGGATAACGTGCAAAAAGCTTTTCACTGTATCACGAACATTTGCCAATAACCAACCCATAACCAACTCCAAACTCTTGCCAGGCAAACAGAGAGCAAGACTCAAGAATGCGCTCAAAGCTTCCACGAAGAAAGGCAACATCCCCTGTGGATCTTTGGACCATGGTAACTCGGAGCGGAGGAAGGGCATTGGGATAGTAATGAGGTGACATTGGCCCATGAATTGTGCTCGGTGTCTATGATGGAAGGCATGCACCTCCTCCCAAACTCCTCAACTGCCTGTCCTGTCAGACACTCCCTGTCCCATCTGTGCCCCACATTGAGCTCATTAACAGACACTATGACAGGTACACAGATAGGCAAGTTTTAGACCAAACACAGTCCTATGGGACTAGCTTGGGTGGCCGTCATGGTCAGCAAGTTTCCACACTCTAATTTCTGTGACTCTATTGGCCACCTTGGAAATGGAATGGAATCAAGTTCATAAGATACAGGAGCAGAATTAGGCCATTCAGCCCATCGAGTCTACTCCACCATTCCATCATGACTGAACCACATCCCACTCAACCCATACACCTGTCTTCTCGCCATATCCTTTGATGCCCTGATCAACCAGAAAACGGTCAACTTCCACCTTAAATATACCCACGGACTTGGTCTCCACCACAGTCTGTGGCAGAGCATTCCATAGATTTACTACTCTTGGTTCCGAGGCACAGCCCAAGGAGAAGGGAAAGGGATCGAGGAATCTCCCATTCCAAGTCCCGAGTGCGGACCCCTCACAAATGACACCTGCCAAGATAACAGGGGCAGTTCCTTAAATTGAGAGATTTGTGTGTGACCATGAGCTGACGCGTATGAAAAACTGGAGTTTTAAAAATACTTGAGAAGGGACTTCCTCTGGTCTGCAAGTGTAAACAGTGGTCATGTGGTAAGCAGGCAGCGATGAAGTGACACAGTTGGGTGAGCAGGAAGCTCCCTTGCAAAAGTCCGGAAGTGCTGGTGATTACTCTATGTGGCCATATACTCTTTATCTCAAGTCACATGGTACAGCCCCTTCAACCATAGTGAATTCTGCTTCCTTGCGGTGGACAAGCAGAAAGAGACTTCATCCTCTAGGTTCTGGGTCCTGAGGGTTCAGAAGTGTGAGTTACCACAGCTCCCCACCCAGCATCCAGTCTGCCTACTGCTGGTTTCTTGTGTAGCCTTACCTCATGGCTCATACGTCAACCTAAGGTTTAACCTCTCTTCTGGGCCCAGCCTGAGATTTCACTTCAAAGGACAGCATCTTCGATGAGGTGTGGGGTTAATTCATGCAATTGGCCAGAATATCCCAGTTCAATCCTTCAGCTGCTCCTTTTCTGCCACCCTGTCCAATACTTCCATCCCACTCCCCCTCAGCGACGTTCTCCTTGGCAACATGCCAGACAGGGGAAGGTGAAGAGCCTTTCTGTCTGCTGCAGGCTACTGTGTCAGAGTAGTCTTTCTACCGGGTTGTCGGACATCAATTCAACTGTAACTTCAAAGGGAAGACGTGCAGAGCCATGGAAATATCACAGAAGTGTGAAGCTATTTGTGGTGTCTATAAAAGAGCTGGCACACATATAATAAGTTGAATGGGCTCCTTCTGTGCTCTACTGGGGGTGGGGGCACGCGCGGGGTAGAACCAGCAAATGGTCATTCCAGTGGAACAGCTAATCAACTCACTGACTGTCAGGGACTTGGGTTCAATCCTGACCGTGTTTGCTGTCTGTGTGGAGGTTGCAGTTCCCTTTCTGACTGTGTGGGTTCCCTCCCACACCTCACTGACGTGCAGGTTTGTGGGTTAATTAGTTATTAGTTGCTGTGTGTGTGTGTGTGTGTGTGTGTGTGTGTGTGTGTGTGTGTGATGGAGAGAATCGGGGGGTGGGGGAGAGAATAAAATGGGATCTGTCTAAATCTTGGATCCATGGCCCCCTCAGTTAATGGTGAGGGTCCATGGCATAGAATGATTGTGAACCTCAGCTCTAAATGTTGACTGGCATGGACTCGTAGGTTTGAAGGGCCTGATTTCTCTCTCCATGTCATTGTCATATAGCACAGAAACAGGCCATTCAACACACTATGTTGATGCCAGCCATCCAGTACCCTTCTGAACTAATCTGATTTTACTGTATTTGGTCTTTGGCTTTCTCTGCCTTGAGGTTCCCTTTCCCTTCAACTATCTTCTGAGAGAAGAATCGGGAACTTAAAAATCCAGACATCAGGACTCAAGAACAGCTTCTTCCCCACTGCTATTAGACTCCGGAACTGATCATCTCAGTTACATCCCCTTCCCAGTTCTCAAAGCCTTAATTCCACCCTCTCTGGGTTACCCCACTATTGTCACTTTACCACTGTCTTTTGCTCTATTTCAGGTTGCACAACAGCCTTTGCACCGTTCTGTTGTTTTGTATTCTGCGGTGTGTTTCTTTTGCATTTATTTTCATCATCTACACTGCTTAGTCTCTGACCTTCAGGCAAGGAAGGAATTTCATTGCACCCTGCTGTATATGGCTATAAACTAATTTGAAAACTCACCTAGATGTAGCATCAAGTAAGAGCATTAAAAATTGAGCAGCTGGTGAAACCTTACTCTCTGCAAGTTGGCTCTCTGACACAAACTACTAGACTAGCGGGTTATTCACTGTGAGAGGGAGAGGATGTCACAGAAACCCTTGTTTACTTAACCTCCGCTAACCACCTTGTAAACCTTCAGTCACTGTGCATTTCTGAAAGGCAGCCACTGCAACAGTGTGGTTACTACACTTAGCTTTTGTTTCCGAGGCAGGAGACAAAGCATTTGACAATTGGGGTTTCTGTACTTTTAGTTTTCACTCAGTCCTCAGCCATGAAGTTTATATTGCCTGTGATTAGGAAAGTAATTTAAAACTATTTTCTTCCCATTTTTCAAATTGACCTGATCGGCACGAATGGAAATAGGGCCTTACAACTGTTAATTATCGTTTAATCTTCTGTACACAGCACAGGGACTGTGTCTCAGCTTAGGCCAGAAAGGATATGCTGAGCCTCCTGATAACAGACAAAAAGAGAGAACATATTTCCCCAGCCCAGCTTCTTGGAGACTTTAAGGCTTCATCAGACAAGTTCCGCTCCTCTGAGGGTAGATTCTTTCAGCCTGGTTCAAGTGCCAAACCTTACCCTGCTCCTCTGAGGGCAGATTATCTCAGCCTGGTTCAAGTGCCAGTCCTTCTGTTAAATGTTCTTTTCACTGCAGTCCACGGATAATAACCTCAGCACAATCCCCAGACTCTTCCATTTTATATCTTTCTAGAAAACCCTCGCCTTCCAACAAAATTCTCAGCCCAGTTGCTTCTCCATCTGGGATCCTACTCCACATCCATCAGTCACTGAGGTTCTAGTACGACTACCGGCTGAAGGAAGCTGTTCCCTCTCTCAGCCCTCCTCTCCCCTCAGACACAGCATAGGAACAGGCCCTTTGGCCCAGCACATCTGTGCTGACCATGATGTCAAATTAAACTGAATCCCTGTATATAATCCATTCCCTGAACATTCAGCCTCTTAAACACCAGTCAGATCTGCCTCCACTACCACCCCTGCTAGACCATTCCGCTCTGTGTAAAACAAATCTCCCCTTTAAACATCTCATCTCTCAACATAAAGCTATACGTACTCTGTAGTATTTGACATTTATACCCTGGGAAAAAGATTCTTGCTGTCTATCTATGCCTTTCATAGATTTATAAACCTGTATCTGCTCTCTCCTCAGCCTCTGACATTCCAGGGGAAACAAGTCAAGTTTGTCCAACTTCTCCCTGTAACTAATACTCTCCAGTCCATTCTGGAGAACCTCTTCTGCACCCGCTCCAAAGCTTCCACATTCTGTAATGGGTGCCCAGAACTGCACACAGAAAAGTACATTGGCATATTTACTGCAGGAATCAGGCGATAAGCCAGGAAATGATGTGAGGGAGAAGGTCGACCATGAGTGTTTTGTTTAACAGAGCTGGCACGAGGGGCCAAATGGCTGACCCCTGTTCCGAGTTCTCATGTTCTTTGCACTATTGATAAATAGTGAGGAAATGGCAGGACTGAGGGTGTAAAACCTGCTCTGGCTCTGGGTCTACCAGCATGTTGCTTGTGGTGTCAGGAGGAGTTGGACAAACTTGGGTTGTTTTCTCTGAGGGGAGACCTGACATAAGTTTATACAATTATGAGAGTCACTGATAGTTGGAATCTTTTTCCCAAGGTGGAATTTTCAAGTACTAGAGGACATGGTGAGAGGGGGAATGTTTAAAGGATATGTGCGGAGCATCATTTTTACACAGAGAGTGGTGGGAGCCTGGAATGTGTTACCGGGGTGATGGTGGAGACAAATATGATGGAGGCATTTGAAGATAAGCATATGAATGGAGGTATATGGATTTTGTGTATGCAGAAAAGTTTAGTTAGGGATTTAATTACCAGTTTAATTAGTTCAGCACGATATCCTGTGTCAAAGCGCCTGTGTTGTACTGTTGAATGTTCTTGTGAAGAATGAAGCCCTTGGAGAAATGAAAATTCTGCTTTCTCTCAGGTGAGAACACCATGGAATCAACTCTTCCAGCCTCTCCTCAACCACCAGTGTCGTTGCCCCAGAATGGGGACTCAGCTGCTTCCTCCACAAGGTCAGAGAGCTGACTGGGAGCAGCCCATGGGAGAGAGCCTGGAAGAAGATCCCTATGTCGCAGATATACCTCCATCAATGGCAACATCTTATTGAATCAGTAGGTGCTTGATTTAACCCCTCACTGCTACCCCCACCAACCCAGCGCAAACTTGTTGGTCTACCACAATTCCCACAATACTGACCGACGGGAAGCACTCCCACCTCCCGCACTCTCCGATCACAGTCAGCCGTATTACTCAGGCACACCTAGGGCTTGCCAGTGGTCTAATATGTTCAAGAGCCAGGCTCACAATCCACTATTAGCTGCAATTCTTGGTTCCCACATCAGAGGATGAATGTGGAGGCATTGGAGAGGGTGCAGCAGATAAATATTAAATTGCTGCCTCGATTAGAGAGTGTGACTTACAAAGAGAGATTGAACAAAATTGATTCTCTGGCGTGTCAGAGGTTGAGGCCAACCTGGTAGAAGTGTGTAAGATTATGATAGGCTTAGGTAAGGTGTTTTAGTGTTTGTGTGTGTGCGTGTGCGTGTGTGATATCTGAGTATTATTATGCATATTGTATGGCGATTATGTGTACGTGTGCTCTATTCCTGTAATATTGTGAGCTGCATCATGTATCAGTGCGTACGTTGTATCTGTGTGTTAGTGTGTGTGCTGTCTCAGTGTGTAGTGTGTGTGTTGTCTCAGAGTGTTAGTGTGTGTTGTCTCAGTGTCTTCGTGTGTGTTGTCTCAGTGTGTTAGTGTGTGTTGTCAAAGTGTGTTAGTGTGTGTTGTCAGTGTGTTCATATGTATGTTGTCCCAGTGTGTTCATATGTATGTTGTCCCAGTGTGTTAGTGTGTGTGTTGTCTCAGTGTGTTAGTGTGTGTTGTCAAAGTGTGTTAGTGTGTGTTGTCAGTGTGTTCATATGTATGTTGTCCCAGTGTGTTAGTGTGTGTGTTGTCTCAGTGTGTAGTGGGTGTTGTCAAAGTGTGTTAGTGTGTGTTGTCCCAGAGTGTTAGTGTGTGTGTTAGTGTGTGTTGTCACAATGTTTTAGTGTGTGTGTTGTCACAGGGTGTTAGTGTGTGTGTTGTCCCAGAATGCTAGTGTGTGTGTTGTCTCAGAGTGTTAGTGTGTTGTCTCAGTGTGTTAGTGTGTGTGTTGTCTCAGTGTGTTAGTGTGTGTTGTCTCAGTGTGTTAGTGTGTGTTGTCACAGTGTGTTGTCTCAGTGTGTTAGTGTGTTGTCTCAGTGTGTTAGTGTGTGTTGTCTCAGTGTGTTGATGTGTGTTGTCAGTGTGTTAGTGTGTGCTGTCTCAGAGTGTTAGTGTGTGTTGTCACAGTGTGTTGTCTCAGTGTGTTAGTGTGTGTTGTCTCAGTGTGTTGATGTGTGTTGTCAGTGTGTTAGTGTGTGCTGTCTCAGAGTGTTAGTGTGTGTTGTCACAGTGTGTTAGTGTGTGTTTTCAAAGTGTGTTGATGTGTGTTGTCACAGTGTGTTAGTGTGTTGTCTCAGTGCGTTAGTGTGTGTTGTCTCACTGTGTT
This sequence comes from Mobula birostris, assembly GCF_030028105.1. Classification (NCBI taxonomy): domain Eukaryota; kingdom Metazoa; phylum Chordata; class Chondrichthyes; order Myliobatiformes; family Myliobatidae; genus Mobula; species Mobula birostris. Next base: position 130,179,305 of record NC_092371.1, read on the forward strand.
AGTGTGTGTTGTCCCAGAGTTTTAGTGTGTGTGTTGTCTCAGTGTGTTAGTGTGTGGTGTCAGTGTGATGGTGTGTGTTGTCCCAGAGTGTTAGCGTGTGTTGTCTCAGTGCGTTAGTGTGTGTTGTCTCACTGTGTTAGTGTGTGTTGTCCCAGAGTTTTAGTGTGTGTTGTCTCAGTGTGTTAGTGTGTGGTGTCAGTGTGATGGTGTGTGTTGTCTCAGTGTGTTGGTGTGTGTTGTCTCAGTTTTAGTGTGTGTTGTGTGTGTGTGTTATCTGAGGGTGTTAGTGTGTGCTGTATTAGTGTATCACACTGGTTGTTGAGTCAGTGCATTAGTGTGTGCTGTGTACAGTATAAGTGTGTTTGTGTGTTGTGTTAGTGTGTGTGCACTCTGCAATTGTGGCATTCTACTTATGGGAAACAGTGGTAACAGGTGCCATGTCTGGTCTGTAAGTGTGATATGAGATGCAGTTTCCATTACCCTCTCATTCGGGGAGAGACTTTCCATCAGTCGGTTTGTCCATTTCCTGCCAGAGTATGATCTCAGCTGTGGCCACAAAGCAACCTATTAAATTCAGCCTTGGCCCTACATCTGACCAGCCCTGAGTCCCTGCCCAATTAGCTGTCAGAGGTCAGAGGTCACAGGTCACAAACTCAAAGATGAGAGGCTCCTCAGCTCCTCGAGCCCATGCTAGCTCTGCAAATAGTACACCCCTCTTGCTCTCGACCCACAGCTGTTGATCCAATTGTCCACTAATCTTCTTGCAGGTTGTCTGCTCCAGACCAGAGCTCAGCAAACACTCTGATAAAATCCCTCCCTTCCTTTGTTTCAGATTGATACAAATCTGAGTCTCGTGGTTATTAATATTTCTGATGGTAAACCTCCACCGTTACTCACTCTGCCTCATTTTCAAAGATTCTGTCAAACTCGGTGAATGGGGAATCCTCTGCCCCCGTCACTTCCCTCCCACCCTGCATCTTGAGGAGGGATACAGTTTCCTAGATATCCTGGTATCCATCCCTCACAAAGTCAGCCCTTCCCAGTTGCTCCTGACCAGGAACACAAGTTTCAAAGAATGAACTGCCAGAGGTATTGGGTTCCAGAGCCACTGAGCCCTGCTGTCGAGGCAGGTGTGTCCACCTACTGCCAATGGAAAATGTCAAGACCTCAAGAATGGAGGCCGGAAATCTGGAGTGAGGGTTACCACTGAACATTGAGCAGCAGTTCAAGGGAGGTTACTTCAAGTGCTTTCAAATTCAGTGAAAAAAAAATAATGTGTGTAACCAAGGGAAATGAGGTTCTGACAAAACACTAGAGACAGCGACTTTTATCACTGCTTTTAACTACCCCAGCAGAACAATTACTCAACCAGCTTGGCAATCAACGTGACTGTCCAGATCAGGGGGCCACATGCTGCCTGGGAAATGAGAGACAAATGGGATGGAAACGTGGGAGACAGAGGCTGGAAAAGGCTATTCAGCTCAGCAGGTCTACTGCAATACTGATGCCCTATATTGATACCATGTTCCACTCTCTCTCCATATTCTTTGCTGCCTTTTGTGTTCAAAAAACTTGATTTACCTTTTTCTTAAATATGGAATTGTACAGCACATAAATAGGGTCTTCGGCCAACAAATCAACACCAGTCATTAACACTTACTTACTCTAATGTCATTTTATTCGAGCCATGAAGTCATACAGAATGGAAAAATGTTCCTTAGCCCAACCTGTTGATGCCGACCAAGATGCCCACTCATCTAATCTTACTTGCCCATGATTGGTCCATATCCCTATGAACCTTCCCTATCCTGTACCTGTCCAAATATCTTGTAATTTGCCGTTATTATACCTGCCTCAACCCACATTCTGCACACGTTCCCATCCACTCCTCTCACCTTCATAATTTACAGTGGCCTATTAATTTACAGACTCCCATGTCTTTGAGGTGTGGGAGGAGAGCAGCCAGGGGAAATCCTCGTGGTCACAGGGAGAATGTGTAAACTCTACATAGACAGCACCTGAGGTCAGGATCAAAGTCAGGTCATTGGAACTGTACCTGTACCATCCTGAACATACTCAGTTCCCTGGTCTAAACACATTCTGTGGTGAGTTACTTAGTTAGCTACTGCCTGATACGCTGCTGGTACTTAGGGAAGCAATCTGTGGTAGAACATTCCAAATATTCTGCTGTCCAAACCTTTGGTTGAGTCACATTGGAAAACTGTGTGCAGATCTGCACCCACCGCATCCCCCCCACCCCATTACAGGAAGGATATGGAGGTCTTTGAGAAGAGGTTCACCAGGATGTTGCCTGGATTAGAGAGTATTAGCTGCAAGAAGAGGTTGGACGAATTTCAGTTGTTTTCTCTGAAGTACTTAAGGCTGAGATGAGACCCAATAGAAGTTTATAAAGTTACGAGAGGCACAGAGAGGGTACACGGTGAGAATTTTTCTCTCAGCGGAGAAACGTCAAATGCTGGAAGGCACAAATTTAAGGTGGGACTTGGAAGAGTGGAGTAGGTTCGGCATACAGGGTATGGTGGGTGTCTGGAATGCATTGCCAGGGGAGCTGCACAGACAGGCACCTCCCAGTCTCCACCCAGCTAACAGGAGTGACCTGCCACTCATTTCCAACGCATCACCTGCAGCCTATTTGAACCCAACTCATCCACAGTCCTTATTCACTCATTCGAACCAGCTGGCCTCAACCAGTTACTTCTAGCCTTCAGCTACCTTGTTGCTTTAAGCACCTGTTCTCTCTTATTTTGTGGCCCCTTGTGGCTTGTTATTTTGCAGTTTATAATTAAAGTTATCACTCACCGCTAAATTGTCTCTGCTACTCTACATTTGGATCAAGCCTCCTCTACATTTCCTGACAATATGATAGAATCAGAATCAGGTCTATTATCACTGACATACAGTCTGTTGTGAAATTTGTGCTCTGTTGGCAGCATTACAGTGCAAAACACCCAAAATTACTAAATTGCAATAAAGACATGCAAAAGAGAAATAGCGAGAAAGTGTTCATGGGTGCATGGATCATTCAGAAATCAGATGGCTTTGGGGGAGAAGCTGTTCCTAAAACGATGAGTTTAAGTGTGGATTGCAACACTTGAGAGACATTCAGACAGACACATGAGCAGGCAGAGAATGGAAGGGTATGGGTTACATGAGCAGGCAGATGTGCAGTTGGCATCATAGTTGGCACAGTACAGGAATAAGCTGAAGGGCTGTTCTATGTTCTGTATTTATCAACCTCTGAGCCAAGGAATTTCACTACACCTCAGTGCTTAACGTCACAATATGTTAGTTCCAGACACTCCAGCCAGAAGAAACATCCTCCTCACATCCCATCTGTATAAACACTGTCAATATTTTGTAACTTTCAATTCGATCTCCTCTCATTTGTCTAAACTCTAGTGAGTACAAACTTAGCCAACCTAACAGAGCAGTCCTATATCCCAGACATCAGGATTACAGAAACACAAATCAACGTGAAGTAAACACACAGATCCAAGTCATAAAAAAGACAAAACAAGAGCTCTTATTTCCCTTTTGAGTGACTTTAAATTGTCAAAGAACAGCTGCAAAGCATGAGCGATTTCAGCTCTGGAGATACTTCACTTTTGGGATTACTGCGATGGCAGATTTTGGTTCTGGGGTTACTGAGGATGGGGTTTCAGTTCTGGATATGTGTGATTTAAGTTCTGGTGTTACTGAGGGGCTGAGTAGATTGGGAGAAGATTGAGAGAAATGGAAGTCGAAAATTGTGGCCAAATATTAGGAAGGCAATAGAAGGAAGCTATCTTCAGAGAGCAGCTCTGATCTGGATCTCTCCACCAGTCCGGACCATCAATGGGGCATTATATGGGCAGTTAAGAGAAAACAGAAATAGAAGCTTGCCATTTGGCTGCTCAGGCCTGCCGCCCCACCATTCTTATGACCTTGGTTAATATACGCCAGGCCTCAACTCCTCTTTATAGTGGATCCCTCAACTTCCTGATCTTTCAAAAAGTTATTTTCTTCCTTTTTATAAATCACCAGTGATTTAATCTCTATGCTAGAAAGTCCTGCAGAATCACTACCCAGAGAATAGTTTGTAGAGCAGTAGGGTGAAAGCAGGGGAATTGTACTAAGATGAAGCAGGTAATGCTGGAAACACTCAGTGGGTCAGATAGCATTTGTGGAGAGAGAAACAGTTGTTTTTCCTCCTTTCCCAGTTCTAGGGAAAGGTCTTTGACCTGAAATACTAACTCTGTTTCTCTACGCACAATGGGCCAAGTGTCTTATGGTCTAAATCAAAATGTCTGACATTCTTTCCTGCAAACAGCAGATCCAGGTTCAAAGTAAATTTATTATCAAAGTACATATACGTCACCATGTAGTACCCAAAGGTCAATTTTCTTGCAGGCATTCACAGTAAATACAAAAAAAACCACAATGGAATCCATGAAAAAACATACACACAACAGAGATAGACAAACAGCCAGTGTGGAAAAGACAACAAACTCTGCAAATACAAAATTAAAATAAAATAAATACATAAACAATAAATAGAGAACACAAGATGCTGAGTCCATAGGTTGTGGAATCAATTCAGTGTTGGGATGAGTTAAGTGATCCCTTCTGGTTCAAGGGCCTGATGACTGAGGGATAATAACTATCCCTGAACCTGGTAGTGTGGGACTCGAGGCTCCTGTACCCTCTTCTGATGGCAGCAGTGAGAAGAGAGCATGGCCTGGATGGTGGGTGTCCTTGATGATGGATGCTGCTTTCCTGTGACAGTGCTCCTGGTAAATATGCTCAATGTTGAGGAGAGCTTTTCCTGTGATGGATGGGACAGTATCCAATTCTTTTTGTATGTTTTTTCTTTCCATTCAAGGACATTGGTGTTTCCAAACCAGACCGTGATGCAACCAGTCAGTGTACTCTCCACTGTGCAGCTATCAAAGTTTGTCAAAGTTTTAGATGACATGCCAAATGCACAAACTTCTAAAAAAGTAGAGGTGGTGTTGCTGTTCTTTGTCATGGCAGCAAAATGCTGGACCCAAGACAGATCCTCTGATCACCTCAACAGGTCTACGGCTATCCATGGCTCTTCACACAGCCTTAGATCACGTGGACAATACAAATACCTATGTCAGGCTGCTGTTCATCGACTATAACTCAGCATTTATCACCATCATTCCTCCAGTCCTGATCGATAAGCTACAGAGCCTGGGTGGCTGTACCTCCCTCTGCAATTGGATACTCGACTTCCTAACTGGAAGGTCACAATCTGTGCAGATTGGTAATACAGTAATATCTCTTCCTCACTGACAATCAACAATGGTGCACCTCAGGGATGTGTGCTTAGCCAACTGCTCTACTCTCTCTATACCCATGACTCTGTGGCTAGGTATAGCTTAAATATCATCTATAAATTTGCTGTTGATACAACATTGTTGTCAGAATTTCAGATGGAGACGAGAGGGCGTACAGGAGCGAGTTGAGTGGAGTCACAACTACAACCTAGCACTCAACGTCCAAATGACCAAAGAGCTGATTGTGGACTTCAGAAAGGGTAGGATGAGGGAACATGACCAATCCTCATAGAGAGGTCAGAAGTGGAGAGAGTGAGCAATTTCAAGTTCCTGGGTGTCAAGAACTCTGAAGATCTAACCTGGATGCAACATTTCAATGCAGCTAAATTTCATTAGGAGTTTGAGGAGATTTGGTTTGTCACCTAAAACACTCGAAAACTCCTGCAGATGTACTGTGGAGAGCATTCTGACAGGCTGCATCACTGTCTGGTATGGGGTGCTCTGCACAGGTTAGAAAGAAGTTACAGAAAGTTGTAGAATTAGTCAGCTCTGTCTTGGGTGCTAGCATCTGTAGTGTCCAAGACATCTTCAGGGAGTGGTGTCTCAGTAAAGGCAGTGTCTATTATTAAGGACCCCCATCACCCAGGACATGCCCTCTTCTCATTGTTACTGTCAGGAGGGAGGTACAGAAGCCTGAAGGCACACACTCAGTGATTCAGGAACAGCTTCTTCCCCTCTGCCATCCAATTCCTAAATGGACATTGAAACCGTGGACACTACCTCACTTTTATTATTTCAGTTTTTGCACTATTTAATATACACTCATTTAAAATGAATAAGCTCTTCTCGGGCTCCTGTCGGGTACAGGTATTGATTTTATCCGATGTTTCGATGACAGACTCTGCCACCTTCATCAGGGATGATGGCTGGACATGTCTAGTCTGGTAGTATTTATACTTCCGTCAGGGTGTATATACTTACTGTAATTGATTTATTTTTTCTCTTTTCTATATTATGTATTGCATTGTACTGCTGCTGCTGAGATAACAAATTTCACGACATGTGCCAGTGATGCTAAACCTGATTCTGATTCTGAAATGATAACCCCAAGGAATTTAAAGTTGCTGACTCTCTCCACTTCTGATCGCCCGATGAGGACTGGTGCATTGACCTCCTGTAGTCAATTATCAACTTCTTTGGTTTTGTTGACACTGAGTGAGATGTTATTCTTGTGGCATCATCAAGACAGATTTTCAATTTCCCTGCTATGTACTGATTTGTCACCACCTTTGATTCAACCCACAGCAATGGTGTTGTCAGCAAACATAAATATGGCATTGGAGCTGAACTTAGCTACACAGTTGTAAGTGTAAAGTGGAGTTGAGATGTTTCAGCACCAACCTCTCAAAACATTTCATCACAGTAGATGGAAGTGCTACTGGATGGTAGTCATTGAGGCAGGTTACCCTGGGCACTGGTATAATTGAAGCCTGCTTGAAGCAGATGGGTGCCTCATACTGCTGAAGCGAGAGGGTTAAAGATCTCAGTGATCAGTTGATCAGCACAGGTCTTTAGTACTCAGCCAGGTACCTTGTGTGGGTCAAATATTTTCCTGTGGGTTTACCTTCCCTTAGGAGACTCTCATGTCAGCCTCAGAGACTGAAATCACAGGGTCATTGGGGGTGGTGGGAGTTCATGAAGGTGCTACATGTTTGGTCAGTTTCCTTGCTCTCTCCACTTTAAGTAATTGTTCTTTCTTATCAGTCTTAAGTGTTTTTGATGCCTTTCATTACAAAACTGTGGAAGTAGTTACCAGATTGAGTGATTTTTGAGTGTTTTCCAAATTATGGACAAAATCAACTTGAGGCTATCTGTCAACGAGAACCCATTCATTCCCCCAGGATGGCCTTCACTCAGTGCCGAGTGTCCACAGCCCCTAAGGTAGAGGATTGCAAAACGTGGATCGACACTTGGTAAGCAAGCTGGCGAGAGGTTACACAGATAGGCAGATGCTGAGCTTACTGTTAGAGCAGCTTCCATCTTACTGAATGGTGCAGCAGGTTCAAGTGGCCAAGTAATTTCATCCAGGTCCTGGTTTCCATGTTCATATAAAAGATCCCTCACCCTAGTTGGAATGGAGCAGGAGAGTTCCCAGTATCCTGGCTAGTCTATGTTGATGGATCGATGGTGGAAGGGATCAGCAACTCCAGATTCCTGGATGTTAAAGTAATGGATACCCAGCACATAGATGCATTCACAAGGAAGATATGCCAATATCTGTGCTTTGTTAGAAGGTGAAGGAGGTTTGGCAAGTCACCCAGCACTCTAACAGATATACAAATGCTGCTGCAGGTCAGTTTTCATTGCAGCTGTGCACCATGTTCTTTTGCATACGACAGCCAATTTGACTTTGACTTTGAAAATATCCTGTCTGCATCATGGTCTGGTACGGCAATTCAAATACACAGGAATAGAAGCAGCTGCAGTGAGCTGCGGACTCAGCCCAACACATCAGGGACAGATCCCTCCCTAACATCAGTAGTAATTAAAGCTCAAAGTAAATTTATCATCGAAATACATATATGTCACCATTTACAACGGAGATTCATCTTCTTGTGGGCATACTCGATAAATCTATAATAGAATAATAACCATAATAGAATGAATGAAAGACCGCACCAACTGGGCGTTCAACAGGAGGTGCTGCTTCAAGAAGGCAACCTCTATAGTCAAAGATCCCCATTATCTGAGCCATGCCATCTTCCTGCAGCTACCATCCGGAAGGAGGTACAGAAGCCTGAGACCCACATCACTTGGTTCAAAAACACTGCTTCACTTCAACCATTCAGTTCTTGCATAATTACCGCTTCCCTATGGTAACATTATGACCATTTTGTGATCTAATGGACTTGGTTTTATGTTGTTCTGATTGTGTTCTCTCTTATATAATTTTGTCAAACTAACATTTAATTTTGTATCTTGAGGAACACTCACAACACGCTGGAGGAACTCAGCAGATCGGGCAGCATCCGTGGAAAAGATCGGTCGATGTTTAGGGCCGGAACCCTTCGTCAGTCTGAAGGGTTCCGGCCCTAAACGTTGACCGATCTTTTCCACGGATGCTGCCCGACCTGCTGAGTTCCTCCAGCATGTTGTGAGTGTTCCTTTGACAACAGCATCTGCAGATTATTTTGTGTTTATAATTTGTACTTTTCTTTTGAATGTTGTGTCCCTGATGCTATGTGCCTGTGATGTTGCTGCAAGTAAGTTTTTCATCGCACCTGTACATACGTGTACTTGTGTGTATGACAATGAATTCAACTTTGACAACATTTATATTTTGATCAATATTACTCGAATGATTCCTCCAGTTTTTCTCTGCTCCACATCACGTTTTGTACTTAAAATCCTTTTGGACAGACACCAGGGAAGAAGCGGCATTCTCTTGTGTTCACAGCTGAGCATAAGTCACAGCTGTATTTACTCATTCAAATTAATGTTAAATTTCTCAGCCGAATTAGTAATACAGTCATGGATGTTTGGCTGGCACTGGAGGAAATCACTTCGCATTTTACCCATTTACAAATGTTCTGAGTGTTCTCCGGATGTATAAACACAATGTGTAATTAGTGTTCTGTGCCCTGGAGTATCCCAGTGGTGTCTGGCTGGGAGTAGGGCCTGTCCCTTTAAGGGTCAAACCTCCCTCTGTGAATTGAGAGCGTGGTGCAAATTCTTGCAGGGAACTGGGGTGGTGGAAAGTGTCATCAGACCTTAGCTCTACTTTCCACTTCCTATGCCCCTGCCATTTCTCCTAACCTCTCTGACGACCTGGAGCTGGGTGGAAATGAAGACAAAAGGCCCTGTTTCCCATTGCACCTATTGCAGAGGGCAGAGCCGAGAGGGGAACATTGGTAAATTGGTTTATTTCTTGTCACATGTACCAAGGTGCAGTAAGAAACTTCTTTTGTGTGCTATCCTTAGAGATCATTTCATCACATCAGTGCATCGAGATATTACAAGAGGCAAAAAGTAACTTCATGCAGAATAAAGTATTACAGTTACAGAGAAAGTGCAGCGAAGGTAAGGCCTTAGTGAAGCACATTGTGAGGTTAAGAGTTAATCTTGGTCCATTCAATAGTCTTTTATCAATGGCTATATGAAGTGGAACACCCCGACCCCTGGCCCCTGACTGACCCTGTGAGCTTGCTAGCATTGGTAACCTGTGTTGGCCTGATAACAGGGGCATATTCCCTACTGTCTTGCTTCTGTCTTCCCCGAACGAGAAAAGGGTCGCCCCAACTTGGAGCAAAGGTAGGACTGGCCGTCAATGTCCTGGGGTGGCTTGGTTCCAGTGGTGGGGCAGCCAGTCCCAAAGGATCATGTAGCCCTGGCACAGGGTCCAGCCTTGGTCATGTGATCACAGTCACATGACCCAGTCTCAGGTCGTGCAGCCAAGATTATGTGACCCAGGTCTAGGCCATTAGCCTTCATCACATAACCCAGGCCTAGCCCATGATCACGCATTCCAGCCCAAGTTATCTCTCGTGGCCAGAGCTCAGGTCTTGGTCACATAACCCAACTCCAGATCCAGTACCTAGAATTAGTTATAAACCCCAGGCCTTTGCACAAGCAGGCTGAGCCAGGCCCACCCTGCTCACCTGACAGAGCTCCAGTAAGCAGGATTCTGGGGGTGGAGGGAGAGATTGCCGTTCTGCCAATGCCACTCTCCAGAGGCGTCTCAAATCATGTCAGTGACAGGCTAGGTCCCCTGACAGCCTGTTCCTCCATCACAGCCGGGTCTGAGGTGCTTGGGTGACATTGAGGTGTCTTGAGGGGACTGTGGTTAGAAGTGCAGACACAGGATCATGAACCCTCACCCTAAACCCTTCCCAGTCTGATATCTGACGAAGAGTTACAGAGAGTTAATGAGTTGGGAAATTGACTGAAGTCCTGTGTTAGATCAATAACTGCAACACAAGAATAGCTTTGAGCTCCAAGAATAGAACGTTTCAACCTGTGATTGAAGAGGGTTTTAACAGTCTTCTGGCTGAGCTTTGTGTCAGGAATAACACCATCAGCTGTGTGTCTGGGATGTCTCTGCATGGAACTCCCTTACATTCCAGCTTGTGACAGTAATCCAACACTGGCTCTTCCCACAATCCACATTGCTGGCAGAGCTATTGTCTCACAGCGCCAGTGGCCTGGGTTCAATACTGTCTGTGTGGACTTTGCATCTTCTCCCTGTGGCCACAGTGGCTTACCCCAGGTGCTCCTCTACCCTCCCACATCAATCAGAATCCGATTTTATCTCCCACTTACATGGCAGCAGCAGCTATACCATGCAAAGATATAAAAGTACTATTAATTACCAAAATAATTTAAAAGGGCAAAAAAAAAGCCAAGATAGTATTTATGGGTTCATCTCAATATATGTCCGGAGGTTAATTGGCTGCTGTAAGTTTCCCCTGGTATGTGGGTGAGTGGTAAAACCTAGAGCAGGGTGGTGTCCATAGACCCTTTGCCTAATGGGGATTGGTCCATGGCATAAAAAGGGCTGGGAACACCTTATCCTGATGGAGTTAATGGAAGTTTGGGGAGAAGAGGTTTCAGGGGAGATTAGCAAAGGAATAGAATTGGTCTGTTAGCTGGCATAGAACTGATGGACTGAATGCCCTCCTTGTTCGCAACAAAACTTGGATGTATAGAAACCAGCCTTAGTGTAGTGAGATGTGGTCAGGAAAGAGAACTGAGATCAGTAGGGATGAAATACAGCCAGACACGCAATGAGTTAGGAACAGACAGACCAAGGCAAGGAACATTTGAGTTTTCATCCCTTCGTTTAGATTGAGTTTGCATCCTGATTAAGTCATCAAAGAAAAGAAGAATGTGAAAAATTCTTGTTCACAGATCTCCCTACTATGTTCTTGCTGTCCATGTCAGGACCAATAGAGGCAGATCTATTGGCAACAAAATGGAACTAGGGCACATTTCCAGCATGCTCAAGATCCATGCATTACCCTTCAGAAGCCTCCTTGCTGAGCTCCATAGGAATTTAGTGTGATGGCAGGGAAGAGAAGAGGTAGGATGGGTGATGAAGGTACTGGAGGTGGAAGACAGATAGAGTTGCATTGTTGGGGAGGAAGAGCAGGTGAAAAGAAGGAAGGTGGAGAGAAAGGGACTGAAAGGGTGGAGAGGCAGGGGAGGTAGATGGAGAAAAAGAAACAGGAGAGGAAGTAGGAGGAGAGAAGAGTAGGATATGGAGGGATGAATGGGGAGGAGAGGAGTAGAGAGGGTAGTTATGGGCAGATGGGGATATGCAAGGTAGGAAAGGGGGCAGATGGAGGAGGAGGGAAATGGTGAGAATGAAAAGGAAAAAAGATGGGCAGATTAGAGAGGAAAAAGCAGTGGTGTGGAGGAAAGGGAGATGATGGAAGGGGGGAGATGTGTGTGGGGAGGGGAGAGGAAAGTGATAGAGGAGGAGAAAAGGAGGAGAGGAGCAGGTGATAGAGACCAGGGTAGAGAAGGAGGGAGAAATGGGAAGGGAAGGGAAGGGAGGACAAACGATGAGGAAAAAATGAGAGGAGAGGAGAAAGGGAAGGGAGGGAGGAGTGGTGGGGTTTGGGAAAGGAGAGGAGGAAGCATAGATGGGGAAAGGGGGAGAAAAGAACATGGGTAGATAGAAAGATTTAGAGATGGAGTGAGGGGATGAGGAGGAGATGGGGAGAGAAGGGAGATGAAGAGAGAAGGAAAGGGAGATGGAGAAAGGAGGAAGGGGAGAAGGGGAAAGGAAGAGGTGGAGATGGGAAGAGAGGGTGAGATGGGGAAAGAAGGAAAACCAGATGAGGAAGGAGGAAGAGGTATTAAGATCAACCATTATGAAATGCTTTGAGCATCTGGTCATGAAGCACATTGAAGCCTTACCTCCTACTATATTGGACCCTTTCCAGTTCACTTATCGTTTAAATCCATCCACTGATGATGCAATAGCCTCTGCCCTCCACTCTGTCCTGTCTCACATGGAAAATGGGGTCTCATATGCCAGAATGCTATGTGTATACTTCAGTTCAGTGTTTAACATCATCATACCCCAGAAACTGGTGGAGAAACTGTCCTTGCTGGACCTCAACACCTCCTTCTGCAACTGGGTCCTGGACTTCTAAACAGTGAGGCCACAGTCAGTCTGTGTGGGCAGCCATGTCTCTAATCCCATTATGCTGAGCACAGGCTCCCCAGGGCTGTGCGTTCAGCCCACTGCTGAAGCACGACTGTGTCGCAGGATCCAGCTCAAACCATGTCACCAAGCTTGTGGATGACACAACTGTGGTTGGCCTCATCAGCAACAATGATAAGTTGGAGTACAGAGGAAGTGCAGTGCCTGGTGAACTGGTGTGAGAAGAGCAACCCAAGCCTGAATGTGGAGAAGACAAAGGAAATCATTGTGGATCTCAGGAAGGTGCAGGTGAACCATCCCCCTCTGCACATACATGGCTCCTCCATAGAGAGGGAGTTAAGTGCACCAAGTTCCTGGGAGTTCACATCACGGATGACCTCACCTGGTCCTGCAATATCACCTCCCTGAACAAGAAGGCACGGCAACGCTTCCATTTCCTAAGGAGATTGAGGCAAGCAAGGTTCTCCTCCCCTCCCTCACCCCATCTTAATTGTGTTTTACAGGAGCACCACTGAGAGCATACTGACAAGTTGCATCTCCATCTGGTATGGGAGCAGCTGAGCATCTGACCTAAAGTCCCAACAAAGGACTGTGAGGACATCTGAGAGTATCATAGGGTTCTCCCTACCATCCATTGAGGACATTTATCAGGAGCGTTGTGTACGCAGAGCCCTTAGTATTATTAAGGATCCCATCCATCCATCCAGCATCCTCTTTGACTTTCTACCATCAGGCAGGAGACTCCAGTGCTCAAAGACAAGAATGGTCAGATAGAGAAACAACTTCTTGTCTCAGGCCACTAAGCTTCCGAACTCCCTGTTGCATCACTTTCAAAGTGTCACTGGTTAATCTGTTCCATACCTTACAATATTTAATTTATGCACTTTAGTTTGTATATTTACATGTAATCCATCTGTAGATTTCACCCTTACTTTCATAAGGTATTATGTGTTATGTATACTACAGTGCTTTACACCCTGATTTGGAGAAATATTTCGTTTGACGGTATACATGCATATAGATAAATGATAATAAACTTGACTCGACTTGAGATGGGGAGAGTGAGATGGAGGAGAGCCAAAGAGAAACAAGAGCAAATTAGGGGATTGGAATTCACAGAAAAACTCAGCATATCGGGCAACATCTATGGAGGGGAATAAACAGACTGAAAAGGAAGGAGGCAGGAGCCGGAATAAAAAGGTATCATCCCCCTCTGGTTCCTCTCATCATTCCCTTTCTTTCATGGTCCATTGCCTCTTCTATTAGATTCCTTCTTCTTCAACTCTTTACCTTTTCCACATAATGCCTCCCAGCTTCTGTTTTCAACCTGCCTCCCACACCCACACACCTTCCCCCTCACCTGATCTCACCTATCACCTGTCAGCTTGTACCCTTTCCCCATCTCCAGCATTTTGTGTGATTTCCAGCATTTGCAGAATCTCTTGTGTTTAGGGGATTGGAATTGATGGGAAGGAAGGTCTTCTCTCCTACCCTGGGTACATTTTTCTTTGAGGGAGACCTTGCTGCTCTGTCTTCAAGTGAGTCTTCCTGCTGCTGAGCTTCCTCCTTGTGTAACAAGTCTTTCATTTGATTACTTCCTTCTCACACCTCCCCAGAGGTCGAGATGTTTTCCACCTCTGAAGGCAAACCAAGTTAATTGGGTCACAGGGCTGTGCTATTGAGTACTTTCCAAACTGAACTGTCAGAAAGTCTCACCATTTCTTTCCTGCCAAAACCACATTATTAAAAAGTTGCCTTTTTCAAAAGAAAACAATTCTGTCAGCTGTGGTTGCCTGACAACGCAGCACACGTTGATGGGCCCCGCCTCATTCAGTTATACAGCACAGAAAAAGGTATTCAGCTCAGCTTGTTCATGCTGACCATGGAGTTTAGCCAAGCTAATCTCATTTGCCGATGTTTGACCCATGTCCCTCTAAATATTTTCTAACCTTGGACTTGTCCAAATGTTTTTTGAACATTTTTCTTATACTTTCTTCTACCACTTCCTCTGGCACTTTGTTCCACAAAGGCATTGCCTCTGTGTAAAAGTTCCCACTCAAGTCCTTTTCAAATCTTTTCTCTCTCACTTTAAACCAATGGCTTTTAGTTTTAGATTCCCCTACCCTGAGGAAAAGACTGTCCCTATCTATGCCCTAAGAATTTTATAAACCTCTCTAAGGTCACTCCTCAGATCCCTATCTAGTTTCTCCTCATTACTTAAGCACTCCAGTCGTAGCAACATCGCTGTGAATAATTCCGCACCCTCTCTCATTTACTCATACTGTTACCGATCAGAATTGCATACAATATTCCATCTGCAGTCTCACCAATGTCTTGTACAGCCATAACAATGAGAGCCTCCACTCTCCATCATCATCATGCCTCTCAAACTGGGGGCAGGTTTCTCATCTGTGGTTAGAACTTTGGCTACTTGGATTGAGTTTGGTCTTCACGTGGACACATTTAACAGTAATGAGTCCGAGGCTCAACATTCCTTCCGGGGCCTCTGGTTTGGGATGATGGGAAGCGAGAAGAGGACTGTATTCTTGGTATTCTCTCCCTGGGAGAGATCTTGGTGCAGTTCGATGATTGGGGAGAGCAGTAAGAGTGTGTGCAGAACACGGCACTGGGAGAAAATGGCCATGTCCTCTGGGATGCCTCTAACTCTGAGGGACAGGCAAACAGGGATTAGGGGAGAGGCAGGGGGATTTGTGGGCAAAAAGAGAGAAAAAGAGAGGGGAAGAGGAGAGAGACAATGTGTGTGTGAGAGAGAGAGAGAGAGAAAGAGAGGGAGAGAAATTATGTGTGTGAGAGAGAGAGAAAGAGAGGGAAAATATATGACTGAGTGAGAGAGATATATCGAGGGAGCAAGAAAGGAAGAGAGTATATGTGTGTGAGAGAGGCCTACAGTTATATCTCCTATTGGTGTGAGTTTTGATTTTCTTTATTCCTCAGACTGGAGTCTGGACACATAGACGGACTCAAATGAATGCAATTTTAACAGAGACCTAGAGCCAAGAATCTGGTGAGAATTAGTGAGCAAGTGATTCCAATTTGGAAATAAGTTCAGTACAGGTCATGAACAAGTTCCATTTTACAGACATCCACAATTATATTTCCTGTAATTGAGGAAATATAAAAAAGTCATTCAATAAGGTAATCATTCCTTCTCAGTACTGTAATGAATGGCATCAAAAGCACAGAGGACTAATAAGGAAGGACAATTACTAACAGTAGAGAAAGTGGGGAAACTAGTTCTGTAGACACAAGAGACTACAGATGCTGGAATCTGGAGCAAGAAACAATCTGCTGGCGAAACCCAGTGTGTTCAGCAGCATTTGTGGGAGGAAAGGACATGTAACATTTTGTTTAAAAATCCTCATTAGGAACCAGGTCTGCTCTTCATAGGAAAAAACATATGGACAGAGGTCAGACTTTTAAATTTAATAATATTATAGGAGCTCCTTTGTACGTAGAGAAGTCTGTAAGTCAGCTGTTCATAACCCAGGGACTGCCTGTAGTTAGCACTTAACTTGGAACTAACTTTAAACTGACAACACACACTCAATCCAGCAGCTCATGCAGCATCTATGCCAAGGTTCATGAGTCCTGATGAAAGGTCTCAGCCCAAAGTGTCAACTGTACTCTTTTCCACAGATGCAGCCTGGCCTGCTGAGTTTCTCCAGCATTTTGTGTGTTCGTGTCACAAGCTAAATCAACTGTTAATAGACTGCTGATCAACATCAATTATTAGATAATTGCAGCTCCAGCCAGTAATTAGGAAGACAATTCTTGATGGGAACTTTGTTCTCCGAACTGCATTTATTTCCGGTATTAAATTCCCCCAATAAGATCAGCAAAGCACGTTGTCCACCTTAAACAAAACTGGTTGGAAACCTTACTCGCACTGTTTCCAATGAAGCGGAGCTATTTAAAGAATCAGCTCTCGCCATTCCGCTCCCTTTCCTCACCATGACTTGTAATCCTCTGCAACCTCAGAGATATATATTATATTTCTTCATGACTGTGAAGGTGACCATTTGGCCCCTCAGGTCTATCAGTGCAATCCCATGTTCCTCTTTATTTGTCTGTCACCTTTTCCCGCTCAGATTCCCTCACCTCCGCAGTTACTCCTGCCACCCACCTACACACTGGGAGCAATTTAAACCACTAACCTGCACATTTTTGGTTTGTGGGAATTCCTGAGGGTAATCCAGACAGGGAGAATGTACAAACTCCTCACAGAGAGAGCCAATTGAACATGGGTAATTGGAGTGGTGAGGCAGTGGCTCTGTTCCCTGTGCCACTATGCCCGCCCCTAGGTTCCTGGCCTACGGATTATCCCAGGCTGCTGCAACTGATCTCTGCCATGTCTCACAGTTTGCTGCTCAATGCTACACAGGGGAGGTCAACCCGGCTCCCTGTTTGAGGAAAGAGACTTCATCAACACCTCCTCCATCCCCAAGGCCATGATGAGAAGGCATGAGGACTTGGCTGTGTAGCAGCCAGAGAATTAGGTCTTCAGATTGTATTCAAGTCCTTGTAGAGATTTTCCTGGCAATCTCTTGCACGAGAACCTTTTTGTAACACTCCGGATCTGTGGCTTGTCCAGGTCTCTCTAGTTTGCACTCTCTCAACCTCCTCCCATTGCCAGGGGTTGGAAGAGTGCAGCTTGTTTGGAGGCATGTCCCTTTAAGAGCTAGATGCAAAGCAGGCTTCTTCTAATAACTGCAAGAACATCAGAGAATGGCTTGTACTGGAACTGACAGTGTCACTTCAGGATGGTAAGACATCAGGAACTATGACTATGTTCTTTGGAACATAGAACATAGAATAGTATAGCACATTACAGGCCCTTCGGCTCACAATGTTGTGCCGACCCTCAAACCCTGCCTCCCATATAACCCCCCACCTTAAATTCCTCCGTATACCTGTCTAGTAGTCTCTTAAACTTCACTAGAGTATCTGCCTCCACCACTGACTCAGGCAGTGCATTCCATGCAACAACCACTCTCTGAGTAAAAAACCTTCCTCTAATATCCCCCTTGAACTTCCCACTCCTTACCTTAAAGCCATGTTCTCTTGTATTGAGCAGTGGTGCCCTGGGGAAGAGGCGGTGGCTATCCACTCTATCTATTCCTCTTATTACCTTGTACACCTCTATCATGTCTCCTTTCATCCTCCTTCTCGCCAAAGAATAAAGCCCTAGCTCCCTTAATCTCTGATCATAATCCATACTCTCTAAACCAGGCAACATCCTGGTAAATCTCCTCTGTACCCTTTCCAATGCTTTCACATCCTTCCTATAGTGAGGTGACCAGAACTGGACACAGTACTCCAATTGTGGCCTAACCAGAGTTTTATAGAGCTGCATCATTATATCGCGACTCTTAAACTCTATCCCTCAACTTATGAAAGCAAACACCCCATAAGCTTTCTTAACTACCTTATCTACCTGTGAGGCAACTTTCAGGGACTTGTCAACATGTACCCCCAGATCCCTCTGCTTCTCCACACTACCAAGTATCCTGCCATTTACTTTGTACTCTGCCTTGGAGTTTGTCCTTCCAAAGTGTACCACCTCACACTTCTCCGGGTTGATCTCCAGCTGTCACTTCTCAGCCCACTCCTGCATCCTATCAATGTCTCTCTGCAATCCTCTACACTATGTACAACACCACCAACCTTTGTGTCGTCTGCAAACTTGCCAACCCACCCTTCTACTCCCACATCCAGGTCGTTAATAAAAATCATGAAAAGTAGAGGTCCCAGAACAGATCCTTGTGGGACACCACTAGTCACAATCCTCCAATCTGAATGTGCTCCCTCCACCATGACCCCTTGCCTTCTGCAGGCAAGCCAATTCTGAATCCACCTGGCCAAACTTCCCTGGATCGCATGCCTTCTGACTTTCTGAATAAGCCTACCGTGTGGAACCTTGTCAAATACCTTACTAAGATCCATATAGATCACATCCACTGCACTACCCTCATCTATATGCCTGGTCACCTCCTCAAAGAACTCTATCAGGCTTGTTAGACACAATCTGCCCTTCACAAAACCATGCTGACTGTCCCTGATCAGCCCATGATTCTCTAAATGCCCATAGATCCTATCTCTAAGAATCTTTCCCAACAGCTTTCCCACCACAGACGTAAGGCTCACTGGTCTATATTTACCCGGACTATCCCTACTACCTTTTTTGAACAAGGGAACAACATTCGCCTCCCTCCAATCCTTCGGTACCATTCCCGTGGACAACGAGGACATAAAGATCCTAGCCAGAGGCTCAGCAATCTCTTCTCTCGCCTCATGGAGCAGCCTGGGGAATATTCCATCAGGCCCCGGGGATTTACCCGTCCTAATGTATTTTAACAACTCCAACACCTCCTCTTCCTTAATATCAACATGCTCCAGAACATCAACCTCACTCATACTGTCCTCATCATCATCAAGTTCCCTCTCATTGGTGAATACCGAAGAGAAGTATTCATTGAGGACCTCGCTCACTTCCACAGCCTGCAGGCACATCTTCCCGCCTTCATCTCTAATCGGTCCTAGCTTCACTCCTGTCATCCTTTTGTTCTTCACATAATTGAAGAATGCCTTGGGGTTTTCCTTTACCCTACTCACCAAGGCCTTTTCATGCCCCCTTCTTGCTCTTCTCAGCCCCTTCTTAAGCTCCTTTCTTGCTTCCCTATATTCCTCAATAGACCCATCTGATCCTTGCTTCCTAAACCTCATGTATGCCGCCTTCTTCCTCCTGACTAGATTTTCCACCTCACTTGTCACCCATGGTTCCTTCACCCTACCATTCTTTATCTTCCTCACCGGGACAAATTTATCCCTAACATCCTGCAATAGATCTCTAAACATCGACCACATGTCCATAGTACATTTCCCTGCAAAAACATCATCCCAATTCACACCCGCAAGTTCTAGCCTTATAGCCTCATAATTTGCCCCTCCCCAATTAAAAATTTTCCTGTCCTCTCTGATTCTATCCTTTTCCATGATAATGCTAAAGGCCAGGGAGCAGTGGTCACTGTCCCCCAGATGCTCACCCACTGAAAGATCTGTGACCTGACCCGGTTCATTACCTAGTACTAGATCTAGTATGGCATTCCCCCTAGTTGGCCCATCCACATACTGTGACAGGAATCCATCCTGGACACACTTAACAAACTCTGCCCCATCTAAACGCTTGGAACTAATCAGGTGCCAATCAATATTAGGGAAGTTAAAGTCACCCATGATAACAACCCTGTTATTTTTGCACCTTTCCAAAATCTGCCTCCCAATCTGCTCCTCTGTATCTCTGCTGCTACCAGGGGGCCCATAGAATACCCCCAGTAGAGTAACTGCTCCCTTCCTGTTCCTGACTTCCACCCATACTGACTCAAAAGAGGATCCTGCTACATTACCCACCCTTTCTGTAGCTGTAATAGTATCCCTGACGAGTAATGCC
Organism: Mobula birostris; assembly: GCF_030028105.1. Lineage (NCBI taxonomy): Eukaryota > Metazoa > Chordata > Chondrichthyes > Myliobatiformes > Myliobatidae > Mobula > Mobula birostris. The sequence continues at coordinate 130,199,247 of NC_092371.1, forward strand.
ACCCCTCCTCCCCTGTCCCCCCCTCTCTATCCCTTTAAAAACACTGAAATCCAGGAATATTGAGAATCCATTCCTGCCCTGGTGCCAGCCAAGTCTCTGTAATGGCCACTACATCTTAATTCCATGTATGTATCCAAGCTCTCAGTTCATCACCTTTGTTCCTGATGCTTCTTGCATTGAGGTACACACATTTCAGCCCTTCTACCTTACTGTTTTTACACCGTTTATTCTGCTTCTCTTTCCTCAAAACCTCTCTGTATGTTAGATCTGGCTTTACTCCATGCACTTCTTTCACTGCTCTATCGCTCCGGGTCCCATTCCCCCTTGCAAATTAGTTCAAACCCTCCCGAACCATGCTAGCAAACCTACCTGCAAGGATATTGCTCCCCCTCGGGTTCAGGTGCAACCCATCCAATCTGTACAGGTCCCACCTCCCCAAGAAGAGATCCCAATGATCCAAAAATCTAAAACCCTGCTCCCTGCACTAACTCCTCAGCCATGCATTCAACTGCCATCTCCTCCAATTCTTACCATCACTGTCACATTCTTTGAACCTCACAAGTGAAGGTCACTATCCTTATGCACTTTAAAACAAATTGCATTAATGTGACCACACACAAATGAGACCAAAGTTTTTCACAGCTTTGATATGTCCCTTTGTTTTGTTTCCTCGCTGAGTTACCAACTAAAGAGCCTTCTCAATTGTTTACCACCATGGTAACCCCGACTCCACCTTATCAGCAATCAACTTTTTGTCCCATCCTTCCCTTCATTATCCTCCACAACTCCCAGTGAATGTTTCTTCCTTTTCCAATTCTGACGAAGGGTCTTCTGTAAACAACACTTCCCTTTCCATAGGTGCTGTTGACCTGCTATTTCCCAATGTTCTCCCTTTAGTACAGTTTCCCCTCCTTATTTGCAGTGTATACAAGTTGAAACACTTTCATCTAACATTACGTCTATGAAGGTTCTCAGTCATCCAGGTCATTCTATATCAAGCAGTAGAAAAACAAGATAATTGCACTCCCAGAAGACATTTCACCACTCATCCAAGAGGCTTCTTCAGTTCTGATCCAAGGTGGCTAATTTTCTGGATCATTAACTGTGTGAGTTGTTTAAAGGTATAGCAATCATATGAGGGTCTTTAAGAGATGTAGAGGTAATGAGAGGGTCATTAGTCTTACCCTTGCATGAATGGAGGTGTGATCTGTTGTGGTGATGGGGTAGAGATGTTCAGACTGCATTGTTAGAAGCTGATAGATGGTGTCGTACGGATGGGTTTCCCAGTGTGACAAAGATGGCTTCTTTAACTCCTCTTTCATCTAATATCCTGTGGTTTGGCAATGCCAGTTGTCTGGCACGTTTTGAAGCAGTGCAGATCTATACAATTAACTAATTCTAACTAAGATCTAAAATTAACTAAGAACTGTAGCAATCTTTGGGAAGTTCAGCCGACAGTGCTTCTGAATTAGGGAAACTTTGGGTTATGGATGGGTCTTGGAACCCTTATGTGACCAAGTAAGTGCCTACACTTAAAAAATACAGATCTCTTTGCGAGAGGAAGATGACTGGGGCAATTCATGCAGTCTGGACTTCTTGTAGTTTGGCACGTCAGATCCAAAAGGTGCTGGGCCAAAGAGTTTCAACCTGCAGATTAGGCCTGTTCTTTCGAAGCTCAGAAAATGAAAGATGATCATACTGAAACATGCAAGATTCTAAGGTGATGCTGAAACTGTTGTCTCAGTTGGAGTATCTGAAACAGGAGGGCATATCAAACTAAATCTCTTCTGCCTGCACATGATCCATATCCCTGCATTCTCTGCATAGTTGTGTGCCTACCTAAATGCCTCTTAAACATCACTATTGTATCTGCTTCAGTCACTCCCCGGGCAGTTCAGTCAAGGCACCCACCACTCTCTGTGAAAAGCCTGTACCCTGCACATTTCCGTTCAACTTTTCCTCATCTCACCTCAAGTACACGTTCTCTATTACTTGATATCCTTAGCCTGAGAGAAAGATCATGACCACCTATGCCTCTCATAATCTTATAAACTTCTACCAGTTCTCTCCTCAGTCTCCAACACTTCAGAGCAGCAACCCAAGTTTCTCTATCCTCTCATTCCCTTTAATCCAGGCAGCTTCCTAGGAAACCTATTCTGCACCCTCTCTAAATCCTGCACATCCTTCTGTAATAGGGTGAATGTTACTCTGAATGCAGCCTAAACAAAGTTTTATATAGCTGCGATATGACTTTTTGACTCTTATACTCATTGCCCTGACCAAAGAAAGCAAGCACCCTATCTTCTTTCCCGCAGCTTCTTCCGCTCTGCCATCCTATTTCTGAATGGACATGGAAGCCATGAACACTACCTCACTACTTTTTTTATTTCTGTTTTTGCGCTACTTATTTCATGTAACTATTTGATATACATGTGTATCTTGCTGTAAATCACAGTTTTCTTTCTATATTATCATGTACTGCATTGTACTGCTGCTGCAAAGTTAACAACTTTCACAACATATGTCAGTAATATTAAACCTGATTCTGATTCTTGCTTTTAAAAACGCAAACACGAGGAATTCTGCAGATGCTGAAAATTCAAGCAATACACATCAAAGTTGCTGGTGAACGTAGCAGGCCAGACAGCATCTCTAGGAAGAGGTACAGTCGACGTTTTGGGCCGAGACCCTTCGTCAGGACTAACTGAAAGAAGAGCTAGTAAGAGATTTTCTTTCAGTTAGTCCTGACGAAGTGTCGCGGCCCGAAACGTCAACTGTACCTCTTACTGGAGATGCTGCCTGGCCTGCTGCGTTCACCAGCAACTTTGATGTGTGTTGTCTGATTCTCGCTTGAGCATTTTCACTGAGTGATAGATTGGGCTCTAAGATCCCTGCCTGAGACCATAAGGTAAAGGAGCAGAATTGGGTTTATTGGCCCACTGAGTCTGCTTCACCTATCGTAGCTGATCTTTTTTTCCACCTCATTCTCCTACCTTCTTCCCATAATTCTTAACCCCCTTATCAATCAAGAACCTATCAATCTCTTCCTCGAAAACAGGCAAAAACAACCTCCATAGCCCTCTGAATTCCGCAGATTCACCACCTTCAGGCTTTAGAAATTCCTCCTTATTTCAGTTCTAAAGGCACATCCCTTTATTCTGAAGCTGTGCCCTCAGATCCTAAACTCTCCAACTAATGGAAACACCTTCTCTGCACCCAATCTATCAAGGCCTTTCAGTATCCAGTAGAATTCAAAAAATCCCCCTAATCCTTCTGAACTCTATTGAATCATCAAATGCTCATCATATGTTAATCTTTACTTTCCCGTGGTCATTCTTGTGAATCACCATTAGACCTTCTCCATGATCAGAACATCCTTCCACAGATACATGGCCCAAAATTGCTCCCAATATTCCAAATGCAGCTGACCAATGCCTTATTAAGCCTTAGCTGTACATCCTTGTTTTTGTATCTTAGTTCTCTCAAAATTAATTCTAACATTGCATTTGCCTTCTCTACTACCAACTCAACCTGCAAGTTAACCTTTTCAGAATCCTGATTTGGGATTCACCACCTATTTCTAAATTTTCTCCTCATTCAGGAAATAGTCTATTCTTTCTACTACAATGTTAAGTGCACAGGATGAAGAGGAGTTTATTCTCTCAGAATTGTAAATTGTTGGAACTCTGTACCGCAGAGAGCAGTGGAAGCTGAAGGGTGAAGCTGCTGATTGTTTTCTGGACTGTAGGGTTTTGGGAACAGGCAGGAAAGTGGAACAGAGTCTGGTGCAGATTGGTGTGGCTTAACAACCTCATCCTGTTCCTCCTGCTCTGTACAACCAGGTGTTCTGCGCATGAATCAGAAATGCTGCAAGCAGGAAGCCGAGTCAGCAGTTAGCCAAATCAGCCTTGATTTTTTTTGGGTTATAAACGTGAACAGGTTTCCCTGCAGCACTGAGTGAATTTACAGAAGCCAGAAACTTATTCAGTGTGAGACTGGGTACAGAGGGGCAGGGCTGTGTGTGTTCAATATTTGTGGAAACCTCAAGCAATCAGTATTCTTTACTGTAGAAAGCTAAATTAGGTACTGTATAGATAATATAGAGTGATTTACTTTCAGTAGATAAACTGATTAGATAAAAACCAGTTTTATCTCAAATGCATAGGTACAGTAACCAGATCATACATTCAGTGGATACTTCATTAGGTACAAAAGTACACCTGTTCCTTAATGCAAATTTTTAATCAGCCAACCATGTAGCAACAACTCAATTGCATAAAAGCATGCAGACATGGTCAAGAGTTTCAGTTGTTGTTCAGACCAAACATCAGAATAGGGAAGAAATGTGATCTAAGAGACTTTAACCGTGAAATGACTGCTAGTGCTAGATGGGGTGGTTTGAGTATCTTAAAAACTGCTGATCTCCTGGGATTTTCATGCACCACAGTCTCGAGAGTTTACAGAGAATGGTGCAATAAACCAAACCAAAAAAAAAAATCCGGTGAGCAGCGGCTCTGTGGGTGAAAATGCCTTGTTAATAAGAGAGGTTAGAGGGGAATGGCGAGAATGGTGCAAGCTGACAGGAAGGCAACAGTCACTCAAATATCCATGCGTTACCACAGGGGTGCACAGACCAGCATCTCTGAATGCACAACATGTTGGATGTTGAAGTGGATGGGATACAGCAGCAGATGACCAAAAACATACACTCAATGGGCACATCATTAGGCACAGGATGTATCTAATAAAATGGTCACTCAGCGTATAGATAAAGTGTTCAAGATGGTATGAATATAGATAGAATAGTAAGGGATTCGCCTGACCGATTCTTGGGATGAATACACAAGAGACTGCAGAAGCCTGTAATAAGGAACAACACACAAAGGACAACCCTTTCCTCCCAGGAATTACACGCCAAGTTGCTGGAGGAACTCAGTGGGTCAGGCAGCATGTATGGAGGGCAATGGACAGATTATGTTTGAGCAGAGAAACTCTGTCGACCTGAAATGTCAATTGTCCATTTCCCTCCATAGATGCTGTTTGACACACTGAGTTCCTCCAACAACTTGGCGTGTAATTCCTGGGAGGAAAGGGTTGTCCTATCAAAAGAGGCTGGACAGTTCGGGTTGGTATTCCTTGGCGTTCAGAATGAAGGGTGACCTTGTTCAAATTTAGAAGATCCCAAGGTGCCGAACAGGGTAGATGTTGGGATGTTTTCACTATATGACATAGTGAAAGGGACATAGTTCCAAAATAAGGGACTGATGATTTAAAACTGAGGTACGTAGAAAATTCTTCCAAGCTATCCGGTTTGATTAGTGACCTGATTAAGCTGGATAGTTCTAGTTATTGACAGGGCTTTCAATTAATAAATTGGAGGGTGGTGGGAGGATTCAGGTAGGGGAAAGATTATAGATTTACTTATCTATACAGTGGAAGGGAAAATGAGATGGAGACCTTATAGTAACAGGGAGCCCCTAAACAAAGTCAGTTTAAAGAAACAGTGAAAAATTAAAATTAAAGACAATACCCTAGTGTCTTTTCTGTTACTGGATACAACAGTTATCCAGTTACTGGATACAACAGTTATCCAGTTACATCCCAAGGACATGCAGGTTAGTATGCTAAACAGACACTGGAGAGAGTTGAGTAGTAGATTCTAGAGACAAGTTTGGTGTGTAAAGTCACAAAGTAATAGCGTGGGAATAGAATTTGCTTGGAATGGTCTGAGACACAGTGTAGATTCAATGGGCTGAACGGCCTCTTTCTACGCTGTTAATCAATGCAAAACATTGGATTTCTCACAGCTAAATTACATCTACCATCTCAAGACAGAAGGGAAGAAGGCAAAGAGAGTTTTATAAAATCAAGAGGGACATAGATAAAGTGGTTGGATGGTCACAGTCATTTCCCCAGGATAGTGGAGTCTAGAGGACAAAGGCTAAAAGTGAGAGAAGGTTTTAAAAGGGACCCGAGGAGCACCCTATTCACACAGAGGGTGATGTCATTGTCCCTGCTTCCCAAGTATAGCCCAGTCATAAAACGTGTGAAACCCATAATGAAGATTATTAAGATCTGGCTCTGCTCTTCAGCACCAATTCCAGCACACAGACTGGAGCACGTTTGCTGCCCATGCCACCACAGACTCTCAGATTACCAACTCTGTCCTTGAGCACATCAACAAGTGTGTAGATAGAGTGACATCACAAAAACAAATAAAAGTTTTCCCCAATCAGAAACCATGGATGAACAGAGAGGTTCGCCTCCTGCTCAAAGCCAGAGATTCAGCCGTCAGGTCTGGAGACCAGGAGGCTTACAGCTCAGCCAGGGCCAACCTGAGGAGGGGAACCTCTCAGGCTAAACACATATACAAACAGAGAATCGAGGAGCATTTCAACTCCTCGGACCCCTGGCGCATGTGGCATGGCATACAGGTCGTTACAGACTTCAAACCACCTAGTACTGTGCCCCCTTCCAGCTCTGCCTCCCTCCCTGATGAGCTCAATTACTTCTACGCTCGCTTTGACGGAGAGAACAAGGAGGTCACCCTCAAAGCGGATCTCCCACCTGGTGAACTGCCTCTCTTACTTTCCACCTCCGATGTCTGCGCCACCCTGAGCAGGGTGAATGTACGGAAGGCAGCTGGTCCAGATGGAATACCTGGCCGTGTGCTCAGAGTCTGTGCAGGCCAGTTGGCTGGGGTCTTCACGGACATTTTTAATCTGTCCCTGGCCCAGGCAGTTGTCCCCACAAGCTTCAAGATCACCACCATCGTGCCAATGCTGAAGCATTCCACTGCCACGGGCCTGAATGACTTCCGCCCAGTTGCACTCACCCCCATCATTGCAAAGTGCTTTGAGAGACTGGTTCTGTCACATCTGAAATCCTGTCTGCCCTTTACCCTGGACCCCATCAATTTGCCTATCGCACCAACAGGTCAACAGAGGACACCATCTTCCATGGCACTTCACTCTGCCCTGACACAACTGGACAGCCCCAACTCTTATGTCAGAATGCTGTTCATTGACTTCAGTTCGGCATTCAATACTGTGATCCCCTCCAAGCTGATTGCCAATCTTTGCCAGCTTGGTATCAGCTCACCCCTCTGCAATTGGACCTTGGACTTAATGACTAACAGACCCCCATCAGTTAAGTTAGACAACCTCTCCTCCTCCACTCTCACCCTGAACACCGGCGTGCCTCAAGGCTGTGTGCTGAGCCCTCTTCTGTACTCCCTTTTCACCTATGACTGCGTTCCTGTACATGGCCCTAACTCCATAATCAAGTTCGCAGACAATACCATGGTGGTTGGCCTGATCAGAGGGGATGATGAGACAGCCTACAGGGACGAGGTCCAGCACCTGGCCGCGTGGTGTGCTGACAACAACCTGGCCCTTAACACCCAGAAGACCAAGGAGATCATTGTGGACTTCAGCATGCTAGGAGCCACACTCACGTCCCCATCTACATCAATGGAGCTGTAGTGGAGCGTGTATCAAGCTTCAAATTTCTTGGTGTCCACATTTCCGAAGATCTCACCTGGTCCCTGAACTTCTCCATTCTGATCAAAAAGGCGCAACAGCGCCTTTATTTCCTGCAGAGCATCAAGAAAGCTCACCTCTGTCCCAGGATACCGATGGACTTTTACCGCTGTACCATTGAGAGCATACTCACCAACTGCGTCTCACTGTGGTATGGCAATTGTCACGTATCAGACCGCAAAGCACTCCAGTGTGTGGTGAAAACTACCCAGCGGATTATCGGCACCCAATTGCCCACCATTTAAAATATCTACCATAAACGCTGCCTGGGCAGGGCAAAAAGCATTATCAAGGATGCATCTCACCCTAACCATGGACTTTTTACTCTGCTCCCATCCGGTAGGTGCTACAGGAGCCTCCACTCCCACACCAGCAGGCACAGGAAGAGCTTCTTCCCTGAGGCTGTGACCCTGCTGAACCTCCCATCACAGCGCTAAGCAGTATTGCATCCGTATTGTACTGTCTCAGTACTTTTATATTTGTGTGCTGTAGCACTTACTTTTTATTCACAGTTATTTCGTAGGTAACACTATTCTTTGCATTTCTGGCTAGATGCTAACTGCATTTCATTGGCTTTGTATCTGTACTCGGTACAATGACAACGAAGTTGAATCTAATCTAATCTAATCTAATGTACAGTGTATATAAAGGTAGTTGCCAGTGGGGGAAGCGATAGTGACACATACAACTGCATTTAAAAGGCAGTCAGACAGGTATGGAGACTAGAAAGGTTTAGACAAATATGGGTCAAAGGCTGGCAGATGGTACAGGCTCATTCAGGCTCAGCAAAACAATTTTGTCAGCACGAATGAGTTGAATTGAAGGATCTGTTTACATCTGATTAACTCTATTTCAGTCCTGAAGATCAGGATCTCCTAGTTTTATGTGTCCCCACCACTACGTGGACCTTGATGATGCTCTGGACAAGGAGTGCCCTTACTCAGTCTGTCAATGACTACCTTGTGTTTAGCCCCTGACAGTGGCAGCAGTTTCACCATGTTCACCTCGACAAACCCTCTCTTCAAGATCTCTCTCAACACTCTGCTTCTCTCTTACAAAGATAAAGGTAAAGAACAGCTTTATTTGTCACATGTACATCAAATCATACAGTGAAATGCATTGTTTTGTCAATGACCAGCACAGTCCAAGGATGTGCTGGGGGAGCACGCAAGTGTTGCCATGTTTCCAGTGCCAACACAGCATACCCACAGCTTACTAACTCTAACTCGTACATCTTTGGAACATGGAAGGAAACTGGAGCACCTAGAAGAACCCTATGCAGTCATGGAGAGAACCATGCAAACTCCTTACAGGCAGAGGTGGGAATTGAACCTGCATTGCCCTTACTGGAAAAATGTCCAAACCTCCTTTGCCCTGATTATAGCATTTTCATCACATTCCCCGCAGATATTTCCTGCTCTTTTTCCATTGTCCCATTGGGCCAATCCCATCTCGAACTGGAAGAACTTCCATATCTCCCAGCAGGTGCTGGACAAACAGTCAGGATGAGCCCTTTCTCCCCAGATGACCAGTAGGGCTTACCAGTGATTGAGGGGTGGGGGTGAAATCCAGAAGAGACATACAAGCCTGAGACCTTGCATTCTGCATGCGTTGTGTTTGGCTAATTCCCAGAGCTCAGGGTGGGATTTAAGGACTTCCTCGTGAGTCACTAGGATTTCCAAGATCTATGAAGTTGATTGACAAAGAACACAGACATAAATGAGGCCCCTCGGTTGTTGATATTGTGCAGAACACGATGCCAGAGTAAACTAAATCTCTTCTGCCTACACGTGATCCATATCCCTCCAGTCCCTGCATATTCATGTGTCTAATAGGCTCTTAAATGTCACTTTTGTATCTGCTTCTACCACCATCTCTGGCAGCATGTTCCAGACATTTTAGGATGTGAGGTAAGAGTAAAGTCATAGAATTTTACATCACAGAAAGAGGCCCTTCAGTCTAATTCAACTTCACTGACCAAATTACCCAAGGGAGCTCATACCCCTCTAAACCTTTCCTTTCCATGTCTCTGTCCAAATGGTTTCTAAAAGCCATAATTGTAGCCACCTCAGCCACAACCTGCGGCAACTCATTCCATATGTCCATCACTCTCTGTGTGGAAAAAGTCTTCTCTTAGCCCTTCCAATCTCACTTTAAACCAATGCCCCCTAGTTTTGGACTCCCCACCCTGGGAAAAATACTTTGACCATTCATCTTATCTATGCCCCCCATGATTTTATAAACCTTTATAAGGCCACCCCTCAGCCTCCAGGGAAGAGAATTGTAATCTTTAAGTCTCTCCTTATAATCCAAGTCTCCAGTCCCCATAACATCTTCCTAAATATTTTCTGCACCCTCTCCAGTGTAATGATGGTATGCTAGAGATGGCACTAACAATGTCTTCTACAACTGTAATGACACCCCAGTTCCTGTTCTCAATATTCTGACTGAAGTCAACCATCAGCAGGTTCCATCTTCACCAGACTATGCACCTGTGTCACAACCTTCAAGGGACTATGTAGCTGCACCCATAGGTTCTACTACAATCTCTAGGGCTCTACTACCTACTATGTAAGGCCTGTCCTGGGTTGTCTCACAAAAGTGCAACACCTCACATTTAGAGTCATGGAGGTACAAAGCATGGAAATTCATCCATGCCAATTGTGATGCCCAGCGAGCTAGTCCCATCAGCCTACCTTTGGCCCATCAAGCTTTCTAAACTCCTCCTATCCATGTTCATTATCTAAATGGTGTTTAAATGTCGCTGATGCGCCTGCCACCAACACTATTTCTGGCAGCTCGTTCCAAATTCACACCAACCTTTGCATGAAGAAGCTGCCCTGATGTCCCTTCTAAATCTCTCACCTCTGATCTTAAACCTAAGTCCTCTTGTTTTTAGCAGCCCCTCTCTGGGAAAAAGACGACATATTTTCACCCAGTCGATGCTCCGCATAATTTTATATACCTCCATCATCCCTCAATCTCCTGTATTCCAGGGAATAAAGTCCTAGTCTGCGCAACCTCTCCTAGCAACTCAGGCCCCAAGTCCAGGCAACATCCTAGTAAATCTTCATTGGAATTAAACTCCATCTGCCATTCATCAGTCCACTGGCCCAGTTTCAAGGTTCCACTGCAATCTTAGATAAATCTCTTTTATTGTCCACTCGTCGACCCACTTTAATGTGATCCACAAGCAATTATTAACCAGTCCAAACCTTACTAGTCACTTACTACTGTAAGAGTATGGCATAGAGATAGAGGGTCAGCCTCTTTGGTAGACAGGCTGGAAGGACTGAATTATTCCTCCCTCCCCCCAACTCCCATTTTCAATCTATCTAATTGTTACAGGACCCACTGCTCTAGACAAGATGAGACTGCTGCTGTTGATCATACACTACCAGGCCGAAAACTCCACATCAATCCTCTCCATTAAGGAAGGAAAGCCCCCAACTCATACCAGATCTCAAGATTCAATCCCTCAATCCTCTTGTTCATTGTCGTGACTGTCGGTTTCCCAAAGAATTCCTGGGCTGAGGTTTTCAGTGGGGCATTGAGGTGTGCTGCACCGTCTGTGTGATAAGACATTAAACCAGATTGCTCTGCAGAAGAGAAATATCTCACTGCATTACTGGTTCTCCTGGCATCCCATCTCATCCTCAACACTACCTCCAAAGTGAACCATTGAGTCTTCTTCTCTCTCCATGGGTACTGCCTGACCTGCTGAGCATCGCCAACATTTTCTAGTTTTTATTTTGGATTTTGACTTAGACAGCACCTACTTTTATTTTGATTTTTCACTGAAGTAGCTCACCTGACCAATCGAGAACAAACTACCTGTCGTCTTTCCCCAGCCACAGCAGTGATCAGGTCCTTAAATTACCTCCAACCTAATGGCATAAACATCGATTTCTCTAACTTCCGGTAAATATCCTCCACCCTCTCCTTCACCATCCCCATTTCTTTTTCCCTCTCTCACATGATCTCTTCCCCTGACCATCACCTCCCTCTGGTGCTCCTCCCCCTTCCCTTTCTTCCATGTTCTTCTACCCTCTCCTATCTGATTCCCTCTTCTCCAGCCCTTTATCTCTTTCACCAATCAACTTCCCGGCTCTTTACTTCACCACCTCCATCTCCCCCAGTTTCACCCATCACCAGCCACCTTGTACTTCTTCCTCCCCTCCCCCACCTCCTTACCCTGACCTTGCCTTCCTCTCCAGTTCTGATGAAGGGTCTTGGCCCGAAACATTAACTGTTTACACTTTTGCATGAATGCTGCCTGTACTGCTGAGCTCCTCCAGTATTGTGTGTGTGTGTTGCTTTGGATTTCCAGCATTTGCAGATTTTCTCATGTTTGAGGCCTACAAGTTACATCATTGTCAGTATCTCATTTTGGGATATTCTCAAATTGTGACACTCGTTGACAGGAAGCATCTCTGTCTGTCTTTTCCTGAACTCTTGAAGAAGCCACATTGTGTATTACTGTGCTGACTGGAAGTAAGTAGCCATATCAAATATTCATTAGCCAGCTGCATTACTTCAACTCAGTTCTGACCTTCACAGCGAACCTAAGATTTGATTTGCTTTACTATGGCCATTAGGCATTATTACAACAGCTCTAATTTATAGCCTGAGTGGAATCTTTTCTGCTCAGAGAACTTCTCCTGGAGACAACTGTGTTGGAAACCTGGTTGAAATTCATTGCCTTACTCCTGTCAATCTCCCTGGTCGTATTCCGCTAGAAAGATTCACAGGGTCTTGATATTTCAGCCTATTGTTTATGAAGGTTGAGAGCCTGAGTTATAGAGAGAGAATGCACAGGCTTAGACTTTATTCCTTGGACTGTAGGAGAAAGAGGGTTGACCTTATAGAGGAATATAAAAGCATGAGGGGTAGAGAAAGTGAACTCACGCAGTCTTTTTGTCAAGGAAGGAGAACTCAAATCTAGAGGCAAAGGTTTAAACTGAGAGGGGAAAGATTTAAAAGTGGCCTGAGGGGAATTTTTTTTCACACAGAAGGCAGTGAATATTGGGATGACCTGCCAGAAAGAGTAATTGAGACAGATAAAAGAGCAACATCTGAAAAGCAATTGGGTAAGTGCATGATTAGGACAGTTTTAGATGGATATGGATAAAAGGGAGATGAATGGGACTAGTGTGGTGGACACCAAGGTCAGCATGGATGAGTTGAGCTGGAACCTATTTCCATGTTATACCACTCTATTGTCCTCTATGTCCTTGGTGATATTATCAATAATAAACTAGCTCCTCTGTGATATTATCAATAATAAACTATATCAGTGATATTATCAATAATAAACTATGTGCTCTTTGATATTATCAATAGTAAACTGGGTCCTTGGTGATATTATCAACAGTAAACATTTCACCACCAAACTGGAAAATAGCAAGATGACAGAAAATGCATTTTCAAAGGAACTTTCGTAACCTCTTCTACATCGGTGAAACCCGACGCAGATTGGGGGACTGCTTCGTCGAGCACCCCTGCTCCGTCCGCCACAACAGACAGGATCTCCCAGTAGCCACCCACTTCAACCCTGCTTCCCACTCCCATTCAGATATGTCCATACATGGCCTCCTCTACTGCCATGATGAGGCTAAACTCAGGTTGGAGGAGTAACACCTCATATACCGTCTAGGTAGTCTCCAGCCCCTTAGTATGAACATAGAATTCTCCAACTTCTGGTAATTCCCTCCCCCTCCAATCCCCTATCCCTATTTCACTCTGCCCCCTCCCCCAGCTGCCTATCACCTCCCTCATGGTTCCGCCTCCTTCTACTACCCATTGTGTTTTCCCCTATTCCTTCTTCACCTTTCCTGCCTATCACCTCCCTGCTTCCCCTCTCCCACCCCTTTATCTTACCCCTTACTGGTTTTTCACCTGGAACCTACCAGCCTTCTCCTTCCCTCCCTCTCCCCATCGTCTTTATAGGGCCTCTGCCCCTTCCCTCTACAGTCCTGACGAAGGGTTCCAGCCCGAAATATCGACTCTTCGTTTCCACGGATGCTGCCCGACCTGCTGAGTTTCTCCAGCGTGTTGTGAGTGTTCCCTAACCTAAAGTTGTCCCACGACAATGAGTGTGGTCAATAAAATACCCCTGAAGTACATACTCTGCTGTGGTGTAGGATATTCAACAGCCAACTTGCATACAAGTTGGGGGGAGGAGAGGAAGAAGAACAAGATACAATGGTGGAAGTTCCAGGTGTCAGGGGTGAAGTTACCATCACTAGAGAGAAGGTTCTTGGAAACTGAAAGGTTTGAAAGTAGATAAGTCGCCTGGTCCAGATAGTCTACACCCAGGGTTCTGAGAGAAGTGGCTGAAGAGATTGTGGAGGTATAAATAATGATTTTTCAAGAATCACTCGATTCTGGCATGGTTCTGGAAGACTGGAGAATTGCAAATGTCACTCCATTCTTCAAGAAGGGAGAGAGGCAGAAGAAAGGAAATTATAGGCCAGTTAGTCTGACCTCAATGGTTGGGAAAATGTTGGAGTCAATTGCTAAGGATGTGGTTTGGGGGTAATAGGAGGCACATGATAAAATAGGCTGTAGTCAGCAAGGTTTCCTCAAGGGAAAATCTTGCCTGATAAATCTGTTGGTATTAAACATAGAAACATAGAAAATAGGTGCAGGAGTAGGCCATTCGGCCCTTCGAGCCTGCACCGCCATTTATTATGATCATGGCTGATCATCCAACTCAGAACCCTGCACCAGCCTTCCCTCCATACTTCCTGATCCCCGTAGACACAAGGGCCATATCTAACTCCCTCTTAAATATAGCCAATGAACTGGCCTCAACTGTTTCCTGTGGCAGAGAATTCCACAGATTCACCACTCTCTGCGTGAAGAAGTTTTTCCTAATCTCAGTCCTAAAAGGCTTCCCCCTTATCCTCAAACTGTGATCCCTCGTTCTGGACTTCCCCAACATCGGGAACAATCCTCCTGCATCTAGCCTGTCCAATCCCTTTAGGATTCTATACGTTTCAATCAGATCCCCCCTCAATCTTCTAAATTCCAACGAGTACAAGCCTAGTTCATCCAGTCTTTCTTCATATGAAAGTCCTGCCATCCCAGGAATCAATCTGGTGAACCTTCTTTGTACTCCCTCTATGGCAAGGATGTCTTTCCTCAGATTAGGGGACCAAAACTGCACACAATACTCCAGGTGTGGTCTCACCAAGGCCTTGTACAACTGCAGTAGTACCTCCCTGCTCCTGTACTCGAATCCTCTCGCTATAAATGCCAGCATACCATTCGCCTTTTTCACCGCCTGCTGTACCTGCATGCTCACTTTCAATGACTGGTGTATAATGAAGAAATAACAAAAAGGATAAACACGGGAGAATTGGTTGATGTTATGTACTTGGATTTTCAGAAGGTCTTTGACAAGGTGCAACACATGAGGCTGCTTAACAAGCTATGAGCCCATGGTATTACAGGAAAGATTTGAGCATGGATAAAGCAGTGGCTGATTGGCAAGAGGCAAACAGTGGAAATAAAGGAAGCCTTTGCTGGTTGGCTGCCACTGACTAGGGGTCTGTGTTGGGACTGATTCTTTTTACGTTATATACCAATTGATGGCTTTATTGCAAAGTCTGCAGATGATACAAAGATAGGTGGAGGGGCAGGTAGTTTTGAAGAAATAGGGAGGCTACAGAAGGACTTAGACAGATTAGGAGAATGGGCAAAGAAATGGCAGATGGAATACAGTGCTGGGAAGTGTAAAGTCATGCACTTTGGTAGAAGAAATGAAAGGGTTGACTATTTTCTAAATGGAGAGAAAATACAAAAATCTGAGGTGCCAAGGGATTTGAGAGTCCTTGTGCAGGATTCCCTAAAGGTTAATTTGCAGGTTGACTCTGTAGTGAGGAAGGCAAATACGAAGTTAGTATTCATTTCAGGAGAACTAGGGTATAAAAGCAAGGATGTAATGTTGAGACTTTGTAAAGCACTGGTGAAGCCTCATTTGGAGAATTGTGAGCAGTTATGGGCCCCTTGTCATAGAAAGGATGTGCTGAAACTGGAGAGAGTTCAAACAAGGTTCACGAAAATGATTCCAGGATTAAATGACTTGTCATATGAAGAGTGTTTGATGGCTCTGGGCCTGTATTCATTGGAATTTAGAAGAATGAGGGGTGGCCTAATTGAAACCTATTAAATGGTAAAAGGCTTTGATAGAGCGGATGTGGAAAGAATGTTTTCTATCATGGGAGTGCCTAAAACCAGAGAACACAGCCTAAAAATAGAAGTGTCCTGTTAGAACAGAGATGAGGAGGAATTTCTTTAGCCTGAGAGTGGTGAATCTGTGGAATTCTTTGCCATAGGTAGATGTGGAGGCCAAGTCTGTATGTATATTTAACGCAGAGGTTGACGGATTCTTGATTGGTCAGGTCATGAAGGGATACAGGGAAAAGGCAGGAGATAGGGGCTGAGAGGAAAATGGATCAGCCACGATGAAATGGTGGAGCGGACTCGATGAGTCAAATGGCCTAATTCTGCTCCTATATCTTATTGTCTATGGTAGTAGGTGATTGGTGAATCTAGGAGAAGGGGAGAGGGTGAAATAAAGAGCTGGGAAGTTGATTAGTGAAAGAGATAAAAGACTAGAGAAGGAGGAATCTGATAGGAGAGGACAGAAGTCCATGGAAGGAAGGGAAGGGCAAGGAGCACCAGAGAGAGGTGATGGGCAGGTAAGGAGATAAGGTGAGAGAGCAAAATGGGGAGCAAATTACCCCCTGTGGTCCAGTAAAGTTTCTGTTCAATGATGCCATCTTGTTATGTTCTACCAATAGACTGCTCTGTCCTGATAGGCAAAAGGCACTGTGAAGCTCTGTTGATTTGGTCATTAATTACATCACTGTCACTTTCCAGTCTGTTCCCGCCCTGTGCTGCTCAGACGCTTAGAGTCACAGCCTTATCCTTGTTTGAATATTGCTGTCCTATCCAGTCCTTCATACAACTCCCCGATACCCTGGCAATGATGATGATATCACTGCCCTTGGCTCAGGTCTCCCTTTCCCTTTAAAACCATCGGCATTCCCCCTACCTCCTCCCTGTTGGACTCAGTTCCACATTCAGGGCCCTCTTTGAGTCAAGAGGTTACTACTGAGTGGCTGGCAAGAGCTAGAGCGAGGTGTCGGGAACCAACACCTCCCAACCTCTGTGACTCACCTCCAGCTACTTCCTGTTTCGGTCTCCTATGTTACTGACCTCTCAAACTGAAATCCAAACTTCTCAAAACCTGCCCCAGTCACTCAGCCCCCTCAGGGCCTGTTGAAAATCTGGCTGAGTGCTGCCACAACAACAACCTCTTACTCAATGTTAGCAAGACCAAGGAGCTGATATTGACTTCAGGAGGAGGAAACTAGAAGTCCATGGGTCAGTCCTCATTGGAGGGTCAGAGGCAGAGAGGATCAACAATTTTAAATTCCCTGGTGTTATTATTTCAGAGGACCTGTCCTGGGCCTGGCATGTAAGTGTAATTATAAAGAAAGCATGGCAGCACCTTTACTTCCTTCAGAGTTTGCGAAGATTCAGCATGACATCTAAAACTCTGACAAACTTCTATAGATACATAATGGAGTGTATATTAACTGGGATATGAAAATACCTATGCCCTTAAACGAAAAATAGTACAAAAAGTAGTGGATACAGTCTAGTCCATCATGGGTAAAACCCTCCCCATTATTGAGAGCATCTACACGGATCATTGTCGCAGGAAAGAAACATCCATATCAGAGATCCCCACCACCCAGTTCATGCTCTCTTCTCGCTGCAGCCATCAGGAAGGTAGTACAGGAGCCTCGGGACCTACACCACCAGGTTCAGGAACAGTTATTACCCCTCAACCATCAGACTCTAGAACCAAACGGGATAACTTCAATCAATTTCACTTGCCCCATCACTGAAGTGATCCCACAACTTATGGACTCACTTTCAAGGACTCTTCATCTCATGTTCTTGACATTTATTGCCTTATTTATTTATTATTATTTATTTCTTATTGTATTTACAGAGTTTGCTGTCTTTTGCACATTGGTGCAAAATCTTTCATTGATTCTATTATAGTTATTACTCTATTATGGATTTATTGTTTATGCCTGCAAGAAAATGTATCTCAGGGTTGTATATGGTGACATATATGTACTTTGATAATAAATTTACTTTGAATTTTGAACTTTGAGCTTTCTTTACCTCATATCCGCACATCCTGCAACATTACACTGGCAGGGTCACCCATAGGTTCTCTAAGGTAGGTAAGGTACAAGGCTCTGGTCTCTGCTTTCATAACACTCTTCCTGATACTCTCCCTCTCTGGAGGCCAAACTCCCCCTTTCTAGTCCTTCCCACACCCTCTCCAGTTCCCCTTCCCCCTCCAGTCTCTCCCCCACTCCTTCTTCCAGACTCTCTCACACTCACTCTCCAGTCTCTCCTCCCCTCCCACCCTCCAGTCTCTCCCCCACTCCTCTCCAGACTCTCTCACACTCTCTCTCCAGTCTCTCCTCCCCTCCCTCTTTCCAGCCTCTCTCCCCTCCCACCCTCCAGTCTCTCCCCCACTCCTCTCCAGACTCTCTCACACTCTCTCCAGTCACTCCTCCCCTCCCTCTTTCCAGTCTCTCCTCCCCTCCCCCTCCAGTCTCTCCTCGACTCCTTCTTCCAGACTCTCTCACACTTTCTCCCCAGTCTCTCCTCCACTCCCTCTCTCCAGTGTCTCTCTCCCCATTCCCTCTCGTCTTGCTTTCTCCCTCTCTCCAGTCTCCTCCAATCCCACTCTGCAGTCTCTCTCCCTCCAATTTCCTTTCTCCAGTCTCTCCCTTTCCCTCTCTCCAATCTCTCATTCTCTCCCCCTCCCCCTCTCCAGTCTCTCTCCCATTCCCTTTCTCCAATTTCTACCCCTCCCTCTCTCATAGCCTCTCTCCCATTTACTCTCTCCAGTCTCTCTCCCTTTCCCTCTCTCCTGTCTATCCCACTCTCTCTACAGTCTCTCACATTTTCTCTCTCCATTCTCTCCCTCCATCACACTCTCCAGTCTCTCTCTCATTGCCTCTCTCCAAAATCTCCCATTCCCTCTAACCAGTCTCTCTCCCTCTCTCTCTGCCACTCCCTCTCTCCAGTATCTTCCCTCCCTCTTACCAGTCTCTCTTCTCTGTTCCCTCTCTCCAATCTTTCCTCCGTTCCCTCTCCCCACTCCATCTCTCTGATTCATTTCCTCTCTCCCATTTCTTTCCCACTTCCTGTGCAGGCTGCCACCTATCTCTCAGTCACTTCATGTATGCCCCCCCCCCCCCCCCACTCGGCACATCTCTTAGTCTTCCTTGGTAGCAAAAGGGAATGGAGGGGTGTAGGCTGGGCTTATTCTCACTGGAATGTAGGAGCCTGAGGGACGAACTTGCAGATTGGGAAGGGCATAGATAGGATTGACAGTCTCTTCCCAGTGCAGGACATCGGTTTGAGGTGAGAGGGGAAAGAATGAACGAGATCCTGAGAAGTATGTTTTGTCAGACAAGAGAGGAGGGTTTGTGGAATGAAAGGCCAGGGGCAATGCTAGAGGGGGTACAATTACAACATCTGAAAGGCACTTGGAAAGTACTTAGAGAGGAAGGCAGAAAAGGATACAGACCTAAAGCGGGCAAATAGAACTTGTGTGGATAGAGATCATATCCGGGAAGGACAAAGTGGGCTGTTTGGTCAATTGTACAGGACCATGTTCCCTCCACTTCCCCCACACGGCCTCCCTCAACCTCACTGTTCCCCCCCCCCACAGACTTCCCATCCTCACCGTCCCCTCCAGTGTCCCCCCCACCCTCACTATTCCCCCCTCACACTACGTGTCACCCTCAACTCTTCCCCCTCACTTTCTCCCTTCATTCTACCCTCACAGAAACCTGAGTCCATCTGTACACGGCCTTGCCAGGCCATCCTGGGGTCCTGTATACATTTTGGTCAGGCCACCCTGAGACCCTGTACCCAGACCTGGTCAGCCCACCCCGGGACCCTGTACACAGGTCTGGTCAGGTCACACCGGGACCCTGTACACAGGTCTGGTCAGGCTACCCCGGGACCCTGTACACAGGTCTGGTCAGGCCACCCCGGGACCCTGTACCCAGGTCTGGTCAGGCCACCCCGGGACCCTGTACCCAGGTCTGGTCAGGCCACCCCGGGACCCTGTACACAGACCTGGTCAGACTATCCCTACGTTAGGAAAGATGAATGTGAGAGAGGACATGGTTCAGTGGAATGACAGGTTGACCTGTGAAGGGAGACTAAGTACTCTGTGCCTGTATTCTCTGAAAGAATCCAAGGAGACCTTTACAAATTCAGAGAAAACTGCAAAGATCTTACAGGGCTGCTTAGATCAAAAATAAAACATTTCTTCACTCGGTTGGAATCTCTGGAATTCTCTCCCCAAGAGGATTGTGGAGACTCAGTAAATGCTGCAATATGGAGTTTGAAATAAACAGCCGGGGGTCAGCCAGCATCTAGCCTGCTGAATTCCTCCAGCAGGTTTTTTTATGTTCAGTGCAGTAATTGGTAGATGTTTCTGTGTGGGAGGGAATTGAGGGACATGGGTCAATCCAGGAAGCCGGTGCTGAGGCTGATGGTTGCCATGACCTTACTGAATGGAGAAGCAAATGTCAGGGGTCCTCCTCCCACTTCGATCTCTTACGTTGTGCATTGCACTCATGAACCTCCCTGGTCTGGCTCACTACCTCAGCCCTCAGCAGCAGGTTGCGGCTGCTCCACGCACACTCCCTAATCTCCAACCCCTGTCCCACAAGCCTCCACACCAATCCAACAGCAACCTGCCTTCCACAGGACGAGACCACCCGTGGCACCGGCACCAGCCTGGAGGCGAGGTCGCTGGTGGTGGCGAGTGGGATTGAAGGGTTGGAGAGTGTAAGGGAGAGGAGATGGAGGCGACGGGGACAGTTCCAGTGCTCAGCCCCAGAGGGAGTGGGGAATATTTCCTGTGCCAACACTGTAATTCCATACCAGCTATTGTCCAGGGGGTGGGTAACCTCATGCTACAGCGCCTGAATCCCACAAAGCACCACAGCCTGTCAAGAGGGAGATATGGTTGGTGTAGTGTGAGAAGGGAATACAGTGTTGTAGAGTATAACGGGGAGGGAGGGGACACAGTTGTGGTGGGGTCTCACAGGGAGAGAAGTTACAGTTGACGCAGGGTGTTCACTAGGAAGGAGAGCACACAGTTGTCAGGGAGTAATGGGGAAAGAGAAGGTGCATTTGTCACAGGGCTGAAAGGAGTAGACTGTAGTTGTCAAAGGTTGGGAGGGTACAGTTGTAATGTGGGCAGGGGTGTTACAGTAGCCATGGAGGGTAATGGGTGCAAGGAGGTACCATCATCACAGGGTGTAATGGAGAGGAGAGAGTACAGTTATCACACACCATCGCCGATCTGGAGAGTACAGTAATCACACACTGTCACAGCGGACTTACCACTCGGGCCTTGGGCTGATGGGCTATCGCCTGCAGTGTGTCTGTGCTGACCTCCCGGACCCTGTCTGTGTCGCTGGAGACGTCCTCTTCCGACTCGTCCCAGGAGGAGGAGAAGCCGGCCGAGGAGGCAGAGGATGAGGAGAGTTTGCGATTGAAGTTCCAACTGGCCGGGGGCTCGCAGTCCTCAGCCGCCTCCTGGGAACCATCGCCGCTGTGCTCTGTGATGATAACGTGGGGGATTTCCACCCTGCCGAACGTGTGAGACCCCCTCTGCTGAGGGGTCATGGCTCCCTGTGGGGACGGGCTCCCTGCCCTGGGCTCCTCCACACCTCCGATGCTGCAGTCCCAGATGAACCTCTGGCACAGTCGCTCATCTCGGACTGCCAGTGTGTGGGCCAGCTCGCAATGTCCTGTTTGGTTGGGTGCCTCCTCCCCGCTCACCCCATCAGAGTCCGCTCCGCC
Organism: Mobula birostris; assembly: GCF_030028105.1. Lineage (NCBI taxonomy): Eukaryota > Metazoa > Chordata > Chondrichthyes > Myliobatiformes > Myliobatidae > Mobula > Mobula birostris. The sequence continues at coordinate 130,220,726 of NC_092371.1, forward strand.
TCCAGCCTCCGGCTCCCGCCCGGACTGCTGTCGCCGACCCCTTCGCCCCTGCCTAGTCTCACGGTTCACGCACTCCTGCTCGCTCCCTGGTTTCCTCTCCAGCTCAAGGGGACGTCTCCTCAAAGGCACGGGCCTCTCACTGGCCCCTGGGCCCAGTTCCTCCCTGACCCAGTGGCTGTCGGAGGGAGGCACAAGACGGACATGGCACCGGGACACATGCCTCTCAGGCACCTTCAGCACCGATCTACTCATCTGCGGGGTCCCTTCGCCCTTAGCCTCGTTGCTCATCACTCCCAAAGTGCTCAGGGTGCAGGTGGCCATAGCCCCCCGGCATGGGGTAGGCCGCAGACAGCCGGACACTCCCCCCTCTTCCTCCACACCGCCTACCCAATCCTTCTGCTCATTGCAGAGGACAGTGGCAGAAAGGACCTGTCCTGCGGTGGAGGTGTGCAGGGGGTAAGGGTGAGGATCCGTCCCAGTCTCCTCTGCCCTCACTACAGAAGACTCAGGGGGCACCAGCAGCAGACGAGACGTCTGGGATCAGTGGCTGCTTGAAGAGTCATCTCCTCTGGTACTGGATGGGTCCCAGCCCGTGGGCTGTGCCAGTCTGCTGCAGCTGCCTTAGAGCCTGTGTGCCGGGGACATGTGTGGCAACAGGGCAGAGACTCCAATGTCAGTCAAACCACACCCACACACTTGCAGCTTTCTGTGCTGCTTGCTCGGCAAAGTTTAAATGTCCAGAAGAAACAGTCTTTGCAATGCAATCCCAGCAGCACAAAGAAAGAGAGTGAGTGTGTGTGTGTGTGTGTGTGCGCGTGCGTTTGTATGTGTGGTTGTCTTTGTGTGTTTGTCTTTATGTGCCTGTGTGTTTGTCTTTTTGAATCTGTGTGTGAGAGCGTGCGTGAGTCTCTGTGTATGTGTGTGTTTGTGTACGTATAGAGTGACTGTGAGTGAGTGTGTGTGTGTGTGTGAGAGAGAGAGAGAGAGAGAGAGAGAGAGAGAGTGAGAGAGAGTTCGGTGTGGAATTCTCAGACTGCAGATGTTACCCCAAATGTTGTATCCACAGAGAGTTGCTGGTCACTGGGGAGCTCTGGATGGCAGCCCTTGGACAGCCAGAGACCACAAGAGCGTCAAATCCTTGCTGTACATCCCGACATGTACCGCATCGAACTCCCAACCAACCTTCAGTTCAGCCTGAGATGTGCAAATAAAGAGCTGGTAGCCCCTCGCTGCCTCCCTCCTCGGTGCGGACGGAGCGGGCTGACGCCTCTGATGCCCGGAGACCGGACTCGGGCTCTGCTCTTTGCTCTTCCTTCGCCGTGTGCTCTGCCGGCCGCTGATGTTTTCCGACACCCCCTTCTCTCTCTAAGTAACTGGTTGGTTATCAGCTGAAAGTCTGTCAGTCTCCGCGCAGGAAGGAAGTGACTTGGCTGTAAAAAGTCAAAGTGTGCGTGAGGCAAACTGATCCTCTCTCCCTCTCTCGCACATATCTAACCAGAGGCTCCAACCTGACACTCAGAAAGATGTCATTACACCAACTCTTACATTCCTTTAAAAGGTCCACACGCACATTGCGCTGATGTTCTTGACGGAGTGGGGGAATAAACTGCCGTTTAATTTTGAAATAGCTTGATTTCAGTTTTTGTTTTGAAGGGGAAGCGATTTCAGATTGTATTTTGTCTTTAGCCGTTCTCTTGGCGCGTCGGTGGGGCAGACAGCCCGCTGTAGGAGTTTCCTGCCTCTGTACCCCGCGAAGGGAAAGCGGGAATAGGAAAGGAGGAGACCTTCGGGATCTGAGACCCTTCCCGCGCGTTCCTTTCCGTAGCAGGAACAGTTACTCACACACACTGTATACACAATCATAGACACATATACATACATACACACAGACAGATAGAAAAATAGGCACACAGAGACAGACACACAACGGTATAGCACAGTTACAAACACCATCAGACGCACAGACAAAGCCAAACATACATAAAAACGCGTCCAAGTACAGACCGTCGAGCACACACGTCTAGAGATAGACATACGGACAGAAACAGACCCACGTATACACATAAGCCTGACTGACTGGTTCTCGTGGTGGATTATACAGGATAGAGTTCAGAGCAGAGGTAGGGGTCTGGTGACTTGTCAGTGGGTATGTTCACGATTGAGAGGGGGATGAATATGGGGTAAGTCGCAAACATAGTCACAGGTTATACGACATAAAGACAGGCCCCTCGGCCCACATGGACACACCTGCACCCATCCCATTTTATTCTCCCCACCGTCTCATCAACTTCCCCAGATTCTCTCAGTCACCTGCACACTTGGGGCAATCGAGCCACCGAGCGGCATTTCTTCAGGACGCGGGAAGAAACCGGAGTACCTGAAGGAAACCAGGTCACAGGGAGAACATGCAGTTTGCACACAGTCAGGACCAAGGCACTGTGAGAGTCAGGTGTGCCACAAAGCCACACAGTACAGGAGAATAGAGTGGAGGGGTCACCGAGCACACAGCCCACTCCCTGCTACTCTCTCATGTTTAAAGACCACTGGCCCAAACAGGACTGAACTGTACTGGTGTGTCTGTTCCTCCCTCTGCAATTGTGCCTCCATTCCACATTCTCACTGCTTCCTGAAACTGCTCATTCACAGGGTACTGTATGAGCCAATAGTGTCTCCTAAGACTTCCAGAATCCATGGTGTTGGTTTGCTAAATTGGATTAACATGTTTAAATTGGGTGATTTTATTTTAAGCACAGTTATACATTTCAAATCCTAGTTTCTTATATTACATCCACCCCAGTAAACGTAGAAGCAGCATAACTATTCAATAATTTTTTTGCCTGACTCCCGATGATTTCACCATAAATGTTGCAGTTCCCACCCAGGATTCCCCTTTTCACACGCGGCCAGCAGATATTTTCCAGTGTTCTATTATGTTCCCTTGTATTTGATTTGATCACTCCTCTACAAATTCACAATGGCAAAGTTACTCTGGGAGCACTGTGTGTAGTTGTGCCCATCAGGGACTAGGAAGGATGTGCCAGAGGGAGGGCAGAGGAGATTCACGGGATGTTGCCTGATTGGAGGACTTCAGTTATGGAGAACAATTGGGCCAAATGTTCTTTAAACCTCAGAGAGGAGCAGGAGTAGGCTGTTTGCCCCCTCCAGTCGATTTGCTGCACTGTGAGTCTGGGCTTGTTATCACTGGAGTGAAGGAACTGAGGAAAGACCTTATGGGGATGTATAAAGTTATGAGAGGCACAGGTAGGATATTCAGAATTTTTTTTCCATGTGGAGTGTCTAAAGTAAGAGGGCATGGGTTTAAAATGGGAGGGTAGGATGATCAGAGGGTAAAGAAAATGGTTGGATTCTGGAACGTACTGCCAGAGGAAGTGGTGCAGGCAGATACAATTAATTGGCAAATTAAAAAAATTAGTAAATTGGTTTATTATTGTCACGTTTATCGAGGTACAGTGAAAAATTTAGTTTTTCATGCCAACCATTTCATTACTGCAATACATTGCAGTGTGTAAAGGAACTCAACATTGGATTGCAGGGTATAATGTCACAGCGCAAGGCCATGACAAGGTAGATTGTGAGGGCTAGAGTGCATCTTACCATACTAGGGAACCAGGAACCATTCAATAATCTTATAACAGCCAGAAAGAATTGCATCTGAGCCTGGAGGCTCTGTTACCTTCTGCCTGACGGGTGGAGGGAGAAGAGAGAATGTTTGAGTGGGACAGGTCTTTGATTATGCTGAATGCTTTACCAAGGCAGCAAGAACTGTAGACAGAGTCTACGGCGGAGAAGCTTGCTTCTCCAGTCCTGCTGAAGGGCCTCAGCCTGAAACGTCGACTGTTCACTCTTTTTCCACAGATGCTGTCTGGCCTGCTCAGTTCCTCCAGCATTTTGTGTGTGTCACTTGGATTTCCAGCACCTGCAGATTTTCTTTTGTTTTGTAAGTTGGTTCCTGCGATGTGCAGGGCCGTGTTCACAATCCTTGTTTTTTGTGTTCCAGGCAGAGCAGTTGCCATACTGAGCCACGATGCATGTGGTTAGAATGTTTTCTACAGCACATTTCTCCACTGTAGAAAAACAAACATGTTGTGAACACTGAATAAAGTTCACTGGGTGGGAAGAAGTGCATGTGAATCCTTGTTTCACCTGGAAGGACTGTTTGGATTTTTGGGTGGTGGGAAGGGAAGAGGTGAAAGGACAGGGCTGCATCAGCTGTGACTGCTTGGGAAGGTGCCACCAGTTGATAAGAATGAAAGGGTGGAGTCAGTAAGCGAACCATCCCCTTCAGAATGCTGTCAAGTGAGGGGAGGAGTGGTGGAATCTTGTAAGAGCTGGTGGTAATTGCAAAAATTGACCTATTGAAAGTGGAGGAAGGTGGGGAAGACAGTGAGGAACAGGGGAATACCATCCTTGTTTTGTCCTAGCAAGAAGCAGATGTGAAGTACACTGTGGTAGAGAGGAAGTCATAGTTCAGGAAGAGAGAAGACACTTCAGCCACCTACTATATGACTGTGTAAAAAGTGCAGATGATGATCTCCAGACTGACATCCTTCACTGTAACAGTGCCAGATTAGGAGCTGGAATCTCCCACAATACATTGGAGGAATATAAGCTTGGTTCTGTTGTGTTTGCACAGTCCAGGCACACAGGGGTGAGCGCCAATGAGACTGGAGAAATCCACCAATAAAACACATTGTGGCAATGAAGCCTCCAACAAGGACAGAAAAAAATCCATAACATCTACCAGCTTTTGCAAAATATCCTTAAATCTTTATACAACAGGTTAGGTGGAAGCATTTACTCCAGGAGTGTCCCAGCAACTGTGCTACAGGTTGTATACTCTCTCTCTGTCCCAGGGTCTGTGTCTTCGACCAATTATGGAAAATAGTTTTACTCTCCCTACTCTATAAGCAAGCTTAAGGTCACTGACACCAGTCTGAGTCGTTACTTCACTTGGCCGACTAACAGAAATTGCCCATAAAACTGCAATTGTCAGCATCAGTTTTCACAGTGTAGCCGAGTCTCTGACATTCACTTGTGACTTGTTGCTTTTGTGTTGCCTCTTTCATTTTGGAATCCAAATAATTATATGTCAATAATTAATAATTCCAATGCCAAAGGGAAAAAACTGGCGGACATTGCCTTGATGTGTTGCAAATTTCAAATTCTTCTTAACCCTTTCCCACTGTAGGGCAACCAGTACAGAACATATATTCCAAAATGCAGCTTCACCAACGTTTTGTACAACTGGCATCTAACAACCCAACTTCTACACTCAATACCCTGATTGATAGGTCTGCACGCCAAAAACCATCCTCACCACATTTGTGAACCTGGAGACATCTTGGGTACATTAGTGAACCAGAAGGGCTTTTGCAACATTCCAATAATATTTTAAATTCATCTTTTGGGGATACAGTCAAGGCTGGAATTTATTGTCCATCCCTAGTTGGCCTTTAGTGGGGACGGGTGGCTGATGTTTCTCTTTCAAGTGTCAGATTTTAATCTTAATTTAACTTCCACAATCACCCTGAGTGGGATTCAAATTTGGCCCAGAGTTCTGGCAACTAGTTCAGTGACTTAACTGCTATGCCACCAGGCGTCATGTGAATGGCACGAACCTCAGCAACAGCCATGGAGGAAGACTGGACCACTCAAATCTTCCAGTCTCAACCAATAGGGAGATCAGATAAGGAGCTTCCTCCGTGCTGAATGGCAGAACATCCCCTCAGGGAGAGATACTCCACAGGCCGTGTTTAGTAGCTAAATGGCAGTGTGGTTGGAAGGTTTTGCATGCTATTTTCTCTCTGTAAAGTATCCCAAGCATTACTTTGCATGGATGCGACCAATTAACCTAATGCAAATTGCTTTCTGGAATCTCAGACTTTTTCCATCTGTAATAAAATTTACATCCAATCTCCGGCTATCTCCCTTTGCATTCTCATTCAAGCAGAAATCCTGCACATTGGCACACAGCATTTCTCAATCCTCACTCCCCCCATCCCAGATAGCCTGCCTCTCCACCCCAATTCCCCTTCAGGCCAACCTACAGAGTTGCAAATCCTGCCACAAATCACCTATACTAAACTCTACCATGTCATCCATCGATGTTATGTTACTGTCACCAGCAAGCCCAACATTACTGACCATCCCTAACTGCCCTTGAGAATGTGGTGGTGGTGAGCCACCTTCTTGATCTGATGTAGTTCTGGAGAAAGTGCTCCTGCATGTTGCAAATAAATTTATTTAAATTATTGAGATACAGTGCAGAACAGGTCCTTCTGGCCCTTCGAGCTGTGCTGCCCAGAAACCCTTGATTTAACTCTAGCCTAATCACGAGACAATTTACAATGACCAATTAATCTACCAACTGGTATATCTTTGGAGTATGGGACGAAACCCATGCAGTACAACTTCCTTACAGACAGCAGCAGGAAGTGAACCTGGATCTCTGGTGTAAAGCGTTGTGCTAACTGCTACACAACCGTGTCACCCCAAATGAGAGAAGCAGCAGATGCTGGGAAAAGAACACTCATTGCACTTTCTCTGCAGCTGCAACACTCTGTTCTGCATTGACTATCTCATCGTATTTATGTATGGCATGATCAGTCTGAATGGCACACAAAGCAAAGTTTTTCACTGTCTCTCTGTACATGTAACAGAAAACCAATATTATATGTGAAGGGGAACAGTATTAGGACACAGAACCTAGAACAGTACAGCACAGGAACAAGCCATCAGCATTGTATCCATGATGACCATGTTGCCAAATTAAACTAAACCAATTTGCCTGCATGTGATCCACGTAGCTCCAACCCTGTATATTCATGTCTAAATGCCTCTTAAGTACCACTGCTGTATCTGATCCACCACTATCCATTGCAAAGCTTTTCAGGCACCAACCACTCTCTGCGTAAAAAAAATACTTGTCTCATAAGTCTCCCTTTACTAACCCCCTCCCCCATGTTACAGGTACATCCTTTATTATTTGACATTACTACCCTGGGGAAAAGATTCTGGCTGTCTATCCTATCTGTGTCGCTCCGAATTTTTCAATCTCTATCAGCTTCCAAAGCTCCAGAGAAAACAATCTAGATTTGTCCAACCCGTCATTATAGCTCATTCTCACCAATCCATGCAATATCTAGCATCCTTTCCAAAGCCTCCCTATCTTTCCTGTAATGGTTTGACCAGAACTGCGCACAATACTCCAAATCTGAGATGAAAACAGACACTGCTAGAAACACCCATCAGATTAGTTAGCATCGGTGGAGAGAGGAACAGAGTCCTTTGTACTTTGTCTGATGGGACATTAACTATTTCTCCACAGATGCTAACAACAGGAATTCTGCAGATGCTGGAAATTCAAGCAACACACATCAAAGTTGCTGGTGAACGCAGCAGGCCAGGCAGCATCTGTAGGAAGAGGTGCAGTCGACGTTTCAGCTGAGACCCTTCGTCAGGACTAACTGAAGGAAGAGTGAGTAAGGGATTTGAAAGTACTCTTCCTTCAGTTAGTCCTGACGAAGGGTCTCGGCCTGAAACGTTGACTGCACCTCTTCCTAGAGATGCTGCCTGGCCTGCTGCGTTCTCCACAGATGCTGCCTGACCTGCTGAGAGTTTCTAGTATTTTATGTCTTTACTCTCACAGTGCTGTGGGGAAGGGTTCCAGGATTTAGATCCAGCAATGAAAAAGGAACGGCGATAGATTTCTAAGCTGTAAGAAACAGAAACAGGAATACGCCACTCAGCCCATCTTCCTGTCCACACCAGTCAACACAATCATGGCAGATCCAACCTCAGCCTCATTGCCACCCTCCTGCTTATCCTTCATGACAACCCTGTGGGGGTGGGCATTTCCTGCAGGTGGTAGTGCTGTCACAGGTAATAAAGGATGTGACCTTGGGATTGGGTGACAATTCCTCCTGTGTCCCCTTTCATTACCCTTTTCTGAGCCAACAGCAGACCAGTGGACTCGTGGGCAGACGGCAGACAGAAAAAGATGATGCAACTGGGGGAAGGAAATAACTTTGTTATTTTAGGGACCTCAGATTGTTGATGGACTAATGAGTGGCCTGAACAGCCTGTTTCAATGCTGAATGACTCTTATAACAGAGAGAGAGAGAGAGAGAGAGAGAGAGAGAGATTGGGGTGTGGTGAAGAGTGAGGGGCAGATCCAGAGAAAGAAGTTATTATGCCTAGAACCCTGTCTCCCGATTTGAAGCTTCCGAAGTTTTCCAAGCCTTTCTATGAGGAGGTTTGGAGATATTCTATGGAGTGGAATCCTACCCAGATGAGTCACAGGTTTAATGCAGGGAAGTGGCACAAAGACCAGTTTTGTTCCTTCTTGAATTGGGAGGCAGGAACAAGGGATTGATTAGCCAGCTCCTGTTCCTAGTTACATTTCTATCCAAGCAGCATCTTCTATTTGGATCTCATCTGTTCTCTGGCCCCCTCTGCAGGTTGGGTCTGGTGGAGACCTATCTCTAGTGATGATGATCCTAACGATGAGGCCACTCTCAGAGTGGAGAACCAACACCTCATATTCCAAAGCAACACAGACAAGATGCTGAAGGAACTCAGCAGGCTAGGTAGCATCTATGGAGAAGAGCAAACAGTCAACGTTTTGGGCCGAGACCTTTCATCAGGATTGGAAAGGAAGAGGAGAAGTCAGAGTAAAAAGGTTGGGGGAGAGGAGGAAGAAGTACAAGGTGGTAGGTGATAAGTGGAACTGAGAGAGGGGGAGGGAGTGAAGTAAAGAGCTGGGAATTTGTTTGGTGAAAGAGATAAAGGGCTGGAGGAGAGGGAATTTGATAGGAGAGGACAGAAGACCATGGAAAAAAGGGAAGGGGGAGGTGATGGGGAGGTAAGGAGATAAAGTGAGAGAAGGAAACAGGAATGGGGAATGGTGAAGGGCTGGAAAATTACTTATGCTTTGAGAAATTGATGTTCATGCCATCAGGTTGGAGGCTACCCATATGGAATATAAAATGTTGCTCCTCCAACCTGATGAGTATGTGGCCTCATCACAACAGCAGAGGAGGCCATGGACAGATATTTCGGAATGGGAATGGGAATTGAATGAGTGGCCACCGGGAGATCCCGCTTGTTCTGACAGTTGGAGCAAAGGTGCTTGGGAAAGCAATATCCCAATCTACGTCAGATCCCACCGATATATGGGAGACCACACCGGGAGCACCAGATACAGTGGACGAACAAACTCACAGATGAAGTGTCGCCTCATCTGGAAGGACTGTTTGGGGCCCTGAATGGTAGTGAAGGAGGAGGAGCAGGAGCAGGTGTAGCAGATGTTCCGCTTGCAAGGATAAGTACCAGGAGGGAGATCAATGGGGAGGAAGAAGTGGACAAGGGAGTCATGTAGGGAGCGATCCCTGCGAAAAGCAGAAGGTGGGGGGAAGATGTGGTGGAGATGGTGGAAGTTATGAGAATTATGTGCTGGACGTGGAGGTTAGTGGGGTGGTGGGTGAGGACGAGGAACTCTATCCTTGGCATGGCAGCAGGAGAATAGGATGAGGGCAGATATGCGTGAAATGGAAGAGATACAGGTGAGGGCAGCATTGATGGTGGAGGAAGGGAAGGCCCTTTCTTTGAAGAAGGAGAACATCTCAGTAGTTCTGAATGAAAAATCCCATCCTGAGAACAGATGTAGTGGAGACAGAGCAACTGAGAGAGGGGATGGCATTTTTACAAGTGATAGGGTGTAAAGAAGTTCAGTCCAGATATGTGTGAGAGTCAGTGTGTTTATAAAAGATATCAGCAGATAGACTGTCTCCAGAGATGGAGACAGAGAGATCAAGAATGGGGAGAGAAGTGTTGGAAATACACCAAGTAAATTTAAGGGCAGGGTGGAAGTTGAATGCAAAGTTGATGAGTCAAGAAGCTCAGCACCAATGCAGTGATCAGTGTAGCGTAGGAAGAGTTGGGGAGCAATAATGCTGTAGGCTTGGAACATGGACTGCTCCACATGGCCAATGAATAGGCAGGCATACTGTAGCTGGGACTAATGCAAGTGCCCATGGCTACACCTTTGGTTTGAAGGAAGTGGGAGGAGCTGAAGGAGGAATTATTGAGGGTGAGGACTACTTTGACAGACGGAGGTAAGTGGTGGTGGAGGGGAACTGGCTGGGTCTGTTGTCCAGATGGAAACAGAGAGCTTTGAGGCCTCCCTGGAGGATGGACATCCAGAGTGAAAATAAGATGGTCAGGGCCAGGGAACTTGAAATCATTGAAAAGATCCAGAGCCTGTGAAGTGTCACAGTTGTAGGTAGGAAGGGACTGAACCGGGGGGATAAAACAGAGTCAGGTATGCAGATGTAAGTCCAGTAAGGCAGAAACAATGGGTCTACCTGGACAGGCAGGTTTGTGGATCTTGGGTAGGAGGTGAAATGGGAGGTGTGGGGTCCGGGAACTATGAGGTTGGTGGCAGTGGATGGGAGATCTCTGAGCTAATAAGGTCAGTGAAGGTGTGGGAGACAATGGCCTGGTGCTTCTTAGTAGGATCCTTTTTAAGAGATAAGTAAGAGGAGGTGTCTGATAGTTGTCACTGGGCCTCAGCAAGGTAGAGGTCAGTCTGCCAGCACCCCCCTTATCTGCAGGTTTGACGGTGAAGTTAGGATTTGTGCAGAGAGAGTGGAGAACAGTGCATTCAGAAGGAGTGAGGTTAGAATTGGAGAGAGGAGTGGTATAAAGTCGAGGCAGTTGATGTCTCATCGGCAGTTAGCAATGAAAAAATCCAGAACAGGCAGAGGACCAGAGCGGGATGTCCAGGAAGAGGAGGAGGGCTGAAGACAGGAGAAAGGGTCATCGGTCATCGGTGCAGGGTGGGGAGCCCTTCCCAAAGAAGTAGACCCGGACACTGAGGTGACAGAAGAAGAGCTCAGCACCAATCAGCTGTGGTACTCACTGAGGTGTGGCTGCAGGGGGACAAAGGTGCGGACAGAACATTCTGCCTCAAGGGAGGGGAAGGTTTGGGGGAAATAGTGGAGGCCCGACATGCGTGACAGCTGGGATCAAAGAGCGGAAGAGAGTTGGTAGTGTCTGAGGAGAGAGGAGGGTTAGGGTGCTCAGGGTAGGTGGGTTAAGGTGTTGGGTTGGGAGGAAGATGGGGGCTCTGTGGATGCAAGAGCTGATGAGAGACACAGGATTGCAGAGTGGTGGTAGGGAAAGGGGAGAGTGGGATTCCAGCTGTTACATGTATAGTCTCGGTCAGGAGGTGCTGTCGGTCAAAGTCCAGGCTGGAGTTGAAGTTGCACAATAGTATGTAGATATGTAATAGTATGTAGTATGTAGATGTCCAGGGTTTTTGGAACCAGCACTGATGGCAGCGGAATTTGGGTTCTGAATCCCCTCGGAATCATTGGAACCAGTGTTGGTGATGTTGGTGTCACCAGTACAGAGGTGTCCAGAGCCATAGGCACCAGGGATGGATTCAGAGAGATTCGTAATCTGGGGGCATCCGATGGTAGCCTCCAACCTGATGCCATGAACATCCATTTCTCCTTCAGGTAATTTTCTTCCCTCCCCTTTCTCTTTTCTTCTATTCCCCACTCTGGCCTCTTACTTCTTCTCCTGATCTACCTATCACCTCCCCCTGGTGCCCCTCCTCCTTCCCTTTCTCCCATGATCCACTCTACTCACCTATCAGATTCCTTCTTCTCAAGCCATTTACCTTTCCCACCCACTTGGCTTCACCTATCACCTTCTAGCTAGTCCTCCTTCCCCACCCCCACCTTTTTATGCTGGCATCTTCCTGTTCATTTCCACAGATGCTGTCTGACCTGCTGAGCTCCTCCAGCATTTCATGTGTGTTGCTCTGGATTTCCAGAATCTGCAGAATCTCTTACGTTTATTACCTGTCCCTAATGCTCTTTGCCTCTGGTTTCTGTAAATGTGGAAACAGTAAATCCCCTTTTAAAATAAAATAAAACATTGCCTTGCCCACAGAGATGGTTAGCTTTCAAAGAAGCTCAATTCCATCAGATTTCATTTATTTTTTGAGATCGATGCATGGCCAGCAAGTTCAGCATTTATTGCCCTTGAGAAGATAGGGGTGAGCTCCCTTCTTCAACCGGTGCAGTCCTTCTGGTGTTGCTGTTGGGGAGGGTATTTCACGATGAAGGAGTGGCAGCAGGGCTCCATGTCAAGATGGTGTGCGACTTGGGGGGAACCTGCAGGTGGTGGTGTTCCCCTGCACCCACTGCCCTTGTCTTTGGCAGCAGGGGTGGCGAGTTTGGGATCCGCCGTCGGAGTAGCCTGGGCGGGTGATTGCTGTACATTTTGTAGATGGTTCACACTGCAATCACTGTGGGCCGAAGTTTAGGAAGTGAATAAGTAGGCTGCCGGATCCTAAATGGTGTTGAGTTTTTTGAGAATTGTGGATGAACTCATACAGGCAAGTGCAGAGAATTCCACCACCCTGCCATGCCGTGTCAATGGTCGAAGGACACTGGGGTTTCAGGGGATGAGTCACTCATTGCAGGTTACCCACTCTCTGGCCTGCTCTTATGGCCATCATATTTGATGTTGAATGTTACTTTCCACTTATTGGCCCATATCTGAACGCAATCCAAGCCTTGCTGCATGCAAGCATGGACTGCTTCATTGCTGAGCTGTTGTAAATAGAATTGAAAATTATGCAATCATCAGTGAGTGTCCTTATGATAGAAGGAGAGTCTTTGATTAAGCACTGAAGATAGCTGAGTCTAGGACTCTGTCCTGAGGAACTCCTACTGTGATCTTCTGGGACAGGGATGATGAACCTCCACAACCACAGCCACTTGGTGTGAGGAACTACTCCAACGACTGGAGTGTTTTCCCTTTAATGCTCTTGACTTTAGTTTTACCAGGGTTCCACACTTGGTCAAATGGTGTCTTGATCCACAGGGAAGTCACTTCCACTTCACCTCTGAAGTTCAGCTCCTTGGTCAAAGTCTAGTTTATTGTCATGTGCACAAGAATACAGTACATGTGTATGTGCAGGTGCAAAGAAAAACTTGCAGCAGTATCACAGGTACATAGCATCAGAGACAAAACATTCAAAGAAAAACACAAATTAAACATAAAGCATACAAAATTTTTACAAGAAAACATAATTAGAACAAAAAAGGTCCATTTAGTACAAAATGATCAAAGTGGTCATAATGCTGCTAAACTATAGTGATTAGGGTTTTGCTGGTTGGTTTAGAACTGAATGGTTGAATGGAAATAGCAGTTTTTGAACCTGGTAGCGTGGGACTTCAGGTATTTGTATCTTCTGCCTGATGGTAGGTACAAGAAGATGGTGGGTATCTTTGATGATGGATGGGACTTCAGGTATTTGTATCTTCTGCCTGATGGTAGGTACAAGAAGATGGTGGGTATCTTTGATGATGGATGGGACTTCAGGTATTTGTATCTTCTGCCTGATGGTAGGTACAAGAAGATGGTGGGTATCTTTGATGATGGATGGGACTTCAGGTATTTGTATCTTCTGCCTGATGGTAGGTACAAGAAGATGGTGGGTATCTTTGATGATGGATGGGACTTCAGGTATTTGTATCTTCTGCCTGATGGTAGGTACAAGAAGATGGTGGGTATCTTTGATGATGGATGGGACTTCAGGTATTTGTATCTTCTGCCTGATGGTAGGTACAAGAAGATGGTGGGTATCTTTGATGATGGATGGGACTTCAGGTATTTGTATCTTCTGCCTGATGGTAGGTACAAGAAGATGGTGGGTATCTTTGATGATGGATGGGACTTCAGGTATTTGTATCTTCTGCCTGATGGTAGGTACAAGAAGATGGTGGGTATCTTTGATGATGGATGGGACTTCAGGTATTTGTATCTTCTGCCTGATGGTAGGTACAAGAAGATGGTGGGTATCTTTGATGATGGATGGGACTTCAGGTATTTGTATCTTCTGCCTGATGGTAGGTACAAGAAGATGGTGGGTATCTTTGATGATGGATGGGACTTCAGGTATTTGTATCTTCTGCCTGATGGTAGGTACAAGAAGATGGTGGGTATCTTTGATGATGGATGGGACTTCAGGTATTTGTATCTTCTGCCTGATGGTAGGTACAAGAAGATGGTGGGTATCTTTGATGATGGATGGGACTTCAGGTATTTGTATCTTCTGCCTGATGGTAGGTACAAGAAGATGGTGGGTATCTTTGATGATGGATGGGACTTCAGGTATTTGTATCTTCTGCCTGATGGTAGGTACAAGAAGATGGTGGGTATCTTTGATGATGGATGGGACTTCAGGTATTTGTATCTTCTGCCTGATGGTAGGTACAAGAAGATGGTGGGTATCTTTGATGATGGATATTGCCTTTTTAAGGCAGTGCCTCCTTTACATACTACCAATGGCGGGGAGGGATGTGACTGTGATGTATTGGGCTGAGCCCACTACTCTGCAGTTTCTTACATTCCTGTGCATTCAAATTGTATACCAGACCATAATGCAACCAGTCAGGATACCTTCAAAAGTTTCTAAGAATATTTTGTGACATACCAAACTTTCTTAACTTTCCAAGGATATACAAATGGTGGTGATTGTACTTACGTACTGGGCCCAGGACAGGTAATCTGATATTTAAAGTTGCTGACTCTCACCACTGGTAATCTCCCAAAGGAGACTGGCACATGTTCACCCTCAGTCCCCTTCCTGAAGTTCTTTAGTTCTGCTGACATTGAACAAGAGGTTGTTTTTGCCAGCACCGCTCTACTGGGCGCTCTGGTAAGCTGACACATTCTCACCTGTCATTTGTTGTATGCTTGGACCAAGGTCTGGAGCTGAGTGATCTGAAGTTTGGTGAGCATTTGCTAGTACTGTCAACAGCAGCTGCAATCATTTTGCTGATGATTGAGAGCAGGGAGCAGAATGCAGGTCGTCCCTGCGCAAGTTTCCACATTGTGAGGTGTAATTGTACAAAAACATCTTGGATAGAGGCATAGCTAGTTTTGGAGTGCAGGTCTTCAGTACTACAGTTGGGATGTTGGTCCTGTGGGCTTTCCTGTATCTAGTGCTCTCAGATGTTTCTTGACATCACATGGAGTGAACCAAATAGGCTGAAAGCTGGTTTCCGTGATGATGATGACCTCCGGAGGGAGCTGAGATAGTTCACTCCATCAGTAGTTCTGGGTGAACATAGTTGTGAGCATGGAGGCACAGGAGACTATAGATGCCGGAATCCATGGAAGGAAATGGACAGTTGATATTTCAGGTCGAGATTCTTTGAGCAGACCAGATGAGGGGTCTCTACTCAAAGGATTGACTGTCCATTTCCCTCCACAGATACCACTTGACCTGATGAGTTTCTCCAGCATCTTGATGGTTGTGAATCCTTCAGTCTTCTGTGATGATAAACATGTGGGGTGGTTGCTCATAGAATCTGGGACAACACTCCATACCTAGAAACCAGTCCCAAATGTTTCTGAGAGGTTTTTGCAAGGCAAATCTGCTTGGAATGATTTTGTTGTGGGACGTAGATAGGGTAGATAGATATTCCACAGCAGAGCTATCTATAAACAGAGGGCACAGGTTAAAGTGAGGAGTAAGATTTGGAGGGATATAAAAAAGATTTTTTTTCATCTAGAGTGTAGTTGAAATCTGAAACATACTACCTGAGGGGGTAGTGGAGGCAGAAACTCCCATAATATTTAATTATTTAGATGAGCACTTGAATCACTGAGGTGTAGAAGGCTATAATTTGGTATCAGTGGTTCTTGATGGTTGGCATAGATATGATAGGCTGAAGAGCCTACTTCTGTGCTGTATGGCTCTATGACTCTATCCCTGCACAAAGGAATCTCCAGAGAGAGTCTGAGAAATCAGGATGAGTCAGGTCAAAAATGATCTAACATTAGAGAGAAAAGTATTTAAGCTAAAGCATTTAAGGGAATTGCAAACAGTCTGAATTGATTGCGAACAAGCTCTGTAAGCCAGCTGCTAAAGTGAATTGTATTTAGCCTGGTAATCGAATGCTTAAGTGTTCAGAATTAAAGCTCTGGAATACAGACTTCCCTGTGACCCACCTCCAGCAACTTCCTGTTTTGGTCTCCTACGTTACTGACCTCTCAAACTGAAATCCAAACTTCTCAAAAACTGCCCCTCAGACAGAATCAGGGCCACAAAAACAATCTCTTGTTCAATGTTAGCAAACCAATGGAGCTGATTACTGAGTTCAGGTGGAAGTAATTCCTTGGTGTTATCATTTCAGAGGACCTGTCCTGGGCCCAGCACGCAAGGGCAATTACAAAGGAAGCATGGCAGCACCTCTACTTCCTTAGAAGTTTGTGAAGATATAGCATGACATCTAAAACTTTGACAAACTTCTATAGGCGTGTGGTGGAGAGTATATTGACTAGTTGCATCACAGCCTGGTATGGAAACACCAACGCCCTTGAATGGAAAAGCCTATTAAAAAGTCACGGGTACGGCCCAGTCCTTCATGGGTAAACTCCTCCTCACCTTGTTGAGCACATCTACATGACCGAGTGCTGTCACAGGACAGCAATGTCCATTATCAGGGACCCCACCACCCAGGGCATGCTCTCATCTCACTACCACCATCAGGAAGAAAATACAGGAGCCTCAGAAACCATAGCACCAGGTTCAGGAACAGTTCCTACCCCCCAACCATCAGGCTCTTGAATGGACCTCTTATCTAATAAAGATGAACTCTTGATCTCTTGGCCTTTACACTTTACTTACTACCTGCACTGTCAGAAAATGTAGAGGAGGCTTGGCCCAAAAACAGAGCAGCTGAGTTGACTTAGCAGTAAACAATAACTTTACTTAAACACTGCAAAATATCAAGACAAGGGGGGGCCACAAAACAAGAGAACAGAAGCCAAGGTGGGGAGTGTACAGGCTAGGCCAGCTGGTTCAGTGAGTGAACAAGGACTGTGTGAGCAAACTGGGGTTAAACAGGCTGCAGGTGATGGATATGGAATGAGTGGCAGGTGAATTCTATTGGCTGGATGGTGCTTGTATGTGCAGGCTGGCAGGTGTTAGTGGGAGTGGGCCTGACAGGAACACCTCCCTCCTAAGTCTGGCTTCCAACAACCCAGGATGATCTGGATAAACTGGTGGAACTCATCAATGAGTAATGGATTCAGGATGTAACTGGATGGTGGGCAAGCCCTCTCCTCTGGGCCGTACCCTTTCCAGTCGACCATTTACTGCACAGCCTGTCCACAACGACACGCATCCATCAAATGGCGAACCGTGTACACTGGACCACCTTCCACCATCCTAGGTTCTGGAGGTGCAGGTTCAGGTGCGTCGAGTGGACCATGGACAACGTGCTTGAGACAGGACATATGGAAGGTAGGTGTGACCCTGAGGTACAGTGGCAGTTGGAGAGGATTGATGTGATGGGTGAAGGGACCAATGAACAGGGTGAGAGCTTGTGGAAATTGGTGCGTGCAGGGGCAGATCTCAGGGGACAGCCAGACATGGATCCCAGGCTGGAGTAGTCTGGCTGGGCACTGACGGTAGTTGGTCTAGTGGCAGTAGGTATAGTTGGCTGCTGCGATGGCCCTCCATACCCTCCAACAAGCATTCCGGCAGTGGCAAACTATGGCCCTGGTGGACTGAACCTCCGCTGTGGGGAACAATTGGGGTTGGTAGCCATGAAGCACTTCAAAGGGTGACATACCGGTGGCAGAGGAGGTGTGTAAATTATGGGGCAGCTCAGCCCAGAGCCGATACTACTTGCATGTGGAAAGGTTAGATTCGGTGAAGTATCACAGCAACTCCTCCACTTGCTGATGGGCTCTTTCTGACTGACTGCTGGTCTGCAGACGATAGCCAGAGGACAAACTCACTGAGATACGGAGGAGGGAGCAGAAAGTGGGAGATGAACTGTGGGTCCCAGTCCGATACAATGTCCTGAGGGAAGCCATGGAGGTGAACTACATCTTGGGGAACCACCTCCACCATCCCAGTGCCTGATGGAAGTCAGGGGAGGGCAATGAAGTGGGCCACCTTGGAAAAGCGGTAGACCGGTGTCATGATCAGTGTGGCTCCAATGGACGGTGGCAAACCCATGAGCAAATCCATGGTGTCGCTTGGCCACAGGTGACAAGGGACCGATAGGGGTCGCAGAAGCTCAGAGGTCTGGACCAGGCACACTGAGGGCAGGCAGAGACATAGAAACATAGAAAATAGGTGCAGGTGTAGGTCATTCAGCCCTTCGAGCCTGCACCGCCATTCAGTATGATCATGGCTGATCATCCAACTCAGAACCCTGTACCAGCCTTCCCTCCATACCCCCTGATCCCTTTAGCCACAAGGGCCATATCTAACTCCCTCTTAAATATAGCCAATGAACTGGCCTCAACTGTTTCCTGTGGCAGAGAATTCCACAGATTTACCACTCTCTGTGTGAAGAAGTTTTTCCCAATCTCAGTCCTAAAGGGCTTCCCCTTTATCCTCAAACTGTGACCCCTCGTTCTGGACTTCCCCAACATCAGGAACAATCTTCCTGCATCTAGCCTGTCCAATCCCTTTAGGATTTTATACGTTTCAATCAGATCCCCCCTCAATCTTCTAAATTCCAACGAGTATAAGCCTAGTTCATCCAGTCTTTCATCATATGAAAGTCCTGCCATCCCAGGAATCAATCTGGTGAACCTTCTTTGTACTCCCTCTATGGCAAGGGTGTCTTTCCTCAGATTAGGGGACCAAAACTGCACACAATACTCCAGGTGTGGTCTCACCAAGGCCTTGTACAACTGCAGTAGTACCTCCCTGCTCCTGTACTCGAATCCTCTTGCTATGAATGCCAGCATACCATTCGCCTTTTTTATCGCCTGCTGTACCTGCATGCCCACTTTCAATGACTGGTGTATAATGACATCCAGGTCTCGTTGCGCCTCCCCTTTTCCTAATCGGCCACCGTTCAGATAATAATCTGTTTTCCTGTTTTTGCCACCAAAGTGGATAACTTCACATTTATCCACATTAAATTGCATCTGCCATGAATGTGCCCACTCACCTAACCTATCCAAGTCACCCTGCATCCTCTTAGCATCCTCCTCACAGTTAACACTGCCGCCCAGCTTCGTGTCATCCGCAAACTTGGAGATGCTGCATTTAATTCCCTCGTCCAAGTCACTAATATATTTTGTAAACAACTGGGGTCCCAGCACTGAGCCTTGCGGTACCCCACTAGTCACTGCCTGCCATTCTGAAAAGGTCCCGTTTATTCCCACTCTTTGCTTCCTGTCTGCTAACCAATTCTCTATCCACATCAATACCTTACCCCCAATACCGTGTGCTTTAAGTTTGCACACTAATCTCCTGTGTGGGACCTTGTCAAAAGCCTTTTGAAAATCCAAATATACCACATCCACTGGTTCTCCCCTATCCACTCTACTAGTTACATCCTCAAAAAATTCTATGAGATTCGTCAGACATGATTTTCCTTTCACAAATCCATGCTGACTTTGTCCGATGATTTCACCGCTTTCCAAATGTGCTGTTATCACATCTTTGATAACTGACTCTAGCAGTTTCCCCACCACCGATGTTAGGCTAACCGGTCTATAATTCCCTGGTTTCTCTCTCCCTCCTTTTTTAAAAAATGGGGTTACATTAGCCACCCTCCAATCCTCAGGAAGTAGTCCAGAATCTAAAGAGTTTTGAAAAATTATCACTAATGCATCCACTATTTCTTGGGCTACTTCCTTAAGCACTCTGGGATGCAGACCATCTGGCCTTGGGGATTTATCTGCCTTTAATCCCTTCAATTTACCTAGCACCACTTCCCTACTAACATGTATTTCCCTCAGTTCCTCCGTCTCACTGGACCCTCTGTCCCCTACTATTTCCGGAAGATTATTTATGTCCTCCTTAGTGAAGACAAAACCAAGGTAATTATTCAATTGGTCTGCCATGTCCTTGCTCCCCATAATCAATTCACCTGTTTCTGTCTGTAGGGGACCTACGTTTGTCTTAACCGATCTTTTTCTTTTCACATATCTATAAAAGCTTTTACAGTCAGTTTTTATGTTCCCTGCCAGTTTTCTCTCATAATCTTTTTTTCCCTTCCGAATTAAGCCCTTTGCCCTCCTCTGCTGAACTCTGAATTTCTCCAAGTCCTCAGGTGAGCCACTTTTTCTGGCTAATTTGTATGCTTCTTCTTTGGAATTGACAAGCCGACATACATCCACGATTGTGGTGGGCCATCAGAGCCAGCGATGCAGAAACTCCAGAGTCTGCCATCTGCTTGGATGGCTGGAGAGGGGTGAGGGATGGGTTCACTGGTGTGCATCAGAGTGGACAGCCATGGGCACTTATATGTGGCCTGAGGATCTGAGAGGATGGAATGATGGGCCAAGGGTTGATCTCAGTTTCAGCTGGGTCGAACTGTCATGACAGTTAGTGGTCTTGGAGCCGGTTCGGTAGGAGATGTTGAAGTTGAATTGTTTGAAGAAGAGGGCCAGCAAAGCTAATGTGGGTTGAGTTGGCAGGTCTGTTGTATGGATAAGAGGGTCTGGTGATCAGAAGGGCTCAGAGTTCACCATCAGTCAATGTCTCCATTTCTCCAAGGCCCATTTATTGGCGAGTAGCTCCTTGTCTCCTACTCCATAATGGCACTGTGTAGGTTTGAACTTGCATGAGAAGAAGACAAGGGTGTGTGTCTTTCCATCCACTCCTCGCTGGGAGAGGAAGGCCCCGGTGTCCACGTCAGATGTGTCCATCTCTACCGGAAACAGTCTAAAGGGGATCGGATGGCGGAGAATGGGAGCATTGTTGAAGTGTCTTTTGAGCTCCTCGAAAGTGTGGTCTGCAGGAGCATACCAGGTTACGCGTGA
The DNA here is from genome assembly GCF_030028105.1 of Mobula birostris. Taxonomy (NCBI): domain Eukaryota; kingdom Metazoa; phylum Chordata; class Chondrichthyes; order Myliobatiformes; family Myliobatidae; genus Mobula; species Mobula birostris. Next base: position 130,241,576 of record NC_092371.1, read on the forward strand.
GGTAGGTAACTTGGTGAGGGAGATGAGGGGAGCAGGGGTTTGGCTGTAGTTCCTAATGAAACGGTGGTAGAAGTTGGAGAACCCCGAGAAGCGCTCTAGCTGTTTGAGGGAGCACGGTCGAGGTCATTCAGCAATGATGCACACTTTCACTGGGTCCATGGTTATGCCCTGGGGACGATAGGATGTAACCTAGGAAGGAAATGACTGGGTGTAGAACTGGCAATTTTCTAACCTGCAATACAGTTGACAAAATCACTCATCATCACTCTCCCCAGGAAAGGCAACTTATAGCAGTGCCAGAATTATAGAACCATAAGTCTTATCAGCCATACAAGCAATGGGATGTTGAAAGTCACCTTGAACAGACTGAAACCACAGGCAGAAGAAATAATTGCTGAAGAGCAGGCGGGATTCAGAAGTGGAAGAAATACAACAGAACAGATAGTCAATCTCTGACACTGAGGGAGAAATACAACCAAAATCAACCGGACATCTTCCATGTGTTCATAGACTTCAAGAAGGCATTCAATAGGGTGTGGCATGATGCACTCTGGGCCACAATGAAGAGATACACACGAGCCAGAAGCTGATCCACCAAGCAGCTCTACACCAGAGCAAGTAGTGTGGTACTTGTCCAAGGCAGTTGGAGAGTGGTTCCACACACCAGTTGGAGTCTGACAAGGCTGCCTCCTTTCACCCATGCTATTCAACATTTTCCTGGAGCAAATAATGACAGATGCCCCGGAAGACCATATCAGCACCGTCAGCATCAGAGGACAGATCATAATCAACGTCAGGTTCACCGATGACATTCATGGGCTGGCAGGAAGTGAGGGTGAACTGGCCTGCCTTGTGAACGATCTGGATGATACACCTACCACATATGGCATGGAGATCAGCACAGAGAAAACCAGGCTGATGGGAAACAGTGAGGAGCCAATCAGGACAAAAATCACAGTCAGTGGACAAGAACGAGAGGCGGTCAAATGGTTCAAGTATCTGGCACCATCACCAACCAAGAAGGATCAAAGCCTGAAGCCCTTGCAAGGACAGCCAAACAACAGCAATACTGGCTAAACTAATACCAATCTGGAGAGACAATAACATCACTCTTTGATCTGGGTTGAAACTCCTGCAAGCACTTGTGCTCTCCATCTTCTTGTATGCATGCGAATCATGGACTTTGACAGCAGAACAGCAAAAGAAGATCCAGGCAATAGAAATGAGATGCTTCAGAAGGCTTCTTGGCACCTCCTATACAGACCATGTCTCAAACAACGAAGTACAAAGAACCATCACCCAGCATATGAGATGCTATGAAGATCTATTGTCCACAGTAAAGAAGAGGAAACTGAGATGGTATGCCCACATAACAAGATCGTGGACTGTCAAAGACCATTCTTCAGGGAATGGTGCAGGGGAAAAGGCAAAGGGGAAGACAGAGGAAGAAATGGGCAGACAACATTGCAGAGTGGACTGAAGAGAGCTTTGCCGCAACCCAGGCACTCACCCACAACTGTGAGAGATGAAGGCAACGGGGGTGCGCTCATCTGCACAGCACCCCTATGACCCAGGCGGTTGCGGGATCCATAACCGTTGTCATCATACAGTCTGTTTTGGAGGAGACATCGAAGTATTGAACAGACGTGGTCTTGGTGTTCTTGGAGAAGATGAGGATGTCAGCAAGGAAGACAAACACATACCTGAGTGGCATGTCTCAGAGGATCTTGTTAATGAAGGCTTGGAAAACAACTGAACTGTTGGAGAGTCCAAAAGGGCAGCCAGTGGGTGTTATGAACGGCGTCTTCCACTCAACCCCCTAGCGGATGCTGATCAGGTTGTTTGCACTCTGTAGATCCAGTTCAGTGAAGATCTGGGCCCCACAAAGTGTTTTAAATGTACTATCCATCAAGAGAAGGTGGTAGCAGTTCTTAATGTGATTTTGCTGAGTCCATGGTAATAAATGCAGGGATGAGGACCTTCATTTTCCTCTTTGAAGAATCCTGCACCGGCTGGGGACCAAGATGGACACATGATTCCGTGCTGTAGTGCCTTGGCGATGTAGTCATGCATGCCTTGGGTCTCCAGTGGAGACAGGGATAACAGAAGGCCTTAGGGAGGGGTGGTGCTCGGAAGGAGGTTGATTGCACAGTTGTGTGGTCTGTGAGGCAGCAGGATGTTTTTACTGAAGGTGAAGGCTAAGTCGTGATATTCCTGTGGGAGTTTGGTGAGGTCGAAGGCTTCCTCTGTCTCCACGGATTTACAGGGTGAAGTCTAGTGAGGGTGCAGTCCGGTGGGTTCCCAACTAATCAGAGAACTGGATGACCAGGTGAAGTGAGGGTTGTGATAGGATGACAGCAGAGTTGGGTGAGTCAAAAAGGAAAAATTAGATGGACTTGCGCTGCTATCCGATGCTCGTGTGCACGCTCTGACTGTCCCAGACCCCAAGAGATGGCCATAGTGTTGAAGGATGAGAGATAGTTTCAGTAGGGAGTCCAAGCTACACATACAGAGTCCGATCCAGAAAGTTGTCTGCTGCACTGGAATCTACCAGAGCCTCCTGTGTGTTCAGAGCCGATGGCGTGTGGAGGAGGACAGAGAAAGTAAGATGGGTTACAGTGCTGGAACGAGGGGCTGGGAAAAGCTTGGCAGATATAAGACCCCTTGTCTCTACCTGGAGGCGTCATCTGGATGCAGGGGGCATTTGATGTATTGGTGGTCGACTGTTCCACAGTAAGCACACAAGTGGTTTCAGCATTGATACTCACGATCCTGGGGGTGGGGGGAGTGGGGAGGGGTCAAAGGAAGCTCTCCCTAACTACCTGGCTTCAAGAGCCATTGGTGATGAGGGTCCTGCAGCCTGAAATGGTTCTGGGAACGGAACGAGGGTTCTGGCTGATGATCTGGAGAGTCGATCAGTAAGATGCCTGTTAATTTGGACAGCCAGAGTGATAGGCTTTCAAGGTTCATGGGCGTCTCCCAGGTAAATAGCTCATCCCTCAAGTGCTCTGAGAGGCCGTGATGGGAAAGGGCCAGTAACGCATCTGTATTCCAGCCGCACTCTGCCGCGAGGGTCCTGAACTCCACCGTGTAATCCAGCACAGAATGTGACATGAACCTTGGTGCAGGCAAAGCACCAGATCCACCGCCTCCCTTCAGCTTCATGGGTGGTCAAGAACCTGGCGCATTTCAGCGGAGAAACCCTCATACCTGTTGCAAATGGTGACTTCATTGTCCCAGTTAGTGGTGGCCCAGGTCAGAGCTCACCCAGTCAAGAGAGAGGTGACAAAGGCAATTTTGGCTCGGTCCAATGAATACCGAGACAGCCGGAGCTCGAAATGGAAGACACACCGTGACAGGAAGTTGCGACATTGGGTTGGAGACCCGCCGAAGCATTTAGGCACGGAATCCTGGGCTGTGAGGGTGGAGGCTGACTGGCCTGGAGTTGCTGTACCAAGCTGGACAGGTGGGTGAGAGTGGTGGACAGATGGTCAATGGTATCCTGATGCTTCTAGATCGTGTGCTCGTGTTGGCAGATGACTTCTGCTGGGTCAATCAATGGTTCACTCATCTTGTCAGGAAATGTAGAGCAGGCTTGACCCAAAGGCAGAGCAGTGGGGATGATTCAAGGATGAACAATAACTTTAATAACAGACAACAAAATAACCATCTGCGAGGGGACACAAAACAAGGGAGAACAGAAAATAAACACAACAGACAACAAGGTAAACTTTAAGCAGGGAAAGTGAAGACTATGAACAACTGGTTGAGGCTGGCTGGTTTGATGGGTGGACAAGGACTGTGATTGAGAACTGGGGTTAAATGGGTTGCAGATTAAGAGATTGGAATGAGTGTCAAGTGAATCCAGTCAGCTGGGAGCTCTTAGCAGGAGCAGGCCTAACATGCACTGCACTTCCTCTGTAACTGTAATGTTATATTTTGCATTTTGTTTTTTTTTCCACTTTGTACTGGCTTAATGTATTTAAGTATAGAATGATTTGGTTGGATGGCATGTAAAACAAAATCTTTTCTCTGTATCTCAGCACCCATCACAATAATCAACCAATTTCCAATTTTACCTAATAACACACATCAAAGTTGCTGGTGAACGCAGCAGGCCAGGTAGCATCTCTAGGAAGAGGTACAGTCGACGCTTCAGGCCGAGACCCTTCGTCAGGACTCCAATTTTACCTGCATGCATCTACGACCATTCTACCTTCACCAGATCCTCTCTTATGCTACTGGGATTAGGTTAGTCTAACCTCTTCACAACTACCTTGAAGCTGATAGAGTTACAGAATGATTACTGTTCAGCAAGTGTTCCCCACAAACATTTCCAGCACCTGCCTGGAAACTGGGCAGTTTGATCATTGAGACTAAGTTCAAGCAATTATGCAGCTCAAGGAGGGAGTGAGGTCTGGCCTCCTCTCACTGGGCTGGGTGAGTGAAAAGAGACTGAAGGCTCTTCCTCCAGGTTGGGGAGTCCAGAGCTGGGTAGCACTGTCTGAGGGGAAAGAGTCAGCCTGTCATGACCGAGAGCAAGCAGAAAATGCCCAAATTCTGTCAATCAACCCATACATTTAAAAGAGACCTCTAACAATAGCCAGATCCAAGCCTAACTTGGGGTGGATCAATGATGTGGATTGAGGATCAGAGATCTGGACTTGGAAGATGGACCAAAGACCTAGACTTGAGGTTGATCAGAGATCTGGACAGGAAATGGATCAGTGATCTGGACTGAGGATCAGAGTCCTGTGTTATCTGAAGAAACATGTTATTTGTTTTACTTATCTGCCCTGAGTTGCCATAATGCCAGTTCATTAGCAGTTAATAAAAAGGGACAATGTTTCCACACCCAGGTGAAGGGCTGGTCTCTGGCTTCCTCTCTCTCTCTGTCGTTAGCATAAAGGACATTACCGCTGGGGCGGCTAATTGCCCTGAACTAGATTCTGCAAACATCCTGTACATAGCTGTGGAGTGTGTGAATAACCAGCAATGTTTTTATCATTACAGTGCAACCTCCATTCATTGACCATAAGACCATAAGACAAAGGAGCAGAAGTAGGCCATTCAGCCCATCGAGTCTGCTCCGCCATTTTATCATGAGCTGATCCATTTTATCCTATTTAGTCCCACTGCCCCGCCTTCTCACCATAACTTTTGATGCCCTGGCTACTCAGATACCTATCAATCTCTGCCTTAAATACACCCAATGACTTGGCCTCCACTGCTGCCCGTGGCAACAAATTCCATAGATTCACCACCCTCTGACTAAAAAAATTTCTTCGCATTTCTGTTCTGAAAGGGCGCCCTTCAATCCTGAAGTCATGCCCTCTCGTACTAGTCTCCCCCATCATGGGAAACAACTTTGCCACATCCACTCTGTCCATGCCTTTTAACATTCGAAATGTTTCTATGAGGTCTCCCCTCATTCTTCTAAACTCCAAGGAATACAGTCCAAGAGCGGACAAACGTTCCTCATATGTTAACCCTCTCATTCCCGGAATCATTCTAGTGAATCTTCTCTGTACCCTCTCCAACGTCAGCACATCCTTTCTTAAATAAGGAGACCAAAACTGCCCACAGTACTCCAAGTGAGGTCTCACCAGCGCCTTATATAGCCTCAACATCACATCCCTGCTCCTATACTCTATTCCTCTAGAAATGAATGCCAACATTGCATTCGCCTTCTTCACTACTGACTCAACCTGGAGTCCCGTTGCATCTCAGAACTTTGAATTCTTTCCCCATTTAAATAATAGTCTGCCCGTTTATTTTTTCTGCCAAAGTGCATAACCATACACTTTCCAACATTGTACTTCATTTGCCACTTCTCTGCCCATTCTTCCAATCTATCCAAGTCTCTCTGCAGACTCTCCGTTTCCTCAGCACTACCGGCCCCTCCACCTATCTTTGTATCGTCAGCAAACTTAGCCACAAAGCCATCTATTCCATAATCCAAATCGTTGATGTACAATGTAAAAAGAAGCGGCCCCAACACTGATCCCTGTGGAACACCACTGGTAACCGGCAGCCAACCAGAATAGGATCCCTTTATTCCCACTCTCTGTTTCCTGCTAATCAGCCAATGCTCGATCCACGTATGTAACTTTCCTGTAATTCCATGGGCTCTTATCTTGTTAAGTAGCCTCATGTGTGGCACCTTGTCAAAGGCCTTCCGAAAATCCAAATATACAACATCCACTGCATCTCCCTTGTCTAGCCTACTGGTAATTTCCTCAAAAAATTGTAATAGGTTTGTCAGGCAGGATTTTCCTTTAAGGAATCCATGCTGAGTTCTGGCTATCTTGTCATATGCCTCCAGGTACTCTGTAACCTCATCCTTGACAATCCACTCCAACAACTTCCCAACTACCGACGTCAAGCTAACAGGTCTATAATTTCCTTTTTGCTTCCTTGCCCCCTTCTTAAATAGCGGAGTGACATTTGCAATCTTCCAGTCTTCCGGAACCATGCCAGAATCTATCGACTTTTGAAAGATCATCGCCAATGCCTCCGCAATCTCCACAGCTACTTCCTTCAGAACACGAGGGTGCATTTCATCTGGTCCAGGAGATTTATCGACCTTTAGCCTATTCAGCTTCCTGAGTACTTTCTATGTCGTAATTGTGACTGCGCACACTTCTCTTCCCTGCCACCCTTGAGTGTCTGGTATACTGCTGTCTTCCTCAGAGAAGACTGATGCAAAATACTTGTTCAGTTCTTCTGCCATCTCCTCATCTCCCATTACAATTTCACCAGTATCATTTTCTATTGGTCCTATATCTACTCTCACCTGTCTTTTACTCTTTATATACTTGAAAAAGCTTTTAGTATCCTCTTTGATATTATTTGCTAGTTTCCTTTCATAGTTAATCTTTTCTCTCTTAATGACCTTCTTGGTTTCCTTTTGTAAGGTTTTAAAAACTTCCCAATCCTCTGTCTTCCCACTAATTTTTGCTTCCTTGTATGCCCTCTCCATTGGAATGAATGCAGCTTAGTAAAGTGTCAACAGATGTACAGGTCCGCACCCAGAGGGTTCAGAAGACTTTAGTTCTTAATTACAATGTTTTGCATGGTGAAATTGCAGGCAAGAAAAAGGCAAACATATTCCTTGCTGTTTTGGTTCCTGCAGGTTTTGAACTTCTCAAAAAGTATGGTTGCATCAAACCATCTCCAAACTGCTACACTCTCAGTCTGGCCTATCCAACCTCATAAGACAAATACCTCATTTGATGTATTAGTCCAGGGAATTATCATGTAATATTTAATATATTAGCCAACAGCTCTACTTCATTAGGAGTTTGAGGAGATTTGGTATGTCACCAAAGACTCCTGCAGATTTATGGTGGAGAGCATTCTGGCTGGTGCATCACATCCTGGTACGGAGATTCCAATGCACAGGAGCAAAAGAAACTGCAGAGGGTGTAGACCCAGCCAGCTCCATGATGGGTACACCTCTCCCTACCAGTGAGGGCATTTTCAAGAGACAGTGCCTCAAGAAGGCGGTATTGATCATTAAGGACCCTCACGATCTGGACCATGCCCTCTGCTCATTACTACCATCAGGGAGGAAAGGAGCCTGAAGACACACATTCAGTGATTCAGGAACAGCTTCTTCCCCTCCACCAAAAGATTCCTGAATGATCTATGAACGCATGAACACTACCTCATTATTCTGTTTTATTACATTGTTTATTTAATGTTGTAATTTATAGTGATGTTATGACTACTGCCACAAAACAACAAATTCCATGTCGTCTGTCAGTGAGAATTAATCTGATTTTACATCTTCTCTGAAGTGTTTCCAATGGATTTACATCCTTTCTTGTAATAACGAAACCATTCCTGAACACAGTATTCCAGATGTGATCTCACCACCGCCGTAATAACTGAAGCATATCCTCCTTACTTGCGTATTTAGTTCGCAATACAATAAACAAAACATTCTTAATTACAAGCAATACTGGCATACTGATGCACCGGGAGAGTTTCCTCTGCGCCTCAGAACTCTGCAGTCTCTCACCATTTTGATCATGTGTTTCTTTTTAATTATTTTCTGCCAAAATGTTTGATTTCACATTTTCCCACATTATACTCCACTTGCAAACCTTTGTCCTCTCACCTTACCTGTCCATATCCCTTTGTCCTCTTCAAACTTACCATTCTACATGTCTTGTGTCATCAGCAAGTTTAACAATGAAACTTTCGATGTCTTCATCCCAGTCATTTCTATAAATTGTAAAATGTTCAGGTCTCAGCACTAATGAGTGTGACATGCCATTCATTATATCTGACATAGAACAGTACAACATAGGAACAAGCCCTTGGCTCACAGCATTGTGCTGACACTTAATCCCTTCTGCCTCCACATGGTCCATATCCCTCAATTCTCTACACATTCACATGCCTGTCTAAGAGCCTCTTAAAACGCCTCTACCATACCAGTTACCCACCACTCTGTGTAAAAAGACCTGCCCAGCACATCTCCTTTGAACTTTCCCCCCTCACCTTAAATGCATGCCCTCTAGTTTTTAGACATTTCAATCCAGGCTAAAAAGATACTGGCTGTCTCTCTCCAAATTTTATAAATTTCTATCAGGTCTCCCCTCATCATTGAATGATCCCAGGTTTGTCCAACCTCCCCTTATGGCACTCTAATCCAGGCTGCGTCTTGGTAAACCTCTTCAAAGCCTCCACACCCTTCCTGTAATCGTACAACCAGAATTGAGCTCAATATGTGGCCTCACCAGATTTTATAAAGCTGTTAATATGACACCCCAGCTCTTAAACTCAATGTCTTGACTGATGAAGTCTAGCGCGCCACATGTCTTCTTTGCCACTCTATTACACTTTCAGGTAACCATGGACTTTCACCCAAGGTCTTTCTGCATATCAACATTGCTTTGCCAGTCAGGATAAACACTCATTTATGTCTCTTCCCACAACAATTTAAAAATTAATAGCACTATGGTCATTGATCCAAAACTGATTGTTGCTTGTTTATTACACAAGAGTAGGGTGAACTTTGCCTTTGCCCGAGTGTGTGTGAACTAAATGTCCAATAACTCAGTGTTCTTTTGTTATCCACAACCATTTGAGGTTGTGCATTAAAAACTGGCATTGTCAATGCTGCCCATACTTTTAAAAAATAATAAATACAATAAGACATAATTGGATAAAGACACTTGTGATTTTACTGGGTCCCAAAGGAGAAGGTGGCTGATCCTGGGACAGCAGCACCACATGCTGGTATACTGTGGTATTACAGCACTAGGATTGCTGGTTGTGAGATCCGAGCAACACACACAAAATGCTGGAGGAATTCAGAGGACCAGGCAACATCTATGGAAAAGAATATAGTCGATGTTTTGGGCCAAGATCCTTTATCAGATTTGGAGAAAAAAAGATGAGGAGTCAGAGTTAGAAGGTGGGGGATGGGAGGAAGAAACACAAGGTGATCGGTGAAACTGGGCAGGGAAGGGATGAAGTAAAGAGCCAGGAAGTTGTTTGGTGAAAGAGATACAAGACTGGAGAAGGGGGAATCTAATAGGAGAGGGCAGAAGGCCATGGAAGAAAGAAAACGGGAGGAGAACCACAGGGAGGTGATGGGGAAGTAAGGAGTAAGGTGAGAGGGGATAGGGCAGATCAGAAGTGTCAGTATTGCAGATGAACAAAGGAGACTATGGAGCCATGAGGGAGGAGCTGGTCAAAGTTGACTGGTCGGATATCCTAGCAGAAAAGACAGTGGAACAGCAATGGCAGGTATTCTTGGGAATAATGCACAAGGTGCAAAATCAGTTCATCCCCCAGAGAAGGAAGGATTCAAAGGGGGGAAAGTGGCCACAGTGGTTGACAAAGGAAGTCAGAGATAGCATAGCATTAAAAAAGAAGTATAACAGAGCTAAGGTGAGTGGGAAGACGGATGATTGGGAAATTTTTAAGGAGCAACAGAACTTAACTAAAAAGGCAATACGGGAAGAAAAAATGAGGTATGAACGCAAGCTAGCTAGGAATATAAAGGAAGATAGCAAAAGTTTTTTTAGGTATGTGAAGAGAAGGAAGATAGTTAAGAACAATGTTGGGCCCTTGAAGAATGAATTGGGAGAAATTGTTATGGGAAACAGAGAAATGGCAGACGAATTTAATAAGTACTTTGGATCTGTCTTCACCAGGGAAGACACAAGCAATCTCCCAGATGTATGGATGGGCCAAGGACATAGGGTAACAGAGGAACTGAAACAGATTGACATTAGGAAGGAAACGGTGATGAGTAGACTGATGGGACTGAAGGCTAACAAATCCCCAGGTCCAGATGGTCTGCATCCTAGGGTACTAAAGGAGGTGGCTCTGGAAATTGCGGATGCATTGGTGATCATTTTCCAATGTTCCTTAGATTCAGGATCAGTTCCTGATGATTGCCGAATGGCTAATGTTATCCCACTGTTTAAGAAAGGAGGGAGGGAGAAAACAAAGAACCATCGCCCTGTTAGCCTAACATCAGTAGTGGGGAAGATGCTAGAGTCCATTATTAAAGATGAAATAGCAGCATATCTTGATAGCAGTGGGCCGAGCCAGCATGGATTTACCAAGGGCAAATCATGGTTGACTAATCTATTGGAGTTTTTCGAGGATGTAACCAGGAAGATAGACGCGGGAGATCCAGTGAATGTGGTGTACCTTGACTTTCAGAAGGCATTTGATAAGGTACCACATAGGAGATTGGTGGGTAAAATCAGAGCTCATGGCATTGGGGGGAGGATATTGACATGGATAGAAAACTGGTTGGCAGATAGAAAGCAAAGGGTAGCAGTGAATGGGTGTTTCTCGGAATGGCAGGTGGTGACTAGTGGGGTGCCACAGGGCTCGGTATTGGGACCACAGCTGTTTACGATTTACGTCAATGATTTAGAGGAAGGCATTGTGAATAACATCAGCAAGTTTGCTGATGATACTAAGCTAGGTGGCAATGTGACATGTGATGAGGATGTTCGGAGAATTCAAGGTGACTTGGATAGGCTGGGTGAGTGGGCAGAAACTTGGCAGATGGCGTTTAATGTGGATAAGTGTGAGGTTATTCACTTTGGGAGCAAGAACAGGAAGGCAGATTATTATCTGAACGGTGTGGAGTTAGGTAAGGGAGAAATACAAAGAGATCTAGGAGTACTTGTTCATCAGTCTCTGAAGGTGAATGAGCAAGTGCAGCAGGCAGTGAAGAAGGCTAATGGAATGTTGGCCTTTATTACAAAGGGAATTGAGTACAAGAGCAAGGAAATCCTTTTGTATTTGTACAGGGCCCTGGTGAGACCACTCCTGGAGTATTGTGTGCAGTTTTGGTCTCCAGAGTTAAGGAAGGACATCCTGGCTGTGGAGGAGGTGCAGCGTAGGTTCACTAGGTTAATTCCTGGGATGTCCGGACTGTCTTACGCAGAAAGGTTAGAGAGACTGGGCTTGTACACGCTGGAATTAAGGAGATTGAGGGGGGATCTGATTGAGACATAAAAGATTATTAAGGGATTGGACAAGATAGAGGTAGGAAATATGTTCCAGATGCTGGGAGAGTCCAGTACCAGAGGGCATGGTTTAAGAATAAGGGGTAGGTCATTTAGGACAGAGTTGAGGAGGAACTTCTTCTCCCAGAGAGTTGTGATGGTGTGGAACATGCTGCCTCAGAAGGCAGTGGAGGCCAGTTCTCTGGATGCTTTCAAGAAGGAGCTAGATAGGTATCTTATGGATAGGGGAATCAAGGGTTATGGGGACAAGGCATGAACCGGGTATTGATAGTAGATGATCAGCCATGATCTCAGAATGGCGGTGCAGGCTCGAAGGGCCGAATGGTCTACTTCTGCACCTATTGTATATTGTCTATTGAATGGGGAATGGTGAAGGGGGGACATTACCAGAAATTCAAGAAATTGATGTTCATACCATCGGGTTGGAGGTTACTCAACCTGAGTGTGGCCTCATCGTGACAGTAGAGGATGCCATGGACTGACATGTTGGAATGGAAATGGGAAGTGGAATTAAAATGGATGGCCACTGGGAGATCCCGCTTTTTCTGGCAAACGGAACATAGGTGCTTGGTGAAGCAGCCTCCCAATCAACGTTGGGTCTCACTGATATACAGGAGGTCACAATGGGAGCACCAGATACAGTAGATGATCTGTATGGGTAGCCTCCAACCTGATGGCATGAACACCGATTTCTCGAACTTCCGGTATTGCCCTCCCCCCACTTTCACTATTCCCTATTCCCTTCTCCCTCTCTCACCTTATCTCCTTGCCTGCCCATCACCTCCCTCTTGTGCTCCTCCCCCTTTTCTTCCTTCCAATGGCCTTCTGTCCTCTCCTATCAGACTCCCCCCTTCTCCAGCCTGCACCTCTTTCATCTAAGACTTTGTGTTTTTTCCTCCCCACCCCCACCTTCTAGCTCTGACTCATCTTTTTTTTCTCACATCCTGACGAAGGGTCTTGGCCTGAAATGTTGACTATACTCTTTTCCACAGATGCTGCCTGGCCTGCTAAGTTCCTACAGCAATTTGTGTGTTGCTTGGATTTACAGCATCTGCAGATTTTCTCTTGATGTGGTGAGATCGTACTGCCGCCCTCCCCTCACACCTGTGCGGGTCTGATAAAGCTGTGGGGTGGGAGGTGTGTGCAAGGCAGACTTATGCTGGTCCTGCTGTCAGTGGACCTTGCTGGTAGGAGAATGGGAACTGAAAGTGAACTGAACCCAGATCAGGGTGACTTTTGGACTAACACTCCCACTGTTGGTTTCCAATCTACCCATGGCCCAGCTCTGTCATTTTCTGCACTCCATAACTCCCAGTTGCCTCTGTATTCCCCAACATTCTCTCATTCTTTACAGACCCACCAACTCGGTTGTCCTTGGGAGGAAACCAGAGGTCACAGGGTGAAAGTGCAAATTCCACACATGGACAATACCAGAGGCCAGGATCGAAGCTGGGTTTTTCTGGAGCTCTGAGTCAGTGGTTTGGTTCTACCAGCTGTGTTACTACTTTTGTATAAGTTTTTAACTTTACTGAGGCACTGACCACTGTACTACAACTTAAGTTAGCATACATCTTAGAAATTAACATCTGACTCACAGACAATTAGGCACAAGTTAAAATGTTAATTTTCTTTAATGATAAAATCCTTATAGAGCTCATCAAATGTTGTCTGTAAGTATGTCAAGACATACTTTTGAAAACCTATTTTTAAAATAAAAGCAAAATTGCAAACATTGCGGATGGTGTTGAGTTTGGTTTGCATTTACTAAAATGCAAATAAATGGAGATTAAGCCAATGAAATAGTTTATATTCTAGATGCAATTTTCAGTACAATTTATGGGGATCAAAGCTAAGTTCCCCCTTTCCTGAGACCAGTAGGAGCAGTTTTGTTGCTATGCCAACTGTGCTTAGCTGTCTTGACACCAATCTGCAACAAATCCTGAACCTTTTTGGTGGGGGAATATTCATAGGAGAAAGCTGCTGACTGGCACATTCTGAGCACCCACCACAACAGCTCTGTAGGGAAGGACCACAGTCTAGAGTCGGGCTGCTTCTGGAAGGTCTGGACCTTGTATAATTGCCTCTCAAATACTTCATTGGTGTACTGTTTAAAAAGGAAATATGGCTGGCTTTGATGCACTGCAAATAGTGTGTGTTGATTTAAAGGCCTAGTGGATGTTATGAAAGATGTGCACTGATAGTAATTCTCGTATATGTATTTTTATGACCAATGAATGTTTTTGACAATAAATAAAAGGGATTGGCTGCAAGCCATGAAATTCCCATCCAAAAAAGGGACAATTTTCTGACCATTAGAAAAGGCAAAAAACTGCACATGCTGGAATTCTGAACTAAAAATACAATTAATTGATACCATCCCATACTCTCACAAAACATTCACCACTGCAATGGGATGAGAATATGTGCCTGCAAGTCACTGGCTAGTGTACCACAGAAGGAATAATTTTAGCCCATCAAACCTGTGTTTGACCAGCCTGCAAAATGACCCAGTGTAATAATCAGTGACTCACACATAATGCTGGAGGAAATGACAAGTCAGGCAGCATCTACGGAAAGATTGGACAGTCGATATTTCAGGCTGAGAACACTGAAATAATTGCCTACGGTTATGTTGTCATGTCAGTAACAATTCAGCAGATGGCAGCAACTTCCCTAACCTGGGGGATACTGAAATAATCCCCCCTCCTTTCTCGCTCTAATGATATTCCTCTCGTCAAACACTTCTCCCTTTCTCTAACAATATTTCACTTTCCATTTCTCTCCAACGAACATCCCTCAATCTACTTCTCTCATAAATGTCTCCCTCATGCCAATATCTCGCCTTCAATTCTCTCCCTCAAATAAAATCTTGCTCTAATGAAGACTCCTTGTACATACACTCTTTTTCATGACTGGTTTTTCCCTCAATCTCTCTAATATAATTTCACTCCTCACTTCTCTAATATGGTATCCCCTCACTCTATCTAGTGTATAGAGTGACACTCACCTCTCTAATGTAATGTCCCCATTCACTCTCTGTAGAATTATTTCCTCCCTCACTCTTTATAAAGTAAACTCCTTTGTTGTTCTCTGTTATCATTTCCTTCCTCTTTCTCTTTGAAATAATCTACTCCCTCAGTCCCTTTAATATAATCTCCTTTCTCACTCACTCTCAAAGAAACAACTCTTTACACTGTGTAGAAGCTTCCTCTCTCTAATAACCACCCCCCCACCCCACCAATCTCTCTCATAAAAAAGAATTGATAAGTGAATCAGGTAATTCAGGCCATATAAAAATCTTCAGCTAAATAGCAGAGTTGGCCCAACGTGGAAAACTAAAGAGAAAGAACCTCGTGATAGAGCAGGGTAAAAAATGGGAAATGATATTGGAAGACATTGTTTTGAGGGAGAAGTGCAGAGGCTTTGACAAGTGAGTCTTCAGTGAGGATGCTGAGTGATGACAAAGGTTTTTCATTTCTTTTAATCCAGTAATAACCTCCAAAGGAGAAATTGCTGTCGTTGGAGTGGTCTGCTCTTCCTGTGAGATGCGGGAGATCAGGGAGAGGCCAAACGTTTCCACAGACTGCATCGACAGGAAGCTCCTCTCAGACCACACAGATCACTTGGAGGGGTAGTTGGACTCACTGAGGAACATATAGGAAGCAAAGAGTGTCATAGATGGGAGCTTTGGAGAGGTGGTCACACCAAAGGTTCAGTCAGATAGAAGGGTAACCACGAGGGAGGGGCAGATAGGTAGTCTCTGCACCCCCAACAAGTCTATCACTTTGGATACTATAGGAGAGGTGGGTAACAGTAACATCAGCTGTCAGATGAGTGGCACCATAACTGGCTCTGTGGTACATTAGGGAGTTCAAAGACCAAGTGAACAGTAGTGCTTGATGACTTGATAGTCAGGGACACAGACAAGTGTTTCTGTGACCTTTACCGTGACCCAGGATGGTGTGTTGCCTCCCGATCCTCATCACACCCCTTTTTACATTGGTGGCACAGCAGTGGAAACTCTTGGGAATGCATATCTCACGCAACCTCTCATGGCTCCAGAACACACCCTACACATCCGTCAAGAAACCTCTACTTTCTGAGGAGGCTGAAGAGAGAGTTGGCCTGCACACGTCTAAGCTCACGTCATTCTACAGGTGCACAGCAGAGAGCATCCTAACAAGCTGCATCACTGCTCGGTACAGAAACTGCACTGCAGTGCACAGAAAGACAACAGGGAGTCATAACTGCATCACTGGCACCAGCCTACCCACCATAAAGGATAAATATATGGAAAGGTGCCAGTAAAGGGCCAGTAACATCATGAAGGATCCCACCCACCTTGGTCATGAACTGTTTGTCCCACTCCATCTGGGAGAAGGCTACATAGCATTGTATGACAGAACCACCAGACTCAAAAACAATTACTTTCCCCAAGCAGTAAAGCTGATCAACACCTCCACCCACTAACCCACCTGACCACACCCCCAAACATTACTTTATCATTTCCTGTCAGTCATCTTATGTACAGGCACTCCTGTGCCTAGCGTCACTTATGGACATACATTCAGAATATGTATATAAGCTATCTTACATGTTTATATTTAATTGTGATTTATTATTATTCTTGTGTTCCTTATCTTACTGTGTTTTTTGTGCTATATCGGATCTGGAGAAACGATTATTTTGTTCTCCTTGTGCAGTGGAAATGACAGGCAATCTTGAATCTTGAATTATGATGCCAGGGTCATGCTTATCTTGGAGCAGGTGCAGGTCATTCTGGGAGAGGTGGGTGAGCACACAGAGGTCACCTTCCTTATTGGTACCAACAACTTAGGGAGGAAGGGAGAGGAGGTCCTACAGACAGAATTTAAGTAGTAAGTTAAAAAGCAGGACCTGTAGGCTTTGTGAGCTTAGAATTACTCCCTCTGTCATCTGCTAGTGAGGTAAGAAATAGGAGGAGAGTATGTATAGTCCAATGTGGGTCTAAACAGATGGTGTGGGAGGGCTTCAGGTACATGGATCATTGGGCTCTCTTCCAGGGCAGGTAAGTGATAAAAAGGACTAGGTGCACCTAAAATGGACAGCACCAACATACTTGCAGGGTGGTTTGCTAGTGCTGCTCGAGAGGGTTTAAACTACAGGTCAAGAGAAGGTAACCAGAGCAGTAGGTCATCATGTGGAATGAGCGACGAAAAGGTAGTGGTTAAGTCAGTAAGTGTAACAGGAAAAAACAGGCACGGCCAGGATAATAAACACAGCAGGAATGACTGTTATTCAGTGCTCTGCATTGATGGAATCTAGTCCAGGATACTGAGAGAAGTAAGTGAGGAGATTGCTTGGGCCTTACTGAAATCCTTACATCCACTTTAGCCACAGCAGAGGTGCCAGAAAATGCAGAATAGCCAGCGTTGTTCCTTTGTTTAAGAAAGGTAACAGGGACAAAACAGGAAATTATAGGCTGGTGAGCCTTGCATCATTGGTAGAGAACGATTCTTTGGGGCAGCATTTTCATGCACTTGGAAAAGGATGGCTTTATTAGGGATAGTTCGTACAGGTTTACGTGTGTGTGTGTGTGGAGGGGGGTGGAGTCTTGTCTCATAAATTTGATTGAGTTTTTTGAGGAAATTATAATACAAATAGATAGAGGGTAAAATAGGCATACCTTGGCTAGGAAAACGAGTAAACACTGAGAAGTCATTTTGCAGCTGTATCAAACTTCGGGTAGGCTACATATGGAGTAGTGAGTGCAAATCTGATGACTACAATATAGGAAAGATATCAAGGCCTTGGAAAGGGTGCACAGGTAGTTCACCAGAATGTTGCCTGTATTGGATTGTATGACCTACAGGGAGAGGTTGAACAAAACTGCTTGTTTTCTCTGGTGTCAGAGACGGAGGGATGATGTGACAGAAGTACATATGTGATAGAAGCCAGAGGTACAATAGGTAGAGAGTTTTCACCAGGGTGAAAATGTCAAATAGTGGAGGGCATAGTTTTATTGAGAGGAGACTTATAAGGTAATTTTTTTTAAAGAGAGAGTGACAAATGCCTGTGATCCTCAGCCAGGGAAGAGGGTAAAATCAGAAATGATAGTAATTTTAAGAAGCATTTAGGCAGACAAATGAACTGGTAGAGAATGGAAAGATCTGGACCATGTGTAGGCAGATGAATTAGTTTAATTTGGTATCATAGTCAGCATAGACCTGGTGGGCTGAAAAGCCTCTTTACTACTCAACTGTTCCTGCTGTACAGAGATTGTCAGTAAGGGAGAGAGCATAAAAAAGAACATTTCTTCCATTTAGAAACCAAACAACGTTCCCTATATTAGCTTACAGCTGCACAGACCAACCATTGCTCTGAGCTGGAAATTTTTACATGGCCTGAAATCTGCACAGAACTTTATATGTTTTTATTGTAATATGCATACTATGAATATTTAGAATGAAATTGAAAAATCACATGCAGTACTTTTGATTTCATTTGTTAATTGAATGGTATAATGAAACAGTACAACAAAGAAAATCTTTGAATGGGTGCTGACAGGCACAATAGCAGAAGTAAAATGTTTTGACTAGATGGTATCGGCTTCAGTGAGTCAGCGGTTTATTAACAGTGGGCTACCAACTTCCGTTCTGTGTTTATTGCTATAATTTATAACAGTGTTATAATTTGAAACACTGACAATGTAAAACATTGAAGCTTTTTGTTTCAAAGAAAAAGTTGTGGTACGTTTATTATTTAGAAAATTTATGAATTATATTCATTAACACAATTAATTATGGAGTATTTAATTATATTAACATAGATTTTGAAATTATATTAGCATAATTTAAAAATTATAGTAACATAATTTCAAGATGACATTAACATTATATAAAAGAAAATTCCAGCTGCACGGCAATAAAGGCTACGCATGCAGAAGCATTTCAGTTCATTCATGGCCACGAACCAGAGCAGCTTAGAGGGAGTGAAACCAAAGCAGGGGAAGTGGTGAAAAGACATTTTTTTAGTGTGAAAAGATAGATGAATCTTAGTTGGCTTGGTTGGCATAGAGCATGGAGACTTGGTTGGCATAGAGCATGGAGATGGATCTTTCAAGCCAACTGGTCCATGCCACTAAACTAAGCAAGTTCGATTTGCCAGCATTTGGCCCACGTCTCTCTAAACCTTTCCTATGTCCAAATACCTTTTAAATGTCATTCATGTACCTGCCCCAAGTACTTCCTGTGGCAGTTCATCCTAGTTTGCTTCGAGGATCTGTTTCTGTGCTGTATTGCTCTATGACTTTAATTAGATGGAATGTTGGAGAATGAGGGTTGCTATTCTGGAGTATAAGCTCATGAGCAGCATAGATAGGGTGAATGGTCACACTCCTTTTCCCAGGATTGGGGAATCAAGAAATAGAGGGCATAGGTTTAAGGTGAAAGGGTTTAAGGTTTAATAAGAATCTGAAGACCAACTTTTTTCACTAAGTGTGATCAGTATCCGGAAAGAGCTACCAGAGGAACTGATTGAAGCAGATGCGTTAACAGCATTTAAAAGGTGCATGAGTAGGTAAGTTTAAAAGGGCTTTGGGTAAAATGCAGGCAAAAGGGATTACCTTTGATTGGTTGGTGCAGATGACTTGGGCTGAAGGGTCTGTTTCTAAGCTGTGCAACTCTATGACACTCTGATCATTGATGGAAATAGAAACAAATGGTTCATAGCCATTGCAGAAACATAACTGCAATGTAATCAAGGCTGGAAATAAATATTCCGGGAGAGCTTGAGAAGAAAATGGGCAAAATTAAAAAGGAATAAAAAAATTAATTTGTTGGGAAAACTCAGCAGGCCAGGCAGCATCTATGGAAAGAGAAAGTTAACGTTTCATATCCTGGGCCCTTCATCAGAACTGGGAGGCAGACTAAACAGTCTTGACAGGGGAGGGTCATGAATGGAACAAAGGGAGTTCGGTGAGGTTCCAGCAAGCACTGTTTTTTTTTCCCAGATTTCTGGCATCTGCAGGTTTTGTTTGATTTTCACAATTGGAAAGAAGATGTGTGGCTCTGATATTAATGTATCAGTTAAAGGAGAAGGATTTTAACTTAGGAACTTGCGAAATTGGGTGCTCCTAACAATTAGCAAGAGGCTGAAAACATTGGTGGAAGTTGTATATTAACCCCTAAATGGGAGGCAGTATAATTCAGGAAAATGGAGATGCATGTAGTAGAGGTAAGCAACAATTTTGGAATCTTTAATCTACGTGTAGATGGGACAAAAGAAATTGGCAGCAATAAAATTAACTCTTGGACTACATAAGAGAAGGTTGTCATGAGAGGTGCACTGCAGAACCAATGGTAAACAGGTTCATTGGCTCCTTGTTGTCAGATGTGTCAAGGTACACTGAAAAACTTTGATTATCATTGCATCCATACAGATCATTTCATTACAATCATTCCTCCTCATGTCCCCCTTAAACATTTCACCTTTCAACCTTAACCCATAACCCCTAGTTCTAGTCTCACCCAGTTTCAGGTGCAAAAGCCTGATTGCGTTTACCCTATCTATACCCCTCATAATTTTGTATACCTCTATCAAATCTCCCCTCAATCTCCTGCACTCTAGGGAATAAAGTCCTCACCTGTTCAACTTTTCCCTATAACTCAGGTATGAATATAATGGCAATGGAAGGATATGGACAATAGTATAAACTGACATGAAGATTGGCACAACATCGTGGGCTGAAATGGTGTGCAGTTCCGTGTATAATGTTTGATGATTTTATACAGCTCTATAAAGTAATCTCTCAATTTCTGATGCTCTGAAGAATAAAGTCCCAGCATGTTCAACCTCTTCCGATAACTCAGTCCCTCATGTTCTGGCACTATCCTTGTAAGTCCTTTCTGTGCTCTTTCCAGTTTAATTATACTTTTCCTATCGCAGGGCAACCAAAACTGAATTCAAGAGTGTCCTCATCGGTATTCTGTACAACCAAGTGCTGCTGTAAAACTTCAGTGGCTCATCTGCACTTTCTCAAAGGCTTAACCAGGGATGGGCAATTAAATACTGACTCAGCCTGCAAAGCTTACATCTTCAATCTACCACAGTTAACAGATTCATAATCAGATTAGATTATTGTCATAAACACCAGGGTGCAATGGAAATCCTTGCTCTCATGAAACTCACTGTGTAAACAATGGGCATGGTAATAATACAGACAACAAAAAATACCAGGACAATCACTAAACGACAGCATGGTGCTGTAGTATAACAGGTTGGTGCTGTAATATAACAACACACATCAAAGTTGCTGGTGAACGCAGTAGGCCAGGCAGCATCTGTAGGAAGAGGTGCAGTCGACGTTTCAGGCCGAGACCCTTCGTCAGGACTAACTGAAGGAAGAGTGAGTAAGGGATTTGAAAGTTGGAGGGGGAGGGGGAGATCCAAAATGATAGGAGAAGACAGGAGGGGGGGGGATGGAGCCAAGAGCTGGACAGATGATTGGCAAAAGGGATACAAGAGGATCATGGGACAGGAGGTCCGGGAAGAAAGACAAGGGGGGGGGGGGAGAGAGACCTAGAGGATGGGCAAGGGGTATATTCAGAGGGACAGACGGAGAAAAAGGAGAGTGAGAGAAAGAATGTGTGTATAAAAATAAGTAACAGATGGGGTACGAGGGGGAGATAGGGCATTAGCGGAAGTTAGAAAAGTCAATGTTCATGCCATCAGGTTGGAGGCTACCCAGACGGGATATAAGGTGTTGTTCCTCCAACCTGAGTGTGGCTTCATCTTTACAGTAGAGGAGGCCGTGGATAGACATGTCAGAATGGGAATGGGATGTGGAATTAAAATGTGTGGCCACTGGGAGATCCTGCTTTCTCTGGCGGACAGAGCGTAGGTGTTCAGCAAAGCGGCCTCCCAGTCTGCGTCGGGTCTCGCCAATATATAACAGGTTGGTGTGGTAGTACAACAGGATGGTGCTGTGATATGGCAGGATGATGCTGTAGTACAAAAGTTTGGGGCGGTAGTAAAACGGGATGGTGATGTAATACGACAGGATGGTGCTGTAGTACAACAGGACGTGCTGTAATACAACATGTTGGGGCAGTAGTACAATGGGATGATGATGTAATATGACAGAATAGTGCTGTAAAACAACAGGATGGTGCTGTAATATGACAGGATAGTGCTGTAATATGACAGGATGGTGCTGTAATATGACAGAATAGTGCTGTAAAACAACAGGATGGTACTGTAATATGACAGAATGGTGCTGTAAAACAACAGCATGTGCTGTAATACAACAGGTTGGGGTGGTAGTACAATGGGATGGTGCTGTAATACAACAGGATGGTGCTGTAATACATCAAAATGATGCTGCAATATGACAGGATGGTACAGTAATATGATAGGTTGGAGGATACTGTAATATGACAGGGTGCACTATAATACAGCAGGATGGTGCTGTGGTATGACAGCATGTGCTGTAATACAACAGGATGTGCTGTAATACGAAAGAATGGTGCTGTAATACAACAGGATGGTGCTGTAATATAACAGAATGGTGCTGTAATATGACATGATAGTCCTGCTGTAGTACGACAGGATGTGCTGTAATACAACAGGATGGTGCTGTAATACGACAGGATGGTGCTGTAATACAAAAAGATGATGCTGTAATGACAGGATGGTGCTGTAATACAACAGGATGTGCTGTAATACAACAGGATGGTGCTGTAATATGACAGGATAGTGCTGTAATATGACAGGATGGTGCTGTAATATGACAGGATAGTGCTGTAATATGACAGGATGGTGCTGTAATATGACAGGATAGTGCTGTAATATGACAGGATAGTGCTGTAATATGACAGGATGGTGCTGTAGTACAACAGGATGGTGAAAAGCTGCAGTACAATCTTCAATTCCTAGTAATTCATGCCAGACATGTGTGTGTAAAAAATATGCCCCTCATGTTATCTTTAAACTCCTCTTTTCCACAGTTAAAATCATGTCCTCTGCTGTTTGACATTTCTAACCAAAACTAAAGATTCTGACCATTCTTTGCCGCTCATAATTTTAAAACTGATCGGGTCTGTCATCAACATCCAATCCTCGAGGGAGAACAATCCAAGTTTGTCCAATCTTTCCTTGTAGGTCTTACCCTGCATTCCAGGCAGTATCCTGGTAAACCTGTTCTGCACTCTTTCTACAATTTCCATATCCTTGCCATAATGGGGCAACCAAAACTGCACACAATATTCCAAGTGTGGTCTGACTGAAATTTTATATAACTACAGCACCCTTACTAATGAAGGCAAGATTCTTTAAACCCTCCTTACCACCTTACTCAATTGTGTAGCCACTTTCATGAACTATGGACATAGACCCCCAAGATCCTTTTGTACCTCAATGCTATTAAGTGGTCCACCGTTAATTGTAGACTTTTTCCTTTCATTTGAACTCCCAAATTACAACACCTTAGACTTGCTCGTATCAAACTCTCAGCCCAAATCTTTAACCAACCTATATCCCATTGTATTCAGTCTTTCACCACTAGTGTCTGTCTTCTATGGGTAAGTCAGTTCCGAAACCAAACTTCCATTCATCTTGTACCCCCTGCATCTTTATCTTCTGAATCAATCTACCATGAAGGACCTTACCAAATGCCTGAGGAGCATAGACAGGGTGAATGCACCCAGTTTCTCCCCTAGGAATGGGAATTCAAGAACTAAGGGGCATATGTTTAAGGTGAGAAGGGAAAGATTTAATAGGAACTTGATGGGCAATTTTGTATAAAGGGTGGTAACTATGTGGAGTGAGCTGCTGGAGGAAGTAGTTGAGACAAGTCCCATTACAACTCTTAAAAGAAAGTTGTACAGGTACATGGATTGGAAAGGTTTAGAATGTCATGGGCCAAGCACTGGCAAATGTGACTAGCTTGATTAGGGAATTTTGGTCAGCATGGACCAATGAGGCTGAAGCTGTATAACTCTATGACTCTAACTGAACGGCTTGCCAGGCTATTTCAGAGGATAGTTCAGAGATAACCAAACAGCCTTAAGTCCAGAATCATAATTTGGGCCAGACCAGTAAGGATGGCAGATTTCTAGCGGTACAGAACATTAGCAAACCAGATTATTCGTCACAACAATTGACAATGGTCAAGAATTCACATGTGAATTGATCAGCATATGCCATGGTAGGATTCAAACCCAGGTATCTAGGACTTTACCCTGGGCATCTAGATTATCAGTCGAGAGATAGTACCATTGTGACTTTGCCTCCTCAGTATGACAATAAACAAGCAATAGATCATTTAAAGAATTATTATTTGGTTTAGAAGTAATATACACTCCTCCTTTAAGACTTAAAAACACAACGTAAGTGGTCCAATTACAGTTATCAAAGGAAGTTAAAGATAACATAAATCAAAGGAAAAAGATTACTGTATAATGTGGCCTAGATCAAATGTTTTTGAGGATTGACGATAAGGCATTTACAAGAAAAGTTACAGAAGGATACAGAACAATAACGTAGATACAGTGAAAATTCTGTAGATGTATCAGAAATAGTGGATCTCTCTCTCTCTCCCCCTCTCCCTCTCTCTCTTTCTCCTTCTCTCCCTATCTATGGAGAGGTGGCAACTACTGATCGAATCACCCGGAAGAGATTAGCAGAGGAGAGTGCTGATAACTGAAGCAGGGTCAATGAGTGCAGGAAGCGGGGGGAGGGTGCAGACAAGGTAAGGACAGATTCCTGACTATTGACCAAGTTGAGAACAGGTGGTGGCTGCTGTGTCTCCCAACTGGCCAGTGACAATCAGTCATCTACAAATATGCCACACTCTCTTGGCAGTGATAACCAGCTGTCATGTTTGGGTTGCTGTCACTCAATGAATTCTCCACACCATGTAAACAAGCATGGTAATTATTAACCTAAGGAACCTGCAACATACAGTATATCAGTTAGAAGCTGAAACAGACTCTCTAATCTTTCCTCCTGAGCCAATGTTTGATTATATTGACTTTTTAAAAATCATGTTTATTTAACTGATTAAATACTCAGTGGCCACTTTATTAGGTACAGGAGGAAACTAATAAAGAGACCATTGTGTATATCCATTAAGCTTCTTGTTTTCTTGAGGACAAGTTCTTCTTGAAGCCAAGGGTAATGCACATGACTGGTGCTGAGGTCAGCAGGGTTTAGAGCTTCAGGATCCTAGGAGTAAACATCACCAAAAGCCTATCCAGGTCTAACCACATAGGCTAAGAAAGCTCACCAGCACCTCTTCTTCATCAGAAGGCCATACAAATCTGGCATATCCCCTTTGACCATCACCACTTTTTATTGATGCAATAGAGAAAACATCCGATCCAGAGGCATCACAGGTTGGTATGACAACTGCTCCACCTGAGACGGCAAATATCTACAGCACAAAGAATTGTGGATATGGCTCAGCTCATTATAAAAACCAGGCTCACATCCATGGACTCTGTCTACACTCTTTGCTGCCTCAGTAAAGTAGCCCACAAAATCAAAGACTCCAGTCACCCCAGACATTCCCTCCTCTTCCCCATCCCACAGACAGAAGATCCGAAAGTCTGAAAGCACCTATCACCAGGCTCAAGGACAACTTCCATCCAACTCTTATGAGACTATTGAATGGTCTCTTCATATGATAAAGTGAACTCTTGACCTCACAATCAGCCTCGCCATGGCCTTGCATTTTATTTGCTGCCTGCACTGCACTTTTTCTATAACTGTAACACGATATTCTGGATTCTATTGTGGGTTTTTCCTTGGACTACCTTGATGTACTGATGTGATGAGGCATGCAAAACAAAGTTTATCACTGTACCTTGGTATACGTACAGTACATGATAATGATAAACCAGTTTACAATTTATAATTTCCATTGGGGGCTCTTTACCATTTCTGAAGTATTTTCTTTATTTGTCAGAGATTCCAATAAATCATCTCTTTACGTAGGTCTTATTTACGTTTAATCTAGCAATTCCAATTCAACAAAGGATCTCAGAACTGATAACTCAGTTTGTCTTTCCACAGATGCTGCCTGAACTGTTGAGTATCTTCTGCTACCTCTGCTTTTATTTGGTCTGGCATCCAGTTTTATAATTATCTCAATAAATGAGAACAAATTGCATTACTTGCTCTGATCACTGCCTTGTTATTGCAACCTGTATGTAGACACAAAACACTGCAGATGCTGGTACCTCGAGCAAAAAAAAAACAAGCTGCTGGAGAAGTGTCTCGGCCCGAAACTTCGACTGTCTACTTATTTCCATAGATACTGCCTGACTTGCTGAGTTCCTCCAGCATTTTGCGTGTGTTTGCTGGAGGCAATTAGCAGGTGCTACTTCATCTGTAGAGGGAAACGGACAGTTGACATTTCAGGTGGAGACTTTCCATTTGGATTGCAAGTTAAAGATCTCGACCCAAAATATGGATGATCTATTTTCCTCCACAGATACTGCCTGGCCCGTTGAATTTCTCCAACATCTCATTTCTTGTTCCACCTGTATGCACTACTGTTTGCATAAACCTTAAGGCAAACATCAAATGAAAAGCTATGATTATATAATATATTAATTGGAAAATAAGACAGGAGTTCTTCAGTACACTGCTCTTGACCCAATCAATGAAGTTCTTTCCATCATAATATAGGGAGTGGGTATGATTGCTAGTGACTGTGCGGTGTTCAATTCCATTCATAACTCCTCAGCAAATAAAGCACCCCTCGCCCACAAGCATCAAGATCAGACTATTGGATAGACTGATAAATGGCCAACAATATTCACTCTACTCAAGTGCCAGGTAATAAGTATCTCCAATGAGAGATACATAGTCTAACCACCTACCTTTGCTGTTTTATAGCGTTACCATTCACTATGTTGGAAATTAAAGCAGAAGATGTTGGAAATACCAAGCTGTGGAGAGAGAAACACAGCTAACATTTGAGTTTGAAGACCCTCCCATTTTGACAATCTTTACCACCTGGTCAATAGGCTGTTTGTGACAGCCAGCAACTCCAACCTTTTGTGAACGAGAAAAGGAAAATGATATCTTAGAGATCAAAATTAGGACAATGGACTTTTACATATGGTCAAACAACATGGAAAAATGTACGACGCTGCCACAAAAAAGCCTAATTCTTGTGGCAGTTATACTCTGCCTTTGACAGTGAACTTGAACAAGCAGCCCAGAGATATCAAACTGAAGTCCAGTTAACATTGTCGGGCACACATTAAAGATCCAATCTGAAGAATAATGGGGGGTTCTTCCAAACATTTTTGTCAAAATTTATATTTCACAATTTATATTTTCAATTTTTGCTGGTAAACCTCTTGCCCTTCTGAAAACTTTGACCTTGCACAAACTTTCCCACAGAATCAATTAAAACATCCCTAAGAAGTCAACCCCAAGTGTTGCAAGACCCTGCAATTGGTAGTGAGGACTGCTGAAAACATCATCAGGGTCTCCCTGCTAGCACCCCCCCACCACCACCACCACCACCAATTCACAACATATCTCAGTAGTAACTCCAGTACTGTCAAAAACATCTCCTGTCCTTCCCACAGTCTCTGTGACCTCCTGCTGTCAGGCAGAAGGTACAACAACATAAAAACCAGAACTGTCGAGCTAGGTAACTACTTCTTCTCCAGGCGGTTAGAGTTGTTAACACCCGGCTGCCAGCCAGCACACACTAACAGTTGATCTGAATGCCCTGCCGTCCCTCCCTCCCCCACCCTGCAACTCACAGGCACACTCTCATCCTGCACTGGTCACGTTTCATCTTTTATTGTTGCTGTTTATAGGACTGCTTGTTTTATTATAATAGTGGCAGTAACATTATACTGTCTTACATAAACATGCACTCTGCACGTTTTCTGTCAACCTGTCAATCTCCATGCCTTTCAGGGACTTGTGACCGTACGTGCTTGATCATAACTATGTGTACTGTGTTTTGCTCCTTGGCCCTGCCTAGAGGAGTGACGATTTGTTTAGCTGTATACATTTGTACAGTTGAGTTACAATATACAGTTGAGTTACAATAAACTTTAAATTGAACTTGAAGAGAGAAGGAGCAGGAAAGTGGGATGAATTTTTAACCCCTTTCAAAGAATGGCATAAGCACAATAGGTGAAATGCTTTGACTCTGGATTAGATTCCAGGGTTTTCCCTGAGGACTTTGTTCAAACATGGCCATTTAAGGTTACATGGATGGACTGTGTGACAGGATTTAAGTTTTCTTTCAAGTTCAAGTTAAAGTTTAATTGTCATTCAAACATACACATGTACATGGCTAAACAAGACAATGTTCCTCCAGACCAAGGTGTACATTACACACACACACACACACACATATACAGTAGTATTACCACCAATTTAACAAATAATAAGGTGCATATTAATATACATTAAAAAGTAAACATTATAATGCTTCATACATGATGAGACCTGGGTGGTGGCAGGGAGTTCAGCAGTCTTCTGGTCTGGGGGTTTCCCATCCTAATGCTACAGATCCTCCTGCCTAATGGAAGGGGTTCAAATTGATTGTTGGACAGATGGAAGGGTTCACTGCCAGTGCTAAGGGCTCTGCGTTTGCAGTGCTCCTGATAAGTATCTGTAATGGGTGGAGCAGAGACTCCGATGATCCTGTCAGCAATCCTCGCAATCCTTTGTAAGGACATGCGGTCAAATACCTTGCAATTCCCATACCAGACGGTGATGCCACTGGTCAGGGCACACTCGACAGTGCTCTAGTAAAAATGTGTTAAAGTGGGGGAAGCCTCACTCACCTTAGGAAGGGAGATGCTAAGGTGCTGCAGAGGGAAGCAAGAACAATTGAATACTTGAAGTAAATGTGGGATAGTATTGTTTGCAACTCCACAAAGGAAAGGAACTATCAAGTTGAAACTCTGCATTAGTCCAAAGTTGTAAAACTATCAAAGCTTAATGTTCCTTATTTGAATGCACATCTACAACAAGGTTGATGAGTTAATAGCAAAGTATGGGTCTAATGAAACAGCTTTACATAAACTTAGTTGCAAAGTGGCTAGGACTCAAACTTCCAGGTTATATTATGTTCAAAAAGAAAAGGCCAAAGAGGAAAGAAGGAAGTGGGTGGTGTTGTTAATCAAGGAAGGTATCAGAGCAGTGCTGAGGCATAATATTAGGGTAATGAAGAGTAATGGGGCATCAGTTTGGGTTGGAATTATGAACAGCAGGAGAAAGAAGGCATAGTGGGAGTAGTCAACAGACCCCCAAAATGTAACATCTTAATAGATTAGAATTAGAGCAGAACTAGGGAAACATCAAGGACAGGGTATGTTTGAAGGGAACTGCAGTTATCATGGTCTATATATCAATGGATAAACAAAACAGGCAAGGGTATGGCAGAAGGATTTGTGGAATGTGCCAATGATCGCTTTTTACAACAGTACAGTGCAGAGCCTACACAGTAACGTGCTATTTTAGACTTGGCTCATGTATTGAGAAAGGATTAATAAGGGATTTTATGGTTAAAGATTCCCTAGAGGTTAGAGGCCATAATACAGACAAGTATAGTGCAGAATAGGCTCTTCATCCCATAATGTCTGTGCTAAATTAAATATCAAATTAATTTCTTCTGCCTGCATATGAACCATATCCTTTCAAAGCATATTTGGTTCAAAGGTATATTTATTGTCAAGGTATGTATGCGGTATACAACTCTGAGATTCATCTCCAGATAACCATAAAACAAAGAAACACACACACACACACACACACACACACACACACACACAGCATTTCACCTATTGTTCTTATGCCATTCTTTGAAAGGGGTTAAAAATTCACCCCACTTTCCTGCTTCTCTCTTCAAGTTTAATTTAAAGTTTATTGTAAATCAACCGTACAAATGTATACAGCTAAACGAATTGTCATTCCTCTAGGGCCAAGAAGCAAAAAAACACACAAACACACACACACACACACACACACACACACACACACAAAGCAATATTATCACCAACAATTTAACAAATAATAAGGTGCATATTAATATACATTAAAAAGTAAACATTATAATGCTTCAAACATGATGAGACCTGGTTGGTGGCAGGGAGTTCAGTAGTCTTCTGGTCAAACCCCAAACCCCAAACCCCTCCCTGACAGAAAACTAACAGATCACACCAAACAACAAACTTCAATCCCCCAACCCCTCCTTGACACAGAAAACTAACAGATCACACCAAACAACAAACTCCAATCCATCAACCCCTTCCTCACACGGAAAACTAACAGATCACACCAAACAACAAACTCCAATCCATCAACCCCTTCCTCACACAGAACACTAACAGATCACACCAAACAACATCAAACTCCAAACCCCCAACCCCTTCCTCACACAGAAAACTAACAAATCACGCCAACCAACATGAAACCCCAAACCCCAACCCATCCCTCACATAGAAAACTAACAGATCACGCCAAACAACATGAAACCCCAAACCCCAACCCCTCCCTCACATAGAAAACTAACAGATCACGCCAAACAACATGAAACCCCAAACCCTAACCCCTCCCTCACACAGAAAACTAACAGATCACGCCAAACAACATCAAACCCCAAACCCCTCCCTCACACAGAAAACTAACAGATCGCGCCAAACAACATCAAACCCCAACCCCCAACCCCCAACCCCTCCCTCACTCAGAAAACTAACAGATCACACCAAACAACATCAAACCCCAAACCCCTCCCTCACACAGAAAACTAACAGATCACGCCAAACATCAAACCCCAAACCCTCCCTCACACAGAAAACTAACAGATCACACCAAACAACATCAAACCCCAAAACCCGAACCCCTCCCTCACACAGAAAACTAACAGATCACGCCAAACAACAAACTCCAAACCCCAACCCCTCCCTCACACAGAAAACTAACAGATCACGCCAAACATCAAACCCCAAACCCCAACCCCTCCCTCACACAGAAAACTAACAGATCACACCAAACATCAAACCCCAAACCCCAACCCCTCCCTCACACAGAAAACTAACAGATCACGCCAAACAACATCAAACCCCAAACCACAACCCCTCCCTCACACAGAAAACTAACAGATCAGGACAAACAACATCAAACCCCAAACCACAACACCTCCCTCACACACAAAACTAACAGATCACACCAAACAACAAACTCCAAACCCCAACACCTCCCTCACACAGAAAACTAACAGATCACGCCAAACAACATCAAACCCCAAACCCCTCCCTCACACAGAAAACTAACAGATCACACCAAACAGCATCAAACCCCAAACCCCAACCCCTCCCTCACACAGAAAACTAACAGATCACGTCAAACATGAAACCCCAAACCCCAACCCCTCCCTCACACAGAAAACTAACAGATCACGCCAAACAACATCAAACCCCAAACCCAACCCTTCCCTCACACAGAAAACTAACAGATCACGCCAAACAACATGAAACCCCAAACCCCCAACCCCTCCCTCACACAGAAAACTAACAGATCACGCCAAACAACATCAAACCCCAAACCCTCAACCCCTCCCTCACACAGAAAACTAACAGATCACGCCAAATAACAACAAACCCCAAACCCCAACCCCTCCCTCACACAGAAAACTAACAGATGACGTCAAACAACAAACCCCAAACCCCAACCCCTCCCTCACACAGAAAACTAACAGATCACGCCAAACATCAAACCCCAAACCCCAACCCCTCCCTCACACAGAAAACTAACAGATCACACCAAACATCAAACCCCAAACCCCAACCCCTCCCTCACACAGAAAACTAACAGATCACGCCAAACAACATCAAACCCCAAACCACAACCCCTCCCTCACACAGAAAACTAACAGATCAGGCTAAACAACATCAAACCCCAAACCACAACACCTCCCTCACACACAAAACTAACAGATCACACCAAACAACAAACTCCAAACCCCAACACCTCCCTCACACAGAAAACTAACAGATCACGCCAAACAACATCAAACCCCAAACCCCTCCCTCACACAGAAAACTAACAGATCACACCAAACAGCATCAAACCCCAAACCCCAACCCCTCCCTCACACAGAAAACTAACAGATCACGTCAAACATGAAACCCCAAACCCCAACCCCTCCCTCACACAGAAAACTAACAGATCACGCCAAACAACATCAAACCCCAAACCCAACCCTTCCCTCACACAGAAAACTAACAGATCACGCCAAACAACATGAAACCCCAAACCCCCAACCCCTCCCTCACACAGAAAACTAACAGATCACGCCAAACAACATCAAACTCCAAACTCCGAACCCCTCCCTCACACAGAAAACTAACAGATCACACCAAACAACAAACTCCAATCCATCAACCCCTTCCTCACACAGAAAACTAACAGATCACACCAAACAACAAACTCCAAACCCCAACACCTCCCTCACACAGAAAACTAACAGATCACGCCAAACATCAAACCCCAAACCCCAACCCCTCCCTCACACAGAAAACTAACAGATCACGCCAAACAACATCAAACTAACAGATCACGCCAAACAACATCAAACCCCAAACCCCGAACCCCTCCCTCACACAGAAAACTAACAGATCACACCAAACAACAAACTCCAAACCCCAAGACCTCCCTCACACAGAAAACTAACAGATCACGCCAAACAACATCAAACCCCAAACCACAACCCCTCCCTCACACAGAAACCTAACAGATCACGCCAAACAACACTCTAAACCCCAACCCCTCCCTCACACAGAAAACTAACAGATCACGCCAAACAACATCAAACCCCAAACCACAACCCCTCCCTCACACAGAAAACTAACAGATCACGCCAAACAACATGAAACCCCAAACCCTAAGCCCTCCCTCACACAGAAAACTAACAGATCACGCCAAACAACATCAAACCCCAAACCCCTCCCTCACACAGAAAACTAACAGATCGCGCAAAACAACATCAAACCCCAACCCCCAACCCCCAACCCCTCCCTCACTCAGAAAACTAACAGATCACACCAAACAACATCAAACCCCAAACCCCTCCCTCACACAGAAAACTAACAGATCACGCCAAACATCAAACCCCAAACCCTCCCTCACACAGAAAACTAACAGATCACACCAAACAACATCAAACCCCAAAACCAGAACCCCTCCCTCACACAGAAAACTAACAGATCACGCCAAACAACAAACTCCAAACCCCAACCCCTCCCTCACACAGAAAACTAACAGATCACGCCAGACAACATCAAACCCCCAACCCCTCCCTCACACAGAAAACTAACAGATCACGCCAAACAACATCAAACCCCAAACCCTGAACCCCACCCTCACACAGAAAACTAACAGATCACGCCAAACAACAGCAAACCCCAAACCCCAACCCCTCCCTCACACAGAAAACTAACAGATGACGTCAAACAACAAACCCCAAACCCCAACCCCTCCCTCACACAGAAAACTAACAGATCACGCCGAACATCAAACCCCAAACCCCAACCCCTCCCTCACACAGAAAACTAACAGATCACACCAAACATCAAACCCCAAACCCGAACCCCTCCCTCACACAGAAAACTAACAGATCAGGCCAAACAACATCAAACCCCAAACACCTCCCTCACACAGAAAACTAACAGATCACACCAAACATCAAACCCCAAACCACAACACCTCCCTCACACAGAAAACTAACAGATCACACCAAACATCAAACCCCAAACCCGAACCCCTCCCTCACACAGAAAACTAACAGATCACGCCAAACAACATCAAACCCCAAACCACAACCCCTCCCTCACACAGAAAACTAACAGATCACGCCAAACAACATCAAACCCCAAACCCCAACCCCTCCCTCACACAGAAAACTAACAGATCACGCCAAACAACATCAAACCCCAAACCCCGAACCCCTCCCTCACACAGAAAACTAACAGATCACACCAAACAATAAACTCCAAACCCCAACACCTCCCTCACACAGAAAACTAACAGATCACGCCAAACAACATCAAACCCCAAACCACAACCCCTCCCTCACACAGAAAACTAACAGATCACGCCAAACAACATCAAACCCCAAACCCCGAACCCCTCCCTCACACAGAAAACTAACAGATCACACCAAACAATAAACTCCAAACCCCAACCCCTCCCTCACACAGAAAACTAACAGATCACACCAAACATCAAACCCCAAACCCCAACCCCTCCCTCACACAGAAAACTAACAGATCACGCCAAACAACATCAAACCCCAAACCACAACACCTCCCTCACACACAAAACTAACAGATCACACCAAACAACAAACTCCAAACCCCAACACCTCCCTCACACAGAAAACTAACAGATCACGCCAAACAACATCAAACCCCAAACCCCTCCCTCACACAGAAAACTAACAGATCACACCAAACAGCATCAAACCCCAAACCCCAACCCCTCCCTCACACAGAAAACTAACAGATCACGTCAAACATGAAACCCCAAACCCCAACCCCTCCCTCACACAGAAAACTAACAGATCACGCCAAACAACATCAAACCCCAAACCCAACCCTTCCCTCACACAGAAAACTAACAGATCACGCCAAACAACATGAAACCCCAAACCCCCAACCCCTCCCTCACACAGAAAACTAACAGATCACGCCAAACAACATCAAACTCCAAACTCCGAACCCCTCCCTCACACAGAAAACTAACAGATCACACCAAACAACAAACTCCAATCCATCAACCCCTTCCTCACACAGAAAACTAACAGATCACGCCAGACAACATCAAACCCCCAACCCCTCCCTCACACAGAAAACTAACAGATCACGCCAAACAACATCAAACCCCAAACCCTGAACCCCTCCCTCACACAGAAAACTAACAGATCACGCCAAACAACAGCAAACCCCAAACCCCAACCCCTCCCTCACACAGAAAACTAACAGATGACGTCAAACAACAAACCCCAAACCCCAACCCCTCCCTCACACAGAAAACTAACAGATCACGCCGAACATCAAACCCCAAACCCCAACCCCTCCCTCACACAGAAAACTAACAGATCACACCAAACATCAAACCCCAAACCCGAACCCCTCCCTCACACAGAAAACTAACAGATCAGGCCAAACAACATCAAACCCCAAACACCTCCCTCACACAGAAAACTAACAGATCACACCAAACATCAAACCCCAAACCACAACACCTCCCTCACACAGAAAACTAACAGATCACACCAAACATCAAACTCCAAACCCGAACCCCTCCCTCACACAGAAAACTAACAGATCACGCCAAACAACATCAAACCCCAAACCACAACCCCTCCCTCACACAGAAAACTAACAGATCACGCCAAACAACATCAAACCCCAAACCCCAACCCCTCCCTCACACAGAAAACTAACAGATCACGCCAAACAACATCAAACCCCAAACCCCGAACCCCTCCCTCACACAGAAAACTAACAGATCACACCAAACAATAAACTCCAAACCCCAACACCTCCCTCACACAGAAAACTAACAGATCACGCCAAACAACATCAAACCCCAAACCACAACCCCTCCCTCACACAGAAAACTAACAGATCACGCCAAACAACATCAAACCCCAAACCCCTCCCTCACACAGAAAACAAACAGATCGCACCAAACAACATCAAACTCCAACCCCCAACCCCTCACTCACTCAGAAAACTAACAGATCACACCAAACATCAAACCCCAAACCCCTCCCTCACACAGAAAACTAACAGATCACGCTAAACAACAAACTCCAAACCCCAACCCCTCCCTCACACAGAAAACTAACAGATCACGCCAGACAACATCAAACCCTCAACCCCTCCCTCACACAGAAAACTAACAGATCACGTCAAATAACAGCAAACCCCAAACCCCAACCCCTCCCTCACACAGAAAACTAACAGATGACGTCAAACAACAAACCCCAAACCCCAACCCCTCCCTCACACAGAAAACTAACAGATCACGCCAAACATCAAACCCCAAACCCCAACCCCTCCCTCACACAGAAAACTAACAGATCACACCAAACATCAAACCCCAAACCCCAACCCCTCCCTCACACAGAAAACTAACAGATCACGCCAAACAACATCAAACCCGAAACCACAACCCCTCCCTCACACAGAAAACTAACAGATCAGGCCAAACAACATCAAACCCCAAACCACAACACCTCCCTCACACACAAAACTAACAGATCACACCAAACAACAAACTCCAAACCCCAACACCTCCCTCACACAGAAAACTAACAGATCACGCCAAACAACATCAAACGCCAAACCCCAACCCCTCCCTCACACAGAAAACTAACAGATCACGCCAAACAACATCAAACCCCAAACCCCGAACCCCTCCCTCACACAGAAAACTAACAGATCACGCCAAACAACATCAAACCCCAAACCACAACCCCTCCCTCACACAGAAAACTAACAGATCACGCCAAACAACATGAAACCCCAAACCCCCAACCCCTCCCTCACACAGAAAACTAACAGATCACGCCAAACAACATCAAACTCCAAACTCCGAACCCCTCCCTCACACAGAAAACTAACAGATCACACCAAACAACAAACTCCAATCCATCAACCCCTTCCTCACACAGAAAACTAACAGATCACGCCAGACAACATCAAACCCCCAACCCCTCCCTCACACAGAAAACTAACAGATCACGCCAAACAACATGAAACCCCAAACCCAAACCCTCCCTCACACAGAAAACTAACAGATCACGCCAAACAACAGCAAACCCCAAACCCCAACCCCTCCCTCACACAGAAAACTAACAGATGACGTCAAACAACAAACCCCAAACCCCAACCCCTCCCTCACACAGAAAACTAACAGATCACGCCGAACATCAAACCCCAAACCCCAACCCCTCCCTCACACAGAAAACTAACAGATCACACCAAACATCAAACCCCAAACCCGAACCCCTCCCTCACACAGAAAACTAACAGATCAGGCCAAACAACATCAAACCCCAAACACCTCCCTCACACAGAAAACTAACAGATCACACCAAACATCAAACCCCAAACCACAACACCTCCCTCACACAGAAAACTAACAGATCACACCAAACATCAAACCCCAAACCCGAACCCCTCCCTCACACAGAAAACTAACAGATCACGCCAAACAACATCAAACCCCAAACCACAACCCCTCCCTCACACAGAAAACTAACAGATCACGCCAAACAACATCAAACCCCAAACCCCAACCCCTCCCTCACACAGAAAACTAACAGATCACGCCAAACAACATCAAACCCCAAACCCCGAACCCCTCCCTCACACAGAAAACTAACAGATCACACCAAACAATAAACTCCAAACCCCAACACCTCCCTCACACAGAAAACTAACAGATCACGCCAAACAACATCAAACCCCAAACCACAACCCCTCCCTCACACAGAAAACTAACAGATCACGCCAAACAACATCAAACCCCAAACCCCTCCCTCACACAGAAAACAAACAGATCGCACCAAACAACATCAAACCCCAACCCCCAACCCCTCACTCACTCAGAAAACTAACAGATCACACCAAACATCAAACCCCAAACCCCTCCCTCACACAGAAAACTAACAGATCACGCTAAACAACAAACTCCAAACCCCAACCCCTCCCTCACACAGAAAACTAACAGATCACGCCAGACAACATCAAACCCCCAACCCCTCCCTCACACAAAAAACTAACAGATCACGCCAAACAACATCAAACCCCAAACCCTCAACCCCTCCCTCACACAGAAAACTAACAGATCACGTCAAATAACAGCAAACCCCAAACCCCAACCCCTCCCTCACACAGAAAACTAACAGATGACATCAAACAACAAACCCCAAACCCCAACCCCTCCCTCACACAGAAAACTAACAGATCACGCCAAACATCAAACCCCAAACCCCAACCCCTCCCTCACACAGAAAACTAACAGATCACACCAAACATCAAACCCCAAACCCCAACCCCTCCCTCACACAGAAAACTAACAGATCACGCCAAACAACATCAAACCCGAAACCACAACCCCTCCCTCACACAGAAAACTAACAGATCAGGCCAAACAACATCAAACCCCAAACCACAACACCTCCCTCACACACAAAACTAACAGATCGCACCAAACAACAAACTCCAAACCCCAACACCTCCCTCACACAGAAAACTAACAGATCACGCCAAACAACATCAAACGCCAAACCCCAACCCCTCCCTCACACAGAAAACTAACAGATCACGCCAAACAACATCAAACCCCAAACCCCGAACCCCTCCCTCACACAGAAAACTAACAGATCACGCCAAACAACATCAAACCCCAAACCACAACCCCTCCCTCAAACAGAAAACTAACAGATCACGCCAAACAACATGAAACCCCAAGCCACAACCTCTCCCTCACATAGAAAACTAACAAATCACGCCAAACAGCATGAAACCCCAAACCCTAACCCTCCCTCACACAGAAAACTAACAGATCACGCCAAACAACATCAAATCCCATACCCCTCCCTCCCACAGAAAACAAACAGATCGCGCCAAACAACATCAAACCCCAACCCCCAACCCCTCACTCACTCAGAAAACTAACAGATCACACCAAACAACATCAAACCCCAAACCCCTCCCTCACACAGAAAACTAACAGATCACGCCAAACAACAAACTCCAAACCCCAACCCCTCCCTCACACAGAAAACTAACAGATCACGCCAGACAACATAAAACCCCCAACCCCTCCCTCACACAGAAAACTAACAGATCACGCCAAACAGCATCAAACCCCAAACCCTCAACCCCTCCCTCACACAGAAAACTAACAGATCACGCCAAATAACAGAAAACCCCAAACCCAACCCCTCCCTCACACAGAAAACTAACAGATGACGTCAAACAACAAACCCCAAACCCCAACCCCTCCCTCACACAGAAAACAAACAGATCACGCCAAACATCAAACCCCAAACCCCAACCCCTCCCTCACACAGAAAACTAACAGATCACACCAAACATCAAACCCCAAACCCCAACCCCTCCCTCACACAGAAAACTAACAGATCACGCCAAACAACATCAAACCCCAAACCCCTCCCTCACACAGAAAACTAACAGATCAGGCCAAACAACATCAAACCCCAAACCACAACACCTCCCTCACACAGAAAACTAACAGATCACACCAAACATCAAACCCCAAACCCGAACCCCTCCCTCACAGAGAAAACTAACAGATCACGCCAAATAACATCAAACCCCAAACCCCGAACCCCTCCCTCACACAGAAAACTAACAGATCACGCCAAACAACATCAAACCCCAACACCTCCCTCACACAGAAAACTAACAGATCACGCCAAACAACATCAAACCCCAAACCACAACCCC
Organism: Mobula birostris; assembly: GCF_030028105.1. NCBI lineage: Eukaryota > Metazoa > Chordata > Chondrichthyes > Myliobatiformes > Myliobatidae > Mobula > Mobula birostris. The sequence goes on from NC_092371.1 coordinate 130,280,598, forward strand.
TCCCTCACACAGAAAACTAACAGATCACGTCAAACAACAAACTCCAAACCCCAACCCCTCCCTCACACAGAAAACTAACAGATCACGCCAAACAACATCAAACCCCAAACCCCGAACCCCTCCCTCACACAGAAAACTAACAGATCACACCAAACAACAAACTCCAAACCACAACCCCTCCCTCACACAGAAAACTAACAGATCACGCCAAACAACATCAAACCCCAAACCCCGAACCCCTCCCTCACACAGAAAACTAACATCACGCCAAACAAGACTCTAAACCCCAACCCCTCCCTCACACAGAAAACTAACAGATCACGCCAAACAACATCAAACCCCAAACCACAACCCCTCCCTCACACAGAAAACTAACAGATCACGCCAAACAACATGAAACCCCAAACCCAACCCCTCCCTCACACAGAAAACTAACAGATCACGCCAAACAACATCAAACCCCAAACCACAACCCCTCCCTCACACAGAAAAAACTAACAGATCACGTCAAACAACATCAAACCCCAAACCCCAACCCCTCCCTCACACAGAAAACTAACATCATGCCAAACAACACTCTAAACCCCAACCCCTCCCTCACACAGAAAACTAACAGATCACGCCAAACAACATCAAACCCCAAACCACAACCCCTCCCTCACACAGAAATCTAACAGATCACGCCAAACAACATCAAACCCCAAAACCCGAACCCCTCCCTCACACAGAAAACTAACAGATCACACCAAACAACAAACTCCAAACCCCAACACCTCCCTCACAGAGAAAACTAACAAATCACGCCAAACAACATCAAACCCCAAACCACAACCCCTCCCTCACACAGAAAACTAACAGATCACACCAAACATCAAACCCCAAACCCCTCCCTCACACAGAAAACTAACAGATCACGCCAAACAACAAACTCCAAACCCCAACCCCTCCCTCACACAGAAAACTAACAGATCACGCCAGACAACATCAAACCCCCAACCCCTCCCTCACACAGAAAACTAACAGATCACGCCAAACAACATCAAACCCCAAACCCTCAACCCCTCCCTCACACAGAAAACTAACAGATCACGCCAAATAACAGCAAACCCCAAACCCCAACCCCTCCCTCACACAGAAAACTAACAGATGACGTCAAACAACAAACCCCAAACCCCAACCCCTCCCTCACACAGAAAACTAACAGATCACGCCAAACATCAAACCCCAAACCCCAACTCCTCCCTCACACAGAAAACTAACAGATCACACCAAACATCAAACCCCAAACCCCAACCCCTCCCTCACACAGAAAACTAACAGATCACGCCAAACAACATCAAACCCCAAACCACAACCCCTCCCTCACACAGAAAACTAACAGATCAGGCCAAACAACATCAAACCCCAAACCACAACACCTCCCTCACACACAAAACTAACAGATCACACCAAACAACAAACTCCAAACCCCAACACCTCCCTCACACAGAAAACTAACAGATCACGCCAAACAACATCAAACCCCAAACCCCAACCCCTCCCTCACACAGAAAACTAACAGATCACGCCAAACAACATCAAACCCCAAACCCCGAACCCCTCCCTCACACAGAAAACTAACAGATCACACCAAACAATAAACTCCAAACCCCAACACCTCCCTCACACAGAAAACTAACAGATCACGCCAAACAACATCAAACCCCAAACCACAACCCCTCCCTCACACAGAAAACTAACAGATCACGCCAAACAACACTCTAAACCCCAATCCCTCCCTCACACAGAAAACTAACAGATCACGCCAAACAACATCAAACCCCAAACCACAACCCCTCCCTCACACAGAAAACTAACAGATCACACCAAACAACATGAAACCCCAAGCCATAACCTCTCCCTCACATAGAAAACTAACAGATCACGCCAAACAGCATGAAACCCCAAACCCTAACCCTCCCTCACACAGAAAACTAACAGATCACGCCAAGCAACATCAAATCCCAAACCCCTCCCTCACACAGAAAACAAACAGATCGCGCCAAACAACATCAAACCCCAACCCCCAACCCCTCACTCACTCAGAAAACTAACAGATCACACCAAACAACATCAAACCCCAAACCCCTCCCTCACACAGAAAACTAACAGATCACGCCAAACAACAAACTCCAAACCCCAACCCCTCCCTCACACAGAAAACTAACAGATCACGCCAGACAACATCAAACCCCCAACCCCTCCCTCACACAGAAAACTAACAGATCACGCCAAACAGCATCAAACCCCAAACCCTCAACACCTCCCTCACACAGAAAACTAACGGATCACGCCAAATAACAGAAAACCCCAAACCCAACCCCTCCCTCACACAGAAAACTAACAGATGACGTCAAACAACAAACCCCAAACCCCAACCCCTCCCTCACACAGAAAACTAACAGATCACGCCAAACATCAAACCCCAAACCCCAACCCCTCCCTCACACAGAAAACTAACAGATCACACCAAACATCAAACCCCAAACCCCAACCCCTCCCTCACACAGAAAACTAACAGATCACGCCAAACAACATCAAACCCCAAACCCCTCCCTCACACAGAAAACTAACAGATCAGGCCAAACAACATCAAACCCCAAACCACAACACCTCCCTCACACAGAAAACTAACAGATCACACCAAACATCAAACCCCAAACCCGAACCCCTCCCTCACAGAGAAAACTAACAGATCACGCCAAATAACATCAAACCCCAAACCCCGAACCCCTCCCTCACACAGAAAACTAACAGATCACGCCAAACAACATCAAACCCCAACACCTCCCTCACACAGAAAACTAACAGATCACGCCAAACAACATCAAACCCCAAACCACAACCCCTCCCTCACACAGAAAACTAACAGATCACGCCAAACAACATCAAACCCCAAACCCCAAACCCCTCCCTCACACAGAAAACTAACATCACGCCAAACAAGACTCTAAACCCCAACCCCTCCCTCACACAGAAAACTAACAGATCACGCCAAACAACATCAAACCCCAAACCACAACCCCTCCCTCACACAGAAAACTAACAGATCACGCCAAACAACATGAAACCCCAAACCCAACCCCTCCCTCACACAGAAAACTAACAGATCACGCCAAACAACATCAAACCCCAAACCACAACCCCTCCAACACACAGAAAAAACTAACAGATCACGTCAAACAACATCAAACCCCAAACCGCAACCCCTCCCTCACACAGAAAACTAACATCATGCCAAACAACACTCTAAACCCCAACCCCTCCCTCACACAGAAAACTAACAGATCACACCAAACAACATCAAACCCCAAACCACAAACCCTCCCTCACACAGAAAACTAACAGATCACGCCAAACAACATGAAACCCCAAACCCAACCCCGCCCTCACATGGAAATCTAACAGATCACGCCAAACAACATCAAACCCCAAACCCCTCCCTCACACAGAAAACTAACAGATCACGCCAAACAACATCAAACCCCAAACCTCAACCCCTCCCTCACTAAGAAAACTAACAGATCACGCCAAACAACAAACCCCAAACCCTCCCTCACACAGAAAACTAACAGATCACGCCAAACAACAAACTCCAAACCCCAACCCCTCCCTCGCACAGAAAACTAACAGATCACGCCAGACAACATCAAACCCCCAACCCCTCCCTCACACAGAAAACTAACAGATCACGCCAAACAACATCAAACCCCAAACCCTCAACCCCTCCCTCACACAGAAAACGAACAGATCACGCCAAATAACAGCAAACCCCAAACCCCAACCCCTCCCTCACACAGAAAACTAACAGATGACGTCAAACAACAAACCCCAAACCCCAACCCCTCCCTCACACAGAAAACTAACAGATCACGCCAAACATCAAACCCCAAACCCCGAACCCCTGCCTCACACAGAAAACTAACAGATCACGCCAAACAACATCAAACCCCAAACCCCTCCCTCACACAGAAAACTAACTGATCACGCCAAACAACATCAAACCCCAAACCCCTCCCTCACACAGAAAACTAACAAATCACGCCAAACAACATCAAACCCCAAACCCCTCCCTCACACAGAAAACTAACAGATCACGCCAAACAACATCAAACCCCAAACCCCAACCCCTCCCTCACACAGAAAACTAACAGATCACGTCAAACATGAAACCCCAAACCCCAACCCCTGCCTCACACAGAAAACTAACAGATCACACCAAACAACAAACTCCAAACCCCAACCCCTCCCTCACACAGAAAACTAACAGATCACGCCAAACAACATCAAACCCCAAACCCCAACACCTCCCTCACACAGAAATCTAACAGATGACACCAAACAACATCAAACCCCAAACCCCGAACCCCTCCCTCACACAGAAAACTAACAGATCACGCCAAATAACAGCAAACCCCAAACCCCTCCCTCACACAGAAAACTAACAGATCACGCCAAAGAACATCAAACCCCAAACCCCGAACCCCTCCCTCACACAGAAAACTAACAGATCACGCCAAACAACAAACTCTAAACCCCAACCCCTCCCTCACACAGAAAACTAACAGATCACATCAAACAACAAACTCCAAACCCCAACCCCTCCCTCACACAGAAAACTAACAGATCACACCAAACATCAAACCCCAAACCCCAACCCCTCCCTCACACAGAAAACTAATAGATCACACCAAACATCATCAAACCCCAAACCCCGAACCCCTCCCTCACACAGAAAACTAACAAATCACGCCAAACAACAAACTCTAAGCCCCAACCCCTCCCTCATACAGAAAACTAACAGATCACATCAAACAACATCAAACCCCAAACCCCAACACCTCCCTCACACAGAAAACTAACAGATCACACCAAACAACAAACTCCAAACCCCGAACCCCTCCCTCACACAGAAAACTAACAGATCACACCAAACAACATCAAACCCCAACCCCTCCCTCACACAGAAAACTAACAGATCACACCAAACATCAAACCCCAAACCCCAACCCCTCCCTCACACAGAAAACTAACAGATCACGCCAAACAACATCAAACCCCAAACCCCTCCCTCACACAGAAAACTAACAGATCAGGCCAAACAACATCAAACCCCAAACCACAACACCTCCCTCACACAGAAAACTAACAGATCACACCAAACATCAAACCCCAAACCCGAACCCCTCCCTCACAGAGAAAACTAACAGATCACGCCAAATAACATCAAACCCCAAACCCCGAACCCCTCCCTCACACAGAAAACTAACAGATCACGCCAAACAACATCAAACCCCAACACCTCCCTCACACAGAAAACTAACAGATCACGCCAAACAACATCAAAACCCAAACCACAACCCCTCCCTCACACAGAAAACTAACAGATCACGTCAAACAACAAACTCCAAACCCCAACCCCTCCCTCACACAGAAAACTAACAGATCACGCCAAACAACATCAAACCCCAAACCCCGAACCCCTCCCTCACACAGAAAACTAACAGATCACACCAAACAACAAACTCCAAACCACAACCCCTCCCTCACACAGAAAACTAACAGATCACGCCAAACAACATCAAACCCCAAACCCCGAACCCCTCCCTCACACAGAAAACTAACATCACGCCAAACAAGACTCTAAACCCCAACCCCTCCCTCACACAGAAAACTAACAGATCACGCCAAACAACATCAAACCCCAAACCACAACCCCTCCCTCACACAGAAAACTAACAGATCACGCCAAACAACATGAAACCCCAAACCCAACCCCTCCCTCACACAGAAAACTAACAGATCACGCCAAACAACATCAAACCCCAAACCACAACCCCTCCCTCACACAGAAAAAACTAACAGATCACGTCAAACAACATCAAACCCCAAACCCCAACCCCTCCCTCACACAGAAAACTAACATCATGCCAAACAACACTCTAAACCCCAACCCCTCCCTCACACAGAAAACTAACAGATCACGCCAAACAACATCAAACCCCAAACCACAACCCCTCCCTCACACAGAAATCTAACAGATCACGCCAAACAACATCAAACCCCAAAACCCGAACCCCTCCCTCACACAGAAAACTAACAGATCACACCAAACAACAAACTCCAAACCCCAACACCTCCCTCACACAGAAAACTAACAAATCACGCCAAACAACATCAAACCCCAAACCACAACCCCTCCCTCACACAGAAAACTAACAGATCACACCAAACATCAAACCCCAAACCCCTCCCTCACACAGAAAACTAACAGATCACGCCAAACAACAAACTCCAAACCCCAACCCCTCCCTCACACAGAAAACTAACAGATCACGCCAGACAACATCAAACCCCCAACCCCTCCCTCACACAGAAAACTAACAGATCACGCCAAATAACAGCAAACCCCAAACCCCAACCCCTCCCTCACACAGAAAACTAACAGATGACGTCAAACAACAAACCCCAAACCCCAACCCCTCCCTCACACAGAAAACTAACAGATCACGCCAAACATCAAACCCCAAACCCCAACTCCTCCCTCACACAGAAAACTAACAGATCACACCAAACATCAAACCCCAAACCCCAACCCCTCCCTCACACAGAAAACTAACAGATCACGCCAAACAACATCAAACCCCAAACCACAACCCCTCCCTCACACAGAAAACTAACAGATCAGGCCAAACAGCATCAAACCCCAAACCCTCAACACCTCCCTCACACAGAAAACTAACAGATCACACCAAACATCAAACCCCAAACCCCAACCCCTCCCTCACACAGAAAACTAACAGATCACGCCAAACAACATCAAACCCCAAACCCCTCCCTCACACAGAAAACTAACAGATCAGGCCAAACAACATCAAACCCCAAACCACAACACCTCCCTCACACAGAAAACTAACAGATCACACCAAACATCAAACCCCAAACCCGAACCCCTCCCTCACAGAGAAAACTAACAGATCACGCCAAACAACATCAAACCCCAACACCTCCCTCACACAGAAAACTAACAGATCACGCCAAACAACATCAAACCCCAAACCACAACCCCTCCCTCACACAGAAAACTAACAGATCACGCCAAACAACATCAAACCCCAAACCCCAAACACCTCCCTCACACAGAAAACTAACATCACGCCAAACAAGACTCTAAACCCCAACCCCTCCCTCACACAGAAAACTAACAGATCACGCCAAACAACATCAAACCCCAAACCACAACCCCTCCCTCACACAGAAAACTAACAGATCACGCCAAACAACATGAAACCCCAAACCCAACCCCTCCCTCACACAGAAAACTAACAGATCACGCCAAACAACATCAAACCCCAAACCACAACCCCTCCAACACACAGAAAAAACTAACAGATCACGTCAAACAACATCAAACCCCAAACCTCAACCCCTCCCTCACTAAGAAAACTAACAGATCACGCCAAACAACAAACCCCAAACCCTCCCTCACACAGAAAACTAACAGATCACGCCAAACATCAAACCCCAAACCCCGAACCCCTGCCTCACACAGAAAACTAACAGATCACGCCAAACAACATCAAACCCCAAACCCCTCCCTCACACAGAAAACTAACTGATCACGCCAAACAACATCAAACCCCAAACCCCTCCCTCACACAGAAAACTAACAAATCACGCCAAACAACATCAAACCCCAAACCCCTCCCTCACACAGAAAACTAACAGATCACGCCAAACAACATCAAACCCCAAACCCCAACCCCTCCCTCACACAGAAAACTAACAGATCACGTCAAACATGAAACCCCAAACCCCAACCCCTCCCTCACACAGAAAACTAACAGATCACACCAAACAACAAACTCCAAACCCCAACCCCTCCCTCACACAGAAATCTAACAGATGACACCAAACAACATCAAACCCCAAACCCCGAACCCCTCCCTCACACAGAAAACTAACAGATCACGCCAAATAACAGCAAACCCCAAACCCCTCCCTCACACAGAAAACTAACAGATCACGCCAAAGAACATCAAACCCCAAACCCCGAACCCCTCCCTCACACAGAAAACTAACAGATCACGTCAAACAACAAACTCTAAACCCCAACCCCTCCCTCACACAGAAAACTAACAGATCACATCAAACAACAAACTCCAAACCCCAACCCCTCCCTCACACAGAAAACTAACAGATCACACCAAACATCAAACCCCAAACCCCAACCCCTCCCTCACACAGAAAACTAATAGATCACACCAAACATCATCAAACCCCAAACCCCGAACCCCTCCCTCACACAGAAAACTAACAGATCACGCCAAACAACAAACTCTAAGCCCCAACCCCTCCCTCATACAGAAAACTAACAGATCACATCAAACAACATCAAACCCCAAACCCCAACACCTCCCTCACACAGAAAACTAACAGATCACACCAAACAACAAACTCCAAACCCCGAACCCCTCCCTCACACAGAAAACTAACAGATCACACCAAACAACATCAAACCCCAAACCCCTCCCTCACACAGAAAACTAACAGATCACGCCAAACAACATCAAACCCCAAACCCCGAACCCCTCCCTCACACAGAAAACTAACAGATCACACCAAACAACATCAAACCCCAAACCCCTCCCTCACACAGAAAACTAAAAGATCACGCCAAACAACAAACTCTAAACCCCAACCCCTCTCTCATACAGAAAACTAACAGATCACGCAAAACAACATCAAACCCCAAACCCCAACCCCTCCCTCACACAGAAAACTAACAGATCACACCAAGCAACAAACTCCAAACCCCAACCCCTCCCTCACACAGAAAACTAACAGATCACACCAAACAACATCAAACCCCAAACCCCAACACCTCCCTCACACAGAAAACTAACAGATCACGCCAAACAACATCAAACCCCAAACCCCAACCCCTCCCTCACACAGAAAACTAACAGATCACGTCAAACATGAAACCCCAAACCCCAACCCCTCCCTCATACAGAAAACTAACAGATCACGCCAAACAACAAACTCTAAACCCCAACCCCTCCCTCATACAGAAAACTAACAGATCACACCAAACAACAAACTCCAAACCCCAACCCCTCCCTCATACAGAAAACTAACAGATCACGCCAAACAACATCAAACCCCAAACCCCTCCCTCACACAGAAAACTAACAGATGATGCCAAACAACATCAAACCCCAAACCCCGAACCCCTCCCTCACACAGAAAACTAACAGATCACGCCAAATAACATCAAACCCCAAACCCCTCCCTCACACAGAAAACTAACAGATCACGCCAAACAACAAACTCTAAACCCCAACCCCTCTCTCATACAGAAAACTAACAGATCACGCAAAACAACATCAAACCCCAAACCCCAACCCCTCCCTCACACAGAAAACTAACAGATCACACCAAGCAACAAACTCCAAACCCCAACCCCTCCCTCACACAGAAAACTAACAGATCACACCAAACAACATCAAACCCCAAACCCCTCCCTCACACAGAAAACTAACAGATCACGCCAAACAACATCAAACCCCAAACCCCAACCCCTCCCTCACACAGAAAACTAACAGATAACGTCAAACATGAAACCCCAAACCCCAACCCCTCCCTCACACAGAAAACTAACAGATCACACCAAACATCAAACCCCAAACCCCAACCCCTCCCTCACACAGAAAACTAACAGATTACGCCAAACAACAAACTCTAAACCCCAACCCCTCCCTCATACAGAAAACTAACAGATCACATCAAACAACATCAAACCCCAAACCCCAACCCCTCCCTCACACAGAAAACTAACAGATCACACCAAACAACAAACTCCAAATCCCAACACCTCCCTCACACAGAAAACTAAGATATCACACCAAACAACATCAAACCCCAAACCCCAAACCCTCCCTCACACAGAAAACTAACAGATCACGCCAAACAACATCAAACCCCAAACCCCGAACCCCTCCCTCACACAGAAAACTAACAGATCACGCCAAACAACATCAAACCCCAAACCCCTCCCTCACACAGAAAACTAACAGATCAGGCCAAACAACATCAAACCCCAAACCACAACACCTCCCTCACACAGAAAACTAACAGATCACACCAAACATCAAACCCCAAACCCGAACCCCTCCCTCACAGAGAAAACTAACAGATCACGCCAAATAACATCAAACCCCAAACCCCGAACCCCTCCCTCACACAGAAAACTAACAGATCACGCCAAACAACATCAAACCCCAACACCTCCCTCACACAGAAAACTAACAGATCACGCCAAACAACATCAAACCCCAAACCACAACCCCTCCCTCACACAGAAAACTAACAGATCACGCCAAACAACATCAAACCCCAAACCCCAAACCCCTCCCTCACACAGAAAACTAACATCACGCCAAACAAGACTCTAAACCCCAACCCCTCCCTCACACAGAAAACTAACAGATCACGCCAAACAACATCAAACCCCAAACCACAACCCCTCCCTCACACAGTAAACTAACAGATCACGCCAAACAACATGAAACCCCAAACCCAACCCCTCCCTCACACAGAAAACTAACAGATCACGCCAAACAACATCAAACCCCAAACCTCAACCCCTCCCTCACTAAGAAAACTAACAGATCACGCCAAACAACAAACCCCAAACCCTCCCTCACACAGAAAACTAACAGATCACGCCAAACATCAAACCCCAAACCCCGAACCCCTGCCTCACACAGAAAACTAACAGATCACGCCAAACAACATCAAACCCCAAACCCCTCCCTCACACAGAAAACTAACTGATCACGCCAAACAACATCAAACCCCAAACCCCTCCCTCACACAGAAAACTAACAAATCACGCCAAACAACATCAAACCCCAAACCCCTCCCTCACACAGAAAACTAACAGATCACGCCAAACAACATCAAACCCCAAACCCCAACCCCTCCCTCACACAGAAAACTAACAGATCACGTCAAACATGAAACCCCAAACCCCAACCCCTCCCTCACACAGAAAACTAACAGATCACACCAAACAACAAACTCCAAACCCCAACCCCTCCCTCACACAGAAATCTAACAGATGACACCAAACAACATCAAACCCCAAACCCCGAACCCCTCCCTCACACAGAAAACTAACAGATCACGCCAAATAACAGCAAACCCCAAACCCCTCCCTCACACAGAAAACTAACAGATCACGCCAAAGAACATCAAACCCCAAACCCCGAACCCCTCCCTCACACAGAAAACTAACAGATCACGTCAAACAACAAACTCTAAACCCCAACCCCTCCCTCACACAGAAAACTAACAGATCACATCAAACAACAAACTCCAAACCCCAACCCCTCCCTCACACAGAAAACTAACAGATCACACCAAACATCAAACCCCAAACCCCAACCCCTCCCTCACACAGAAAACTAATAGATCACACCAAACATCATCAAACCCCAAACCCCGAACCCCTCCCTCACACAGAAAACTAACAGATCACGCCAAACAACAAACTCTAAGCCCCAACCCCTCCCTCATACAGAAAACTAACAGATCACATCAAACAACATCAAACCCCAAACCCCAACACCTCCCTCACACAGAAAACTAACAGATCACACCAAACAACAAACTCCAAACCCCGAACCCCTCCCTCACACAGAAAACTAACAGATCACACCAAACAACATCAAACCCCAAACCCCTCCCTCACACAGAAAACTAACAGATCACGCCAAACAACATCAAACCCCAAACCCCGAACCCCTCCCTCACACAGAAAACTAACAGATCACACCAAACAACATCAAACCCCAAACCCCTCCCTCACACAGAAAACTAAAAGATCACGCCAAACAACAAACTCTAAACCCCAACCCCTCTCTCATACAGAAAACTAACAGATCACGCAAAACAACATCAAACCCCAAACCCCAACCCCTCCCTCACACAGAAAACTAACAGATCACACCAAGCAACAAACTCCAAACCCCAACCCCTCCCTCACACAGAAAACTAACAGATCACACCAAACAACATCAAACCCCAAACCCCAACACCTCCCTCACACAGAAAACTAACAGATCACGCCAAACAACATCAAACCCCAAACCCCAACCCCTCCCTCACACAGAAAACTAACAGATCACGTCAAACATGAAACCCCAAACCCCAACCCCTCCCTCATACAGAAAACTAACAGATCACGTCAAACAACAAACTCTAAACCCCAACCCCTCCCTCATACAGAAAACTAACAGATCACACCAAACAACAAACTCCAAACCCCAACCCCTCCCTCATACAGAAAACTAACAGATCACGCCAAACAACATCAAACCCCAAACCCCTCCCTCACACAGAAAACTAACAGATGATGCCAAACAACATCAAACCCCAAACCCCGAACCCCTCCCTCACACAGAAAACTAACAGATCACGCCAAATAACATCAAACCCCAAACCCCTCCCTCACACAGAAAACTAACAGATCACGCCAAACAACAAACTCTAAACCCCAACCCCTCTCTCATACAGAAAACTAACAGATCACGCAAAACAACATCAAACCCCAAACCCCAACCCCTCCCTCACACAGAAAACTAACAGATCACACCAAGCAACAAACTCCAAACCCCAACCCCTCCCTCACACAGAAAACTAACAGATCACACCAAACAACATCAAACCCCAAACCCCTCCCTCACACAGAAAACTAACAGATCACGCCAAACAACATCAAACCCCAAACCCCAACCCCTCCCTCACACAGAAAACTAACAGATAACGTCAAACATGAAACCCCAAACCCCAACCCCTCCCTCACACAGAAAACTAACAGATCACACCAAACATCAAACCCCAAACCCCAACCCCTCCCTCACACAGAAAACTAACAGATTACGCCAAACAACAAACTCTAAACCCCAACCCCTCCCTCATACAGAAAACTAACAGATCACATCAAACAACATCAAACCCCAAACCCCAACCCCTCCCTCACACAGAAAACTAACAGATCACACCAAACAACAAACTCCAAATCCCAACACCTCCCTCACACAGAAAACTAAGATATCACACCAAACAACATCAAACCCCAAACCCCAAACCCTCCCTCACACAGAAAACTAACAGATCACGCCAAACAACATCAAACCCCAAACCCCGAACCCCTCCCTCACACAGAAAACTAACAGATCACGCCAAACAACATCAAACCCCAAACCCCTCCCTCACACAGAAAACTAACAGATCAGGCCAAACAACATCAAACCCCAAACCACAACACCTCCCTCACACAGAAAACTAACAGATCACACCAAACATCAAACCCCAAACCCGAACCCCTCCCTCACAGAGAAAACTAACAGATCACGCCAAATAACATCAAACCCCAAACCCCGAACCCCTCCCTCACACAGAAAACTAACAGATCACGCCAAACAACATCAAACCCCAACACCTCCCTCACACAGAAAACTAACAGATCACGCCAAACAACATCAAACCCCAAACCACAACCCCTCCCTCACACAGAAAACTAACAGATCACGCCAAACAACATCAAACCCCAAACCCCAAACCCCTCCCTCACACAGAAAACTAACATCACGCCAAACAAGACTCTAAACCCCAACCCCTCCCTCACACAGAAAACTAACAGATCACGCCAAACAACATCAAACCCCAAACCACAACCCCTCCCTCACACAGAAAACTAACAGATCACGCCAAACAACATGAAACCCCAAACCCAACCCCTCCCTCACACAGAAAACTAACAGATCACGCCAAACAACATCAAACCCCAAACCACAACCCCTCCAACACACAGAAAAAACTAACAGATCACGTCAAACAACATCAAACCCCAAACCGCAACCCCTCCCTCACACAGAAAACTAACATCATGCCAAACAACACTCTAAACCCCAACCCCTCCCTCACACAGAAAACTAACAGATCACACCAAACAACATCAAACCCCAAACCACAAACCCTCCCTCACACAGAAAACTAACAGATCACGCCAAACAACATGAAACCCCAAACCCAACCCCGCCCTCACATGGAAATCTAACAGATCACGCCAAACAACATCAAACCCCAAACCCCTCCCTCACACAGAAAACTAACAGATCACGCCAAACAACATCAAACCCCAAACCTCAACCCCTCCCTCACTAAGAAAACTAACAGATCACGCCAAACAACAAACCCCAAACCCTCCCTCACACAGAAAACTAACAGATCACGCCAAACAACAAACTCCAAACCCCAACCCCTCCCTCGCACAGAAAACTAACAGATCACGCCAGACAACATCAAACCCCCAACCCCTCCCTCACACAGAAAACTAACAGATCACGCCAAACAACATCAAACCCCAAACCCTCAACCCCTCCCTCACACAGAAAACTAACAGATCACGCCAAATAACAGCAAACCCCAAACCCCAACCCCTCCCTCACACAGAAAACTAACAGATGACGTCAAACAACAAACCCCAAACCCCAACCCCTCCCTCACACAGAAAACTAACAGATCACGCCAAACATCAAACCCCAAACCCCGAACCCCTGCCTCACACAGAAAACTAACAGATCACGCCAAACAACATCAAACCCCAAACCCCTCCCTCACACAGAAAACTAACTGATCACGCCAAACAACATCAAACCCCAAACCCCTCCCTCACACAGAAAACTAACAAATCACGCCAAACAACATCAAACCCCAAACCCCTCCCTCACACAGAAAACTAACAGATCACGCCAAACAACATCAAACCCCAAACCCCAACCCCTCCCTCACACAGAAAACTAACAGATCACGTCAAACATGAAACCCCAAACCCCAACCCCTCCCTCACACAGAAAACTAACAGATCACACCAAACAACAAACTCCAAACCCCAACCCCTCCCTCACACAGAAAACTAACAGATCACGCCAAACAACATCAAACCCCAAACCCCAACACCTCCCTCACACAGAAATCTAACAGATGACACCAAACAACATCAAACCCCAAACCCCGAACCCCTCCCTCACACAGAAAACTAACAGATCACGCCAAATAACAGCAAACCCCAAACCCCTCCCTCACACAGAAAACTAACAGATCACGCCAAAGAACATCAAACCCCAAACCCCGAACCCCTCCCTCACACAGAAAACTAACAGATCACGTCAAACAACAAACTCTAAACCCCAACCCCTCCCTCACACAGAAAACTAACAGATCACATCAAACAACAAACTCCAAACCCCAACCCCTCCCTCACACAGAAAACTAACAGATCACACCAAACATCAAACCCCAAACCCCAACCCCTCCCTCACACAGAAAACTAATAGATCACACCAAACATCATCAAACCCCAAACCCCGAACCCCTCCCTCACACAGAAAACTAACAGATCACGCCAAACAACAAACTCTAAGCCCCAACCCCTCCCTCATACAGAAAACTAACAGATCACATCAAACAACATCAAACCCCAAACCCCAACACCTCCCTCACACAGAAAACTAACAGATCACACCAAACAACAAACTCCAAACCCCGAACCCCTCCCTCACACAGAAAACTAACAGATCACACCAAACAACATCAAACCCCAAACCCCTCCCTCACACAGAAAACTAACAGATCACGCCAAACAACATCAAACCCCAAACCCCGAACCCCTCCCTCACACAGAAAACTAACAGATCACACCAAACAACATCAAACCCCAAACCCCTCCCTCACACAGAAAACTAAAAGATCACGCCAAACAACAAACTCTAAACCCCAACCCCTCTCTCATACAGAAAACTAACAGATCACGCAAAACAACATCAAACCCCAAACCCCAACCCCTCCCTCACACAGAAAACTAACAGATCACACCAAGCAACAAACTCCAAACCCCAACCCCTCCCTCACACAGAAAACTAACAGATCACACCAAACAACATCAAACCCCAAACCCCAACACCTCCCTCACACAGAAAACTAACAGATCACGCCAAACAACATCAAACCCCAAACCCCAACCCCTCCCTCACACAGAAAACTAACAGATCACGTCAAACATGAAACCCCAAACCCCAACCCCTCCCTCATACAGAAAACTAACTGATCACGCCAAACAACAAACTCTAAACCCCAACCCCTCCCTCATACAGAAAACTAACAGATCACACCAAACAACAAACTCCAAACCCCAACCCCTCCCTCATACAGAAAACTAACAGATCACGCCAAACAACATCAAACCCCAAACCCCTCCCTCACACAGAAAACTAACAGATGATGCCAAACAACATCAAACCCCAAACCCCGAACCCCTCCCTCACACAGAAAACTAACAGATCACGCCAAATAACATCAAACCCCAAACCCCTCCCTCACACAGAAAACTAACAGATCACGCCAAACAACAAACTCTAAACCCCAACCCCTCTCTCATACAGAAAACTAACAGATCACGCAAAACAACATCAAACCCCAAACCCCAACCCCTCCCTCACACAGAAAACTAACAGATCGCACCAAGCAACAAACTCCAAACCCCAACCCCTCCCTCACACAGAAAACTAACAGATCACACCAAACAACATCAAACCCCAAACCCCTCCCTCACACAGAAAACTAACAGATCACGCCAAACAACATCAAACCCCAAACCCCAACCCCTCCCTCACACAGAAAACTAACAGATAACGTCAAACATGAAACCCCAAACCCCAACCCCTCCCTCACACAGAAAACTAACAGATCACACCAAACATCAAACCCCAAACCCCAACCCCTCCCTCACACAGAAAACTAACAGATTACGCCAAACAACAAACTCTAAACCCCAACCCCTCCCTCATACAGAAAACTAACAGATCACATCAAACAACATCAAACCCCAAACCCCAACCCCTCCCTCACACAGAAAACTAACAGATCACACCAAACAACAAACTCCAAATCCCAACACCTCCCTCACACAGAAAACTAAGATATCACACCAAACAACATCAAACCCCAAACCCCAAACCCTCCCTCACACAGAAAACTAACAGATCACGCCAAACAACATCAAACCCCAAACCCCGAACCCCTCCCTCACACAGAAAAGTAACAGATCACGCCAAACAACAAACTGTAAACCCCAACCCCTCCCTCATACAGAAAACTAACAGATCACATCAAACAACATCAAACCCCAAACCCCTCTCTCACACAGAAAACTAACAGATCAAGCCAAACAACATCAAACCCCAAACCCCAACACCTCCCTCACACAGAAATCTAACAGATCACACCAAACAACATCAAACCCCAAACCCCTCTCTCACACAGAAAACTAACAGATCAAGCCAAACAACATCAAACCCCAAACCCCAACCCCTCCCTCACACAGAAAACTAACAGATCACATCAAACAACAAACTCCAAACCCCAACCCCTCCCTCACACAGAAAACTAACAGATCACGCCAAACAACATCAAACCCCAAACCCCAACCCTTCCCTCACACAGAAAACTAACAGATCACGTCAAACATGAAACCCCAAACCCCAACCCCTCCCTCACACAGAAAACTAACAGATCACACCAAACAACAAACTCTAAACCCCAACCCCTCCCTCACACAGAAAACTAACAGATCACATCAAACAACAAACTCCAAACCCCAACCCCTCCCTCACACAGAAAACTAACAGATCACGCCAAACAACATCAAACCCCAAACCCCAACCCTTCCCTCACACAGAAAACTAACAGATCACGTCAAACATGAAACCCCAAACCCCAACCCCTCCCTCACACAGAAAACTAACAGATCACACCAAACAACAAACTCCAAACCCCAACCCCTCCCTCACACAGAAAACTAACAGATCACGCCAAACAACATCAAACCCCAAACCCCAACACCTCCCTCACACAGAAATCTAACAGATGACACCAAACAACATCAAACCCCAAACCCCGAACCCCTCCCTCACACAGAAAACTAACAGATCACGCCAAATAACAGCAAACCCCAAACCCCTCCCTCACACAGAAAACTAACAGATCACGCCAAAGAACATCAAACCCCAAACCCCGAACCCCTCCCTCACACAGAAAACTAACAGATCACGCCAAACAACAAACTCTAAACCCCAACCCCTCCCTCACACAGAAAACTAACAGATCACATCAAACAACAAACTCCAAACCCCAACCCCTCCCTCACACAGAAAACTAACAGATCACACCAAACATCAAACCCCAAACCCCAACCCCTCCCTCACACAGAAAACTAATAGATCACACCAAACATCATCAAACCCCAAACCCCGAACCCCTCCCTCACACAGAAAACTAACAGATCACGCCAAACAACAAACTCTAAGCCCCAACCCCTCCCTCATACAGAAAACTAACAGATCACATCAAACAACATCAAACCCCAAACCCCAACACCTCCCTCACACAGAAAACTAACAGATCACACCAAACAACAAACTCCAAACCCCGAACCCTCCCTCACACAGAAAACTAACAGATCACGCCAAACAACATCAAACCCCAAACCCCTCCCTCACACAGAAAACTAACAGATCACGCCAAACAACATCAAACCCCAAACCCCGAACCCCTCCCTCACACAGAAAACTAACAGATCACACCAAACAACATCAAACCCCAAACCCCTCCCTCACACAGAAAACTAAAAGATCACGCCAAACAACAAACTCTAAACCCCAATCCCTCTCTCATACAGAAAACTAACAGATCACGCAAAACATCAAACCCCAAACCCCAACCCCTCCCTCACACAGAAAACTAACAGATCACACCAAGCAACAAACTCCAAACCCCAACCCCTCCCTCACACAGAAAACTAACAGATCACACCAAACAACATCAAACCCCAAACCCCAACACCTCCCTCACACAGAAAACTAACAGATCACGCCAAACAACATCAAACCCCAAACCCCAACCCCTCCCTCACACAGAAAACTAACAGATCACGTCAAACATGAAACCCCAAACACCAACCCCTCCCTCATACAGAAAACTAACAGATCACGCCAAACAACAAACTCTAAACCCCAACCCCTCCCTCATACAGAAAACTAACAGATCACACCAAACAACAAACTCCACACCCCAACCCCTCCCTCATACAGAAAACTAACAGATCACGCCAAACAACATCAAACCCCAAACCCCTCCCTCACACAGAAAACTAACAGATGATGCCAAACAACATCAAACCCCAAACCCCGAACCCCTCCCTCACACAGAAAACTAACAGATCACGCCAAATAACATCAAACCCCAAACCCCTCCCTCACACAGAAAACTAACAGATCACGCCAAACAACAAACTCTAAACCCCAACCCCTCTCTCATACAGAAAACTAACAGATCACGCAAAACAACATCAAACCCCAAACCCCAACCCCTCCCTCACACAGAAAACTAACAGATCACACCAAGCAACAAACTCCAAACCCCAACCCCTCCCTCACACAGAAAACTAACAGATCACACCAAACAACATCAAACCCCAAACCCCTCCCTCACACAGAAAACTAACAGATCACGCCAAACAACATCAAACCCCAAACCCCAACCCCTCCCTCACACAGAAAACTAACAGATAACGTCAAACATGAAACCCCAAACCCCAACCCCTCCCTCACACAGAAAACTAACAGATCACACCAAACATCAAACCCCAAACCCCAACCCCTCCCTCACACAGAAAACTAACAGATTACGCCAAACAACAAACTCTAAACCCCAACCCCTCCCTCATACAGAAAACTAACAGATCACATCAAACAACATCAAACCCCAAACCCCAACCCCTCCCTCACACAGAAAACTAACAGATCACACCAAACAACAAACTCCAAATCCCAACACCTCCCTCACACAGAAAACTAAGATATCACACCAAACAACATCAAACCCCAAACCCCAAACCCTCCCTCACACAGAAAACTAACAGATCACGCCAAACAACATCAAACCCCAAACCCCGAACCCCTCCCTCACACAGAAAAGTAACAGATCACGCCAAACAACAAACTGTAAACCCCAACCCCTCCCTCATACAGAAAACTAACAGATCACATCAAACAACATCAAACCCCAAACCCCTCTCTCACACAGAAAACTAACAGATCAAGCCAAACAACATCAAACCCCAAACCCCAACACCTCCCTCACACAGAAATCTAACAGATCACACCAAACAACATCAAACCCCAAACCCCTCTCTCACACAGAAAACTAACAGATCAAGCCAAACAACATCAAACCCCAAACCCCAACCCCTCCCTCACACAGAAAACTAACAGATCACGCCAAAGAACATCAAACCCCAAACCCCGAACCCCTCCCTCACACAGAAAACTAACAGATCACGCCAAACAACAAACTCCAAACCCCAACCCCTCCCTCACACAGAAAACTAACAGATCACACCAAGCAACAAACTCCAAACCCCAACCCCTCCCTCACACAGAAAACTAACAGATCACACCAAACAACATCAAACCCCAAACCCCAACACCTCCCTCACACAGAAAACTAACAGATCACGCCAAACAACATCAAACCCCAAACCCCAACCCCTCCCTCACACAGAAAACTAACAGATCACGTCAAACATGAAACCCCAAACCCCAACCCCTCCCTCATACAGAAAACTAACAGATCACGCCAAACAACAAACTCTAAACCCCAACCCCTCCCTCATACAGAAAACTAACAGATCACACCAAACAACAAACTCCAAACCCCAACCCCTCCCTCATACAGAAAACTAACAGATCACGCCAAACAACATCAAACCCCAAACCCCAACCCCTCCCTCACACAGAAAACTAACAGATAACGTCAAACATGAAACCCCAAACCCCAACCCCTCCCTCACACAGAAAACTAACAGATCACACCAAACATCAAACCCCAAACCCCAACCCCTCCCTCACACAGAAAACTAACAGATTACGCCAAACAACAAACTCTAAACCCCAACCCCTCCCTCATACAGAAAACTAACAGATCACATCAAACAACATCAAACCCCAAACCCCAACCCCTCCCTCACACAGAAAACTAACAGATCACACCAAAGAACAAACTCCAAATCCCAACACCTCCCTCACACAGAAAACTAAGATATCACACCAAACAACATCAAACCCCAAACCCCAAACCCTCCCTCACACAGAAAACTAACAGATCACGCCAAACAACATCAAACCCCAAACCCCGAACCCCTCCCTCACACAGAAAACTAACAGATCACGCCAAACAACATCAAACCCCAAACCCCTCCCTCACACAGAAAACTAACAGATCAGGCCAAACAACATCAAACCCCAAACCACAACACCTCCCTCACACAGAAAACTAACAGATCACACCAAACATCAAACCCCAAACCCGAACCCCTCCCTCACAGAGAAAACTAACAGATCACGCCAAATAACATCAAACCCCAAACCCCGAACCCCTCCCTCACACAGAAAACTAACAGATCACGCCAAACAACATCAAACCCCAACACCTCCCTCACACAGAAAACTAACAGATCACGCCAAACAACATCAAACCCCAAACCACAACCCCTCCCTCACACAGAAAACTAACAGATCACGCCAAACAACATCAAACCCCAAACCCCAAACCCCTCCCTCACACAGAAAACTAACATCACGCCAAACAAGACTCTAAACCCCAACCCCTCCCTCACACAGAAAACTAACAGATCACGCCAAACAACATCAAACCCCAAACCACAACCCCTCCCTCACACAGAAAAGTAACAGATCACGCCAAACAACAAACTGTAAACCCCAACCCCTCCCTCATACAGAAAACTAACAGATCACATCAAACAACATCAAACCCCAAACCCCTCTCTCACACAGAAAACTAACAGATCAAGCCAAACAACATCAAACCCCAAACCCCAACACCTCCCTCACACAGAAATCTAACAGATCACACCAAACAACATCAAACCCCAAACCCCTCTCTCACACAGAAAACTAACAGATCAAGCCAAACAACATCAAACCCCAAACCCCAACCCCTCCCTCACACAGAAAACTAACAGATCACATCAAACAACAAACTCCAAACCCCAACCCCTCCCTCACACAGAAAACTAACAGATCACGCCAAACAACATCAAACCCCAAACCCCAACCCTTCCCTCACACAGAAAACTAACAGATCACGTCAAACATGAAACCCCAAACCCCAACCCCTCCCTCACACAGAAAACTAACAGATCACACCAAACAACAAACTCTAAACCCCAACCCCTCCCTCACACAGAAAACTAACAGATCACATCAAACAACAAACTCCAAACCCCAACCCCTCCCTCACACAGAAAACTAACAGATCACGCCAAACAACATCAAACCCCAAACCCCAACCCTTCCCTCACACAGAAAACTAACAGATGACGTCAAACATGAAACCCCAAACCCCAACCCCTCCCTCACACAGAAAACTAACAGATCACACCAAACAACAAACTCCAAACCCCAACCCCTCCCTCACAGAGAAAACTAACAGATCACGCCAAATAACATCAAACCCCAAACCCCGAACCCCTCCCTCACACAGAAAACTAACAGATCACGCCAAACAACATCAAACCCCAACACCTCCCTCACACAGAAAACTAACAGATCACGCCAAACAACATCAAACCCCAAACCACAACCCCTCCCTCACACAGAAAACTAACAGATCACGCCAAACAACATCAAACCCCAAACCCCAAACCCCTCCCTCACACAGAAAACTAACATCACGCCAAACAAGACTCTAAACCCCAACCCCTCCCTCACACAGAAAACTAACAGATCACGCCAAACAACATCAAACCCCAAACCACAACCCCTCCCTCACACAGAAAACTAACAGATCACGCCAAACAACATGAAACCCCAAACCCAACCCCTCCCTCACACAGAAAACTAACAGATCACGCCAAACAACATCAAACCCCAAACCACAACCCCTCCAACACACAGAAAAAACTAACAGATCACGTCAAACAACATCAAACCCCAAACCGCAACCCCTCCCTCACACAGAAAACTAACATCATGCCAAACAACACTCTAAACCCCAACCCCTCCCTCACACAGAAAACTAACAGATCACACCAAACAACATCAAACCCCAAACCACAAACCCTCCCTCACACAGAAAACTAACAGATCACGCCAAACAACATGAAACCCCAAACCCAACCCCGCCCTCACATGGAAATCTAACAGATCACGCCAAACAACATCAAACCCCAAACCCCTCCCTCACACAGAAAACTAACAGATCACGCCAAACAACATCAAACCCCAAACCTCAACCCCTCCCTCACTAAGAAAACTAACAGATCACGCCAAACAACAAACACCAAACCCTCCCTCACACAGAAAACTAACAGATCACGCCAAACAACAAACTCCAAACCCCAACCCCTCCCTCGCACAGAAAACTAACAGATCACGCCAGACAACATCAAACCCCCAACCCCTCCCTCACACAGAAAACTAACAGATCACGCCAAACAACATCAAACCCCAAACCCTCAACCCCTCCCTCACACAGAAAACTAACAGATCACGCCAAATAACAGCAAACCCCAAACCCCAACCCCTCCCTCACACAGAAAACTAACAGATGACGTCAAACAACAAACCCCAAACCCCAACCCCTCCCTCACACAGAAAACTAACAGATCACGCCAAACATCAAACCCCAAACCCCGAACCCCTGCCTCACACAGAAAACTAACAGATCACGCCAAACAACACCAAACCCCAAACCCCTCCCTCACACAGAAAACTAACTGATCACGCCAAACAACATCAAACCCCAAACCCCTCCCTCACACAGAAAACTAACAAATCACGCCAAACAACATCAAACCCCAAACCCCTCCCTCACACAGAAAACTAACAGATCACGCCAAACAACATCAAACCCCAAACCCCAACCCCTCCCTCACACAGAAAACTAACAGATCACGTCAAACATGAAACCCCAAACCCCAACCCCTCCCTCACACAGAAAACTAACAGATCACACCAAACAACAAACTCCAAACCCCAACCCCTCCCTCACACAGAAAACTAACAGATCACGCCAAACAACATCAAACCCCAAACCCCAACACCTCCCTCACACAGAAATCTAACAGATGACACCAAACAACATCAAACCCCAAACCCCGAACCCCTCCCTCACACAGAAAACTAACAGATCACGCCAAATAACAGCAAACCCCAAACCCCTCCCTCACACAGAAAACTAACAGATCACGCCAAAGAACATCAAACCCCAAACCCCGAACCCCTCCCTCACACAGAAAACTAACAGATCACGTCAAACAACAAACTCTAAACCCCAACCCCTCCCTCACACAGAAAACTAACAGATCACATCAAACAACAAACTCCAAACCCCAACCCCTCCCTCACACAGAAAACTAACAGATCACACCAAACATCAAACCCCAAACCCCAAACCCTCCCTCACACAGAAAACTAATAGATCACACCAAACATCATCAAACCCCAAACCCCGAACCCCTCCCTCACACAGAAAACTAACAGATCACGCCAAACAACAAACTCTAAGCCCCAACCCCTCCCTCATACAGAAAACTAACAGATCACATCAAACAACATCAAACCCCAAACCCCAACACCTCCCTCACACAGAAAACTAACAGATCACACCAAACAACAAACTCCAAACCCCGAACCCCTCCCTCACACAGAAAACTAACAGATCACACCAAACAACATCAAACCCCAAACCCCTCCCTCACACAGAAAACTAACAGATCACGCCAAACAACATCAAACCCCAAACCCCGAACCCCTCCCTCACACAGAAAACTAACAGATCACACCAAACAACATCAAACCCCAAACCCCTCCCTCACACAGAAAACTAAAAGATCACGCCAAACAACAAACTCTAAACCCCAACCCCTCTCTCATACAGAAAACTAACAGATCACGCAAAACAACATCAAACCCCAAACCCCAACCCCTCCCTCACACAGAAAACTAACAGATCACACCAAGCAACAAACTCCAAACCCCAACCCCTCCCTCACACAGAAAACTAACAGATCACACCAAACAACATCAAACCCCAAACCCCAACACCTCCCTCACACAGAAAACTAACAGATCACGCCAAACAACATCAAACCCCAAACCCCAACCCCTCCCTCACACAGAAAACTAACAGATCACGTCAAACATGAAACCCCAAACCCCAACCCCTCCCTCATACAGAAAACTAACAGATCACGCCAAACAACAAACTCTAAACCCCAACCCCTCCCTCATACAGAAAACTAACAGATCACACCAAACAACAAACTCCAAACCCCAACCCCTCCCTCATACAGAAAACTAACAGATCACGCCAAACAACATCAAACCCCAAACCCCTCCCTCACACAGAAAACTAACAGATGATGCCAAACAACATCAAACCCCAAACCCCGAACCCCTCCCTCACACAGAAAACTAACAGATCACGCCAAATAACATCAAACCCCAAACCCCTCCCTCACACAGAAAACTAACAGATCACGCCAAACAACAAACTCTAAACCCCAACCCCTCTCTCATACAGAAAACTAACAGATCACGCAAAACAACATCAAACCCCAAACCCCAACCCCTCCCTCACACAGAAAACTAACAGATCACACCAAGCAACAAACTCCAAACCCCAACCCCTCCCTCACACAGAAAACTAACAGATCACACCAAACAACATCAAACCCCAAACCCCTCCCTCACACAGAAAACTAACAGATCACGCCAAACAACATCAAACCCCAAACCCCAACCCCTCCCTCACACAGAAAACTAACAGATAACGTCAAACATGAAACCCCAAACCCCAACCCCTCCCTCACACAGAAAACTAACAGATCACACCAAACATCAAACCCCAAACCCCAACCCCTCCCTCACACAGAAAACTAACAGATTACGCCAAACAACAAACTCTAAACCCCAACCCCTCCCTCATACAGAAAACTAACAGATCACATCAAACAACATCAAACCCCAAACCCCAACCCCTCCCTCACACAGAAAACTAACAGATCACACCAAACAACAAACTCCAAATCCCAACACCTCCCTCACACAGAAAACTAAGATATCACACCAAACAACATCAAACCCCAAACCCCAAACCCTCCCTCACACAGAAAACTAACAGATCACGCCAAACAACATCAAACCCCAAACCCCGAACCCCTCCCTCACACAGAAAAGTAACAGATCACGCCAAACAACAAACTGTAAACCCCAACCCCTCCCTCATACAGAAAACTAACAGATCACATCAAACAACATCAAACCCCAAACCCCTCTCTCACACAGAAAACTAACAGATCAAGCCAAACAACATCAAACCCCAAACCCCAACACCTCCCTCACACAGAAATCTAACAGATCACACCAAACAACATCAAACCCCAAACCCCTCTCTCACACAGAAAACTAACAGATCAAGCCAAACAACATCAAACCCCAAACCCCAACCCCTCCCTCACACAGAAAACTAACAGATCACATCAAACAACAAACTCCAAACCCCAACCCCTCCCTCACACAGAAAACTAACAGATCACGCCAAACAACATCAAACCCCAAACCCCAACACTTCCCTCACACAGAAAACTAACAGATCACGTCAAACATGAAACCCCAAACCCCAACCCCTCCCTCACACAGAAAACTAACAGATCACACCAAACAACAAACTCTAAACCCCAACCCCTCCCTCACACAGAAAACTAACAGATCACATCAAACAACAAACTCCAAACCCCAACCCCTCCCTCACACAGAAAACTAACAGATCACACCAAACAACAAACTCCAAACCCCGAACCCCTCCCTCACACAGAAAACTAACAGATCACACCAAACAACATCAAACCCCAAACCCCTCCCCCACACAGAAAACTAACAGATCACGCCAAACAACATCAAACCCCAAACCCCGAACCCCTCCCTCACACAGAAAACTAACAGATCACACCAAACAACATCAAACCCCAAACCCCTCCCTCACACAGAAAACTAAAAGATCACGGCAAACAACAAACTCTAAACCCCAACACCTCTCTCATACAGAAAACTAACAGATCACGCAAAACAACATCAAACCCCAAACCCCAACCCCTCCCTCACACAGAAAACTAACAGATCACACCAAGCAACAAACTCCAAACCCCAACCCCTCCCTCACACAGAAAACTAACAGATCACACCAAACAACATCAAACCCCAAACCCCAACACCTCCCTCACACAGAAAACTAACAGATCACGCCAAACAACATCAAACCCCAAACCCCAACCCCTCCCTCACACAGAAAACTAACAGATCACGTCAAACATGAAACCCCAAACCCCAACCCCTCCCTCATACAGAAAACTAACAGATCACGCCAAACAACAAACTCTAAACCCCAACCCCTCCCTCATACAGAAAACTAACAGATCACACCAAACAACAAACTCCAAACCCCAACCCCTCCCTCATACAGAAAACTAACAGATCACGCCAAACAACATCAAACCCCAAACCCCTCCCTCACACAGAAAACTAACAGATGATGCCAAACAACATCAAACCCCAAACCCCGAACCCCTCCCTCACACAGAAAACTAACAGATCACGCCAAATAACATCAAACCCCAAACCCCTCCCTCACACAGAAAACTAACAGATCACGCCAAACAACAAACTCTAAACCCCAACCCCTCTCTCATACAGAAAACTAACAGATCACGCAAAACAACATCAAACCCCAAACCCCAACCCCTCCCTCACACAGAAAACTAACAGATCACACCAAGCAACAAACTCCAAACCCCAACCCCTCCCTCACACAGAAAACTAACAGATCACACCAAACAACATCAAACCCCAAACCCCTCCCTCACACAGAAAACTAACAGATCACGCCAAACAACATCAAACCCCAAACCCCAACCCCTCCCTCACACAGAAAACTAACAGATAACGTCAAACATGAAACCCCAAACCCCAACCCCTCCCTCACACAGAAAACTAACAGATCACACCAAACATCAAACCCCAAACCCCAACCCCTCCCTCACACAGAAAACTAACAGATTACGCCAAACAACAAACTCTAAACCCCAACCCCTCCCTCATACAGAAAACTAACAGATCACATCAAACAACATCAAACCCCAAACCCCAACCCCTCCCTCACACAGAAAACTAACAGATCACACCAAACAACAAACTCCAAATCCCAACACCTCCCTCACACAGAAAACTAAGATATCACACCAAACAACATCAAACCCCAAACCCCAAACCCTCCCTCACACAGAAAACTAACAGATCACGCCAAACAACATCAAACCCCAAACCCCGAACCCCTCCCTCACACAGAAAAGTAACAGATCACGCCAAACAACAAACTGTAAACCCCAACCCCTCCCTCATACAGAAAACTAACAGATCACATCAAACAACATCAAACCCCAAACCCCTCTCTCACACAGAAAACTAACAGATCAAGCCAAACAACATCAAACCCCAAACCCCAACACCTCCCTCACACAGAAATCTAACAGATCACACCAAACAACATCAAACCCCAAACCCCTCTCTCACACAGAAAACTAACAGATCAAGCCAAACAACATCAAACCCCAAACCCCAACCCCTCCCTCACACAGAAAACTAACAGATCACATCAAACAACAAACTCCAAACCCCAACCCCTCCCTCACACAGAAAACTAACAGATCACGCCAAACAACATCAAACCCCAAACCCCAACCCTTCCCTCACACAGAAAACTAACAGATCACGTCAAACATGAAACCCCAAACCCCAACCCCTCCCTCACACAGAAAACTAACAGATCACACCAAACAACAAACTCTAAACCCCAACCCCTCCCTCACACAGAAAACTAACAGATCACATCAAACAACAAACTCCAAACCCCAACCCCTCCCTCACACAGAAAACTAACAGATCACGCCAAACAACATCAAACCCCAAACCCCAACCCTTCCCTCACACAGAAAACTAACAGATCACGTCAAAAATGAAACCCCAAACCCCAACCCCTCCCTCACACAGAAAACTAACAGATCACACCAAACAACAAACTCCAAACCCCAACCCCTCCCTCAGAGAGAAAACTAACAGATCACGCCAAATAACATCAAACCCCAAACCCCGAACCCCTCCCTCACACAGAAAACTAACAGATCACGCCAAACAACATCAAACCCCAACACCTCCCTCACACAGAAAACTAACAGATCACGCCAAACAACATCAAACCCCAAACCACAACCCCTCCCTCACACAGAAAACTAACAGATCACGCCAAACAACATCAAACCCCAAACCCCAAACCCCTCCCTCACACAGAAAACTAACATCACGCCAAACAAGACTCTAAACCCCAACCCCTCCCTCGCACAGAAAACTAACAGATCACGCCAGACAACATCAAACCCCCAACCCCTCCCTCACACAGAAAACTAACAGATCACGCCAAACAACATCAAACCCCAAACCCTCAACCCCTCCCTCACACAGAAAACTAACAGATCACGCCAAATAACAGCAAACCCCAAACCCCAACCCCTCCCTCACACAGAAAACTAACAGATGACGTCAAACAACAAACCCCAAACCCCAACCCCTCCCTCACACAGAAAACTAACAGATCACGCCAAACATCAAACCCCAAACCCCGAACCCCTGCCTCACACAGAAAACTAACAGATCACGCCAAACAACATCAAACCCCAAACCCCTCCCTCACACAGAAAACTAACAAATCACGCCAAACAACATCAAACCCCAAACCCCTCCCTCACACAGAAAACTAACAGATCACGCCAAACAACATCAAACCCCAAACCCCAACCCCTCCCTCACACAGAAAACTAACAGATCACGTCAAACATGAAACCCCAAACCCCAACCCCTCCCTCACACAGAAAACTAACAGATCACACCAAACAACAAACTCCAAACCCCAACCCCTCCCTCACACAGAAAACTAACAGATCACGCCAAACAACATCAAACCCCAAACCCCAACACCTCCCTCACACAGAAATCTAACAGATGACACCAAACAACATCAAACCCCAAACCCCGAACCCCTCCCTCACACAGAAAACTAACAGATCACGCCAAATAACAGCAAACCCCAAACCCCTCCCTCACACAGAAAACTAACAGATCACGCCAAAGAACATCAAACCCCAAACCCCGAACCCCTCCCTCACACAGAAAACTAACAGATCACGTCAAACAACAAACTCTAAACCCCAACCCCTCCCTCACACAGAAAACTAACAGATCACATCAAACAACAAACTCCAAACCCCAACCCCTCCCTCACACAGAAAACTAACAGATCACACCAAACATCAAACCCCAAACCCCAACCCCTCCCTCACACAGAAAACTAATAGATCACACCAAACATCATCAAACCCCAAACCCCGAACCCCTCCCTCACACAGAAAACTAACAGATCACGCCAAACAACAAACTCTAAGCCCCAACCCCTCCCTCATACAGAAAACTAACAGATCACATCAAACAACATCAAACCCCAAACCCCAACACCTCCCTCACACAGAAAACTAACAGATCACACCAAACAACAAACTCCAAACCCCGAACCCCTCCCTCACACAGAAAACTAACAGATCACACCAAACAACATCAAACCCCAAACCCCTCCCTCACACAGAAAACTAACAGATCACGCCAAACAACATCAAACCCCAAACCCCGAACCCCTCCCTCACACAGAAAACTAACAGATCACACCAAACAACATCAAACCCCAAACCCCTCCCTCACACAGAAAACTAAAAGATCACGCCAAACAACAAACTCTAAACCCCAACCCCTCTCTCATACAGAAAACTAACAGATCACGCAAAACAACATCAAACCCCAAACCCCAACCCCTCCCTCACACAGAAAACTAACAGATCACACCAAGCAACAAACTCCAAACCCCAACCCCTCCCTCACACAGAAAACTAACAGATCACACCAAACAACATCAAACCCCAAACCCCAACACCTCCCTCACACAGAAAACTAACAGATCACGCCAAACAACATCAAACCCCAAACCCCAACCCCTCCCTCACACAGAAAACTAACAGATCACGTCAAACATGAAACCCCAAACCCCAACCCCTCCCTCATACAGAAAACTAACAGATCACGCCAAACAACAAACTCTAAACCCCAACCCCTCCCTCATACAGAAAACTAACAGATCACACCAAACAACAAACTCCAAACCCCAACCCCTCCCTCATACAGAAAACTAACAGATCACGCCAAACAACATCAAACCCCAAACCCCTCCCTCACACAGAAAACTAACAGATGATGCCAAACAACATCAAACCCCAAACCCCGAACCCCTCCCTCACACAGAAAACTAACAGATCACGCCAAATAACATCAAACCCCAAACCCCTCCCTCACACAGAAAACTAACAGATCACGCCAAACAACAAACTCTAAACCCCAACCCCTCTCTCATACAGAAAACTAACAGATCACGCAAAACAACATCAAACCCCAAACCCCAACCCCTCCCTCACACAGAAAACTAACAGATCACACCAAGCAACAAACTCCAAACCCCAACCCCTCCCTCACACAGAAAACTAACAGATCACACCAAACAACATCAAACCCCAAACCCCTCCCTCACACAGAAAACTAACAGATCACGCCAAACAACATCAAACCCCAAACCCCAACCCCTCCCTCACACAGAAAACTAACAGATAACGTCAAACATGAAACCCCAAACCCCAACCCCTCCCTCACACAGAAAACTAACAGATCACACCAAACATCAAACCCCAAACCCCAACCCCTCCCTCACACAGAAAACTAACAGATTACGCCAAACAACAAACTCTAAACCCCAACCCCTCCCTCATACAGAAAACTAACAGATCACATCAAACAACATCAAACCCCAAACCCCAACCCCTCCCTCACACAGAAAACTAACAGATCACACCAAACAACAAACTCCAAATCCCAACACCTCCCTCACACAGAAAACTAAGATATCACACCAAACAACATCAAACCCCAAACCCCAAACCCTCCCTCACACAGAAAACTAACAGATCACGCCAAACAACATCAAACCCCAAACCCCGAACCCCTCCCTCACACAGAAAAGTAACAGATCACGCCAAACAACAAACTGTAAACCCCAACCCCTCCCTCATACAGAAAACTAACAGATCACATCAAACAACATCAAACCCCAAACCCCTCTCTCACACAGAAAACTAACAGATCAAGCCAAACAACATCAAACCCCAAACCCCAACACCTCCCTCACACAGAAATCTAACAGATCACACCAAACAACATCAAACCCCAAACCCCTCTCTCACACAGAAAACTAACAGATCAAGCCAAACAACATCAAACCCCAAACCCCAACCCCTCCCTCACACAGAAAACTAACAGATCACATCAAACAACAAACTCCAAACCCCAACCCCTCCCTCACACAGAAAACTAACAGATCACGCCAAACAACATCAAACC
Source organism: Mobula birostris (assembly GCF_030028105.1). Taxonomy (NCBI): domain Eukaryota; kingdom Metazoa; phylum Chordata; class Chondrichthyes; order Myliobatiformes; family Myliobatidae; genus Mobula; species Mobula birostris. The sequence continues at coordinate 130,313,384 of NC_092371.1, forward strand.
CCAAACCCCAACCCTTCCCTCACACAGAAAACTAACAGATCACGTCAAACATGAAACCCCAAACCCCAACCCCTCCCTCACACAGAAAACTAACAGATCACACCAAACAACAAACTCTAAACCCCAACCCCTCCCTCACACAGAAAACTAACAGATCACATCAAACAACAAACTCCAAACCCCAACCCCTCCCTCACACAGAAAACTAACAGATCACGCCAAACAACATCAAACCCCAAACCCCAACCCTTCCCTCACACAGAGAACTAACAGATCACGTCAAACATGAAACCCCAAACCCCAACCCCTCCCTCACACAGAAAACTAACAGATCACACCAAACAACAAACTCCAAACCCCAACCCCTCCCTCACACAGAAAACTAACAGATCACGCCAAACAACATCAAACCCCAAACCCCAACACCTCCCTCACACAGAAATCTAACAGATGACACCAAACAACATCAAACCCCAAACCCCGAACCCCTCCCTCACACAGAAAACTAACAGATCACGCCAAATAACAGCAAACCCCAAACCCCTCCCTCACACAGAAAACTAACAGATCACGCCAAAGAACATCAAACCCCAAACCCCGAACCCCTCCCTCAAACAGAAAACTAACAGATCACGCCAAACAACAAACTCTAAACCCCAACCCCTCCCTCACACAGAAAACTAACAGATCACATCAAACAACAAACTCCAAACCCCAACCCCTCCCTCACACAGAAAACTAACAGATCACACCAAACATCAAACCCCAAACCCCAACCCCTCCCTCACACAGAAAACTAATAGATCACACCAAACATCATCAAACCCCAAACCCCGAACCCCTCCCTCACACAGAAAACTAACAGATCACGCCAAACAACAAACTCTAAGCCCCAACCCCTCCCTCATACAGAAAACTAACAGATCACATCAAACAACATCAAACCCCAAACCCCAACACCTCCCTCACACAGAAAACTAACAGATCACACCAAACAACAAACTCCAAACCCCGAACCCTCCCTCACACAGAAAACTAACAGATCACACCAAACAACATCAAACCCCAAACCCCTCCCTCACACAGAAAACTAACAGATCACGCCAAACAACATCAAACCCCAAACCCCGAACCCCTCCCTCACACAGAAAACTAACAGATCACACCAAACAACATCAAACCCCAAACCCCTCCCTCACACAGAAAACTAAAAGATCACGCCAAACAACAAACTCTAAACCCCAACCCCTCTCTCATACAGAAAACTAACAGATCACGCAAAACAACATCAAACCCCAAACCCCAACCCCTCCCTCACACAGAAAACTAACAGATCACACCAAGCAACAAACTCCAAACCCCAACCCCTCCCTCACACAGAAAACTAACAGATCACACCAAACAACATCAAACCCCAAACCCCAACACCTCCCTCACACAGAAAACTAACAGATCACGCCAAACAACATCAAACCCCAAACCCCAACCCCTCCCTCACACAGAAAACTAACAGATCACGTCAAACATGAAACCCCAAACACCAACCCCTCCCTCATACAGAAAACTAACAGATCACGCCAAACAACAAACTCTAAACCCCAACCCCTCCCTCATACAGAAAACTAACAGATCACACCAAACAACAAACTCCAAACCCCAACCCCTCCCTCATACAGAAAACTAACAGATCACGCCAAACAACATCAAACCCCAAACCCCTCCCTCACACAGAAAACTAACAGATGATGCCAAACAACATCAAACCCCAAACCCCGAACCCCTCCCTCACACAGAAAACTAACAGATCACGCCAAATAACATCAAACCCCAAACCCCTCCCTCACACAGAAAACTAACAGATCACGCCAAACAACAAACTCTAAACCCCAACCCCTCTCTCATACAGAAAACTAACAGATCACGCAAAACAACATCAAACCCCAAACCCCAACCCCTCCCTCACACAGAAAACTAACAGATCACACCAAGCAACAAACTCCAAACCCCAACCCCTCCCTCACACAGAAAACTAACAGATCACACCAAACAACATCAAACCCCAAACCCCTCCCTCACACAGAAAACTAACAGATCACGCCAAACAACATCAAACCCCAAACCCCAACCCCTCCCTCACACAGAAAACTAACAGATAACGTCAAACATGAAACCCCAAACCCCAACCCCTCCCTCACACAGAAAACTAACAGATTACACCAAACATCAAACCCCAAACCCCAACCCCTCCCTCACACAGAAAACTAACAGATTACGCCAAACAACAAACTCTAAACCCCAACCCCTCCCTCATACAGAAAACTAACAGATCACATCAAACAACATCAAACCCCAAACCCCAACCCCTCCCTCACACAGAAAACTAACAGATCACACCAAACAACAAACTCCAAATCCCAACACCTCCCTCACACAGAAAACTAAGATATCACACCAAACAACATCAAACCCCAAACCCCAAACCCTCCCTCACACAGAAAACTAACAGATCACGCCAAACAACATCAAACCCCAAACCCCGAACCCCTCCCTCACACAGAAAAGTAACAGATCACGCCAAACAACAAACTGTAAACCCCAACCCCTCCCTCATACAGAAAACTAACAGATCACATCAAACAACATCAAACCCCAAACCCCTCTCTCACACAGAAAACTAACAGATCAAGCCAAACAACATCAAACCCCAAACCCCAACACCTCCCTCACACAGAAATCTAACAGATCACACCAAACAACATCAAACCCCAAACCCCTCTCTCACACAGAAAACTAACAGATCAAGCCAAACAACATCAAACCCCAAACCCCAACCCCTCCCTCACACAGAAAACTAACAGATCACGCCAAAGAACATCAAACCCCAAACCCCGAACCCCTCCCTCACACAGAAAACTAACAGATCACGCCAAACAACAAACTCCAAACCCCAACCCCTCCCTCACACAGAAAACTAACAGATCACACCAAGCAACAAACTCCAAACCCCAACCCCTCCCTCACACAGAAAACTAACAGATCACACCAAACAACATCAAACCCCAAACCCCAACACCTCCCTCACACAGAAAACTAACAGATCACGCCAAACAACATCAAACCCCAAACCCCAACCCCTCCCTCACACAGAAAACTAACAGATCACGTCAAACATGAAACCCCAAACCCCAACCCCTCCCTCATACAGAAAACTAACAGATCACGCCAAACAACAAACTCTAAACCCCAACCCCTCCCTCATACAGAAAACTAACAGATCACACCAAACAACAAACTCCAAACCCCAACCCCTCCCTCATACAGAAAACTAACAGATCACGCCAAACAACATCAAACCCCAAACCCCTCCCTCACACAGAAAACTAACAGATGATGCCAAACAACATCAAACCCCAAACCCCGAACCCCTCCCTCACACAGAAAACTAACAGATCACGCCAAATAACATCAAACCCCAAACCCCTCCCTCACACAGAAAACTAACAGATCACGCCAAACAACAAACTCTAAACCCCAACCCCTCTCTCATACAGAAAACTAACAGATCACGCAAAACAACATCAAACCCCAAACCCCAACCCCTCCCTCACACAGAAAACTAACAGATCACACCAAGCAACAAACTCCAAACCCCAACCCCTCCCTCACACAGAAAACTAACAGATCACACCAAACAACATCAAACCCCAAACCCCTCCCTCACACAGAAAACTAACAGATCACGCCAAACAACATCAAACCCCAAACCCCAACCCCTCCCTCACACAGAAAACTAACAGATAACGTCAAACATGAAACCCCAAACCCCAACCCCTCCCTCACACAGAAAACTAACAGATCACACCAAACATCAAACCCCAAACCCCAACCCCTCCCTCACACAGAAAACTAACAGATTACGCCAAACAACAAACTCTAAACCCCAACCCCTCCCTCATACAGAAAACTAACAGATCACATCAAACAACATCAAACCCCAAACCCCAACCCCTCCCTCACACAGAAAACTAACAGATCACACCAAACAACAAACTCCAAATCCCAACACCTCCCTCACACAGAAAACTAAGATATCACACCAAACAACATCAAACCCCAAACCCCAAACCCTCCCTCACACAGAAAACTAACAGATCACGCCAAACAACATCAAACCCCAAACCCCGAACCCCTCCCTCACACAGAAAAGTAACAGATCACGCCAAACAACAAACTGTAAACCCCAACCCCTCCCTCATACAGAAAACTAACAGATCACATCAAACAACATCAAACCCCAAACCCCTCTCTCACACAGAAAACTAACAGATCAAGCCAAACAACATCAAACCCCAAACCCCAACACCTCCCTCACACAGAAATCTAACAGATCACACCAAACAACATCAAACCCCAAACCCCTCTCTCACACAGAAAACTAACAGATCAAGCCAAACAACATCAAACCCCAAACCCCAACCCCTCCCTCACACAGAAAACTAACAGATCACGCCAAAGAACATCAAACCTCAAACCCCGAACCCCTCCCTCACACAGAAAACTAACAGATCACGCCAAACAACAAACTCTAAACCCCAACCCCTCCCTCACACAGAAAACTAACAGATCACATCAAACAACAAACTCCAAACCCCAACCCCTCCCTCACACAGAAAACTAACAGATCACACCAAACATCAAACCCCAAACCCCAACCCCTCCCTCACACAGAAAACTAATAGATCACACCAAACATCATCAAACCCCAAACCCCGAACCCCTCCCTCACACAGAAAACTAACAGATCACGCCAAACAACAAACTCTAAGCCCCAACCCCTCCCTCATACAGAAAACTAACAGATCACATCAAACAACATCAAACCCCAAACCCCAACACCTCCCTCACACAGAAAACTAACAGATCACACCAAACAACAAACTCCAAACCCCGAACCCCTCCCTCACACAGAAAACTAACAGATCACACCAAACAACATCAAACCCCAAACCCCTCCCTCACACAGAAAACTAACAGATCACGCCAAACAACATCAAACCCCAAACCCCGAACCCCTCCCTCACACAGAAAACTAACAGATCACACCAAACAACATCAAACCCCAAACCCCTCCCTCACACAGAAAACTAAAAGATCACGCCAAACAACAAACTCTAAACCCCAACCCCTCTCTCATACAGAAAACTAACAGATCACGCAAAACAACATCAAACCCCAAACCCCAACCCCTCCCTCACACAGAAAACTAACAGATCACACCAAGCAACAAACTTCAAACCCCAACCCCTCCCTCACACAGAAAACTAACAGATCACACCAAACAACATCAAACCCCAAACCCCAACACCTCCCTCACACAGAAAACTAACAGATCACGCCAAACAACATCAAACCCCAAACCCCAACCCCTCCCTCACACAGAAAACTAACAGATCACGTCAAACATGAAACCCCAAACCCCAACCCCTCCCTCATACAGAAAACTAACAGATCACGCCAAACAACAAACTCTAAACCCCAACCCCTCCCTCATACAGAAAACTAACAGATCACACCAAACAACAAACTCCAAACCCCAACCCCTCCCTCATACAGAAAACTAACAGATCACGCCAAACAACATCAAACCCCAAACCCCTCCCTCACACAGAAAACTAACAGATGATGCCAAACAACATCAAACCCCAAACCCCGAACCCCTCCCTCACACAGAAAACTAACAGATCACGCCAAATAACATCAAACCCCAAACCCCTCCCTCACACAGAAAACTAGCAGATCACGCCAAACAACAAACTCTAAACCCCAACCCCTCTCTCATACAGAAAACTAACAGATCACGCAAAACAACATCAAACCCCAAACCCCAACCCCTCCCTCACACAGAAAACTAACAGATCACACCAAGCAACAAACTCCAAACCCCAACCCCTCCCTCACACAGAAAACTAACAGATCACACCAAACAACATCAAACCCCAAACCCCTCCCTCACACAGAAAACTAACAGATCACGCCAAACAACATCAAACCCCAAACCCCAACCCCTCCCTCACACAGAAAACTAACAGATAACGTCAAACATGAAACCCCAAACCCCAACCCCTCCCTCACACAGAAAACTAACAGATCACACCAAACATCAAACCCCAAACCCCGAACCCCTCCCTCACACAGAAAACTAACAGATTACGCCAAACAACAAACTCTAAACCCCAACCCCTCCCTCATACAGAAAACTAACAGATCACATCAAACAACATCAAACCCCAAACCCCAAACCCTCCCTCACACAGAAAACTAACAGATCACGCCAAACAACATCAAACCGCAAACCCCGAACCCCTCCCTCACACAGAAAAGTAACAGATCACGCCAAACAACAAACTGTAAACCCCAACCCCTCCCTCATACAGAAAACTAACAGATCACATCAAACAACATCAAACCCCAAACCCCTCTCTCACACAGAAAACTAACAGATCAAGCCAAACAACATCAAACCCCAAACCCCAACACCTCCCTCACACAGAAATCTAACAGATCACACCAAACAACATCAAACCCCAAACCCCTCTCTCACACAGAAAACTAACAGATCAAGCCAAACAACATCAAACCCCAAACCCCAACCCCTCCCTCACACATAAAACTAACAGATCACGCCAAACAACATCAAACCCCAACCCCTCCCTCACACAGAAAACTAACAGATCACACCAAACATCAAACCCCAAACCCGAACCCCTCCCTCACAGAGAAAACTAACAGATCACGCCAAATAACATCAAACCCCAAACCCCGAACCCCCCCCTCACACAGAAAACTAACAGATCACGCCAAACAACATCAAACCCCAACACCTCCCTCACACAGAAAACTAACAGATCACGCCAAACAACATCAAACCCCAAACCACAACCCCTCCCTCACACAGAAAACTAACAGATCACGCCAAACAACATCAAACCCCAAACCCCAAACCCCTCCCTCACACAGAAAACTAACATCACGCCAAACAAGACTCTAAACCCCAACCCCTCCCTCACACAGAAAACTAACAGATCACGCCAAACAACATCAAACCCCAAACCACAACCCCTCCCTCACACAGAAAACTAACAGATCACGCCAAACAACATGAAACCCCAAACCCAACCCCTCCCTCACACAGAAAACTAACAGATCACGCCAAACAACATCAAACCCCAAACCACAACCCCTCCAACACACAGAAAAAACTAACAGATCACGTCAAACAACATCAAACCCCAAACCTCAACCCCTCCCTCACTAAGAAAACTAACAGATCACGCCAAACAACAAACCCCAAACCCTCCCTCACACAGAAAACTAACAGATCACGCCAAACATCAAACCCCAAACCCCGAACCCCTGCCTCACACAGAAAACTAACAGATCACGCCAAACAACATCAAACCCCAAACCCCTCCCTCACACAGAAAACTAACTGATCACGCCAAACAACATCAAACCCCAAACCCCTCCCTCACACAGAAAACTAACAAATCACGCCAAACAACATCAAACCCCAAACCCCTCCCTCACACAGAAAACTAACAGATCACGCCAAACAACATCAAACCCCAAACCCCAACCCCTCCCTCACACAGAAAACTAACAGATCACGTCAAACATGAAACCCCAAACCCCAACCCCTCCCTCACACAGAAAACTAACAGATCACACCAAACAACAAACTCCAAACCCCAACCCCTCCCTCACACAGAAAACTAACAGATCACGCCAAACAACATCAAACCCCAAACCCCAACACCTCCCTCACACAGAAATCTAACAGATGACACCAAACAACATCAAACCCCAAACCCCGAACCCCTCCCTCACACAGAAAACTAACAGATCACGCCAAAGAACATCAAACCCCAAACCCCGAACCCCTCCCTCACACAGAAAACTAACAGATCACGTCAAACAACAAACTCTAAACCCCAACCCCTCCCTCACACAGAAAACTAACAGATCACATCAAACAACAAACTCCAAACCCCAACCCCTCCCTCACACAGAAAACTAACAGATCACACCAAACATCAAACCCCAAACCCCAACCCCTCCCTCACACAGAAAACTAATAGATCACACCAAACATCATCAAACCCCAAACCCCGAACCCCTCCCTCACACAGAAAACTAACAGATCACGCCAAACAACAAACTCTAAGCCCCAACCCCTCCCTCATACAGAAAACTAACAGATCACATCAAACAACATCAAACCCCAAACCCCAACACCTCCCTCACACAGAAAACTAACAGATCACACCAAACAACAAACTCCAAACCCCGAACCCCTCCCTCACACAGAAAACTAACAGATCACACCAAACAACATCAAACCCCAAACCCCTCCCTCACACAGAAAACTAACAGATCACGCCAAACAACATCAAACCCCAAACCCCGAACCCCTCCCTCACACAGAAAACTAACAGATCACACCAAACAACATCAAACCCCAAACCCCTCCCTCACACAGAAAACTAAAAGATCACGCCAAACAACAAACTCTAAACCCCAACCCCTCTCTCATACAGAAAACTAACAGATCACGCAAAACAACATCAAACCCCAAACCCCAACCCCTCCCTCACACAGAAAACTAACAGATCACACCAAGCAACAAACTCCAAACCCCAACCCCTCCCTCACACAGAAAACTAACAGATCACACCAAACAACATCAAACCCCAAACCCCAACACCTCCCTCACACAGAAAACTAACAGATCACGCCAAACAACATCAAACCCCAAACCCCAACCCCTCCCTCACACAGAAAACTAACAGATCACGTCAAACATGAAACCCCAAACCCCAACCCCTCCCTCATACAGAAAACTAACAGATCACGCCAAACAACAAACTCTAAACCCCAACCCCTCCCTCATACAGAAAACTAACAGATCACACCAAACAACAAACTCCAAACCCCAACCCCTCCCTCATACAGAAAACTAACAGATCACGCCAAACAACATCAAACCCCAAACCCCTCCCTCACACAGAAAACTAACAGATGATGCCAAACAACATCAAACCCCAAACCCCGAACCCCTCCCTCACACAGAAAACTAACAGATCACGCCAAATAACATCAAACCCCAAACCCCTCCCTCACACAGAAAACTAACAGATCACGCCAAACAACAAACTCTAAACCCCAACCCCTCTCTCATACAGAAAACTAACAGATCACGCAAAACAACATCAAACCCCAAACCCCAACCCCTCCCTCACACAGAAAACTAACAGATCACACCAAGCAACAAACTCCAAACCCCAACCCCTCCCTCACACAGAAAACTAACAGATCACACCAAACAACATCAAACCCCAAACCCCTCCCTCACACAGAAAACTAACAGATCACGCCAAACAACATCAAACCCCAAACCCCAACCCCTCCCTCACACAGAAAACTAACAGATAACGTCAAACATGAAACCCCAAACCCCAACCCCTCCCTCACACAGAAAACTAACAGATCACACCAAACATCAAACCCCAAACCCCAACCCCTCCCTCACACAGAAAACTAACAGATTACGCCAAACAACAAACTCTAAACCCCAACCCCTCCCTCATACAGAAAACTAACAGATCACATCAAACAACATCAAACCCCAAACCCCAACCCCTCCCTCACACAGAAAACTAACAGATCACACCAAACAACAAACTCCAAATCCCAACACCTCCCTCACACAGAAAACTAAGATATCACACCAAACAACATCAAACCCCAAACCCCAAACCCTCCCTCACACAGAAAACTAACAGATCACGCCAAACAACATCAAACCCCAAACCCCGAACCCCTCCCTCACACAGAAAACTAACAGATCACGCCAAACAACATCAAACCCCAAACCCCTCCCTCACACAGAAAACTAACAGATCAGGCCAAAGAACATCAAACCCCAAACCACAACACCTCCCTCACACAGAAAACTAACAGATCACACCAAACATCAAACCCCAAACCCGAACCCCTCCCTCACAGAGAAAACTAACAGATCACGCCAAATAACATCAAACCCCAAACCCCGAACCCCTCCCTCACACAGAAAACTAACAGATCACGCCAAACAACATCAAACCCCAACACCTCCCTCACACAGAAAACTAACAGATCACGCCAAACAACATCAAACCCCAAACCACAACCCCTCCCTCACACAGAAAACTAACAGATCACGCCAAACAACATCAAACCCCAAACCCCAAACCCCTCCCTCACACAGAAAACTAACATCACGCCAAACAAGACTCTAAACCCCAACCCCTCCCTCACACAGAAAACTAACAGATCACGCCAAACAACATCAAACCCCAAACCACAACCCCTCCCTCACACAGAAAACTAACAGATCACGCCAAACAACATGAAACCCCAAACCCAACCCCTCCCTCACACAGAAAACTAACAGATCACGCCAAACAACATCAAACCCCAAACCACAACCCCTCCAACACACAGAAAAAACTAACAGATCACGTCAAACAACATCAAACCCCAAACCGCAACCCCTCCCTCACACGGAAAACTAACATCATGCCAAACAACACTCTAAACCCCAACCCCTCCCTCACACAGAAAACTAACAGATCACACCAAACAACATCAAACCCCAAACCACAAACCCTCCCTCACACAGAAAACTAACAGATCACGCCAAACAACATGAAACCCCAAACCCAACCCCGCCCTCACATGGAAATCTAACAGATCACGCCAAACAACATCAAACCCCAAACCCCTCCCTCACACAGAAAACTAACAGATCACGCCAAACAACATCAAACCCCAAACCTCAACCCCTCCCTCACTAAGAAAACTAACAGATCACGCCAAACAACAAACCCCAAACCCTCCCTCACACAGAAAACTAACAGATCACGCCAAACAACAAACTCCAAACACCAACCCCTCCCTCGCACAGAAAACTAACAGATCACGCCAGACAACATCAAACCCCCAACCCCTCCCTCACACAGAAAACTAACAGATCACGCCAAACAACATCAAACCCCAAACCCTCAACCCCTCCCTCACACAGAAAACTAACAGATCACGCCAAATAACAGCAAACCCCAAACCCCAACCCCTCCCTCACACAGAAAACTAACAGATGACGTCAAACAACAAACCCCAAACCCCAACCCCTCCCTCACACAGAAAACTAACAGATCACGCCAAACATCAAACCCCAAACCCCGAACCCCTGCCTCACACAGAAAACTAACAGATCACGCCAAACAACATCAAACCCCAAACCCCTCCCTCACACAGAAAACTAACTGATCACGCCAAACAACATCAAACCCCAAACCCCTCCCTCACACAGAAAACTAACAAATCACGCCAAACAACATCAAACCCCAAACCCCTCCCTCACACAGAAAACTAACAGATCACGCCAAACAACATCAAACCCCAAACCCCAACCCCTCCCTCACACAGAAAACTAACAGATCACGTCAAACATGAAACCCCAAACCCCAACCCCTCCCTCACACAGAAAACTAACAGATCACACCAAACAACAAACTCCAAACCCCAACCCCTCCCTCACACAGAAAACTAACAGATCACGCCAAACAACATCAAACCCCAAACCCCAACACCTCCCTCACACAGAAATCTAACAGATGACACCAAACAACATCAAACCCCAAACCCCGAACCCCTCCCTCACACAGAAAACTAACAGATCACGCCAAATAACAGCAAACCCCAAACCCCTCCCTCACACAGAAAACTAACAGATCACGCCAAAGAACATCAAACCCCAAACCCCGAACCCCTCCCTCACACAGAAAACTAACAGATCACGTCAAACAACAAACTCTAAACCCCAACCCCTCCCTCACACAGAAAACTAACAGATCACATCAAACAACAAACTCCAAACCCCAACCCCTCCCTCACACAGAAAACTAACAGATCACACCAAACATCAAACCCCAAACCCCAACCCCTCCCTCACACAGAAAACTAATAGATCACACCAAACATCATCAAACCCCAAACCCCGAACCCCTCCCTCACACAGAAAACTAACAGATCACGCCAAACAACAAACTCTAAGCCCCAACCCCTCCCTCATACAGAAAACTAACAGATCACATCAAACAACATCAAACCCCAAACCCCAACACCTCCCTCACACAGAAAACTAACAGATCACACCAAACAACAAACTCCAAACCCCGAACCCCTCCCTCACACAGAAAACTAACAGATCACACCAAACAACATCAAACCCCAAACCCCTCCCTCACACAGAAAACTAACAGATCACGCCAAACAACATCAAACCCCAAACCCCGAACCCCTCCCTCACACAGAAAACTAACAGATCACACCAAACAACATCAAACCCCAAACCCCTCCCTCACACAGAAAACTAAAAGATCACGCCAAACAACAAACTCTAAACCCCAACCCCTCTCTCATACAGAAAACTAACAGATCACGCAAAACAACATCAAACCCCAAACCCCAACCCCTCCCTCACACAGAAAACTAACAGATCACACCAAGCAACAAACTCCAAACCCCAACCCCTCCCTCACACAGAAAACTAACAGATCACACCAAACAACATCAAACCCCAAACCCCAACACCTCCCTCACACAGAAAACTAACAGATCACGCCAAACAACATCAAACCCCAAACCCCAACCCCTCCCTCACACAGAAAACTAACAGATCACGTCAAACATGAAACCCCAAACCCCAACCCCTCCCTCATACAGAAAACTAACAGATCACGCCAAACAACAAACTCTAAACCCCAACCCCTCCCTCATACAGAAAACTAACAGATCACACCAAACAACAAACTCCAAACCCCAACCCCTCCCTCATACAGAAAACTAACAGATCACGCCAAACAACATCAAACCCCAAACCCCTCCCTCATACAGAAAACTAACAGATGATGCCAAACAACATCAAACCCCAAACCCCGAACCCCTCCCTCACACAGAAAACTAACAGATCACGCCAAATAACATCAAACCCCAAACCCCTCCCTCACACAGAAAACTAACAGATCACGCCAAACAACAAACTCTAAACCCCAACCCCTCTCTCATACAGAAAACTAACAGATCACGCAAAACAACATCAAACCCCAAACCCCAACCCCTCCCTCACACAGAAAACTAACAGATCACACCAAGCAACAAACTCCAAACCCCAACCCCTCCCTCACACAGAAAACTAACAGATCACACCAAACAACATCAAACCCCAAACCCCTCCCTCACACAGAAAACTAACAGATCACGCCAAACAACATCAAACCCCAAACCCCAACCCCTCCCTCACACAGAAAACTAACAGATAACGTCAAACATGAAACCCCAAACCCCAACCCCTCCCTCACACAGAAAACTAACAGATCACACCAAACATCAAACCCCAAACCCCAACCCCTCCCTCACACAGAAAACTAACAGATTACGCCAAACAACAAACTCTAAACCCCAACCCCTCCCTCATACAGAAAACTAACAGATCACATCAAACAACATCAAACCCCAAACCCCAACCCCTCCCTCACACAGAAAACTAACAGATCACACCAAACAACAAACTCCAAATCCCAACACCTCCCTCACACAGAAAACTAAGATATCACACCAAACAACATCAAACCCCAAACCCCAAACCCTCCCTCACACAGAAAACTAACAGATCACGCCAAACAACATCAAACCCCAAACCCCGAACCCCTCCCTCACACAGAAAAGTAACAGATCACGCCAAACAACAAACTGTAAACCCCAACCCCTCCCTCATACAGAAAACTAACAGATCACATCAAACAACATCAAACCCCAAACCCCTCTCTCACACAGAAAACTAACAGATCAAGCCAAACAACATCAAACCCCAAACCCCAACACCTCCCTCACACAGAAATCTAACAGATCACACCAAACAACATCAAACCCCAAACCCCTCTCTCACACAGAAAACTAACAGATCAAGCCAAACAACATCAAACCCCAAACCCCAACCCCTCCCTCACACAGAAAACTAACAGATCACATCAAACAACAAACTCCAAACCCCAACCCCTCCCTCACACAGAAAACTAACAGATCACGCCAAACAACATCAAACCCCAAACCCCAACCCTTCCCTCACACAGAAAACTAACAGATCACGTCAAACATGAAACCCCAAACCCCAACCCCTCCCTCACACAGAAAACTAACAGATCACACCAAACAACAAACTCTAAACCCCAACCCCTCCCTCACACAGAAAACTAACAGATCACATCAAACAACAAACTCCAAACCCCAACCCCTCCCTCACACAGAAAACTAACAGATCACGCCAAACAACATCAAACCCCAAACCCCAACCCTTCCCTCACACAGAAAACTAACAGATCACGTCAAACATGAAACCCCAAACCCCAACCCCTCCCTCACACAGAAAACTAACAGATCACACCAAACAACAAACTCCAAACCCCAACCCCTCCCTCACACAGAAAACTAACAGATCACGCCAAACAACATCAAACCCCAAACCCCAACACCTCCCTCACACAGAAATCTAACAGATGACACCAAACAACATCAAACCCCAAACCCCGAACCCCTCCCTCACACAGAAAACTAACAGATCACGCCAAATAACAGCAAACCCCAAACCCCTCCCTCACACAGAAAACTAACAGATCACGCCAAAGAACATCAAACCCCAAACCCCGAACCCCTCCCTCACACAGAAAACTAACAGATCACGCCAAACAACAAACTCTAAACCCCAACCCCTCCCTCACACAGAAAACTAACAGATCACATCAAACAACAAACTCCAAACCCCAACCCCTCCCTCACACAGAAAACTAACAGATCACACCAAACATCAAACCCCAAACCCCAACCCCTCCCTCACACAGAAAACTAATAGATCACACCAAACATCATCAAACCCCAAACCCCGAACCCCTCCCTCACACAGAAAACTAACAGATCACGCCAAACAACAAACTCTAAGCCCCAACCCCTCCCTCATACAGAAAACTAACAGATCACATCAAACAACATCAAACCCCAAACCCCAACACCTCCCTCACACAGAAAACTAACAGATCACACCAAACAACAAACTCCAAACCCCGAACCCTCCCTCACACAGAAAACTAACGGATCACACCAAACAACATCAAACCCCAAACCCCTCCCTCACACAGAAAACTAACAGATCACGCCAAACAACATCAAACCCCAAACCCCGAACCCCTCCCTCACACAGAAAACTAACAGATCACACCAAACAACATCAAACCCCAAACCCCTCCCTCACACAGAAAACTAAAAGATCACGCCAAACAACAAACTCTAAACCCCAACCCCTCTCTCATACAGAAAACTAACAGATCACGCAAAACAACATCAAACCCCAAACCCCAACCCCTCCCTCACACAGAAAACTAACAGATCACACCAAGCAACAAACTCCAAACCCCAACCCCTCCCTCACACAGAAAACTAACAGATCACACCAAACAACATCAAACCCCAAACCCCAACACCTCCCTCACACAGAAAACTAACAGATCACGCCAAACAACATCAAACCCCAAACCCCAACCCCTCCCTCACACAGAAAACTAACAGATCACGTCAAACATGAAACCCCAAACCCCAACCCCTCCCTCATACAGAAAACTAACAGATCACGCCAAACAACAAACTCTAAACCCCAACCCCTCCCTCATACAGAAAACTAACAGATCACACCAAACAACAAACTCCAAACCCCAACCCCTCCCTCATACAGAAAACTAACAGATCACGCCAAACAACATCAAACCCCAAACCCCTCCCTCACACAGAAAACTAACAGATGATGCCAAACAACATCAAACCCCAAACCCCGAACCCCTCCCTCACACAGAAAACTAACAGATCACGCCAAATAACATCAAACCCCAAACCCCTCCCTCACACAGAAAACTAACAGATCACGCCAAACAACAAACTCTAAACCCCAACCCCTCTCTCATACAGAAAACTAACAGATCACGCAAAACAACATCAAACCCCAAACCCCAACCCCTCCCTCACACAGAAAACTAACAGATCACACCAAGCAACAAACTCCAAACCCCAACCCCTCCCTCACACAGAAAACTAACAGATCACACCAAACAACATCAAACCCCAAACCCCTCCCTCACACAGAAAACTAACAGATCACGCCATACAACATCAAACCCCAAACCCCAACCCCTCCCTCACACAGAAAACTAACAGATAACGTCAAACATGAAACCCCAAACCCCAACCCCTCCCTCACACAGAAAACTAACAGATCACACCAAACATCAAACCCCAAACCCCAACCCCTCCCTCACACAGAAAACTAACAGATTACGCCAAACAACAAACTCTAAACCCCAACCCCTCCCTCATACAGAAAACTAACAGATCACATCAAACAACATCAAACCCCAAACCCCAACCCCTCCCTCACACAGAAAACTAACAGATCACACCAAACAACAAACTCCAAATCCCAACACCTCCCTCACACAGAAAACTAAGATATCACACCAAACAACATCAAACCCCAAACCCCAAACCCTCCCTCACACAGAAAACTAACAGATCACGCCAAACAACATCAAACCCCAAACCCCGAACCCCTCCCTCACACAGAAAAGTAACAGATCACGCCAAACAACAAACTGTAAACCCCAACCCCTCCCTCATACAGAAAACTAACAGATCACATCAAACAACATCAAACCCCAAACCCCTCTCTCACACAGAAAACTAACAGATCAAGCCAAACAACATCAAACCCCAAACCCCAACACCTCCCTCACACAGAAATCTAACAGATCACACCAAACAACATCAAACCCCAAACCCCTCTCTCACACAGAAAACTAACAGATCAAGCCAAACAACATCAAACCCCAAACCCCAACCCCTCCCTCACACAGAAAACTAACAGATCACGCCAAAGAACATCAAACCCCAAACCCCGAACCCCTCCCTCACACAGAAAACTAACAGATCACGCCAAACAACAAACTCCAAACCCCAACCCCTCCCTCACACAGAAAACTAACAGATCACACCAAGCAACAAACTCCAAACCCCAACCCCTCCCTCACACAGAAAACTAACAGATCACACCAAACAACATCAAACCCCAAACCCCAACACCTCCCTCACACAGAAAACTAACAGATCACGCCAAACAACATCAAACCCCAAACCCCAACCCCTCCCTCACACAGAAAACTAACAGATCACGTCAAACATGAAACCCCAAACCCCAACCCCTCCCTCATACAGAAAACTAACAGATCACGCCAAACAACAAACTCTAAACCCCAACCCCTCCCTCATACAGAAAACTAACAGATCACACCAAACAACAAACTCCAAACCCCAACCCCTCCCTCATACAGAAAACTAACAGATCACGCCAAACAACATCAAACCCCAAACCCCTCCCTCACACAGAAAACTAACAGATGATGCCAAACAACATCAAACCCCAAACCCCGAACCCCTCCCTCACACAGAAAACTAACAGATCACGCCAAATAACATCAAACCCCAAACCCCTCCCTCACACAGAAAACTAACAGATCACGCCAAACAACAAACTCTAAACCCCAACCCCTCTCTCATACAGAAAACTAACAGATCACGCAAAACAACATCAAACCCCAAACCCCAACCCCTCCCTCACACAGAAAACTAACAGATCACACCAAGCAACAAACTCCAAACCCCAACCCCTCCCTCACACAGAAAACTAACAGATCACACCAAACAACATCAAACCCCAAACCCCTCCCTCACACAGAAAACTAACAGATCACGCCAAACAACATCAAACCCCAAACCCCAACCCCTCCCTCACACAGAAAACTAACAGATAACGTCAAACATGAAACCCCAAACCCCAACCCCTCCCTCACACAGAAAACTAACAGATCACACCAAACATCAAACCCCAAACCCCAACCCCTCCCTCACACAGAAAACTAACAGATTACGCCAAACAACAAACTCTAAACCCCAACCCCTCCCTCATACAGAAAACTAACAGATCACATCAAACAACATCAAACCCCAAACCCCAACCCCTCCCTCACACAGAAAACTAACAGATCACACCAAACAACAAACTCCAAATCCCAACACCTCCCTCACACAGAAAACTAAGATATCACACCAAACAACATCAAACCCCAAACCCCAAACCCTCCCTCACACAGAAAACTAACAGATCACGCCAAACAACATCAAACCCCAAACCCCGAACCCCTCCCTCACACAGAAAAGTAACAGATCACGCCAAACAACAAACTGTAAACCCCAACCCCTCCCTCATACAGAAAACTAACAGATCACATCAAACAACATCAAACCCCAAACCCCTCTCTCACACAGAAAACTAACAGATCAAGCCAAACAACATCAAACCCCAAACCCCAACACCTCCCTCACACAGAAATCTAACAGATCACACCAAACAACATCAAACCCCAAACCCCTCTCTCACACAGAAAACTAACAGATCAAGCCAAACAACATCAAACCCCAAACCCCAACCCCTCCCTCACACAGAAAACTAACAGATCACGCCAAAGAACATCAAACCCCAAACCCCGAACCCCTCCCTCACACAGAAAACTAACAGATCACGCCAAACAACAAACTCTAAACCCCAACCCCTCCCTCACACAGAAAACTAACAGATCACATCAAACAACAAACTCCAAACCCCAACCCCTCCCTCACACAGAAAACTAACAGATCACACCAAACATCAAACCCCAAACCCCAACCCCTCCCTCACACAGAAAACTAATAGATCACACCAAACATCATCAAACCCCAAACCCCGAACCCCTCCCTCACACAGAAAACTAACAGATCACGCCAAACAACAAACTCTAAGCCCCAACCCCTCCCTCATACAGAAAACTAACAGATCACATCAAACAACATCAAACCCCAAACCCCAACACCTCCCTCACACAGAAAACTAACAGATCACACCAAACAACAAACTCCAAACCCCGAACCCCTCCCTCACACAGAAAACTAACAGATCACACCAAACAACATCAAACCCCAAACCCCTCCCTCACACAGAAAACTAACAGATCACGCCAAACAACATCAAACCCCAAACCCCGAACCCCTCCCTCACACAGAAAACTAACAGATCACACCAAACAACATCAAACCCCAAACCCCTCCCTCACACAGAAAACTAAAAGATCACGCCAAACAACAAACTCTAAACCCCAACCCCTCTCTCATACAGAAAACTAACAGATCACGCAAAACAACATCAAACCCCAAACCCCAACCCCTCCCTCACACAGAAAACTAACAGATCACACCAAGCAACAAACTTCAAACCCCAACCCCTCCCTCACACAGAAAACTAACAGATCACACCAAACAACATCAAACCCCAAACCCCAACACCTCCCTCACACAGAAAACTAACAGATCACGCCAAACAACATCAAACCCCAAACCCCAACCCCTCCCTCACACAGAAAACTAACAGATCACGTCAAACATGAAACCCCAAACCCCAACCCCTCCCTCATACAGAAAACTAACAGATCACGCCAAACAACAAACTCTAAACCCCAACCCCTCCCTCATACAGAAAACTAACAGATCACACCAAACAACAAACTCCAAACCCCAACCCCTCCCTCATACAGAAAACTAACAGATCACGCCAAACAACATCAAACCCCAAACCCCTCCCTCACACAGAAAACTAACAGATGATGCCAAACAACATCAAACCCCAAACCCCGAACCCCTCCCTCACACAGAAAACTAACAGATCACGCCAAATAACATCAAACCCCAAACCCCTCCCTCACACAGAAAACTAGCAGATCACGCCAAACAACAAACTCTAAACCCCAACCCCTCTCTCATACAGAAAACTAACAGATCACGCAAAACAACATCAAACCCCAAACCCCAACCCCTCCCTCACACAGAAAACTAACAGATCACACCAAGCAACAAACTCCAAACCCCAACCCCTCCCTCACACAGAAAACTAACAGATCACACCAAACAACATCAAACCCCAAACCCCTCCCTCACACAGAAAACTAACAGATCACGCCAAACAACATCAAACCCCAAACCCCAACCCCTCCCTCACACAGAAAACTAACAGATAACGTCAAACATGAAACCCCAAACCCCAACCCCTCCCTCACACAGAAAACTAACAGATCACACCAAACATCAAACCCCAAACCCCAACCCCTCCCTCACACAGAAAACTAACAGATCACGCCAAACAACATCAAACCCCAAACCCCGAACCCCTCCCTCACACAGAAAACTAACAGATTACGCCAAACAACAAACTCTAAACCCCAACCCCTCCCTCATACAGAAAACTAACAGATCACATCAAACAACATCAAACCCCAAACCCCAAACCCTCCCTCACACAGAAAACTAACAGATCACGCCAAACAACATCAAACCCCAAACCCCGAACCCCTCCCTCACACAGAAAAGTAACAGATCACGCCAAACAACAAACTGTAAACCCCAACCCCTCCCTCATACAGAAAACTAACAGATCACATCAAACAACATCAAACCCCAAACCCCTCTCTCACACAGAAAACTAACAGATCAAGCCAAACAACATCAAACCCCAAACCCCAACACCTCCCTCACACAGAAATCTAACAGATCACACCAAACAACATCAAACCCCAAACCCCTCTCTCACACAGAAAACTAACAGATCAAGCCAAACAACATCAAACCCCAAACCCCAACCCCTCCCTCACACATAAAACTAACAGATCACGCCAAACAACATCAAACCCCAACCCCTCCCTCACACAGAAAACTAACAGATCACACCAAACAACATCAAACCCCAAACCCGAACCCCTCCCTCACACAGAAAACTAACAGATCACGCCAAATAACATCAAACCCCAAACCCCGAACCCCTCCCTCACACAGAAAACAAACAGATCACACCAAACAACAAACTCCAAACCCCGAACCCCGAACCCCTCCCTCACACAGTAAAGAAACAGATGACGCGAAATAGTAATAAGAAAGAATGGTCACTGACAGCCACCTTATCTGTCAGCAGCAAGAGATACATCACGTCACCGAGCAAGAGGCAGGTAGTAGGTGCTGAACACTCACTCGCCTCGATGTTTTAATCTTGCTCGACGCTTTAATCAGTGAGAAATGGAGACGATTGTGGGCTTGCACCCCATCTTTAAGCTTCTTCACCTGCAGACTGCTCATGCTCACCCTCGCCTCCTGGAATTTTCTCAGAGACAGCAAAACGTTAGATCATTTAATTGATCTACAAACTGTAGGTCATAGGCTTCAACAGTTCCAGAAACACACTTAAAATAAAAGAAGACGTAGAAAATTTGAAATAAGTGAAATAAACAGTCCTGTGGACTAGCTGAAAGACGTCGCCCCAGGAAGAGTTGTTTGCTAGCGCCATCTTGTGTGCCAGCCTCAAAGCCCCTTGAACACCACGATCATATCTGCATCCACCACTATTCCTGGCAGCCCATTCCTGGCACCTACAGCTCTCTATAAGAAAACCCTGCCATGCACATCCCCTTTAAACTTTCCACCTCTCACACTAAAGCTAAGCTGTCTAGTATTCAGCATTTCTATCCTAGGATAAAGACTCTAGCCATCTACTCTAGCTGTGCCTCTCATAATATAATTCAAAATTTTATATTAATATCATTGAATTCAAAATGCAGTTTGACCATAAGCACCATCGGTCCACAACTAGAATTTTCAATGTAAATAAGAGCAATTAGAAAGGTCTGAAGGAGCAATTGTGTAAGGTGAACTAGGTAAAGAAGCTAAGAGAAAAGTCTACAGAAGAACAGAAGAAGATGTTTAAGCGGGTGATCTATAATGCTCAGCTGGAGTTTATTCCAATCAAAAAGAGGGATTACATGACAAAGAAGCACAGTCCATGTTTAATGAAGGAAGAATTTAGCGTTCATTATGAGAGAACTAGAACATAAAAGCTGAGGCTTTATAAGGTGCTGGTCAGACCACATTAAGAATATTGTGAGCAACTTTGGGCCACATTTCTAAGGAAGGATGTGCTGGCCCTGGAGAGGGTCCAGAGAAGATTCACAAGAATGATCCCAGGCATGAGAAGCTGTACATGTTGTATGAGGAGCATTTGATATCTCTGGGCCTCCAATCGAAGGTTGAGGAATAATCACATTGAAACCTACTGGATACTGCTAAGCTTGGACAGAGTCAAGGTGGAGCCAATGTTTCCAAGGATCTGAGGGCACAGCCTTAGTATAAAGTGATATTCCTCTAAAACTCAGATGAGGAGGAATTTCTTCAGCCAGATGGTGGTGAATTTGTGGACTTTGTTGCTTCAGAGACCTGTGGAGGCCAAGTCATTGGGCTATTTAAGACAGAGATTAATAGGTTTATAATTGGTAAGGGGGGAGGGGGTGGTGGTTACAGAGAGATGGAGGAAGGATAGGGTTGAAAATGTATCACCCATGGAGGAGCAGACTCAATGGGCTGAATGGCCTATAGAAGAACAGAATGTACTGCAATATCTTATGGTGTTATGGTGAAGGATAAATTCAAATTGAAAAGTTGGGTATACAAAGCTGCAAGGGCTAGTAGATGGCCAAAGGACTGGGATGATTTTAGTGGTTAAGTTACTGAACTTGTATCTATTGATCCAAAAACATGAGTTTGAATCCCTCCACAGTAGCCAGTAAATTCTAGTTCAGTTCAGGGCACAAATCTGTAATAAAAAAGCAGTCTTAGTAATGGGGACTGCGGACTGGTGCAAAAACCACCAGCTTCATCTTGGAGGAACTCCTTATTCATTCTGGCTTGACTGTAATTTTGTTATTCACTTTCAGGACCTGGGCACTGCTCCAGGGCCTGTAATCATTACTCATCCCTAACCACCCTCAGCTGGCCAGTGGTGTAGTGGCATCTGCCCCTGACTTTGACGCAAGTGATCCAGCCGGTTCCTTGCAGGCTTTCCATCCGTGCTGGGTTGACCGTCCAGCTGGCAAACTCAGCCTCGTAAGACAGACAAGAAACAGCAAGATTGCTGCCCGATGTGTCACAAGGCGCAGAAAAGAACAGCAGATAACCACCCTTGAGAAGGTGGGGCTACCTTATTGAACTGCTGCAGTCCTGATAGGATAAAACAGTGCAGCACAGGAATAGGTCCTTTATCCCACAATGTTGTGCCGAGCTAATTAAAACAGTAATTGAAAGTTCAATAACCGGCAGCTGTTGAATACCTGACACTGTTGACCTGATCCCTGATTACTTGCACTGATCACTTCCACGTCACACAGTGGTCAGCCCTGGCAAAAGAGAACCAGAGCTTGCTTTGTAAAACAGCCCCCGAGGGAATAGATGGCATTGTCCGATCTTTTCAGGATATGTGATGTGACATTCCTGAAACCCACTTTGTTCCATGGAGAAAGACCCAAGTAAGAACATTAAATGTAGGAGCAGGAACAGCCTGTTCTGCCATCCAGTAAAGATATGGCTAATCTGATTTTGGCCTCAGCCTAATTAGCTGCCTGAATGCCAACACTCGTGCAGTACTTAAATACAGAGGTCATTCCACGAGTGACCTTGATACAATGCTATATGAGACACTGCTGTTTACTTGAAAGCGTATAAAGTACTTGAGGAAATGAGGCAGACAATTTAAAGGAGATATGCAGAGCAACATTTTTTTCACAGTAAATGATATGTGGCTGGAAGGTGCCGCCAGGAGCAGTTACGATAGTGGTGTTGGAGAGATGCATGAATATGCAGGAAATGGGAGGGATATGGAATACATGCAGGAGGAGAGATTTTGCTTAATTTGGCAGCATTTTCAGTATAGACATCATGGACTGAAGGACATAGAACATAGAAAACATAGAAAATAGGTGCAGGAGTAGGCCATTCGGCCCTTCGAGCCTGCACCGCCATTTATTATGATCATGGCTGATCATCCAACTCAGAACCCTGCACCAGCCTTCCCTCCATACCCTCTGATCCCCCTAGCCACAAGGGCCATATCTAACTCCCTCTTAAATATAGCCAATGAACTGGCCTCGTTTCCTGTGGCAGAGAATTCCACAGATTCACCACTCTCTGTGTGAAGAAGGTTTTCCTAATCTCAGTCCTAAAAGGCTTCGCCTTTATCCTCAAACTGTGACCCCTCGTTCTGGACTTCCCCAACATCGGGAATAATCTTCCTGCATCTAGCCTGTCCAATCCCTTTAGGATTTTATATGTTTCAATCAGATCCCCCCTCAATCTTCTAAATTCCAACGAGTACACGCCTAGTTCATCCAGTCTTTCTTCATATGAAAGTCCTGCCATCCCAGGAATCAATCTGGTGAACCTTCTTTGTACTCCCTCTATGGCAAGGATGTCTTTTCTCAGATTAGGGGACCAAAACTGTACACAATACTCCAGGTGTGGTCTCACCAAGGCCTTGTACAACTGCAGTAGTACCTCCCTGCTCCTGTACTCGAATCCTCTTGCTATAAATGCCAGCATACCATTCGCCTTTTTCACCGCCTGCTGTACCTGCATGCCCACTTTCAATGACTGGTGTATAATGACACCCAGGTCTCGTTGCGCCTCCCCTTTTCCTAATCGGCCACCATTCGGATAATAATCTGTTTTCCTATTTTTGCCACCAAAGTGGATAACTTTACATTTATCCACATTAAATTGCATCTGCCATGAATTTGCCCACTCACCTAACCTATCCAAGTCACCCTGCATCCTCTTAGCATCCTCCTCACAGCTAACACTGCCACCCAGCTTCGTGTCATCCGCAAACTTGGAGATGCTGCATTTAATTCCCTCGTCCAAGTCACTAATATATTTTGTAAACAACTGGGGTCCCAGCACTGAGCCTTGCGGTACCCCACTAGTCACTGCCTGCCATTCTGAAAAGGTCCCGTTTATTCCCACTCTTTGCTTCCTGTCTGCTAACCAATTCTCTATCCACATCAATACCTTACCCCCAATACCGTGTGCTTTAAGTTTGCACACTAATGTCCTGTGTGGGACCTTGTCAAAAGCCTTTTGAAGATCTAAATATACCACATCCACTGGTTCTCCCCTATCCACTCTACTAGTTACATCCTCAAAAAATTCTATGAGATTCGTCAGACATGATTTTCCTTTCACAAATCCATGCTGACTTTGTCTGATGATTTCACCGCTTTCCAAATGTGCTGTTATCACATCTTTGATAACTGACTCCAGCAGTTTCCCCACCACCGACGTTAGGCTAATCGGTCTATAATTCCTCGGTTTCTCTCTCCCTCCTTTTTTAAAAAGTGAGGTTACATTAGCCACCCTCCAATCCTCAGGAAGTAGTCCAGAATCTAACGAGATTTGAAAAATTATCACTAATGCATCCACTATTTCTTGGGCTACTTCCTTAAGCACTCTGGGATGCAGACCATCTGGCCTTGGGGATTTATCTGCCTTTAATCCCTTCAATTTACCTAACACCACTTCCCTACTAACATTTATTTCCCTCAGTTCCTCCATCTCACTGGACCCTGTGTCCTCTACTATTTCCAGAAGATTATTTATGTCCTCCTTAGTGAAGACAGAACCAAGGTAATTATTCAATTGGTCTGCCATGTCCTTGCTCCCCATAATCAATTCACCTGTTTCTGTCTGTAGGGGACCTACATTTGTCTTTACCAGTCTTTTCCTTTTTATATATCTATAAAAGCTTTTACAGTCAGTTTTTATGTTCCCTGCCAGTTTTCTCTCATAATCTTTTTCATAATCTTTTTTCATAATCTTTTATGACCTTTTAGGACTTGTTCCTATGCCATACTATTCCATGTGTATCGTTAATAAAAAAACGTAGCATGAGCAAAGGATCTATTTGAGCCAACTGCCTGCTGATGTTCTGAGGTTATGACCAGGCTCAGTGTCCATAGTGAGGGAGCAGGTAGTGCCTGCTGGCTTTCTGGAGACCATCCAGGACTAGTGAGCACTACAGGGATAGAATTGCATCCTGGAAAGCAACTGGGTACAAAGTTGTTGTAAGCATTATAAATAAATAAATCAAGTTATTATTGAGAAAGACTGAGGAACGTCCACCATTCGGACCTCCGGCCTTTGCAACAAAGTAGTTAAAATTTGAGTTAAAACCCTACAAATTATTTGTAAATGGATGATAACTGAAGAGGCATAGCATTCATGTTATGAAAATGTTCACTTCAGTGTTCCCTGATCTTTCAAAAAATGGATCTACCTCTACCTTATGAAGCTACTTCTAATGATCCAGCTTCCACAATTGTCTAGTGTAAAGAATTTGTAAGATACACTACTCTGCAGAAAGAATTTCTACACACTTCCAGTTTAAAAGTCTGGGCCCTTATCTTGTAATGATAGCCTTCACCTCCAATAACCTTTCACAACCTCCTTGTTATCAAGTATTCAAAGACTCCGCTTCCTATGAAAAAGAGATTACAAAGTGTTACAACTATTTGAAAAGAAAAAGAATTGGCTCATCTGTGTTAGTTTTAAGCAGTGACCCTTGGTTCTAGATTCTCCCACGAGATGAAGCAGCCTCCTTACACCTAACCCGTCAAGGCCTTTCAGGATCTTATATGTTTTGTTCAAGCTGCAACTCATACAAAGGTTCAAAGGTTCATTTATTATCAAAGCATCTATTCATATACAACCCTGAAATTTGTCTTCTCCAGATAGTCACGAAACAAAGAACAAACATGTAAGTCATTCAGAGAGAAAAAAATCAAACCCACCATCCCTGCACAAAAAAAAGAATGGCACTCTGATCATCAAGCCCCCCCCAAAAAAAACTCCCCCCCCCACACAAAACTGAACAGTAACATCAACCCCCAAAGAAACAACTCCCACACAAAAAAACTGAACACCCCCAAACACCCTCCCCTTGCACAACAAAAAGGAAAAGGAACAGGTGATTAAAAAAAACACAGAATACAGAAACTATAAGTTTGAAAAAGTCCACAGTCTAGAAACGCAGAACCATGATACCATCTGACGATATCACCAACATTCATCGAAAGAGAGGGATACCACACGAGGCAGAGAGGCCTACCCACCTGCCACAGCGACCCACACAGTGATAGGCCGTTCACGGACACCTTCTCTGGCAGCAATCAAAAGGAAGGCAGTTGGTGCTGAACTCTTGCTCATCTTCTGCATTGGCCTTGAAGTCTCAACCTTCCTCAATGCTTTACTCAGCGATTAATAGAAGCTTTAAATGGCGAAATGGAATCAAAGATCGGCTTGTGTCCTGTCTCGAAGTTTCTTCACATTGAGGCCATCTGAGTACGTGCTCGTTTCCCAGAATCCTCTCAGACACAGCAAGGTGCTGGATCACTCAAACGATCTCCAAACTGTAAATCGCAGGCTCTAACAGTCCTTGACACACATCTAAGGTGAAAACAGACATAAAAGAAGTAAAAAAAAACATTTTTGTGAGCTATCTGGAAGATGTCACCTGAGGGAACATTGTATGCTGGCGCTATCTTGACAGGGAGATGTCTAAGTTCCTGCTGATATATGTATAGGCTGCCCAATCTCTTCTCATAAAACAAATTACCCACTCCAGGACTAGTCCAGAAAAAATTCTCTTAAGTGCTTCCAACACAGTGAGGTAAGGAAGGTGATACTGGTGCCTGCAGTGGGGTCAGAGACACATGAGATACTGGTGAGCCTAACGCCACTGAAATATTGAATCAGGGCACATTTCGGACTTTCAATTTTTATTTTGCTTTTAATGATTGCTTTAGGACATGGGTATCACCTGGAAGGCCAGCGTTTATTGCCCTTCCCTAAATGCTCTTGAGAAGATGGTGGTGAGCTACTGCTTGATTTGCCACAATCCTTCTGGTGAACCCGCTCCCACAGTGATGTTAGCAAGGGAGTTCCATGACTTAGACCCACTGAATGAAATTCTAAGTCAGATTCAGATGTTGTTTCGTTTCATATACCCCAGGGTGCAATGACATTTCTTGGTCAAGCTCACACTGTGAACAGTATACATGGCAATAATAAATGCAACAATATATAAGGTTCGTCCATCATCATCAATGAAGATCTTAACACCATTAGTACTTTTTTAACGAGGTCAAGTTGCTAGCTCGACACTCAACCCAGCACGGATGGAGAGTGTACAAGGGAGCCAGCCGGATTCGAACTCAGGACCACTTACCCGGAAGTCCAGCGCTGGTGTCACTGCACCACCAGCCAGCTTAGATGAGCATGGTGTTGAGATTAGCACTTGATTTGGATTTAAGTGAGGGAGAGTTGCGCAGCATCAGCCTCACTCTCTCTTCCCAATTCCCATCTGGATCCAGTGGCAAGACAAGAGTCGAGACGGCAACAATATATAGTGATACGTACAAAAACAATGGAATAGTGCAAAGTATAGTGGTGCAAACTGAAGTCATGTGAAAAAACAATGCTAAAGTGACAATAATGGAAGATGTAGAATTGAGAGATTGAGAGTGTGGCAACACCACCAAGAATGGGATGCGAAAGAGGTGATTGGTTTACAACTATGATGCTAATGGGGGAAGAAACTGTTTTTCAGCTTGGTTGTTCAGACTTTCAAGCTCTTGTACCTTCTCCCAGAAGAGAAAAAGGCAATGGCCAGAGTGGCAGGCATCCTTGATGAAACTGTTGAGCTTCCTGAGGCAACACCGAATGAACGTGATTGGGAGGAAAGGAAGTGATGAGCCCTGATGGACTGGGCAGGGTTTACAACTCTCCTCAGGTTCTGTCGATCCTGCAAGAGCAGTTGTTGTACCAAGCTGAGACGCAACCTGTCAGGTTACTCCCTGTATGTGCCTGTAGAAGTTCAAGAGAATCTTCTCAGATGCCAAAGAAAGAATGTAAACTGATGGGACAGGTTGTGGGTTTGGGATAGGCTGTGTGAGTTAGATTACTGCCTTTGGTATATGTACGTTCTGGAGTGTCTGAGCACCAGTAGTGGATAGAATGAGTATATTAGGGTGATGGATTGACTTCTTCGTTCTGAACAAATGTTCCTGAATTTTAGATTTACAACATCTGCAGTTTTTGAGTTGTATTGATCCTTGCATATCAGGTGAAATAAAAAGTGCATGACAAAAGGAAATAATATAGTCAATCAGAAACAGGTTGCAAGCCAGTGTAAGAGGGCTTGGGATGGCAGGGGAGCAGAATTAGAGTGGGAAGAGCTATGTTAGAGTGTGCAGGGAAAATGAGGGTGCAGTGGAGATGGGGAGAGGATGGTGAGGGTCCAGAGCTGAAGAACACAAGGAGAAAGAGTTCAAGGGAGGGGTGGAGAGGGTCATGTTAGGGGGGAGAGAGGAGCATAAGGACCCAAAAATGGGAAGGGAATGAGTAGCTGGTGTAGAAAGAGAGGGTGGAAAGAGAGTGCCAAAGGACGGGAACAGATGAGGAAAGGGAAGGGTATGAGGAGGAGCCAGTGTTAAAAGGTAGGGAGATGAGGGGCTGTTTAGGGAGAATGAGGAAGGGCCTATCACAAACAAGAGAAAATCTGCAGATGCTGGTAATCTGAGCAACACACACAAAATGCTGGTGGAACTCAGCAGGCCAGGCAGTATCTGGGAAAACAGTACAGTCTACGTTTTGGGGCAAAACCAGTCCTGCCGAAGGATTTCGGCTGAAAATGTTGACTGTACTCTTTTCCTAGATGCTGCCTGGCCTGTTGTGTTCCTCTAGTATTTTGTGCGTGTTGAAAGGGCCCATCACAGATAGGGATAGGGATTGGGAGAGACCAGGGGTAAGTGAGTAGGCAAAAAATTGGCACAGTTTAATGAGGGAAAATGTGAGCTTTGCTAGTTTGCAAAAAAAAAAGTCATGAAATGTGGGATTTCCCAGTGGCCTTCCATTTCATTCAAACATGTTTGTCTATGGCCTCCTCTACTGTCACAATGAGGCCACAGTCAGGCTGGAGGAGCAACACCTCGAACTCTGAGTGCTTCTCGGAAGGGTTTAAACTAG
This sequence comes from Mobula birostris, assembly GCF_030028105.1. Taxonomy (NCBI): domain Eukaryota; kingdom Metazoa; phylum Chordata; class Chondrichthyes; order Myliobatiformes; family Myliobatidae; genus Mobula; species Mobula birostris. The sequence continues at coordinate 130,343,555 of NC_092371.1, forward strand.
TTCAGGAGGGGTTCAACTAGGTTGGCAGGGGTATGGTAACCAGAGCACTAGATCAGGAAGTGGAGAGATGGAGAGGAAGGTAATGTCAGGGCCAGTAAAAGCAGGCAGGAGCAAAGTGATAGATACGATGGGATGGATAGTTTGAAATGAGTGTATTTTAATGCTAGAAGTATTATGGGTACAGGTGATGAACTTGGGGCATGGATCAGTATATGGAACTATGATGTCGTGGAGAGACTTGACTGAGAGAGGGACAGGAACGAGTACTGAATGTCACAGGGTTTATATGATTTAGGAAAGACAGAGTGGGAGGTAAAAGAGGTGGGACAGCCGTACTACTAATCAGGACAAGCTGCACTCAATGGGGGGGCTCACTCACTGAGTCGATATGGGCAGAACTCAAAAATAAGAAGGGTGCAATCACTCTAATGGGATTGCACCACAGACCCTCCCCCCACTAGCCACTAGGACATTGAGGAACCTATATGCAGACAGATTAAGGAAATGTGTATAACCAATAGGGTTGTTGTCATGGGGGACTTCAACTTTCTTAATATAAACTGGTACCTTCTGAGTGCAAGAGATTTAGATGGGGCAGAGTTTGTTAGGTGCATTCAGGAGGTTTTCTTAATTCAATATATGGCTGGTCCAACAAGAGGAGGGGCTGTACTGGTCCTGATGTTGTGTAATGAGCCTGGCCAGGTGACTGACCTTTCAGTGGGTGAACAGTTAGGGAACAGTGACTACAACTCCTTAAGTTTTAATATAGCTATAGATAAGGGTAAGTATGGGCCTTGTTGGACAGTATTACATTGGAATAGGGTAAATTTTGAGAGCTTCAGGCAGGAACTAAGGAGGGTTAATTGGGAACAGCTGTTGTTGGGCACATCCACATATGACACATGAAAGGTGTTTAAAGACCAACTGCACAGACTGCAGGTCAGATACGTTCCACTAAGAAAGACAGACAAAGATGGCAAGGTAAGGGAAACTTGGATGTCAAGAGAGGTGATGAATTTAGTCAAAAAGAAAGAGGAGAAGTATGTAAAGCTTAGTGAGCTAGAAGTAAGTGCAGCCCTTGCAGATTATAAAGAAGCCAGAAAAGAACTCAAGAAGGGAATTAGGAAAGCCATGAAGGACCATGACAAGTAGGATTAAAGACAATCCCAAAATATTCTATACATACATCAAGAGGAGAGGGTGGGACCACTCATGGATAAAGGAGGGAACATTTCCTTGGATGCCATGGATGTAGGTGAGGTCCTTAATGAGCACTTTATGTCAGTATTTACCAAGGAGAAGGATGTAGGGATAAGACGATCAATGCTCAGCGTATTGATATAATACGGTATTTTGAGATAGAGGAGGTAGTGTTCGGTCTTTTAAAGAGCATTAAGAGGATAAATCCCCAGGGCCTGATGTGATATATACCAAGTTATTGAGAGAGGCAAGAGAAGAGATTGCTGGGGCCTTGACCAATATCTTCGTGGCCTTTCTCATTACAGGCAAGGTCCAGAGGACTGGCGAGTAGCTAATGTTGTTCCATTATTCAAGAGGGAATTAGAAATAAACCTGGAAACTATAGATTGGTCTCACATCAGTGGCAGGGAAGTTACAGGAGAGAATTCATAGGGATACAATTTATGAGTATTTGGAAAATGAAGGTCTTATTAAGGAGACAGAATAGCTTTGTATGGTGCAAATGGTGTCTTCCTGACTTGATAGTGTTTTTTTGACAAGGTGACGCTGGTGATTGATGCAGGTAGAGCTGTGAATGTTGTTTACATGGATTTTAGTAAGGTGTTTGACAAGGTCCCTCATACGAGGCTCATCCAGAAGATTAAGATGCATGGGATCAATGGTGACTTGGCCGTTTGGATTCAGAAGACAGAGGATAGAGGACAAGGGCTGCAGGTCTGTCATTAGTGGTGTTTTGCAGGGATCTGAACTGGGACATCTGCCGTTTGTAATGTATATAAGTGATCTGGATGAAAATGTAGATGGGTGGGTTAGTAAGTTTGCAGATGATATGAGGTTGGGTGAGCGTAAAAATGGCAGATGGAGTTTAACCTGGCCAAATGTGAAGAGTTGCACCTTGGTAAGTCAAGATGCAAAGAGACAGTACACTGTTAAGGGCAAGGTCCTTATTCGTGTTGCCGAACAGAGGGATCATGGGGTCCAAGTTCATAGTTCTCAGCAAGTGGCTACCCAGGTCGATAGGGTGGTTAAGGAGGCATATCACATTCTTGTCTTTATTCGTCGAGGCATTGAGTTCAAAAGATACTCAGTTATGTTGCAGATTTATAAAACTCTAGTTAGGACAGATCTGGAGTAATGTATACAGTCCTGAGCATCCCATTATAGGGAGGATGTTGAGGCTTCGGAGAGGGTCAGAAGAGGTTTACCACGCTGCTGCCTCGATTTGAGGGCATGAGATGTTGGACAAATTTGGGTTGTTTTCTCTGGAGAGGTGGAGGCTGAGGGGAGATCTGAGAGAGATTTATAAAATTATGAGAGGCATAGATGGAGTAGACAGACAATATCGTTTTCCAACGTTCAAATGTCTAATACCAAAAGGCATACATTTAAGGCAAGAAGGGATAACTTCAAAGGAGACGTGACGGGCAAGTTTTTTTTTTACAAAGAGAGTGCTGGGTGTCTGGAATGCACCGTCTGGTTGGTGTTAAAGGCAGAAATATTAGAAACTTTTAAGAGATGCTTAGCAGGAACATGAATGAGAGGAAAATGTAAGGATATGGTCACTGTGTCAACAGAAGAGATTAGTTTAGTTAGCCACTTGATTACTGATTTAATTGGTACTTCACAACATTATGGGCCAAAGGGCCTGTTCCCATGCTGTACTGTTCTATGTTTCTTCTGGGTAGCCTCTAACCTGGAACACTGATTTCTCTAACTTCTAGTAATTTCTACCTCCCCGCAAACCTCTTTTTCTCTTCTGGTTCCCCTCTAGCCCTTCCATTCTCTTCACTTGCCCATCACCTCCCTTGTGCCCAACCTCCTTCCCTTTGTTCCATGGTTCACTGTCCTGTCCTATCAGATTCCTTTTTCTTCAGCCACTCACATCTTCTACCTATCACCTCCCAGCTTTTTACTTCATCCCATGCCCCCCTCCTCTGGTTTCATAGTCCTGATGAAAGGCCTTAGTCTAAAACATCGACTGCTTATTCTCCTCCTTAGGTGCTGCCTGACCTGCTGAGTTCCTCCAGCACTTTGTGTATCTTATAAAAGCTAAATGTGATTTAAAGTAAGACAAACTGCCAAATGCTGAGCATTCTGGTTAGAAATTTTGCAATGTTCACAAGGTTGATTTTAGGAGATTGCCTTATGAGGAAAGGTTGGGATGGTTGGGCCCATACTATCTGGAATTGAGAAGCAGTTTTAGCTTGAAAAAAAATTACTTATAGGATTAGAGGTAAAACACTGGCATGGATTGCAGTATACTGAATGAAGTTCAAGAAATCCTTTAACTTTCCTTGTACATACGATGGGAGAAGGAGCAAAGTGACAAGCACATGTAAAGTTAGACTGGGAAGTGATGAGAGTAAAGCAAAGCTCCTTCTTACAGTAAACACATCAGAAAGAGCTCCAACCAGCCATGGAAGTTAAATCGGGATTGGGCAGAGGGAAGGAGACTGAGGAAGCTGTAAAAGGTACGCTGTGCCTCAGGATGAACATGTGGGTTTGAAGGTCACCTGAAAGATAATGCCTCACCTCAGCTCTTAAAGCTCGGCCTCAAAGGCAAGGTGAAGATGAGATCATTCAGAGGTCAATCCCAACTTCAGGTGCTGCCTGTGTAGAATTTGGACATTCTCCCCATGACCATGTGGCTATCCTCCAGGGGCAATGGTTTCCTTCCACATCCCAAAAATGTACGGAGTGCTCGGATAGGTATGTCCCACAGAAGAAGTTCTCATATGGCAAGGGTAGGCAACCGTGGCTGACAAGGGAAGTTAAGGACTGCAGAAAAGCCAAGGAAGGGGCATATAAGGTAGCAAAAGTGAGTGAGAAGTTGGATGATTGGGAAGCTTTTAAAATCCAACAAAAGACAACTAAAAAAGCTATAAGAAGGGAAAAGGTGAAATGTGAGGGCAAACTAGCCAATAATATAAAGCAAGATATTAAAAGTTTTTCAGTTATATAAAGAGAAAAAGGGAGGTGAGTTGATATTGGACCACTGGAAACTGATACTGGTGAGGTAGTAATGGGGGACAAAGAAACGGCAGATGAACATAATGGGTACTTTGCACCTGTTTTCACTGTGGAAGACACCAGCAGTGTGCTAAAGGTCCGTGAGTGTCAAGGAGAAGGAATGAGTGCCACTGCTATTACAAAGGAAAAAGCGCTAGACAAACTCTAAGGTCCTAAGGAGGATGAGTCACCTGGGCCGGATGATCTACATCCCAGAGTCCTGAGAGAGGTTGCTGAAGAGATAACGGATGCATTGGTCATGATCTTTCAAGAATCACTTGCTTCTTGCATGGTCCTGGAGGATTTTTAGATTGTAAATGTCACTCCACTCTTTAAGAAGGGAGGAAGGCAAAAGAAATTATAGGCCAGTTGGCCTGACCTCAATGGTTAGGAAAGTGTTGGAGTCTATTATTAAGGATGAAGTTTCGGGGTACTTGGTACTTGATAAAATGAACCAAAGTCATCATGGTTTCTGTAAAGGGAAATCTTGCCTGACAAATCTGTTAAGAGTTCTTCGAGGAAGTAACAAGCAGGGTGGACAAAGGAGAGGCAGTGGATGTCACTTACATGGATTTTCTGAAGGCATTTGATAAGGTGCCACACATGAAGCTGCTTAACAAGATAAAATTCTATGGCGTTACAGGAAAACGCTGGCTGACAGGCAAGAGGCAGTGTGTGGGATGCCAGTGACTAGTGGTGTTTCTCAGGGGTCAGTATTGAGACCGCTACTTTTCACATTGTTTGTCAATGATTTGGGTAATGGAATTGATGACTTTGTGGCAAAGTTTGCAGATGATACAAAGATAGGTGGAGGGATAGGTAGTGCTGAGGAAGCAATGTGATTTCAGCAGGACTTAGACAAATTGTAAGAATGGGCAAAAATGTGGCAGGCGGAATACAGTGTTGGGAAATGTATGATAATGCATTTTGGTACAAGGAGCAATAGTGCAGACTATTATCTAAATAGGGAGAAAGTTCAAACATCAGAGGTACAGAGGGACTTAGGAGTCCTCGTGTAAGACTCCCAGAAGGTTAATTTACAGGTTAAGTCTGTGATAAAGAGGGCAAATGCAATGTTGGCATTTATTTCAAGGGGAACAGAATATTAAAGCAAAGAGATAATGCTGAGACTTTATAAGACACTAGTCAGGCCACACTTGTTGTATTGTCTACAGTTTTGGGCCCCATATCTCAGAAAGGATGTGTTGTCATTGGAGAGAGTCCAGACCAGAGGTTCACAAAGATTATTCTGGGAATGTTGGGGTTAACATATGAGGAGCATTTGGCAGCTTTGGGCCTGTACTCACCAGAATTTAGAAGAATGCAGGGGGATCTCATTGAAATCTACTGACTAATGAAAGAACTAGATAGGTTGGATGTAGAGAGGATGTTTCCTATAGTGGGGGTATCCGGAAATAGAGGACAGAGCCTCAAGATTGAGGGGTGACCTTTTAGAACAGAGGTAAAGGGGAATTTTTTTAGCCAGAGTGTTGTGAATTTAAGGAATGCTCTGCCACAGACTGTGGTAGAGGCCAAGTCATTGGGTATATTGTACATTGTGTCATTTTTTAATGCATGCATTACTAAATGACAATAAAAGAGGACTGTGTGTCCTCATAATACTTAAATCAGAAGTTGATCATTTCCTGATAGGTAAGGTCATCAAAGGATATGGCGAGAAGGCAGTTGTATGGAGTTGAGTGGGATCTGGGATAAGCCATGATGGAATAGCGGAGCAGACTCGATGGGCTAATTCTGCTCCAATGTCTTATGGGTAATTGGCCACTGTTAATTGTCCTTGGTGTTGGTTGAATGTGACAATGTAGAGAGAATATATTTTTAAATGGGATATAGGATCAGTGTAAGTGGGTGATAGATCATCGGTGTAGTTTTGATGGGGTGAAAGCCTTATTTCTATTCTGCATCTCTCTCTATGACTCTATCTGTGATGTGCTTCTTCTGTTTGCCTAGCATTTTCTTCCTGTGACAGGGCTTGGAGTACAGCACCTTGTTACAGTCTGGGTGTATGGAATATCTGCAGACACAACATTATTGGTGTCTTTGATTTGGGGAGACCAGATCTTAGGAGCATGTAGGAGGGTAGAGGAAGTTCATGAATTTTGTCTTAGCTTTGAGCTCTTGTCTTTCAGTTGCCTTTTTCCTTGATTGGCCAAAGGCTGAGCTGCCTTTTGCTTCTGAACCAGCTGGTGTGGGACTTCAAACATCTATGCCCCTGCCTGACGTTAGCACTGAGGAGAGGCCATGACCCAGATGGTGATGTCATTGGAAGTACCGTATCAGGCTATGATGAAACCAAATCAACATATTTTCAACAGTGCATCTGTAGAAATTTGTTAGAACATTTGGTGACATGCCAAATTTCCCAAGAAATATGAGGTGCTGGTGCTCCTGCTTCATGATTGCAGCTATGTGCTAGGCCCAGGACAGGTATCTGAGATAGTGGTGGTGTGGGGAAAAGGAGGGGCATAACCTTTCTCTGCCTATCTTTGCACTTTCTTCTGCTCAACATCTTGCTTGGTGTTGCCTCTTGATAATGAGCCCTGATTCTTGCTGGTTCCAGCTGTTTATGCCTCCTGCCACATGTCTGAGCTCATCCCAAACTGCACAGCAGGTCAGGCAGCATCTATGGCATGAGAAGCTTAATGTTATAGACTGACGACCGCAGGCTTTGTTTATATTCACAGTTAGCTGTTGACACACACGAGGTGGGATATTGAATTGGAAAGAGGATATACAGAAACTTCCAGGGAAAACATTTAAGCAAAGTGAATGGGTATGAACACAGTAGAAAGAATCTAATGTAAAAAAGTGATCACCTACTGATCATCAGAAATCAGATTGTGTTGTATTTTTTAACTGATAAATGCTTGGATAATGCTGATGTTCAAAGGGACTTAAACATTCTTGTGTATAAGTCACTGAGAGCCAACATGCAGACGTAGCGAGCGATAAGGAATGCATATCAAGTCAAGGAAACAGGCTCATCAGCCCAAGCTGACTATCAAGAAGTATCTGTTCTAAACCCATTTTCCTGCATGTGGCTTATAGCTTTCTCCACCAAGGCAATTTAAGTGCTTGTCTAAGTACTTCTTAAATGTTGTGAGAGTCTCTGCCTCTACTGCCCTTTTGCTGTGTTCTAGATTTCAAACACAACCTGGGTAAAAATCTCTTCCTCAGTTCCTCTCTGAATTTCTTCCCCTTTATTGTAACCTATGACCTCAGCTTACTTAATTATTATTGGTGAGAGCAGAGTGGAAAGGTTTTGTGTGCTTGCCGTGAAAACAGGAAATTCCAAACACAAGTACATTGAGATAGTAAAAGGAAAACAGAATGAAGTTACTGACAAAGTGCAGTGCAGGCAGACAAATAAAGTGTAGGAGACACTATGGGAGATCAAGTATTCAACTTTTAGCACAAGAGGTCCTTGCAAGATCCTGAGAATAGCAGGACAGAAGCAGTCCTTGTGCCTAGTGGTGTCAAGCTTTTTTTTAAAGAAATCTTATGCCCGATTGGAAGAGTGAAAACGAAGAATGACCAGGGTGGGAGGGGTTGGTGATTATGTTGGCTGCTTTCCCTAGGCACAGGGAGGTGTAAACTGCTAAGTGGAGGGGAGGGTGGTTTGAATGATGGCTGTTACCATACCATGCTGTGATATGTCTTCATTATGAGGAAGGTTTCTCACCATCTCCTCTATCTATGCCCCTTCTAACTTTGTATACCTCCACTACGTCCTTACTTAGCCTCTCATCCAACATCCGGGCAAATTTTTTCTGCACCCTACCCAGAACAACCATGTGGCAACCGGAGGTGCACACAATTCTTTAGCTGCAGCTTAACCTACGATTTGTTGCAAACAGAATGTTAGCTTTTATTTGAAACTTTGAATGCGTTGGTAAAAATGCCTTACCATAATTATGTTTTCAGAGATACAATGCGGAATAGGCCCTTGTGCCACCAGCAACTCACCAAGTTTAACGTTAACTTATTTATATAGACTCTATACCTGGAATATTGTGGATAGTTAACTTTTAGGTGCAGATCCACTGAGAGAGTTTAGGAAAGATTCACGAGATCAAACTGCTAATATGAGAGGAGAGCAGACGCTTTCTCCCTTGCCCTGGTGCCATGCCAGCACTCGCCGCTCCTGATTGGTAGCTCCTATCCTGGTACCCGCCCCCGCCCTGACGTTTCCCGCTGCTGATTGGTCACATCGAGAGAGCACGCGTCTTGCACACGGGCTTCACTTGACGCTGTCAATAGATTGGCAATGGACAACAACAACAGCTCCCTGATTGACACCACTCCTGCTCCAATCACCGTTGTAAATGTAACCACGCGACCGCCCCCTCCACGGTCTTCATAATCCGTTTCCCGCTTTCCAGGCCCTTCCCTTGACAGACGGGTCTGTCAATCAATAAATTGGCGAAGGGGGCGTGGGTATCCCGTCCAGGTCCAATGGGAACGCGGTTTGCTGCGGAAGGAGCCAATGAGCGGCGTTGGTGGGCCGGGCCGGTACTGGTGGCTGGAGGGCCTGCCTGACGGGCAGACTGTGGGTGATGCGTGCTGGTCGCGGCCTTCGCGACTTGGTGCGAGGAAGGTGTCGCTTAGGGAGTTTTCAATCGGCGGGGACAGCGAGTGTTAGTGTTGTCAGTGAGTCTTGTCTTCCTTTCGTTGCTTGTTTTGGTACTTTTCCTCTCGTCCTATGGCGCACGTCAGACTGAGGATTATAGCAGCTTTGAGTTCCACTGTGTCCAGCCAGAGTGGTCTAGGCAGAATCTCCAAACAGGAGATTCCCTTCGACTCAAGGAAAGAACTTAATACACCCTGGTTTATTTGAGAACAAACTAGTCTGAAAAGTAATTGTGCGCTCTGTCGTTGTACGGATCTTGACTTAACTTCTGCTTAAAAGATCTGTTAAAGCTTGCAAATCTGTTAATTCCAGAGTTGATTTGCTTTTTATTTTTTTAAATTCAGACACATTTTGCAGGATGTTAAGAGTGTTCTGGTGTGGGTGGTAAATAAACAGCACGTTGCATTTGTGCAGCGTTTATCACCGTGTTTCACAATAGTGTCGTCGCATAATGAAAAATGAATTAGTGATTATTTTGGGGTAGAGGATTTAGAGGATTTGCAACGTTTGATTGTAAAAACAGAAAACGCTTGAAATTCAATTAGTCAGACGGCATCTGCGGTTAACGTTTCAGCTTGAAAACCTTTTATCAGGAAAGTGAAGGAGAGGAGAATGGACGAGCCAGCTGAAGGCAGACTTAATACTGATTGAAATTGGTGGGTGTACAAGATGTTAGAATTAGGGGAAATCAATATCCCCAAGCGTCAGAGTTATGTCATTGGACTGAAGGAGGTTAAAACAAACCATAGTGGAATGTGAAAACAAGATTTTAATTTAGAGACCCGGATGAACTGGGATTTGACGTAGGTCAGAGGATACGTGTGGTGTGTGATCTGCGCTGAATTGTGCTTTTGTGTGAAAGAACAGTGATCAACAGACGTTGTGAATTCTGGGTGACATCAAGATTACAGGGAACAGAATGAGTAACACCACTCAGAGCTGTATCTAGAAGAAACAGTCTGAACCCATGTCTAGACAGTTGTTCGGGGGGCTTGAAGCTCATGGAGAATCTAGGAACTTTGAAGATTTGTAATATTTGGAGGGTTTGCGATCTGCGAATGGATATCCGAACGTTTGGAAGATTATGAGTTAATATATTGATTAGAAGTGTTTGAAAGTCACTCGGGGGAGGGGGTGTGGTGCATGGGGCAGGTTGATGTCCAGTTTCATGTGTTTAAGACTAACCTTGCGAATGTGGCTGTATTTCTTCTTTTCTGGCTCGCAATCTTACTGTCCAATTTCTGTTGAAAAATCAGTGTCTGATTTTTCTAAGGCCGATGACTTCACTGCAAGTTTGTTTTGGTGCCAATTTATGCCCTTTATTATTTTTGCTGAAATGCAATTCTGCCAGTAATAATATTCTGTCCAATGGTGTAAACAGCCTTGGGGGCGGAACCTCTTTCAACTTCACGTGGCATTTGCCAAAACCTTTTCTACTGCAAATTACAGGGTCACCTCTTCCCAGTGAGATCCACGCGTTTTCTTAGTGTATTCAGCAGAGATGAAACCCTGCATGAGAAAGAAGCTGATTTTTTTTTTAAAAAGGCACACTTTACCATCAAATGCCTCCCATTTGTAAAGAGAAGGGTAAGAGGTTAACTTGTAGAAGTGAACGTGCCTCATCAGCAGTTGTTTTCCTATAGTCAATGTGTCCAGTATTGCTTTAAGTTCCTGGTTGTCAACATCTCTGGACCTGTCCTGGGGCCAAACATTGATGCAGTCATAAAGAAAGAATGCCAGTGGCTCACCTTTGTTAGGAGTTTGAGGAGATTTAGTATGCCACCAAGGACTTTTGCAAATTCCTATAGAGAGCATTCTGTCTAGTGGCATCACGGTCTGGTATGGAGGTTCCAATACACAGGATCAAAAGAAGCCAGGATTAAGTAGGCAACATCCATCACCATATGGAACAAGCCCTCTTGTTACGACCATCAGGGAGGAAGTACAGAAGCCTGAAGACCTACACTCAACAATTCAGAGGCAGCTTTTTCCCCTCTGCCATCAGACTTCTGAACAGTCCATGCACACCACCTTGTTGTTTCTTTTTTTGCCACTATAGTAATTTTATGTCTTGCATTGTAATACTGCCACAAAACAAGTTTCATATCAAAGAAGAGTAAACCAGGTTCTGAAACTTTGCTTCATTTCTCAGGTAATACAGAATCAGGGCATCGGTTCCTTGTTAGTTTTTATACTCTGTGTAATGTGCTTCCTACTCACCATCTCCCTCCAAAATCTGTTTTGCTTCTTAGATAAGTTCTGTTCATGTCAAACACATCCTGTGGACTTGAGTTCCACAGTCTCACCAGTCTTTTGGGTAAAGAGGTTTCCCATGAATTTTACAGAATAGTTATTAGCAACTATTTAATATTTACAGCAGCACACAAAATGCTGGAGGAACTCAGCAGGTCAGGCAGCATCTGTGGAAATGAATACACAGTTGACGTTTCAGGCTGAGACCCTTCTGCAGGACTGAGAAAGAAGGGGGAAGATGCCAGAATAAGAAGGTGGGGGGAGGGGGCAAGATAGCTGGAAGATGATAGGTGAAGCCGGGTGATTAGGAAAGGTAAGAGGCTAGAGAAGAGGGAACCTGATAGAGGAGATAGAAGAAAGGGAAGGAAGAGGAGCACCAGAGCTGGGTGATGAGGCAGTTGAGAAGAGCTAAGGGGCCAGAATGGGGAATAGAAGAGGAGGAATGCGAGGGGAAGGAAATTTTCTTTTTACCAGAAGGAGAAATTGATATTCATGTCATCAGATTGGAAGCTCCTCCACCTTGAGGATGGGAATTAAAATATTTGGCCACCAGGAAGTTCCACTTTTGGCGGATGGAGCTTGGAATGGGAATTAAAATATTTGGCCACCAGGAAGTTCCACTTTTGGTGGATGGAGCAGAGGTGTTATAGTAATGATTTGCTTTTACTGGTTTATGCTGTGAGAGGAAATGTATCTCCACATTCTAGCAAACACTGCCGTGAGTTTAGAGATCTCTCTCTCTCTCTGTTCCAGAGGAGGGAGTCCAAACTTGCTTTCTCTGGGTGCCCTTTGATCCCGATGGTAATCTGGCTGACTTTATTGCACTGTTTTGAACCTTAAACTTTGAGCTTCAAAGTTAATTTCATAGGGTCCCTGTTTCTTGTGTAAACTTCTGCTCCACTCCCAGCCAGTGCTGGCAACCTCCAGTAATAACATGTTGTTTTGAGAATGTGGCACAGGCAGAGTAATTACTGGACTGGAGCAGTATGATCCACTGTTAACATTTGTGTTAGGGGATTGGTGCTCAAGTGTAAATAATGGGAACACTCCGTGAACAACACTTGTTTTGAGCATTGTAGGGTTACAGAATGTTCCAAGTTTAAATCATATGCGCAGTCAAGAAATGGAGAATGAGGCAGAGAGGAAGGTTGGCCAGAGGTTGGGAAAAGGTGCAGGATTTAAGCAGAGAAAAACAGCCCTATGTGACCCTAGCAGTTCTGTGCTGGCCTGAAGTTGTCTACTGTGCCAGTTCTCCATAACCCTCCATTCTCAATCTTTAATATTTATTTCCACCTTAATTATATCTAATTGTTGGTCTGCCGTATTCTCCGGGGCAGAGAATTCCAGAAATTCACTCCTCATGAAAGAAGAAAGATGGGCTGACTGATATTCTTTCATCCCTTTGGAAGAATGAGCTCCACGTGAGGGACTTCAGTGTTCATCATTAGGATTGACTTTGTTGCCACTGACCAAACTGGCTGATGGGGCTTGTGATCGGTGGGGAGTGAAGCAACACAAGGAGTAAAATGATTTCACTTTATCCTTTCAATCGTTACTGTGTGTGATTCCATGACAGGTAACTGATCTTTGGAACAGTGGGAGCAGGAGTCAGAACAAAGAATTCTTTTACCTCCTGAAGCTGTCCATTGATGGAAATTTGGACACTATTGTAGGAAGTACACACGGCAAGGTCATGCAGGTAGCATTGTAATCTTCACACATGATCAGCTTCAGATTTATTAGCTCTGGGCTTTCTCGTTGGCCAGGCTGCTGGGGAGATGTTTGGCATAGGAGGTAACTATGGGATTTGTACTTGGTGACAAGGGTGTGGCAGAGGGGACCAGAGAGGGTAATCATGTTGAGTTGATTGTGTTAACTGTGAGCAATGCTCCCCTTAGCCCATCAGGAATGCAGGTTCAAGCCCCACCCCAGATACCTGAGTGAACAGTTTAGATGGACTCTACAGCTTGGAGCAGTTTGTGCAGAACAGGGCCCGGCTCAAGCTTCAGTTGCAGATGTTACACCAAGGCTGTCTGGCTGTGTGCTTTGGTGGCCTGGCTATAGAAGGGATGTGCAGTGAGACATTGATTGGTAGATTGAACTGGTAATCTCCACCATATCTAAGTCAACTCTAGTTGTCCCATTAATTCAATCCCCTGCTTGTTTCACTGTCCCCCAATTCTCTTGTCAGCCACCAACATTAACTTACAGTTGCCAATGAACTTGCTAACCAGTATACGTTGGGTACTCTGATCCTCCTGTGTGGTTGGGTGGATGGTATCAGAGGCCAGGATCAAACCTGGAAACTGCTGTAGAAGGGGAGTTGAGTGAAGATCATATTGAATGGCAGCTCAGGCTTGAGGACCTGAGTGGTCTGCCCCTGTTTCCTTGTGTTGTGCATCTAACCTTCAACCATTGATCAGAATATGCTGGGATTGGTTGGTCATTCAGCTGTGAGGCAGTGGGATCTTTCTGTGTATGGACGAGTTCCCAGGCTACAGTTGCAGCATTTGGAAGTGTTGTGAACCCCTTGGGGACGTTTCCCAGATGGCTCTCTACATTGAGTAGGGTGACTAAAAGGGAAAGTTGGGAGAGTGACTTGGGAATGGCTGAGTGGATTGGGAGCCAAGTGACCCCTGGGAATGCTAGATGTTGGGCGGAGCAGGAGGCAGGAAAAGTGGCTTTGATCCAGTCAGTGACAGACAGCAGCAGAGACAGTATCCATGGGGATTACTTACTGCATGGCAAGCTCTGTTTTGTTAGCTGATGCACTAAACCTGATCTTTCTTGCTTTGAACTTTCTTCTTCATTCCTTAACATCTATTCCTTTTAATCTGCTCTTTCTTGAAGCCTCTCTGTATTCCATGAGCAGAACCACTGTTTATAAGTGTTCCCTGTGTCTTTTACCCTTCTTCCCCTTTGTCCCCCTCCCCCAACTGCCCCTCTCTCTATCTATCATCTCAGCTCCAATCTATCATCCTCAGATCTGTCTATGACTTTCAGCTGTCCTGTTTTCAGGTTGAGACCCTATGGGTCAAGACTACCGTTCAGGAAACAAACACCTGTTTGGTACGAGTTTAATTTTACTGTTGTACTAACACCCTACCCCACCCAATCTCCCAGTCATTCTGTAACTCCTCCCTCTGCGCTATTGCTGTCCATTGTCTTCTCTTGTTGTTTTCTACCCTGTCTTAATTTGTCTCCTACTGCTACCGACACCACCCCCACCCCAGCCTTTTTGCATTCCAGTAGAGGCCATGGCTTTATTGGCTGTGAGGCAAACAAATAGGTCACAACAGGCGTTGTTCTATAAATACAAGTGTTTCTCTTTACTGCCTGGAGCTCCAGTTCTCTTGCACTGTGGAATGTTCTGAAGAAGCATGTATTTCCCCTTTAAGGAGTCTTGATATTGCTTCACAGTGAGTTGCTCAATCAAAGGTTTTCTCTCAACAGTTTTTTTGAAGTAAGGAAGTGATTCATGAGGACCCATATTTCTAAGGGTAAGATGTTATATATTGTGTTATGATTGTAGATCTTCAGGCCACCCAGACACACATCCTAGCTGAGCAGTGGGGAGGAATGTGCTTTCCTTAATTTCAGGATGTCCATGAGTGCCTTGTAAATTTTACAACTAACACTAACCTTTTGAAGATCGAACATTCTTGAAGAGGATAAGAGGAAATACTTGTTTGAGAGACAGATGTAATCTGAAGCTTTCATCCATAGGAGTGGTTAAAAACTGGATTAGTCAGGGTTTTGGAAAGGGATTTGGGGAGATACTTGAGCGTAAATTATTTATAGGACTGTGGGAATAGGATGGGTGCTATAGGATTAATGTGATTGCTGTTCTAAGGCTCATCAGCAGCCTGTTGAATTAATTCTTTGATTTCTCTGATGATACAAAATTAGTGGCAACCAATTCATGCACAGTAAGCTCCAAAAAGGAACAATGTTATTGTGTACTGTAAGGAAACAGGCCCTTCAGCTCCTCAAGTGCATGCTGACCATCAAACACTATTCCTATATTACAGGTCCTCACCAGGTAATGGCAGGGGCCTGTTCTTGAGATCAGTTCATAACCCAAATGGTTTGCAAGTCAGAAATGTGACCGTGATCGGAGTTCCCAGATGGGAGTGGGTGTCTGTGGTCCTGCAGCATCCTGCAAATCCATCCTGCCAGTCTCCCAAATGTTCATATCTACGAGGTTTGCATGCAGTAGGTCGGATGTTCTAATCTGGGGGGAAGGGTGGAATCTGTAATCTCATTTCATTCTTCCCATGTTCCCTTCGACTCTGTCCGGATTCTACAATTCACCTACACACTAACAGCAATTTACAGTTGCCAGTAATCTCAAGACCTATGTGTCATTGGGATACTGGGGCTCCCAGAAGTCACTGGGAGAGCAGTACTGGATATCGGGATTGAACGGGTCACCAGAGCTGGGAGGTGGCAGCTGGATGAACTGCTCCACTCTGTCACCCTGAATAATGTATTTTTAGTGTTGTTAAGTGAGGGAGAGATACTGGTCCTCAACACAGGAGAAAAGTCTCAAAGCCCCCCCTCCCCCCACAATGTCAGATATTGGGCAGAAGATGCAAAAGCCTGAATTAACGTACCACCGGGTTCAAGGACGCAAATCCCATTGTTATGAGAATCGAATGGTCCCCTAATATTCTATGATGGACTCTTTTTACCTCACTGTGACATTATTGCCTGCACTGTACTTATAGCTGTAATGGAAAAATTTATTCTATATTGCATGTACTGTATTTTATCTGTAATGGAACAAATTTATTCTATTTTTTGATGTACTAATATGATTAAATGATCTGTATGGATGATATGCAAAATCATTTTTTTCACTGTACAGGGATTTGGATGATATTAATAAACTAATTCACTAGTTTACAATTTATCCCTTGCAATTTGAACGGACTGACAGAGCCTTGGTTCAACAACTCATCTGGAAGGTTGAGTTCTGAAGATGTGGACGGAAGAACTCATTCAGCCTCTCCCAGTGTAGCTGTACTCTCTTGTGGTACTGCTGTGAAGTGTTAGCTGGATTTTGTGCTCAGTCACTGGTTAGAGCTTGAACCTGACCTCTGACAGAGGCAAGGGTGCTGCTTGTGACCACAAATGTGTTGGGTGCTTTAGGCCAATTGCCAAGCTCAGATCTGATGGCTTGGGTGGGCTGTTGTTTCCTCTGATCTCCAGGAAAAGCCAACAGCTGGGCCTAGGGGACAATTCTATTGTCTGCAGAAGATCTGCCTACCTCTGCAGGGCTACAGGTGTTACAGAATCTGGTTGTCTGGGCATAGCCTCAGATTAGAAGGATGTCGCTTTAGAGCAGAGATGAGGAGGAATTTTCTTTGGGCGGGGGGGGGGGTGGTGTTGAATCTGTGGAATTCGTTGTCAAAGATAGCCAAATTGTTAGATATATTTAAAACAGTTCCTGATTAGTAAGAGCTTCAAAGGGCAATTCTGGCCCAGGTTGTGGTAAGATGCTTTGTAGAAGTTATGGAGTCCCCGCCTCAGTCTGGGGATGGGGTGCAAGGTTGTTAAAGGACAATTCAAGTGAGGAATGTGAAGACGGGGAAGGGGAAATGGAGAGGGTGAGCTATTGAGAGATTGGCATGGGGAAGGAGAAAGGAGTTTGTACATAGCCCAATCCCAATGATTTAGACGTTTTGCACCTCCTTTCCAACTGCCATAATTCTTCTCTTTTCTCCCCCCCCCCACCCCCCACCACAGCCCAGTCAACCCAGAGGCCCCTAAGCACATTGAGCTTGGCCACACATTCCAGATTAAGCCTGCATATGAGCAGTGGCTGATGGGATGGAGAAGTTGAATGTGAAACACTAGGTTAGGAAGAGGAAGGTCAGATTGGTCTCTGTCCCACTGGGTTCAGAACATTGAACTTCTGAGTAAATGAGAATGAGTGTTTAGCATAAGGGAATGGGCCAGCAGCAAAGGGTGGTGGGTAAGTTGCTGTGCCTGCTATCCCTTTATTGCTTGTGGATGAAGGGTTTGGTATGTCTGGGGTGAATGAGTTTTTATATTAGTGTGCCTTCCCTGGTTTGGTGAGGTGGCCTCTGCTTTAACTGTTTGGTTTGCGTCTTGTGTTTCCGCAGTTAAGGGGTGGAGAGAAGGCTGAAGATGGCAGGTGATGTTGTCATGTTGGCAAGGGGCCTAGCGAAACTGAGCCAAGCCATTGTGGAGACGCAGGCCACACAACTGCGTGCCAAGGCGTTGGGCAGTGAAGCAATGGCTGTGGCCAGAGACTGGCAGGCATCTGCTGAGGACGTCATCAACACAGCGGTGGGCAAGAAGCAGGTACTAATAAAACCGATCGTCGATTTACTGTAGCGAGGAATCATTACCAAGGCCAGCATTTATTTCCCATCCCTCTCTGCCCCTTGAGAAGTTGGAGGTGAGCTCTTATTGAACTGTTGTGGTCCTTCTGGTGAATGCTTCCTCAATGCTGTTGGGGAGGGAGCTCCAGTGATTTAGACCACTGACAATGCAGGATCAGCTCTCCATTTCCAAGTTGGAATGGCATGGGGGAGGGAGGGGAACCTGCAGGTGGTGGTGGTCCTGTTCACATCCTCCTTTGCCCTTGCAGCAGTTGAGATCATGAATTTGGGCAAGCGACCTCAATGCATTTTGTAGTTGGTAGACATTTTTGTGCGCCAGAGATGGAGAATGCTTGGAATGGTTGATAAGGAGCCAATCATTTGGCTGCTTTTTCGTAGATGGTGTTGGAGCTGTACTCATCCAAGTAAGTGGGGAATATTCCGTTGTGGATAATCTCCCAGTTACTATTGACTGCTGGGGTAAAAGTGTTGTATCAGGTATGTTTTCTCCATGGGCACTGGCTGGCACTAAATTCTTGCTTGAAGTTGACCACTAACTTGTTGGTATGGTCTCTTTTCCAGGACACTGGGTCACAGTGGAAAAACTTCGCAGAAACCGAAGAGGATTTCTCCTCTAAGTTTGACCTTTCCAGCAAGGCCTCGGACTCAAAGGCAGCAGACTTGGCCACGGATAACCAGCAATGCCAGGCGATGGGTAACCCTGCGGTCTTTGACCTCCCCTCCCCTGGGAAGGAAGGTCAGCACTTTGGGCAGCCGAGCCGTCCTTTCTCATCCGCGGCCCAAATACGGTTCTTCCACCAAGACCACCGCTCCGTTAGCGGCCTGACTGCAGAGGACATTGACAAGGCTCGAGAGGCTAAAGTAAGCCCAGCAGACAAGCCCTACAGACAGATGGTAGGTTACTCTTCTTCCATCTCCTCACTCTTACCCGTTCCCCAACCCACCACAGCCTTTGCCGCACTAGAGCTGGATTACTATTTAAAGAAACTTGATGTTTGCGTTCCATGGCTACCTTTGGGATGACAGGGAGGGTGTAATTCTAGACTTGGGTTTTGCAGTGACTGCACGGTCTGACTGGTGCAGCAGCTGCTACAGTATGCCTCTCTTGCTGCCCTTTATTAGAGATGAATCAGGCTTGATAACACTGGCATTTGTCATGAAATTTGTTGTTTTATGGCAGAAGCACATTGTTATACATAATAAAAATACTATAAATTACAAACAGAAATGTACATAAAAAGTTAATTAAGTAGTGCGGAAAAGTAAGTAAGGTACTGTAATGGGAGATGCCATGCGGAATGCTATTGATGTAGGTGTGTGTGTGACACAGATGTACGTGCCTTTTGGCTCACTGCTCAGACTCGTTTATGTTGATCATTTTTTTCATTTTCCCCATATTTTCGGAAGAGCTTCCTCAACCATCCCCCTCCCTTACTCTTCACCCACCCACCCATCCCCATACCATCATCCATTTGAACATTAAGATCAACTTATAGCAACCAATTAATGTTGCAACTTGCATGTCTGTGGGGTGTGGATGGATACAGGAACACATGGAAGAAACACACCTAGTCGTGGAGAACATGCAGAGAGCACACAGTACCAGGAATCTAGCACTGTGACAGCATTTCGAGCAGCTGTGCCACAGTGCATGCAGAAGTATGTATGGGTGTCGCTTGGGTTTGCCTCTGCACGAGGTAGTGTTTGAGTGTATGTGGGGGATACCACTGTGATTTGCGCACGAGTGCAGGTGATATTGCACACATGTTGGTATATTGCCTGGGTTTGTGTGTGTGGGTAGGGGCTGGAGTCAATCATATGGCAAAAAAACATAACCTTTAGCCCAACTAGTGGATCCTGATCGGGATACCAATCTCAGCTAGTTCCATTTGCCTGCATTTAGTCCATATCCAACTAAATCTTTCCTATCCAAGTGCCTGTCCAAGTGTTGTTAATGATCCTGCCTCAAGCACTTTCTTTGACAGCTTGTTCCACACAGGTGAGAAAGTTGTCTCTGGGGATGAGTCCTGTCCCAACTTGTAATCTGAATTCTGCCAGCGCTCCTGTGAAAGCTAGAGAGAGAACAAGGTTGATTTCTTGGAGCAGGAAAGGCTGAAGTTTAGTAAGTACAATAAAAAGAATGCCCTCATCGTCTGGATCAGTCTGTCACCATCTTGTAGCAAAGATAAGGTTAAATGGAAGAAGTGTAGAAGATTTAAAGATATTCTCAAGAATAGAGGGCCTGAGTTATAGGGAGAGGCGGGTGAGGCTAGGTTTTTATTCCTTGGAGTGTAGGAGAATAAACAGCAACCTTTGAGGTCTTTAAAGTTATCAGAGATCAGGAGCAAGGTAACATAGTAGAGGGATGACAATGTCTCCAGCGTACTGGGACTACAGTTGATGCTGTTGCCTCACAGCTTCACGGACTTCAATCCTGACTGATGGACTTTCTTTGTTTTCCTGTCACCTTGTGGGTTAGTAGGTTGATACACACATGCGCACGCATACACGCCCGCAATCGTTTGTGCACACATCTGCGCCTACACAGGAACGCTGCGGGTCAGGCAGCGTCTATGGAGGAAAATAACAGTTTCAACCACTCTTCATCAGGACTGGTTGGTAGGTTAATGGGTCCTAGTGCAGGTGAGTGGTGGAATCTGGAAGGTATTGAGGGCTGTGTGAGAACGTGAAGTTGCAGGAGTACATGGTATAAGAAATTTGCTGTCTCATTCCTAAAATGGGAAACCGGACTGGAGGGTATGTTTTTCTGGGAGCTGATGTGTAATGTGGATCAAGTAGTCCATGTTGTCATAAGGAAGTAATCCAAATGAGTCATTGGTAGAAGTAGGCATTGGCAAGTCGTGGTGTGTAATGTGAAATCGTATTCTGTATTGTATCTGGAACTGAAGCAGTCCAGGATCAAAGGTCCAATTGTTGAGAGAGAAAAGATTACATTAAGGATAAATTGCAACTTTAGGTCAACGGGTGGGATTCTGGAGTAGATTCAGGAATGCGTTGAATAAACACTGTGAATCTTACATTTAGACATTGTCTACTGACAGTTTTGGGAAGCCTCGCCAATGAGCTATACAAGAACATGAAAAAACGGGTGCAGGAATGGCCACATAAGCCTGCCCCACCATAGCTGGTTCCCCATAGCCCTCAGTTCCTTAACCTGTCAAAATGTATATACTTCCACTTCACATAATTTTAATGATCCCGCTTCCACAGTCTTTGAGGTAGAGAATTGTATGGATTCACAGCCCTCTGAGAGAAGAAATTTCTCTAGAAATATCTTCAGGCTCCACAGTGGTAGTAATGAGAAGAGGGCATGTCCTAGATGGTTAGGGTCCTTAGTGATAGATGCTGCCTTCTTGAGGCACTGCCTCTTGAAGATTTCCTTGATGGAGGGGTAGCCTGTGCCCATGATGGAGCTGGTTGAGTCTACAACCCTCGACAGGCTATTGTGATCCTGTGCATTGGAGCCTCCATACCAGACTGTGATATAATCAGTTGGTATGTGTGAATCTCTCTTCCCGGTCTTTGTGCACTTGCTACATTCCTGATGTCTGTTTATACCAGTCACGTGTAGTAATCTAGGAGGGTTGTGTCTTTAAGCCATGCCATTGTACTGAAACTTGGGAAATGGGAGCATACTGGGTTTGGCACCGATCTTCTCTCTAAACACAAAATCCTTTGGGTCTCTACTGTTGGTGCTGTGACCCAATGGGGAACTGTGCTGTCCAAGCCCAACTATACACTTTGTGGTGTATCTCGAATGACTCCAATTCAATCTTGACAGCGGGTAATGTCTGTGTGAGTTTACTCGTTCTCCCCGTGTCTGTGTAGGTTTTTCCAGAGTGCTCTGGTTTCCTCCTCCATCCAAAAGATGCTTTAGATTAATTGGCCAGTGTAAATTGACCCTAGTGTTGGTGGGTGGCAGTAGAATTGGGAGAGTGGTGAGAGGGAGTAGATGATGGTGAAATTACTGGGGGAATAGGGTTAATAGGATTTTCTCTGAGAGCTGCATAAGACCATAAGATATAGAAGTGAATTAGGCCATTCAGCCCATCAAGTTTGCTCCGCCATTCCACCATGGCTGATCCCGGATCCTACATCTGCTTTCTTGCCATAACCTTTGATGCCCTGACCGATCAGGAAGCTATGCAATATCACTTTAAATATATCCATGGTCTTGGCATCCCCAGCTCTTGGTGGTAAAGATTCACTACTCTCTGGCCAAAAAGGGTTGCCCTTCAATTTTGAGGCTGTGCCCTCTAGTTCTGGACACCCACACTATAGGAAACATCCTTTCAATTAACCTTATCTAGTCCTTTCAAAATTCAGTAGGTTTCAATGAGATCCCCCAGCATTCTTCTAAATTCCAAATGCTCCTCATATGTTAACCCCTTCATTCCTGGAATCATCCTTGTGAACCTCCTCTGGACCCACTCCAATAGAAACATGTCTTTTCTGAGATATGGGGCCCAGAACTGTTGACAATACTCCAAATGCGGCCTGACTAGTGTCTTATAAAGCCTCAGTGTTATCTCTTGTTTTTATCTTCTGTTTCTCTTCAAATGAATGCCGCCTTTACCGCAGACTCAATCTGTAATTTAACCTTCTGGGAGTCTTGCGCAAGGACTCCTAAGTCCCTCTGCGCTTTTGACGTTTGAACCATTTAGATAATAGCCTGCACTGTTGTTCCATATGCATAGACTTGATGGACCTAACAGCCTGTGTTGTAAGAGTATGTGAAATTCGTGCCAAAGCTGCCCGTGCAGGGCTATCAGAAAAGCAGTATTCTGGATGAGTTGGGTGAACACAAGTTCCATTGTCTCCAAGTAAGAACATCAGTGTTCTTTGATTGTATCTCAACCAAGATTCAAAACCTGTGGCATCATTACTTTGCTGTAGTGGGGTCTTGCTGTACACAGTGGGTGGTGGGGGTGTGGAGGGCTGTGGTCCCGGTTCAGATCAATAGGGGTAGGCTGTCTCAATGGTTTGGCATGGACCAGATGGGCTGAAGGGCCTGTTCTGTGCTGTACTTTTCTGTGAGACGTGAAGGGATTTCAGGTGCAGGAATTTATCCCAAACATTGATCCTGCATCCTCCACAGATGCTGCTCAACCCGCTAATTTCTTCCAGCAGGTTGTTTGCTTGCTGTGCACACATAGTTTTTTTTTGTTACCTACAGTATAGCAGAAACTAATCTCCACTTGCTGAAGTACAGCAAGGGTCTAATGAAATGGGAGGCCCCCCCCCCCACTCTCTGCTCACAGTCCATTTTGTTTTCCCAGCTGAGTGAGCGGGCACGGGAACGGAAGGTTCCATCCACAAGGATTGGTCGACTGGCCAGTTTTGGAGGTAAATACTGTCTGTTCCTTTCTGTTTTTCTTTATCTGGCATATTGTTCTTTGTTTTTGTTCTAGCTTAATGTCAGTCAAAGAAGTCCCTGTGGTCAGTTTTCATTTAATTGTTGGGCCAAGAGAATGGCAGGGACTTGTAAAATTTTGGATCTGATCCAGAATTAAAATAGAATGAAATGCCTGGCCTTTGCTTTTTATATTTTATACTTGGAGTGTCATTGAGTCAAAGCAGTTGAGAAATAGGCTGTTCTACCCACCTCCTGCCCATTGATTGTAATGTATTTTCCATTACTTTCTCTGTCTCCAGTGCTTTGGCAATTTAAGTGCTTGTCAAGGTCCTTAAACGTTATAAAAGAGTCTTTGCTTCCACCACATCCTCAGGCAGTGTGTTCGTCTTCTGGATGAAAAATGTTCTTCCTTGGGCTCCTAGAGTTGTAATTGTTAAAGGTTACAACGTTTAACCTTACTCGAAACCTATGCCTTCTAGTTTTCTGACATGCCTGCTCTGAGCAACAGTTTCTTTCTATCAACCCTATCTGTGCACCTCATAATTTTGTACAACTCTGTTAGGTCCGTCCTTAGCTACTTCCACTTCAATGAGATGACCCCAGTCTGTCCATTTTCTCCTCCATAACTGAAACACTCTATCTTGGCCAATGTCTTCTGCATCCTCTCTAGTGCAATTGTGTCCTTAAGGGTTATAAACCAGAACTACATGTAATACTCAGAGCTGTACCATAACCCTTTTACTTTTTTTCTCTCTATTATTGTGTCCTGGTTAATGAAAACCAGTTTCCCATATGTTACTAAAATTGGCCTAATACCAGTTCAGGATTTTAGTTTTCAGACCATCCTTGCCCTTTTCCATAACAGTCCTAAAGATATTTTAAACTATCTTCAAAATTGTCTCATGTTGACACTTTAGCCACATTCCCAGCTACATTCCTTGGGTCTAATGCCGTCCATTCTCTAGCAGGGCTATCTATGTACTGACTCAAAAAGCTCTTCTAGATGCACTTTAAAAATTCCATCCCTCTAATCTTTTAATACTAAGGTGATTTCAGTTAATATTGGGCAACTAGAAATTGTTTACTACTACAATCAGAACCTCTCTGATTTAGAATCGTGAAGCAATGCAGCACGGATATAGGCCCTTTGGCTCACCCAGTCCCTGCCGACTGCAGTGCCCACTCAATTTCCTACCTTTTGAGCCTTCGTCTTCTAAGCCCCACCCTCCACGTACATCTGCAACATCATGTCCCAACTCCTATACTGAATGCCCTGACTGATGAGCTTATTTGTCTCCATATCTGCTTCCATGTGAGAATGCTGTTCTTGGACTACAGTTCAGCATTCAACACCATAATTACCTCCATGCTCGACAAGAAGCTCAGAGACCTCAGCCTTCACCCTGCCTTGTGTAGCTGGATCCTGGACTTCCTGTCAGATCGCTGGCAAGTGGTGAGAGTGAGCTCCCTCACCTGTGTCCCTCTGACCCTCAACACGGGAGTCCCCCCAGGTCTGTGTCTTAAGCCCCCTCCTTTACTCTCTGTATATCCATGACTGTGTCGCCACCCACAGCTCCAATCTGCTAATTAAATTTGCTGACAACACTACACTGGCCTAATCTCAAATAATAATGAGGCAGTTTACAGAGAAGAAGTCATCACCCAGACACAGTGGTGTCAAGAAAACAACCTCTCCCTCAATGTCACAAAAACAAAGGAGCTGGTTGTGAACTGCAGGAGGAGTGGAGACAGGCTAACCCCTATTGATATCAATGGATCTGGGGTTGAGAGAGTGAATAACTTTAGGTTCCTCGGTATAAACATCACCGAGGATCTCATGTGGTCTGTACATACCAGCTCTGTGGTGAAAAAGGCACAGCAACGCCTCTTTTACCTCAGATGGTTGAAGAAGTTTGGTATGGGCCCCCAAATCCTAAGGATTTTCTACAGGGGCACACCCTGACTGGCTGCATCACTGCCTGGTATGGGAACTGTACTTCCCTCAATCGCAGAACTCTGCAAAGAATGGTGCAGACAGCTTAGTGCATCTGTAGATGTGAACTTCCCACTATTCAGGACATTTACAAAGATAGGTATGTAAAAAGGGCCAGAAGGATCATCAGAGACCCGAGTCACCCCAACCACAAACTGTTCCAGCTGCTATCATCTAGGAAACGGTACTGCAGCATAAAAGCCAGGACCAACAGGCTCCGGGACAGCTTCTTCCACCAGGCCATCAGACTGATTAATTCACACTGATACAATTGTATTTCTGTGTTATATTGTCTGTCCTGTGGTACGTACTATTTATTATAAATTACTATAAATTGCACATTTAGTCGGAGACATAACGTAAGGATTTTTACTGGTGTATATGAAGGATGTAAGTAATAAAGTCAATTCAATTCAGTTCACTGTTATGAGACGTAGAGCAAATATTATTAATTTTTTTTAGGTCTGTGCATGCATATAACCACATTTTAAAGAGCTTTCTAAGACATACACTCAGTAGTCACTTTATATGTAACAGGAATGGAACCCAGTGTGCTGTAGCCCATCTACTTCAAGGTTCGATGTGTTGTGTGTTCAGAGACGCTGTTCTGCACACCGCTGTTGTATCGCGTGGTATTTGAGTTACTGTCGCCCTCCCGTCGGCTTGAACCAGTCTGGCTATTCTCCCGACTCTCTCATTAACAGTGTTTTTGCCCACAGAACTGCTGCTAATTAGATGTTTTTTTTTTGTTTATCGCACCCTTCTCTCTAAACTCTAGAGACTATTGTGTGTGGAAATCCTAGGAGATTTGCAGTTCCTGAAATAGTCATACCACCTTGTCTGGCACCAACAACCATTCAATGGTCAGGATCTCTTGGATCACATTTCTTCCCCATTCTGATGTTTGGTCTGAACAAGAACTGAGCCTCTTGACCATGTCTGCATGCTGTTATGCATTGAGTTGCTGCCACATGATTGGTTGATTAGATATTTGCATTAATGAGCATGTACCTAATAAAGTGCCCACTGATGGTGTATTTCCTCAACACCACAATATTTCTTAACTCAAAATTGCAATGTCTCCTCATTTTACATCTCCAGCCATGCATGAAACTTGGTTCCTCGTCCTGGAAGGTTGAGTTATTAGTCCTGCCCTTTCAATTATGTTTCTGCGCGAATGGTAATATTATATTTCATCTGTAAGTAAAATTTTAAAAGAACTTGCAGATGCTAGAAACTTGAAATGGCCCTTTGACCTGGCTTTGCATGTTTGGAAGAACTGTTCATGTAATTGTTGACTGCTGTGACCCTGCTAATTTTTCAAGTTTTTAATCCCTTTAATAGTAGATTCATGAAGCTATACAGCGCAGAAACAAGCCAGCAGGCCCTTTCCAATTCCTCCATGCCAACCAAGATGACTAACAGAGCTAGTACTGTTTGCTTGTATTGGCCCATGTCCCTCTAAACCTTTTTCTGTTTACATCCCTGTCCAACTGTCTTCACTATCTTAGAAAGCCACCCACTGCCTTTTCAGGCAATGTATGCTGGATGGTAGCTGCTTACTGAACTGTAAGGGAGTAGTGGCTGTTGAGGTCTCTTAAGCAATTGTTTTCTTCTGGTGACTGTCTCATTGCCCTGAAAGCAGCTGCTGCTTCCAATTCCTTTTCAAACCACTCGTTGCTTAGAGCTTCTCTGTCAGGTCTCTTCTAGGCATTTGGCACTTGTTCTGAGAGAGGAATTGTCATATGGGGCAGGGCAACAGCCAAAGAGGCAAGAGATGTTGAAGTGAATGTGTCATAGCTACTGCTAACAGGGAGATTAGAGACACACTTGGGAAGGGCGTGAGTTATTTGACCAAGTAAGTTCAGGCCCAACATCTTCAAATCTGCTGAGAATCCAGCACCACCCACAGTGGGCACTATCATTGGGTGTACTGTGTACTATGTACCGTTTGAAATATGGGGTTATCATCAGTGGGGAATTAATAATATATCTGAGTGTCACTGACAATGCCGGTGTTTATTACCCTTCCCTAATTGCCCTTGAAGATGGGGTTGAAATGCTTTCGTGAACTGTTGTGATCCTTCTGGTGCAGTTGCTGTTGGGGAAGGAGTTTCTGGTTTTGGACCGGTGATGATGAAGGAACACCAAGTTGGTATGATGTGGGTCTTGGAGGGGAACCTGTGGGTGGTGGCGTTCCCCTGCACCCACTGCCCTGTCCTTGGTGGTAGATGGGGTGGGTTTGGGACCTGCTGTCGGAGCAGCCTGGATGAGTGACTGCTCTGCACTTTGCAGGTGGTTCACACTGCAGTCGCTTTGGCCAGGGGTGCAGGTTCTTAATCTGACCTTAGAAACCTTAACACTACTTCAGACTGGTCTCTCTCTCTGTCAATCTTCCACGAGTGTCATTAGGTTTAATTTGCACTTGTGTAATCATGTATAATTTATGTTAAGTTAACTGTATTTGTCCTCATTCTGTAATGTAATGTGTTGCTTCATGAAGCCAATTTTCCTGGCATTTATACCCTATGTAAGTATGCTCATGACAACAGTAAACTTGAACTTGAGGGAATGAATGAATGATTAGAGCAGTGGATGGGGTGTTGTTCATACAGTTGCTTTGCTCAGGATATCGTTGAAAGCTGTTGGACCTGCACATATCCAGGGAAATGGAGAGTATTCCATCCTGCTCCTGATTGAGCATTGTTGGTGGAAAGGTTTTGGAGAAGAGTTGCACACTGCAGAATACTTTTGTAGCCACAGTGTTCATGGCTGGCCAGTTGAAGCAGCAACGACCTTCACTAGACAGTTGATTGTGAGGGATTTAGTGATGAATGTCATTCTATATCTTTGGTATATTATTACTCTCTTGTGTTGGGGATGGTCTTTGCCTGGCACTTCTGTGGTACAAATGTTCCTTTCCTGAATCTCTCACTGATGATACTGCTTGCAGATGCTGATACTTCACTATCTGTGGATGGATCAGAGAGACCCATTGAACACCTTTCTCCAGTACATTTTAAGGAAAGGTTTATTTACAAAGTAAATAACACAGAAGCTGTGAAAAATCAGCTTAGTATGAACACAGGAGAAGCAGTGCTAATTTTTGTATGGCAAATTGGAATTAACGCCAGCTGGGGAACCACTGTAACAAACATGGGGGTGGGGTTGGTTGTGGTCAGGAGGCCATGGCGTGAGTTTGGATCTTTCATAGAGTAGCCTCTCTGAGTAAACCAGTAGGGGGGCCTGAAAGGTGCATAACCTTCTGTAAAAGGGGAGAATCAGGTTTCAGGCTGCTGTGAGGTCCGACGTTTCTCTGTTTCTCTACTTGTTAGGTTATCTTGGTCTGCTGGATTTCCATCTTAATCCAAGCTTTGGAATCTCCAGATGCG
This sequence comes from Mobula birostris, assembly GCF_030028105.1. NCBI lineage: Eukaryota > Metazoa > Chordata > Chondrichthyes > Myliobatiformes > Myliobatidae > Mobula > Mobula birostris. Next base: position 130,371,804 of record NC_092371.1, read on the forward strand.
TTTGTTGAGTTTATCTCAGAGCAGTCTCTGAATGCTTTATTCCGCTTGCCTCGGATACGGAGGGGGTGCTGGTGGTGGGATGGGGGGAGGTGGGGACAACCAAATTTCCTAACTTGAAATGAAATGGTGAAAAAATGTGTAGATCATAAAGAAGGGTCTGTTAATAACAAATTCGCCATCGATTGTTTTTCTGTAGTCACTGATGGCCAGTTCCATCTCCGCTCTTCTAAAACATGTGTGACTCTTATAGAACAACCTTATCTTTGTTGTTCTGTCGGTGCTACACTCCCCCCCCCCCCCCCCCCCACAAGCTTCCAACATACTTGCCTACAAGAATGTGTCCAGATTATAGGAGTACACCTCATAACTGATGGGGACATGACTTGTTCCAAATTTGCTTTTCTGGCTTGTTTGATTCAAGGATGACCCTGTGGTAGAGCACAGAGGGAGCGCAGAACTGTCAGAGATCCACTCATTCATATGACTCACTAAAACCTATTAGCTTCATAAGTAAGATGTTATACGCTGAGACTGGTCCTGATGGGTTCCTCCCCCCCCCCCACCCCCCTGTCCTCTTTCTGTCTGTTTGTCGCTCTCTCTCATTCTGATCTAACTGGTTCCTCCTCCACACAACCATCCCCGTCTCCCAGCCCTTGATCACCCTGTTCTTACCTCTTTTCCAACTATTCCATCCGTCCATCGCCCACACACTCCTCCCACTGGGCCCCTCCTTACTGTTGCCATCTGCTGACCCCACCTCCCTTATTTGACTCCATGCTCTAATTGCTCTCCTATCCAATTTCAGAACCTCTGCTTTTTTGTTGCCTCCACCCATCACTTCCAGTTCTCTTATCATTTTCCACACCACTTCCCCGCTCCTCTTCATTCTGGCATCCCTCTACTCATTTAGATCATATGGAAGATTTTGACCTGAGTAATCGACTATTTTCCTCCTGATGCTGTCTGATCCACTGAGTTGCTTCAGGATTTTGTTTTGGTCCTGATGGTGCTGGCTATCCCTGCAATACCATGATGAGACTCGGGGGCGGGAAGGTGGGTTGTGGTTCAGAGGTCTGCTGGTGGATGTTCCCTGTAATGTCATCTCCAGGGCAGGGTGGGGTGATGGAGTTGGGCTATCTTGCTGGCTGCTCATTCTCACTTCTCTGTGAACAGGTTTGGCTGTTGGACTGGGGATTGGAGCCTTGGCGGAAGTTGCCAAGAAGAGCTGGAAGCCTGAAGAGCGAGAGGGTAAGCAGGGACAGAGACGGGAAGAAAGGAATTGTTACTATTCCGTACATTTGTTGGATATTCCCACAGCACCTTACAGACAGGGAACTGCTTCAGAAATGTTGTAATTTGTAGATCATACAACACGGAAACAGGCCCTTGGGTGCCCTGAGTCTCTGCTGACCATCAAACACCTATTTACCCTAATCCTATTATAACTTCATTACACGCTAGCACTCACCTACACACTCGGGCGAAATTACTCCACCAACCTGCATGCGTTTGGAAAATGGGAGTGGAAACCATGCACCTGGGGGAAGGTCACACTGGGAGAATGTCCAAACTCCACAGAGACACACGCACGGGGATGGGAGACGCGCACGCACGGGGACGGGCGAGAGCTACACACCGGGGGGGGGGGGGGCGGGGGGGACGGGGGGGAGAGAAGAGATGGAGACACCAATGGAGGCCAGGATTGAACCTGGGTTTCTGGAGCAGTGGCTCTACTAGCTGTACCCTAAGAAGTGCTGAGTTTGTACACAGCATGATCCCTCGTATGGTGAGATTTGTGGTGTTGAGTGTGGACTGACTACTTGGGGGGAAGGAGGAGGTTACACTTCTGTAGACCTGCAATAGGTTTATTCTATCTTGTTTGGAGTGAGGTTGGATTTGTGTGTTCAAACATCTGGAATGGATCGTCATCTCCAAGGAATGCGAGCTAGCCTCTTACAACCCACACTAGAGCTGCCCTTCCCTCAGGAGCCTGTGGACCTGCTTCACCTGCCCACTGTCTTACTGGGCAGCTTGACCTGGACCCAGTTGAGTGAGGGCTCAGGGAAAGAGACAACTTACACTGCTGAGGGAGCTGAGGCCTGAAGCCAGGGCTACCGGAGACCGAGTGAATGGACAGCCCAGAAACAGCACCTCACAAGGAGAGCTGTTACAAGAAGGAATGTCAAGCAGCAGGTAAAATTCAGCCTCTCAGAGGAGAAATCAAAAACTATTGCCATACTGAGTGAAGTTGGGGCAGTATTGTGAGATTCAATGTAATAGTTATAAAGTGCAATCAACCTATTTGTATCATCTTTCCATTTTGCATACAGTGTCTCCCTGGTAATGCGTCCATATTTGCATGGTCTCTCAAGGAGAATGTCAGTGCTTATGGGAGCCCTCAGCAGAGCGTTGGTATTAATAGGGTGTTCCCTGGAGTATGTTGGTGTTTAAACCAGTCTCTCAAGAGTGTATTAAGTTTTACTGTCGATGTGTGTTGGATGTTAAAGATATCAGGACACTCCCTAATTTAAAAAAAAAGAAATGACAAACATAGCTTCCACCAGTGTCTTCCTCTGCCACACCATAGCACCTGCCCTGTCAGAAACATGGGATCTATAAAATAGGGCAGGAATAGGCCATTCAGCCTTTGAGCCTACTCTTCTGTTCAACCCACTCATGGCTGGTTGGTTTCTTCAGTACCTTGTTCCTGTCTTCTCTCCATGATTCTTGACACCTTTAGCATTAACAATTGTATCTAACTAACCTTTGAAAATTTTCTATGTCTTGGTCTTCACTGCTTTCTGTGGTGGAAAATTCCACGGGTTTACCATGCTCTGGGTGAAGAAATTTCTCCTCGTCTCTGTCCTAAATGATCCACTCAGTTCCCTTAAAGCTGTGATCCCTGGTTCTAGACTGTCCTGCAGTTTGGAACACCTTCCCATGTCAGGTGTATCTAGTCCCATTTTTCTGTACTCCAATGAGTACAGACCTACTTAACTTGATTCCTCTCTTGCTATTAATGGGAATCAGTCCAGTAAACCCTCACCACACTTCTTCTGTAGCCAGACCATTCTCCTCAGGTAAGAGCAAAACCGCATGCAAAGCCCCCAACCAGGATCCTACACCATTCTGGTTAATTGCTTGTAGAGTGTAGGAGCTCAGGAATGTGCCCTATTGCCAATGGCATCTATACTGAGCTTGGTACCAAGTTAAACTGAATCCATTCTGCCTGCATGTGTACCATGCCCCCATACCCTGCATATTCATGTTCTATCTAAAAGCCTCTTGAGCACCATTACTTCTGCTTCCACCACTACCCTTGTCAGCCCGTACCCTTGTCAGTCCCTACCACTGTACATGTGTATGGGGGAAGTAAAAGTCTTGCCATGTACATCCTCTGAACTTAAGACCTCTCACCTCAAAGCTATGCCCTCTAGTATTCAACATTTTTACCCTGAGAAAATGATCCCGATTTCTATCCTGTCTGCGTCTCTCATAATTTTGTAAACATCTATCATGTCTCCCCTCAGACCTTGACACTCTAGAGAAAATAACCCAACTCTGATTGTTGTTAATACTCTCTCATCCTGGTAATCTTCTGTGCCTTCTCCAAACCCACCACTTCCTTTCTGCAATGGGACAGCCAGTTAAATCTTCCTTTTAATGTGGTCTAATGCACCATTAGATAGATCCTTGCATTGCACTATGTCCCTCTCTGCGGTTTCTACACCCCTCCCCCCAATCACTTTGCCTCCTGACTGGTGACTCCTCAGGTTTTCCCTCGCCACAAAGGTATTTTGCCATGCCAGAGTTGTGATATGATACCTGGATGGGTACAGCTGAATTGATTTACAGTTCTATTTCTTCATGTCATGCCCGACCCTCTCGCACACAGGTGGGCGTGTTGCGCTTGGCCAGCTGGAGTTGATGAGTGCGCGCAGGTTAAGTCTTGCTGCCCTCTGACTGAACCGATCCCTGCTTCTCCCGCAAACAATTAGTGTACACTGTGATATCTGAAAAGACACAGGACTGGATAACGCTTGAAGGTCACGTAGTCTGACTCAGTGCACTGCACACAATGGAATGGTTTCCTTTAAGTAAACTAAAAGTAAAAGTGGCAGGCCGGCAAATCCAGGGCAAGCATCAAAAAGGGCCACTTTTCAACATAATTGTATAAGGGCTAAGAGAGTTGTAAAAGTGAGTCTGAAGGCTTTGTGCGTCAATGCAAGGAGCATTTGTAACAAGGTGGATGAATTAAAAGTGCAGATAGTTATTAATGAATATGATATAGTTGGGATCACAGAGACATGGCTCCAGGGTAACCAAGGATGGGAGCTCAACGTTCAGGGATACTCAGTATTCAGGAGGGATAGACATGAAAGAAAAGGAGGTAGGGTAACATCGCTGGTTAGAGAGGAGATTAACGCAATAGAAAGGAAGGACATTAGCCGGGAGGATGTGGAATCGATATGGGTAGAGCTGCATAACACTAAGGGGCAGAAAATGCTGGTGGGAGTTGTGTACAGGCCACCTAACAGTAGTAGTGAGGTTGGGGATGGTATTAAACAGGAAATTAGAAATGCATGCAATAAAGGAACAGCAGTTATAATGGGTGACTTCAATCTTGATTGGGTGAACCAAATTGGTAAGGGTGCTGAGGAAGATGATTTCTTGGAATGTATGCGGGATGGTTTTCTGAACCAACGTGTTGAGGAACCAACTAGAGAGCAGGCCATTCTAAACTGGGTATTGAGCAATGAGGAAGGGTTAGTTAGCAATCTTGTCGTGAGAGGCCCCTTGGGTAAGAGTGACCATAATATGGTGGAATTCTTCATTAAGATGGAGGGTGACATAGTTAATTCAGAAACAAAGGTTCTGAACTTAAAGAAGGGTAACTTTGAAGGTATGAGACGTGAATTAGCTAAGATAGACTGGCAATTGATACTTAAAGGGTTGGTGCTGGATATGCAATGGCAAGCATTTAAAGATCGCATGGATGAACTACAACAATCGTTCATCCCAGTTTGGCAAAAGAATAAACCAGGGAAGGTAGTGCACCTGTGGCTGATAAGGGAAATTAGGGATAGTATCAAGTCCAAAGAAGAAACATACAAATTAGCCAGAAAAAGTGGCACACCTGAAGACTGGGAGAAATTCAGAGTCCAGCAGAGGAGGACAAAGGGCTTAATTAGGAAAGGGAAAAAAGATTGAGAGAAAGCTGGCAGGGAACATAAAAACTGACTGTAAAAGCTTTTATAGATATGTGAAGAGAAAAAGATTGGTTAAGACAAATGGAGGTCCCTTACAGTCAGAAACAGGTGAATTGATCATGGGGAACAAGGACATGGCAGACCAATTGAATAACTACTTTGGTTCTGTCTTCACTAAGGAGGACCTAAATAATCTTCCGGAAATAGTAGGGGACGGAGGGTCTAGTGAGATGGAGAAACTGAGGGAAATGCATGTTAGTAGGGAAGTGGTGTTAGGTAAATTGAAGGGATTAAAGGCAGATAAATCCCCAGGGCCAGATGGTCTGCCAGAGTGCTTAAGGAAGTAGCCCAAGAAATAGTGGATGCATTAGTGATAATTTTTCAACACTCTTTAGATTCTGGGCTAGTTCCTGAGGATTGGAGGGTGGCTAATGTAACCCCGCTTTTTAAAAAGGGAGTGAGAGAGAAACCAGGAAATTATAGACCGGTTAGCCTAACATCGGTGGTGGGGGAAATGCTAGAGTCAGTTATCAAAGATGTGATAACAGCACATTTGGAAAGCGGTGAAATCATCGGACAAAGTCAGCATGGATTTGTGAAAGGAAAATCATGTCTGACAAATCTCATAGAATTTTTAGAGGATGTAACTAGTAGAGTGGATAGGGGAGAACCAGTGGATGTGGTATATTTGGATTTTCAAAAGGCTTTTGACAAGGTCCCACACAGGAGATTAGTGTGCAAACTTAAAGCACACGGTATTGGGGGTAAGGTATTGATGTGGATAGAGAATTGGTTGGCAGACAGGAAGCAAAGAGTGGGAATAAACGGGACCTTTTCAGAATGGCAGGCAGTAACTAGTGGGGTACCGCAAGGCTCAGTGCTGGGACCCCAGTTGTTTACAATATATATTAATGACTTAGACGAGGGAATTAAATGCAGCATCTCCAAGTTTGCGGATGACACGAAGCTGGGTGGCGGTGTTAGCTGTGAGGAGAATGCTAAGAGGATGCAGGGTGACTTGGATAGGTTAGGTGAGTGGGCAAATTCATGGCAGATGCAATTTAATGTGGATAAATGTGAAGTTATCCACTTTGGTGGCAAGAACAGGAAAACAGATTGTTATCTGAATGGTGGCCGATTAGGAAAAGGGGAGGTGCAATGAGACCTGGGTGTCATTGTACACCAGTCATTGAAAGTGGGCATGCAGGTACAGCAGGCGGTGAAAAAGGCGAATGGTATGCTGGCATTCATAGCAAGAGGATTCGAGTACAGGAGCAGGGAGGTTCTACTGCAGTTATACAAGGCCTTGGTGAGACCACACATGGAGTACTGTGTGCAGTTTTGGTCCCCTAATCTGAGGAAAGACATTCTTGCCATAGAGGGAGTACAAAGAAGGTTCACCAGATTGATTCCTGAGATGGCAGGACTTTCATATGAAGAAAGACTGGATTGACTAGGCTTATACTCGCTGGAGTTTAGAAGATTGAGGGGGGATCTTATTGAAACGTATAAAATTCTAAGGGGATTGGACAGGCTAGATGCAGGAAGATTGTTCCCGATGTTGGGGAAGTCCAGAGCGAGGGCTCACAATTTAAGGATAAAGAGGAAGCCTTTTAGGACAGAGATGAGGAAAAACTTCACACACAGAGAGTGGTGAATCTGTGGAATTCTCTGCCACAGGAAACAGTTGAGGCCAGTTCATTGGCTATATTTAAGAGGGAGTTAGATACGGCCCTTGTGGCTAAAGGGATTAGGGGGGTATGGAGAGAAAGCAGGTACAGGGTTCTAAGTTGGATGATCGGCCATGATCATACTGAATGGCGGTGCAGGCTTGAAGGACCGAATGGCCTACTCCTGCACCTGTTTTCTATGTTTCTATGGTCCCTGTGGGGTCCTCTGGGTTTCTTGCATTAGTTCTGAAGGAGTGCTCTTACCCAGGGTCAGGAGTGTATGTCTGTGGGCTATGTGACTGTTTTATGTATAGAATGGAAGCGAGCCTACCTTGAAAAAATGTGTCTATATTCTTTAAATTTTGATGGGTGGAAGGAGTGGTTGATCACCTTAGCTTGTAGGAACTTGCAGGCCAGTGTAACTTGAGTGCAGTACAGGAAAAGTTCATTTGGACTTAATGCTACTAGTTTTAAACAGCAGTATCTGACTTTTGAAGGTGACTTGGAAGTTAGGTAATGACAGGTAGTTTGTTTGTGAGCAGGGATCAGGTGGTGACTGCCTTGGAAGTCAATTCTAGGTTAGCATAGGCCCTCCCCCACCCCCACCAAGCTTCCCTGTTATTGTTCGTCCACTAGGTGATCAGAGTTACAGAAAATTCGAGGTTAGCACACCATGCCCCCCCACCCCAGCTTCCCTGTCATTGTTCGATAGACAGCTACCTTCATCCTCCAGATGACCAGAGTTATAGGAAAGCAGTGGCATACTTCCAGTGAATTGTCAAACCATGGGAGAGTGATTCTGTGTCAACATTTTGAAAAGGAGGGGGCAGCATTCCTAAGATCTTGTACAGTGCTTTTATCTCAGTAAGCAGTTCCTGGAGACAAAAAGATGATGTTTTAGTGACTGGTAGTCATTATAAGCCCACTGATTCTCACTGCCAACCCAGCTGCACCTTGTTCAGTTCTTGTGAAGGGTCCTTGGCCCTCTGTAGATGCTGCTCGACCCAGTGAGGGTTTTCTGTTACTAATTTTAGATTTCCATCAACTACTAGATTTAGCTGCACTTTCCAGAGGGCAGAATGTCTCCTCGTTGTGTTACCATTAGTGGACTCTTGTAGTGTTCACATTTCCCTCAGATTTTTCAGCATTATATTGCTCAAAGTTAGAATGTGGATTATAAAGTGCACTGAGATGTCCCAGAAGTTTTGGAAAAAAGGCACCATAGAAACCACAACCACTACCCTCCTCCTCTCCCCCCCCCCCCACCACAGACCGGGAAGGGTGAGTGATTGTCTGCCTTGGGGAGGATGTGTGACATACATTCATCTGGCATGTGCTCTGTACAAACGTGTCATTTATCAGTACTGATGTCTTGTCATTTTCCTTCCACCTGCAATAATGTTTTCTCCCCTGTTACCTCTCCCCCATTCACCTTCATCTCCGTCCTTGCCTGTGTCTCTACCCACTCCTGTAAGTGCTGTGAATATCAGCTCTGGAAGATAAAGTCACTCTGTTTCTGATCACTGAGCTGCATGTGACCTTCAGTAACCTTGCAGCTTTGGCAGGCATTCCCCTTTTGGACAGCACTTGTAGTTTGATTGCTGTTTGTGCTTCAATTTGGCTTGTTATTGTCTCCAGCTTTTTGGCACTGTCTGTTCTTTTATTTTCTTTACTCCCTCAATTTCTTGTGGTGTTGCATGATCTGTCTGTGACTGGGTGTTCTCATTTCTTTCCACATCCCAAAAACATGGGTTTGTTAGGATAATTTGCTGCTGTACATTGCCCCTAGTACATAGAGCAGTTGCAGAAACTGGGGGAGTTGATAAGAATGTGGAGTGAATTTAAAAAATGAGATTAATTTAAATAAATTATTGTGGGAATGGACTTGATGGGCTGAAGGGCCTGTCTGTGCTATAAGAAAAGAGGTGTCTATAGGAGCAACACACACAAAATGCTGGTGAATGCAGCAGGCCAGGCAGCATCTATAGGAAGAGGCACAGTCGACATTTCGGGCCGAGACCCTTTGTCAGGACTAACTGAAGGAAGAGTGAGTAAGAGACTTGAAAGTGGGAAGGGGAGGGGGAGATCTGAAATGATAGGAGAAGACAGGAGGGGGTGGGGATGGAGCTAAGAGCTGGAAAGTTGATTGGCAAAAGGGATACGAGGCTGGAGAAAGGAGAGGATCGTGGGATGGGAGGACTAGGGAGAAAGAAAGGTGGATGGGAGCCCGGAGGAAGATAGAGAGCAGGCAAGGAGTTATTGTGAGAGGTATAGAGAGAGAAGAGAAAAAAGGGGTGGGGGATAAAAATAAATAACGGATGGGGTACGAGGGGGAGGTGGGGCATTAATGGAAGTTAGAGAAGTCAATGTTCATGCCATCAGGTTGGAGGCTACCCAGACGGAATATAAGGTGTTGTTCCCCCAACCTGAGTGTGGCTTCATCTTTACAGTAGAGGAGGCCGTGGGTAGACATGTCAGAATGGGATGTGGAATTAAAATGTGTGGCCACTGGGAGATCCTGCTTTCTCTGGTGGACAGGGCGTAGGTGTTCAGTGAACTGGTCTCCCAGTCTGCGTCGGGTCTCGCCAATATATGGAAGGCCACATCGGGAGCACCGGACGCAGTATATCACCCCAGTCGACTCACAGGTGAAGTGTTGCCTCACCTGGAAGGACTGTTTGGGCCCCTGAATGGTGGTGAGGGAGGAAGTGTAAGGGCATGTGTAGCACTTGTTCCGCTTACAAGGGTAAGTGCCGGGAGGGAGATCGGTAGGAAGGGATTGGGGGGGGGCAACGAATGGACAAGGGAGTCACGTAGGGAGCGATCCCTGCGGAAAGCAGGATGGGGGGAGGGAAAGATGTGCTTAGTGGTGGGATCCCGTTGGAGGTGACGGAAGTTCCGGAGAATTATATGTTGGACACGGAGGCTGGTGGGGTGGTAAGTGAGGACAAGGGGATCCCTATCCTTGTGAGCAGAACAAGTGCTACACCTGCCCTTACACTTTCTTCCTCAGCACCATTCCGGGCCCCAGACAGTCCTTCCAGGTGAGGCGACACTTCACCTGTGAGTTGGCTGGTGTGATAGATATACTGCATCCGGTGCTCCCGGTATGGCCTTCTATATATATTGGTGAGACCCAATGCAGACTGGGAGACCATTTCGCTGAACACCTACACTCTGTCCGCCAGAGAAAGCAGGATCTCCCAGTGGCCACACATTTTAATTCCACATCCCATTCCCATTCTGATATGTCTATCCACAGCCTCCACTACTGTCAAGATGAAGCCACACTCAGGTTGGAGGAGCAACACCTTGTATTCCGTTAATGCCCCTCCTCCCCTTCTTACCCCATCCCTTATTTATTTTTATTTCCCCCCACTTTTTTCTCTTCTCTCTCTCTCTACCTCTCACAATCACTCTTTGCCTGCTCTCCATCATCCTCTGGGCTCCCCTCCCCCTTTCTCCCTTGGCCTCCTGTCCCATGATCCTCTCATATCCCTTTTGCCAATCACCTGTCCAGCTCTTGGCTCCATCCCTCCCCCTCCTGTCTTCTCCTATCATTTTGCATCTCCCCCTCTTCCCCCCCCCCCACTTTTAAATCTCTTACTATCTCTTCTTTCAGTTAGTCCTGACGAAGGGTCTTGGCCCAAAACGTCGACTGTACTTCTTCCTATAGATGCTTCCTGGCCTGCTGCGTTCACCAGCATCTTGTGTGTGTTGCTTGAATTTCCAGCATCTGCAGATTTTCTCATGTTTGTGTTCTATAGGAGCAATGTGCAGTTTAATCTTTCAAATATAAAAACTTTAGTTGTCTGCTTTTATTTCTGGTTAATTTTTCATCATATTTTATTGATCTTTGGCCCTTGTATTGTGGGCTCACTAATTTGCTTGTTCACTTATAACCATATAACCATATAACAATTACAGCACAGAAACAGGCCATCTCGGCCCTTCTAGTCCATGCCGAACTCTTACTCTCACCTAGTCCCACCAACCTATATAACCATATAGCTAGCTTTTCCCATCATGCCTGTTGCTTTCGAATGATAAATGCCAGCCTGGATCCTATTCTTCCCTGCTTCAAACAAATTTCAACTACATTATGATTGTTATTGTCTTGGGGCACTTTCATGATGAGATCATTAACCTTGTCTTATTGGACTGGGTCAGTGCAGCCTACAGTCTCATTAGCTCCAGATCACCTATGAACACCTCACCTGGGCTTGCTGTTTTTCCTTCATTCTAGATATGGATCGAAATCACTTCTGATTATTGACATACCTTTTCATTTGTTTCATTCTTAAGGGGCATAGTCCGTCTGATAGAAAAACATTGTGTTTGTGAGGGCAGTATGTACAACAGATTCTGGTTAATTGGGTTATTGGTTAATCAGGGCAGCCACTTATTTGTAACAACTCTTAAAGAACAAAAATTATTCAAAAATAGCTGGGATTCCCTTCATTTATTTGGGACACTGTGCTGCATAATTAGGACAGGAGACTGTTGCCAAACAGTTTCTAACTGGCTCGTGTGCAGTTGTGTGGTTGTTAGACACTACACTGTGCTTAGAGCAAATATTTTTTTTTAAATAGTGTTATTTGTGTGCCAAAAAGCAGTGATTTTTGTCTCCGATAGCTGGCGAGAAATAAACAGTAAGGCAATTCAGAACTCTGTTGCTCACTGCAGTTTCAAGCATTCAGACTTGGAGATGCCAGAAATGGCCAGGAGTGAAAATAAAACCATTTCACTACTTCAAGTTAAGAACTACAAAGAATGTGAAGGTAGCGACAATCATCTTGAATGTTACAATGAAAATGAATATTTGGAGGATGTAATAATCAAAAACCTTGTATGAAGGCTGTCCACTATCTGCATTGATTTTGTTCATATACAATCAATCAAAAGAACACGGCAGTGTACACTGGATGAATCCCTCCGTAACTATTAGGATCTAATATACAGTTTTATAGTACTGTACTGGTAGTGTTGTAATTTGTTCTATATTTCATTTTAATACATAATTTGTTACACAGTTTAACAGTACGACATTTTTTTATGCCTTTTTAACTATTTCCTCAACTTCAGTTAATTGGGGCAGCTGCTTCAATGGGCCAAAATGTACTGGTCCCACTGTGCCCCAATTAACAGGAATCCACTATATTTGATTTTTTTAAAAAATCTGCATGAATTTCTGAATGGTGACAAGACATTGACATAGCACGCTGTGGAAGAACGTGGTTTCAGGTTGGAGTGGGTGGGAGTGAGGAGGAGGGTGGAGGGTTGGGGTAGGAGGTCTTGTAACTAGTGGCATCTCACTGTTGGGGAAGGGGAAGTGAGGACAATGATGTGTTGGAGAGGGAGGACAGTGTATTGTTGGAGTGGGAGGTAGTGTCTCTACGTTAGAAGAGAGCGAATTGCCAGAAATTTCTTGCCCTTGAGAGAAAGGAGGAGGATGGGGGTTGGAGTGTTGCTAAGTGTCTCGACCTTGGAAGGGGAAGTGTGCTTGATGTACCTCCAAGGTCATGTTGTAATCCTTTCAGGCAAGTTGCCAGCAGATTGCCTTCTGCGCACAGTTGTCTAAGCTCTTTGGTTACCCAGAGTGAGAGCTTCCGTCATGTTGTTATTTGCAGGGAGCCATCATTCCTTCATGTCCCATTTAGAATTCCCAGCACTACTTGTTCAGAAGGCTTGCAGGGTCAGATTCTTCAAATGTTGTAATAACTGGAGTCAGTAAATATTTTAATCACTGGAGTCAGACCGACAGTGCTACTGAGTGTGTCCTCCAGTCCTGATGAAGGCTCTCCACCTGAGATGTCGATTGTTCATTCCCCTCCCCATATTTTGCTTGACTTGCTGAGTTTCTCCAAGATTTAGTGTGTGTTCCAGATTTCATCACTTGCAGAATCTTGTGTCTGTGGTATCCTCCGTGGACTGGGCAGTGATCTGTCACTGGTGCACGTGGACTCGGCAGTATTGTGTCACTGGTGAACAGGTTGTTTGTGAGGGTGCAGGGTAGCTCTCCTTTGTCCCTACGTCCTGTCACGTTAGCACATCTGGGGGTTTTGTTAGTGTTTCAGTCTTGTTTTTATTGGCCCTCTATGTATCTTTACACTGAGAAGCTTGCAGGCTATGAGTCAGATAGTAAGGGGTTTGTCATTACGGTAATGATGACTGGTTACCAGAGCATATTAGTGAATTAGCTGTGTTTTTTTTAAAACCACAACAGTTACCATTACTTGGATGAGCTAACTACCTGTTTGGTTTTTTTTGTTAATGAACTGTATTGAAATTCCTAGCTACTTCTGTGGAATTATTGTAGTTTTTATGGTTTGGAGTTTTTTTTGCTGCTTGTGTTTCCATGAGGACTCTGGTGGGTAGGTGAGGGTTGGATGGAATGGTTTCCTGCAGTTTTGACTGAACCTACTGACGTTTCTCATTGTACCTGTACCTTGTACCTTGTCCTGCTGTTTGTGCACATTGCAATGAACCTGCCCTCCCCACCTGTGCCAGCTCCCACACCAACTTGATCAGTGTTTCGCTGGGACACTGAGGGAGCAAAGTTAAATCTCCAGCACCTGCTTCATTCCAAAGGAGCCAGAGTGTGTTGTCGTCTGTGTTTGTGTATTTATATCTGCTTGAGTAGTGCAAAATCTAACACTGTGATCCTCTTATCATGACCTCCGTCCTGTTTGCTGTCTGTTTTCAGCTGTCAGTAAAATAGTTAATTCTAGCTGGTGTGACTCTAAAATACAGTGTCTGGTGCTTTTGTATGACCTGCACTCGTGAATCTCACGTCCAACCCAGACCACCTTTTTATACCTAGTGGTGTTGTTCGGAAACCCACATCCTTACCCACCCAGACTCGGAGCAGCAGTGTATTCTTTATTGGGGGGGTTCCACTTTCCTGACGATTAACAATTCTTATCAAGCACTGGTCATCTGCCATCGAGCTTCACCTTCCCTCTTGTTTACCGGATTCCATCCAGTTTACTGGCAGTTCCATTCCCAGTCTGTGTCTGTTTCCTACCCACATCCATACTCTTAAAGCCACCTGTACCCTTGGATCCTTGCAGTTGGGTCCTGACTAGCCCATCTTCTAATAACAAGGACTTCCTTAAAGAATAGCCAGCCTTGTCTCCCTGCTGCTTCCCAGGCATTGCTCTGGATGTTTGTGTTTGCACCCTGTCAGTTTTGCAGGGGAGCTCTGATTACTTCTCTCTTTAAGATGAGTCTGTACTGACTTTGATGTTGATGGTTCCTCTTCGCCCAGTTAACTCCTGTTTATTTGATTAAAATTCTTTTTTATCTTTCATTAAATCTCCTTGGATCCTCTCCACCAAAATAGTCCCAGAGCCTAAGAGCTAGTACCTTTGTCCTGGGATAGATGTGTTCAGTGTTAGAGAGAATAGCTTTAAGATGGGGGGTGGGGGAGGAGTTTAAAGGGGATAAGGGGATATGTGGGGCAAGTTGTTTTTTTTTATATACACAGCTGGGTGTCTGAAACACAATGCCAAAGATAGTGATGGGAGCAGATATAATAATGGTGATTGAAGCTTTTAGACAGACGTGTGCATGTGGATCATGTGTAGGTAGAATGGATTTGTCATCATGCTCTGCACAGAAATCGTGGGCCGAAGGACCTGTTCCAGTACTGTTCTATTTCACACCTTCCATATATAGCTCATATTAGCGCTGGTGAGAGCAGATTCGATGGCTAACTGTTTATTCTTTGTGTTAATTCCAATTCTAATTTGATCATGCAGAGAAGGAAAATGTGCTTGTGCAATTAAAGTGTATTTGTTGTCATGAAATCCTGATCTTAAGGATGTCGGGTTAATGTAGAAAAGGGGCAGTAATATAAAGAGTCAGTTACTTACTGGCAGCAGGCATGATGGGCTGAATGGCCTTCTATTTTTAACTCCCTGTTTGCTAAAATAGCAAATTAATGATTTCATTATGGAGTCAAGTTAAAGCTGACCAACAACCAAGACTGTGCTCTCAGAACAGATGGAAGGATTTACATGGATCCTGGGTGGAAATTATACATTGTAAAGGAGGGGAATGGGGGGGGGGGTGGTAGACTTCTGGTGATGGGAGGGCAGTGAAATTGTTGCAATACACTTAAGAACGATGTGGACAGGATGACAAGGGTTTAGAGAAATATGATTCAAGTGTTGGGAAATGGGATTGTCTTGAAGGGCCATTTTTCGTGATGTCTGACTGCAGGAAGCGAATGATTCAGGAGGAAGGAGGAGAGAGGAGGCAGAAAGGAGGGAGGTAGATATCCATCTTTACAAGCCGGCGGAACAGGAGATCAGTCTGACCCTTCATCCTAACTGTTACAATGAGAGGGCAGTGGGCATCCACAGTATCGAATCCTGCACTATGACGCGTATTCTGCACTGGGTCTAGTTCTGGTGTTTGAGTGTGTAGCTGCCTTCTCTTGGACAATCTGCTGGAAGAACTCTGTGCACAATTCTCTGAAGTCCTGCAGCGGATCAGCAAATGTATTGCTCCAGATTCTAGTATCTGCTATCTCTTGTCTCCATTCTCTTGGGTCTGCTTGGTTTGATAACAAGTGCCTTTTGTGCCCACAGGCGGTAAAGCTATGATGGATGGAAGCCCCTTCCTCTCGGAGGCAAATGCTGAAAGGATTGTGAACACTCTCTGCAAGGTGCGGGGTGCTGCTCTCAAACTGGGTCAGATGCTCAGCATTCAAGGTAGGAGGCCTCCAGCTCAACGTTCTCCCTTCAGCCAACCCACTCTTCTCTCTAGTGTGTGTTAGACTGCAGGACCTGCTTCACACTAGATGTAAGGAGCCAGCACTGTCAGTAAACCCATTGTGTCAGCTCACCCCAGCCAGCACTGAGGGATCACGTGGGTGAGATATTAAACTCAGTCCCAGATTCTTGGTGAAGACCAGGAAATCTTCCCCACTAAGGATGAATATGTTGTTTACATCACTTTGTTGTTAGTGGGATCTTGCTGTGTTCCCTACTGTAATGGTACATCACGGGATGTGAAACTGCCTGGGATCTGCACCTGTTTTGTACAGCTGGAAGCTGCCTTTAATTGTACCACTAGGTGCTGTTTCCAGCAACTTTGGTCTTGCCAAAGGACGTCTGGTCTGTGTGATGTGTCCAGGATTAGCACTGCAATACTGAGGCCCTGGGAGAGATCCAGTTGAACTGGGGTTGCTGATGATTTTATAAGAAACTCAAGACTGTCTGGATGAGGACAGCCAGTTCCGTGAGCCTGTTTATAAAACCATACAATGCATAAACAGGCCATTTGACCCATCTTGTCCATGCTAACAGTAATGGCTATTGGCAGTAATCCCATTTGCCTGCATGAGCCCTCTTTGCCTCTTATGTCTAAGTACCTGTCCAAATGCCTTTTAAACAGAAGTGCATCTGGCTCCAGTACCGCCTGTGGCAGCCTGTCCTGCGTACCCACCCACTCCACGTGGGGAAAACCTGTGTCCTCTAGCTTGATGCTCCCCGCCGAAAGATTTTATCTACCTATAAGATGTAAGAGCAGAATTAGGCCATTTAGCTCATCACATCCGCCATTTCATCATGGCTGATCCAATTTTCGCTCTCGGCATCAATCTCCTGCCTTCTCCCCATATCCCTTCATGCCCTGACCAATCAAGAATCTGTCAACCTCTGCCTTAAATATACATAAAGACTTTGCCTCCTCAGCTGCCTGTGACAAAGAATTCCACAATTAACTATCTCTGGCTGAAGAAATTCCAGCTTATCTCCGTTCTGAAAGGGCGTCCCTCTATTCTGAGGCTGTGTCCTCTGGTCTTGAACTCTCCCACCATAGGAAACTTCTTCTCCACATCCACTCTATTGAGGCCTTTCACCATTCAATAGATTTCAATGAGGTCACCTCACATTATTCTGAATTCCAGTGAATACAGGCCCAGAGCCATCAAATGCTTTTCATATGACAAACCATTCAATCCTGGAATCATTTTCATGAACCTTCTTTGAATCCTCTCCAGTTTTAGCACATCCTTTCTAAGATAAGGGGCCCAAAATTCTCAGTACTCCAAGTGAGGCTTCACCAATGCCTTATGAAGTCTCAACACTACATCCTTGCTTTTTCATTTTAGTCCTCTTGAAATGAATGCTAACATTGCATTTGCTTTCCTCACCACAGACTCAACCTGCAAATTAACCTTTAGGGAGTCCTGCACAAGGACTCCAAAGTCTCTTTGTGCCTCAGTTTTTTGTATTTTCTCTCCATTTAGAAAATAGTCAACCCTTTTATTTCTTCTACCAAAGTGCATGACCATACACTATGTCCCTCTTAATTTTATAAACCTTTATAAAGTCAGCCCTTTGGCTCTGATTCAGTGAGAATAAACCCACCCTGTCCAGTCCTCTATCCTGGAAAGTATCCTGGTGAATCTCATTTGCACTCTCTCTATTTTCAGCACACCTTCCTGTACTGCCCCCTGCTGTTGCACTGTTGCAGCTGTCATGCCCTGGAAACTGCTGCTGATCCAGTAATTGTATCCATGGATCTGTAGGAGGTGCCCCAATCCAGTTTATCAGAGACTTGACAGGAGGCAGTGCTTTAAACAGTTGTTGTCGATCCAGGAAGCAACAAGCAGAATGATCACATTAGCTGGTTAAACTTGGGTGAGACCATGGACGGTCTGAGAAGGTGAACTTGAGAAATGTGTGCGATGTGTGAGAGAGTACACAGATTTTCAAGTAGCTCTAGCTGGCACAGTCTGATGTTCCCCTTCCAAAACTGCCCTGTTTATTTGCACTTGTCAAAGGACCTGTTACCCGACTGGTTCCAGTGAGATCATTACACTTCTCTGCTCTTCAGATCCACAAGGACTTTCTCGGTATGCCTGGATTGTGCTCAGTTAAAGTGAGCTAAGACTGTAGATCTAAATGCCCTGTGGAGAGATTACACAGCAGGAAGCCACTATAAGGAGAGAGCTGCAGAGGGAACCTTTGTGAAGGATTCTTGCCCCTCCCCAGTAAGTTAGAGGAAACATTTGGAAAACAGGATTTCCGATTGGAGGTGTTGCTCAGCAGGGAACCAGTTCAACAAGTGAAATAATATTTGTATAAGGTGTGGTAGTAATAAACCGCATCTGTAAACCAGGAGGCACACATAGCATAGAAGCTAATGCCAAGAGTTAATGTTTTGGTGGAGGAATTATATTCAGCGTCACAGGGACCACGTGTGGTGGAGGAGCATAGTAACACAAATCCTTCAAGATTTCAGGCCAGGGTTACTGACAAATGCTCGTGGGATCCTCTAGCTGAGAAAACAAAGTGGAGAATAGTGAACGTTGTAAGGTGTGGAGTGCTGATCTCAAACAGTTTTCAGGAGCAGAAACTTGTGGCAACCTGGTGACTTACTATACCTCTCCATGTGCATTTTAAACATGTGATTATACCACATCTCCTGCAGCTCAGTCTGTGTACCTACTATCTTGCTCCTTTGATCTCCTTTAAGTTTTTCCCATCTTACCCTAAAACTGTGCTCTCTAGTTTTCGATTTCCCTGCCTGACCGATGGTCCAATCTTCCTTTGGAAGTGAATCTCTCCATTCCAGGCATCTCCTGTGCAACAGTTTGATGGAGAAACAGCAGTTCGAGCAGCATCTTTAGGTGTTGGGAAGAGGTGGAGGTGAAAAGGGATTGCCGATATTTCGGGTCAACCTGCACCAGGGTCAACAATTTCTTTTTCCCACAGATGCTGCTTGACCTGAGTTTCTCCAGCCCCTGAATCTCGTGTGCACTTTCTAAGGCTGCTACATCCTTCCTGTGGTGTGGTGACCAGAACTGTAGAACCTTCCGAGTGACGACTGACTAGTGTTTTGTACAGCTGCAATATGACAACCCAACTCTATTCAATACCTTGGCCCACACTTGCTCCTGAGGTCCCTGCCATTTAATGTATATGCTGTTTCAAATAAAAGGAAAGACGGGATAGACTGGGATTTTTTTTTTCCCCTCCGAAACAAAAGAGACTAAGGTTTAAGGGACAGATAAGATGAAGAATCACCACCTTTTCCTCGGGGTGATGGAATCCAAAACTAGAGCACATAGATTTAAAATGAGAAGGGAAAGAATTAAGAGGACCTGCGTGACCACTTTTTCATACTGAGGGTGGTGGGCAGCTGGAGTGGGTTGCCAGAGGAAGTGTACATTTGTATTGTTTAGAAAACACTTGGACAGGTGCATGGATACAAAAGGTTTAGAGGGATGCAGGCTAAACGCAGGTAAAGGGGCTGCTCAGCTGGGCAGCTTGTCGCCATGCATGAGTTGGGTCAAAGGGTGGGTTTTCAGGTTGTGTAGCTCAATGACCCTAAAGGGCATTATTACCTTATCCTTGTCTGGATTAACAACTCCTCCCAACTGGCCCATGAAGCCTTTCACAGACTTCGTCATCTACTGCTTCAGCAGCCTGACTAACTCGTCTACCTATGTTCTCATCCAAGTAATTTGTGAACATTGATCCCAGCACCAATCCCTGCCGTACGGTGGATCTTGAGTGTTCAGGGAAGGGGATGCACTAGTGAAATGGGAGCAGGGAGCCTTGGACCCAGAGTGGCAGGAGGGAAAGACCAGCACTTTAATGACCCTGTAGTTACTTCCTCATTTCGGCTCTGACCTGAACCTGGTTTCCCAAACTGCCGTGTCTCAACTGGCAATCTCTAGTCAGTCCAGTAACCAACCAGACACTATTTTCCCAGGGCCTCGCCAGCAATGAGTGATCAGTTGTCTTGCTGCTGGTTACTGGCCTTGAGGTCCTAGGTCCCACACCCCTCCCAGGGCCTCAGTTCTGAAGTGCTTTATTTCACATGTACATCGAAACATGCATTGAAATTTCTTATTTGTGTCGAATCAAATCAGTGTTGATTGTGCTGAGCAGGCCACAAGTGTTGGCCCACTCCCAACATAGCACGTCCAGATCCCACTAACCCGAAACCGGAAACGGGGTGTGGGAGGAAAGTGGAGCTGCCGGAGGAAATCTACATGGTCATGGGGATAATGTACAAGGTCCTTACAGACAGCAATGGGAATTGAACTCTGATTAATGACAGCTGGGGCAATGTGCTAACCATGCAGCCCACCAATAAGGAATTATTAACAATTACAAGTTAACAGAATGCTGGTATTACGGGGTAATTTTTGACTGGCTTTGGGTCTGGTGCATTGCACTCTGTGGGGGAGAGGAGGGAGGAAAAAGTCGACAGCCTTGAATCCTTTCAGGGCTTCTTGGCTGGCTGGAGAGATGAAGGCTGACCTAATTTTTGAACTCTAGTTCCCCCTGACTTGCCAAGGCCAAACGCTCTTCAGCTGTGAACTCTGAGCTTGGGTGAAGAGGTCCCAACACTCCCTCATCCATCCCTCCCTCTGCCCTCTCCCCACAATTTCTACCTTCCCCTTTCCTCCCATCTACTCACCCCATCCCTGTCCCAACCTCCACTGTCATCACCCCTCCCTCTTTCCTCATACTCCCTCACCCTTCCTACTCCTGTGTGTGTGCCGTCCCTCCTATCTGTCATTGGGTTCATCCACAGCTTCCCCACATCTTTCACCACTGCCCTTCCTTCCCATGTCCTCTTTCTGCTCCCCTCAGCCTCAGCCTCCTCTCCAAAGATCCTGCACCCTCCTGTCACTGCACTCCCTCATTCACCACTCACTCACACTTCACATTTTTCCCCCCTCCCCCCTCCCCCCTCCCCCCTCCCCCCTCCCCCCTCCCCCCCCCTCCCCCCCCCCTCCCCCCTCCCCCCTCCCCCCCCCCCCCCCTGTTAAGCCCTTCCTCATTATAACTGGAGCTGGAACCTTACTGAAGTCCACTTGGGGGTTGCTGTGGCCCTTTCCTGGGAGTAGCGATCAGCACGAACCCAGTATCCATTGTCGGTGTCCCTTGTACCTCCTGCAGGTCGCAAGCCTGTGTCCTGTTGTTTGGCTCTGGCTGAGGGTTTGGGAAAGGGAGTTGTTCTGCAGTGTTTGCAGCCATACCTGTAGATGCACAGCAAGATCCCATTGTCAGTAAGATGATGATGACAGGTTACCTGGGTGGTTAATGGAGGGGTAGACACTGGCAGGAGAGTGTCAGGCCCTGTCCTGGTCTGATGACGTGACTGTTTGCCTCTTTCTCCCACAGACGACAGCTTCATCAACCCCCAGTTGCAGAAGATCTTCGAGCGCGTGCGGCAAAGTGCAGACTTCATGCCCAGCAAGCAGATGATGGTGAGGCTGTCAAACCTGCAACCCCACCTACTGACCTGCGCATCCCATCGGGTGACCTGCACTCCTCCCATCCCCCGTCCCCCCAGTACTTAATCCCGGTTGTTACTCCTTTTCCTATTGTGACCCCACCTCTGGCTGGCAGCACCACCCCATAGGGGCATCCCTCCACACCCTGCCCATGTGGGTGATTACTCACCCTCCCCAGCTAGCCTCTTGGGCCTGTGCTTTCCCTTGTTGTGGTCCTGTCCTATCAGCCCAGGGGCCATGAGGCCGAGTGCTTTGCCTCTCATCCGTGAGCCCGGCTCCTGCTGCCGTCTCTGTCGAAGCTCATGCCCTGCTCTCTGGGACCTTCTCCCCACAGAAGGTGCTGCTGAGTGACCTGGGCCCAGACTGGAGGGAGCGACTGCAGAGTTTCGAGGACCGGCCCTTTGCTGCGGCCTCCATTGGGCAGGTTCACCTCGCCACACTCACCAACGGGTGCCAGGTGGCCATGAAAATCCAGGTAGGCCAACCGTGCACGCCTGCCGCAGTGAGGACGGCGGGGGGGGGGCGGTCGTCGGGGGAGGGCGAGAGTGGGGGCTTCACCCTGCTTGGGGGTCACCAAGCGGAAAACGGCAGCCTGGGAGTGGGGTAGTCACACCTCGCAAAGAGTCCCATGAACAAGGGGCTATGACTCCCACCTCGTGGGGTTGGTAGATGTGGTGGGTGCCGGTCTGGATGTGGGTCTGAGTAATGTCTGTCTCATTGTGGATGTTGAGTCCACTGTGTGTGTTGCGGGTAGGGATGTTTCCATGTGCTCTCCCTGGAGCTGTTGTTTCTGAGCAATGAGTTCATGTTGTTCAGACTGGGGGTGGGGAAGGTAGGGCTCTGTGTTGTCAGGGCGGTGGCCCATCATGCAGGAGTTGGGGGTGCTGTTTGTTTGGTGTGGTATGGGTTGGGGTTGGTGTGTTGCCAATGGCCTCCCTCTCTCTCTCGGCAGTACCCTGGAGTAGCCCAGAGCATATCCAGTGACGTGGACAACCTGATCTCCGTCCTCAACATGAGCAACGCCCTGCCTGAGGGTGAGTGCTGGCTCCGCTCAGCAGTCTGTTTGCCCCTCGCTCACCCTCCCAGGCCAGGGGCTGGTGTTGTGCGGAACATGCCCAGCCTTACTGGGGGTGGGGGAGGGTCCGCAGCTGGGTGGAAATGTGGGGTGAGCAGGTCCATAATGGAGGTCACTCACTGAAGGCACAGCCACTGCAGTGGAGGGTTGAGCCCATGCTGATGAGTTGGAGGTTAACACAATGAGTGAGCCCTTGGAAATGAGCAGTGTGGCGGGGTGGGGTTTGGAGGTTGGCGAGGACCCAGGGTGGGTGGGGTGGGGTTTGTGTGTCATCGAGGTGGTAACAATATAATGTTTACAGTGAAAGTGCAGCTCAAGCGGAGTGAGGTTCAAGCCCCATGAGAAGGTAGACTGAGAGATCAAGACTTCCTTTTTGGTTGATGAGAGGTCCATTCGATTCGATTAACAGTTGGGTGGGAGCTATTCATGAGTCTGGTGGTGGATGCTTTCAGTTTTTGTATTTTCTGCCCAATGGGAGAAGGAAGAGGGATTGTACAGGGTGGGTAAAGTCTTTGATTATGCTGCTTGCTTTACTGAGGCAGTGAAACATCAGCCCATGAAACAGAGGCTGCTTTCCGTGATGTACTGAGCCACGTCTCTGCGGTATCTTGCGGTTACAGGCAGAGCACTTGCCATACCAAGCTGATACATCCAGATAGGATGCTTTCTGTGTTTTATCAATTAAAAATTGGTCACTGTCAAAGGGGATTTGTCAAATTTCTTTAAACTTCTTTGGAAGTAGAGGGGCTTGTGAACTTTCTTGGCCATTGGTGTCAGAGTTGGAGGGGACAGGATAGGAGCTAATGTGACAGGTCTGCAAACAGGCAGCAATGTCAAATATCCCCATCATGAACGAGTCAGCCTCTTTTGGGCAGTGGGTAATCTCTGGAGCAGGACCCTCCCCCACTGCCAGATTGTACTGTGGATTCTCTTGGGCAGGACGTTGGTCGAGGCTGGTCCTCGTGAGCCTCTCCTGATTGTACTGTGGATTCTGTCGGGGGGGACGTTGGTCGAGGTTGGACATCTGGACCTGAGTCTGTCCTGCTGCCGTTGACAGGTCTCTTTCCCGAGCACATGATCGAAGTGATGAGACGGGAGTTGTCGCTGGAGTGTGACTACGAGAGGGAGGCAGCCTGCTACAAGCAGTTCAGGTGTGTACGAGAGATGGGGTGTCCTTCAACGATTCTCCCCATCAGGGCTTCAAGTGGGTTGGGGGGTGATTGGGGATCCCAGTGAAGATGCAGAACTGTTAATATAACCCAGTAAGAGTGTCTGTGTTTCCTGGGGGGTTCCCAACAGTGTTGAGTGTTTAAAAGCCTTTGCTTGCACTGTGATTCCCTCCTGTTATGTGTCTTCTTCCCAGTAACTCAGTTGTTCCTTGGGTCAGTTTCCTGTGCACATAGTGTTGCTGTCATCTCTGTACCCTCGGAGATGGTCTGCTCCTTCCCTATCTCACCCTACCGTTTAACTGCTCCATGCTGCCTCTGCAATAGAAAACATACAGCACAAGAACAGGTCCTTTCGCCCAAAATGTTGTGCTGAACCAGTTTAAAAAAAAAAGTAAATCAAAATCCCCCCAAAACTAAACCCTTCTACCTACACAATGTCCATATCCCTCCAGCATCTTCCTCACATACATGTCCATACCTAAATGTCTCTTAAAACCCTCTAATGTGTTTGCCTTTACCACCATACCAGGCAGCACATTCCAAGCATCCATCACCGTGAGTAAAAAAACTTGCCCCTCTCTCACCTTCAATGCATTACCTTCAAATGTATTAGGCAATCCTACTCTGGGAAAAAGAAACTCCCTGTCCGTCCACTCTACCTATGCCTTTCATAATCTGATAAACCTCTGTCAGATTTCCCCTCAGCCTCTGCTGCACTGAAAATAATCCAAGTGTCTCCAACCTCTTGTGATGGCACATGCCCTCTAAACCAGGCAGCATCCTGGTAAACCTGTGCCCTCTCCAAAGCCTCAACATCCTTCCTATAGTGCAGCGACCAGAATTATATTCAATGCTCCAGGTGTGGCCAAACCATAGTTTTATAAAGTTGCAAGTTAAGCTCTTGACTTTTGAGCTCAGTGCTTCAACTAACAAACAATAGGCTGCCTTAATCACCCTATCAACCTGTGTCACCACTTTCAGGGAGCTGTGAACTTGGACCCCAAGATCTGTCTGCTCAGCACCACTGTTAAGGGTCTTGCCTTTGACAGTGTACTGTCTCCTTGCATTTGTCCCACCAAGGTGCAACACTTCACATTTGTCTGGGTTAATCTCCATCTGCCATTCCTCTACCCATGTCTGCAATTCACCTATATCACGCTATATTCTTTGGCAGTCTTCTACACCATCCACAACTCCATCAATCTTGGTGTCATCCACTGATCTTAGCCATCTATCTACATTTACCCACCCATCTACATTTTCCCACCCATCTACATTTTCATCCAGGTCATTTGTATGTATCACAAACAGCAGAAGTTTGTGATACAGATGAGGAGCAGGGGCCTATGGGTTTCCAAATGCTCATATATCCTATCCGTAACAATCTTCTCCAGCAATTTCTATACAACTGACATGAGACTCATTAGATGATTGGTGGAGGGGCAGGTAGTGTTGAGCAAATGGGTAGGATGCAGAAGGACTGGGAAAATAGGTTGATAGAAAGGTCATTAGATTAGTAGAGCCAAATCCTTATCCCAGTTAGAAAGAGGACTTTAATAAAAATATCTAGCACATGTGGCTTAGGAAGGAAGTAAATGTCACTGCACTCTTTAAGAAAGGAGGAAGGCAGCAGAAAGGAAATTATGGACAAGTGAGCCTGACCTCAGTGGTTGGGAAGATGTTAGAGTCAATTGTTAAGGATGAGGTGATGGAGTACTTGGTGACACAGGACAAGATAGTACAAAGTCAGTATGGTTTCCTTAAGGGAAAATCCTGCCTGTATTGGAATTCTTTGAGGAGATTACAAGTAGGGTAGATAAAGGGGATGCAGTAGATGTTGTATATTTGGATTTTCAGAAGGCCTTTGAGAAGGTGCCAAGTTCAGAGCTCATGGTTTTACAGTAAAGTTACTAACATGATAAGAGCATTGGCTGATTGGTAGGAGGCAGCGAGTGGGAATAAAAGGATTCTTTTCTGGTTGGCTGCTGTTGACTAGTGATGTTCCGCAGGGGCCGGTGTTGGGACAGCTTTTTATGCTGTGTATCAGTGATTTAGATGATGGAATAGATGGCTTTGTTGCCAAGTTTGCAGATGATACGAAGATTGGTGGAGGAGCAGGTAGTGTTGAGGAAACGGGTAGGATGCGGAAGGACTTAGACAGATTAGGAGAATGGGCAAGAAAGTTGCAAATTAAATACAATATTGGAAAATGCATGGTCACGCACTTTGGTAGTAGAAATAAATGTGCGGACTATTTTCTAAATGGGGAAAAAATACAGGAATCTGAGATGCAGAGGGACTTGGGAGTCCTTGTGCAGAACACCCTGAAGATTAACTTGCAGGCAGAGTCAGTGGTGTGGAAGGCAAATGCCATGTTAGCATTCATTTCAAGAGGTCTAGAATACAAGAGCAGGGATGTGATGTTGAGGCTTTATAAGGCACTGGTGAGGCCTCACCTTGAGTATTGTGAACAGATTTGGGCCTCTCATCTTAGAAACAATGTGCTGGCATTGGAGAGGGTCGAGAAGAGGTTCACAAGGATGATTCCAGGAATGAAAGGGTTATCATATGAGGAATGTTTGATGGCTCTGGGCCTGTACTCGCTGCAATTCAGAAGGATGAGTGGATGGGATCTTATTGAAACCTTTCGAATGTTGAAAGGCCAGACAGAGTAGATGTGGAAAGGATGTTTCCCATGGTGAAAGAGTGTAGGACAAGAGGGCACAGCCTCAGGATAGAGAGGCGCCCTTTCAAAACAGATGAGAAATTTCTTTAGCCAAAGGTGGTGAATTTGTGGAATTTGTTGCCACATACAGCTGTGGAGGCCAGGTTGTTGGGTGTATCTAAGGCAGAGATTGATAGGTTCTTGATTGGACATGGCATCAAAGGTTACGGGGAGAAGGCTGGGAACTGCGTTGAGGT
This sequence comes from Mobula birostris, assembly GCF_030028105.1. Lineage (NCBI taxonomy): Eukaryota > Metazoa > Chordata > Chondrichthyes > Myliobatiformes > Myliobatidae > Mobula > Mobula birostris. Next base: position 130,398,122 of record NC_092371.1, read on the forward strand.
GGAGATAGGGAAAAAAGGATCAGCCATGATTGAATGGTGGAGGAGACTCGATGGGCCAGCTGGCCTAATTCTGCTCCTATGTCTTATGGTTTTAATTTTCATTAGGAGACCCAATCCCTCCTTTAGTTCTTTTCTGCATTCTTTATACTCCCTGTGCTCTTTGATCCTAACTTCCAAAGCTTTACATATATTCCCTTTTTCTTGATTAAGTTTATCATCTTTCTGGACATCAAAAGTTCTCTTGTCTTTCCATTCCCATGCTTTCTTTTAACAGGAGCATACCTTTCCTGAACTCTGACAGTTGATCTTTAAACACCCTCCACATGTCTGATGTGGACTTGCCAGAAAAAAAGGTGTTACCAATTAACTCTTAGCTCCTGCCTAATACCCTTGTAATTTGCCCTACTCGGATTTAAAACTCCTTCGCAAGGACCATACTTATCATTATCAATAGCTATCCTGAAAGTTAGGGAGTTGTAGTCACTGTTCCCTAACTGCTCACCCACTGCAGGGTCAGTCACCTGGCCAGGCTCATTACACAACATCAGGTCTGGTGGAGTCCTGACGAAGGGCTTGGCCCAAAAAGTTGACTGTTTCCTCGTTTCCATAGATGCTGCCTTGCCTGCTGTGTTCCTCCAGCATTTTGTCTGTGTTGCAGTCCCCCGTGTCATTGGACCGTCTACGTATTGATTTGAAACCCTCCTGAATACACTGACAAATTCTGCCCCATCTAAACCCCTTTCGTTAAGGTCCAGGTTTATATTAGGGAAGTTGAACCCCCTCCCCCCAATGACAACAACCCTATTATTTTCACTCATTTCCTTAATCTGATTACATATCTGTTCCTGAATGTCCAGGTGGTTATTGGGTAGGGGATCTGTAGTACAATCCCGTTGGTGTGATTGAATTCTTCCTATTCCTGAGTTCCACCCAAATGGACTCTGTGTCCGACCCCTCCGTTATGTCTCTCCTGAGTGCAGCTGTGATATTCTCCCTGATTAGCAGTGGAAGCCCTGCCCCCCCCCCCTCCCCCGGCCACTTTACCACCTCCTCCCTCTTTTCTAACACTTCGAAAACCTGGTACGTTAATTGGCCATTCCTACCCCTCTACCTTCCTGTCTGATCCTTCACTTATTGACATGGTGCTGCAGTTCTCAGCACCCTGCAAAACTAGTTTTAAACCACCTGATTAGCATTATCAAACGTCATAGCCAATATATTGATTCCCCTCCAGGTGCAATCTGTCCTGCTTATACAGGTCACCTCTTCCCAAAACAGGTTTCAATGATCCAGGAACTTAAAAATCCTGCCCCATTTCCTCAGCCACCCATTCACTTGTGCTATCAGTCCATTCTGACCTGCACTAGCCTGTGGCATCGGGAGTAATCTGGAGATTGGAGGTCCTGCTCTTCATCCTCTTTGCTAACTCTGTACACTAACTGTGTAAGACTTCTTCCCCCTTTCTGCCTGTATTATTGGTGCCAATATGCACCACAACTGCTGGCAGTTTAGCCTCCCCCTTGCAGTATCCTGCAGCCACTCAAGATGCATTCTGGGCCTGAGCACCCAGGAGGCAACACACCATCCTTGGTGTCTCTTTTGCGGCCACAGAATCTCTTAACTACCGAATCCCCTGTTACTACCATGCTGCCTGACTTTATTGACAGAGCCAGCCACGCTGCCACAAGCCTGATGCTGCTGCTATATGCTGGTCATCCGCCCAGCAGTATCCAAAGGGGTATACTTACTCCCCTTGCCTCTCCTTGTGGACACCCATCTACTATCTGAAGGCTGTACTCTGGGTGTGATCATCTCTTCAACAGTCTCCTCTACAAGCCTTCAGCCTACTTTCTGTTGTCACACTGTCCCACTCTGGAAATGCCCTCTAAACCTTCTGGTCCTTTCATACAATGTGGAAAACCACCTCCTGTAATCAAGGACAGGCAATGTTTCCCAGAGCCCACGGCGTGGCAGTGACATAAATGGTATGGCATAGATTGGCTGGGTAAATGGTGCCCTTCTGACACTCAATGTTGCAGTCAGATACTCTGGTTCTGTTGTGTTGGTGGGTGTGTAGGTAATGTCTCTGTTAAGGTGCTTCTCCACTGACCCATCCCTCCTGCAGGGAGCTGGTGAAGGATGACCCTTTCTTCTACGTACCGCCAGTGATTGACTCTCTCAGCAGCAAGCACATCCTCACCACCGAGCTAGTGCCAGGTTTCCCGCTTGACAAGGCACAGCAGCTAAGCCAAGACGTCCGGAACCAGGTGATTCCTTTCAGCCTTGTCTGTCACCTGGCCTAGGGTTGTGGACTGGGACAAAGTGGAGTTGCTTTGTTGGGGGATAGGAAATAGTTTTTTTTACTGTCACATGTACTTTGGTACAGTGAATAACTTTGTCTTGCATGCCATCCATGTAGATAATTTCATTGCAACAATGCATCGAGGTTGTACAAGGGAAAACAATAATTGAATGTAGAATAAAATGTTGTTATTACAAGGAAAGTACAGTGTAGACTAACAAGGTGCAAGGGCAAGATGAGAGAGATTGCAAAGTCATATTAGGGGATCAGTCATTCGCCTTGTAACAGCAGGATAAAAACTATCCTTCAGAATGGTGGTTAATGCTTTCAGGCTTTTGTATCTCCACCCTGATAAGGGCGGGGGGGGGCGCAAAGGAGAGAATATTTAGGGTGGGAGTAGTCTTTAATTATGCTGGCTACTGCAAGAAGTGTAGATAGTCCATGGAGGAGAGGTTGGTTTCCATAATAGGAAAAGTTCCCAGAAATGATCCTGAAGGCATTTTGTGGTATCTTGATCAAGGCTGATTGCTCCGTGTCCAATCATCCAGTGGCTGTTTGTGGCACTTTGATGCATGACTGTTGGCTGCAATGATTCTCTGGAAGTAACCAGTGTAGAATGGTGAGGAAATGTCAGCTGGCTGATTTGGGATCTAATGTTTTCCTCCCCACTCTGTTTCAGATCAGTGAGAACATCCTGAGGCTGTGCCTGCGTGAACTCTTTGAGTTTCGCTTCATGCAGACTGACCCCAACTGGTCCAACTTCTTCTACAATCCAGAGACTGGCAAGGTGGGACGAGTGTCAGGGATGGGAGGGAGGATGTGAGGGGGTGGGTATGAGGATCTGAAGGGAGCTTCACTATAAGGTCGTAGTTAGAGATTCTTGCTGGTTCTCTTGAGCTTTACCATGCTCCCTGTCTTTCCCCCACCCAGGTGGCCCTGTTGGATTTTGGAGCCACGCGATCATTTGAGGAAGATTTCACTGATGCCTACATTGAGGTGAGACTAATCTGTGATACCAAGCTTGTGAGACGGGTGAATATTGGGAGTTTACCTCGGGTGGGAGAACGGTTCATGTATTTGTCTTCTGGTCTGTGTGTTAAATGCAAACACCCCTGCTTCTGTTATGTGCGTCATGGACTCCCTCGCCATTTGTATATGTGTCTTGTTTCTTCTACTCTGAACTCAGTCATTGTTTGGACAGATTGTTCGAGCTGCAGCTAATGGCGACAGGGAGAAGGTACTGAGCAAGTCCATTGAGCTGAAGTTCCTCACTGGATATGAGACAAAGGTGGGTGGACCATTTGAAATGCTGGGAGGAGCAGGACCTTGTCCCATTGTGTTCACACTCCCACTTCTCCACATTACCCCTGGGGCTGTGTGTTTCATTAGTAATAAACCAACCAGGTTGACAAACTGGTGTCTGGTCTTAAAGCTTGCACTGATGCAGTGAATGGGATCACATTTTCCCCATGGTAGGGATATGAAAAACAAAGACTGAAGGTTAATGGTGAGAGGAGGGGGTTTGGAGAAATGTTTATATTCCAGAGAATAATGGAGATATCTAAAATTTGCCTCCAGAGGGTACAATCACTTAAGAGTTGTTTAATGGACACATAAACATGCAAGACATGGAAGGATATAGGGACCTAATCCAGGAAAATTGGGCTATTGTAGGTAGGCAGAAAAGGTCAGTGTTGACATGGTGGGCCAAAGGGCTTGTGTAGCTGTGTAGACAGGAGGCTGTACAGACTCTAACAGAATGACTGTTTCTCATTTGAGGTTATGCAAAATGCCCACGTTGATGCTGTGATGATCCTCGGAGAAGCCTTCTCGTCAGTGAAAGATTTCAACTTTGGCAGTCAAGACACCACTAAGAGAATCCACAGCCTGATCCCCATAATGTTACAACACAGACTGATTCCCCCTCCGGAGGAGACTTACTCCCTGCATCGTAAGATGGCAGGCTCCTTTCTCATCTGCAGCAAGCTCAACGCGCAGATCCCCTGCAAGCACTTATTTGAAGAAGCCTACCTGAGGTACTGGAGCAGGAAGTCCACATTGGGAAATGGCAACCAGTAAATGGGAGAGGCTGGTGGATATAGGAACGGTGAAGAGGGAAGCACGAAGGGTCTGAGATGATGACGATGGCCTAACCACCTTACCATGTTACTTGTTTTTGTATATTAAAAAATTCCTCAGTTCCTGTTCAAAGGAATAGTGGGTTTGAATGGACACTAGGGATTGCACTAACCAAGTGCGTGTGATCTTGACAGCAAATACCAGTGAGGGGAAGACTTGCATTTCCCCCTAAGGAGGGGCATTTGAGAGATTTTTACTGTTGATTTAATTAAAATAACTTGAGATTTGTACTTTTGGAAAATAATGAACTTTTGAATTACTTTAGATGTGATCATTAGCCAGTTTTGTATACCTGTTACAGTTGATGCAATTAAAGAAATCATGCATGTGAGCCAGCATCGTCTTCAAGCAACAGAACTGGTCATTGTTTTTGGGTGATTCTTCCTCTCCTGTCTGAACTTCAACTCACTGATGTAGACAAACCAGAGCCCGGAGGTCCTCTCAGAGTTCACCAGGGCACTCATAGCTCATCCTGTTGGACAGATCCTCTCTTCCATCCCCTCTGTCAGAGCTGGGAGAGGAATAAATCACCTGTAATTGCGAAGTGTTTTCAGTCTGCTCCATTTAGAGCAGTTGTCCTGTATTGGCTGTCTATAGTTGAGAGATTGGGACTGTTGATGTTCGAAGGGTGGCCCTTGTAGGTAAGTGAAAGGCAATGTGCTGTGCAGCAAGTGATTAGAAAGGCATGTAATATGTTGGCTTTTGTCAATTCACTCCTACGGGAGAAGGAGGTGGTAATAGACAGGAGCTACAGGGAGGTAGTCACCCCAGGGATACAGGAGACGGGTAACTGTGTGACTATCAGAAAAAGGGGAAATGCACAGCAAGGGCCGAGTACACATGTGGCTGTTCCCCTCAATATTAAGTATACAACTTTAGACATTATTGGGGGGGGGGTGTGGGGGCGATGTTGGCGAAGAGGTCTCTGGCATTGAGTCTGGTGCTGTAGCTCAAGAGCAGAGAGGTGAAGAGGACTGCAATGCTGATAGAGATTCTGTAGGCAGAGGACAGAGACAAGGTTCTTTGGTCGTGATAGAGACACCTGGATGGTATGTTGCCTCCCTGGTGCCAGGATCATGGATGTCTCGGATGGTGTCCATCCCATTCTCATGGGCGAGGGAGAGCAGCCAGAAGTCTTGGCACTAATAACATAAACAGGTGAGGAGCTACTGAAGAGGTATTTGGGGGAGCTAGGGAGCTGAGAAATAGAACCTCCCAGGGTAGTAATCTGTGGATTGCAGCTTGTGCCATATGCCAGTGAGGATAAAAATGCAGGTGAATGCATGGCTGTGGAAATGGTGTCGGGGGCAATAAACCAGAATTGATTAGAGAACTTGAAGGAAAAGAACCCTTTAAGGAAAGGAAGTGATCATAATATGATTGAATTGACCCTGAAATTTGAGGAGAAATTAAAGTCAGATGTAAACACGAGAAAATCTGCAGATGCTGGAAATTCAAGCAACACACAAAATGCTGGTGGAATGCAGCAGGCCAGGCAGCATCTATAGGAAGAAGTACAGTCGACGTTTCAGGTTGAGACCCTTCAGACGTATCAGTATCTCAGTGGAGTAAAGGGAATTTTAGAGGCATGAGTGAGGAGTTGGCCAGAATTGACTGGAAAAGAACACTGGCAAGGATAATGGCAGAGGGCAATGGCTGGAATTTCTGGAAGCAATTTGGAAGGCATAGGTATATACATCCCATAGAGGAATAAGTATTCTAAAGGCAAGATTACATAACCGTGACTAACAAGAGAAGTTGAAGCCAACATAAAAGCCAAAGAAAGTGCAAATATTAGAGCACTTAGTTAGAGGGAAGTTAAGAGGATTAGGAAGCTTTTAACAACTAACAGAAGGCAACTAAAAAAGTCATTAAGAAAGTAAACACACAAAATGCTGGAGGAGCTCAGCAGCCCAAGCAGCATCTATGGAAAAGAGTACAGTAGATGTTTCTGGACGAGACCCTTCATCATGACTGGAGAATAAAAGATGAGTCAGTGTGAGAAGGTGGAAGGAAGGAAGAAACACAAGGTGAAACTGGGAGGTGTGAAATAAAGAGCTGGGAAGTTAGTGAAAGAGATACAAGGCTGGAGAAGGGGGAACCTGGGAGAGGAAAGGCAGCATTGGACGGAAAAGGGGGAGGAGCACCAGAGAGGTGATGGGCAGGTAAGGAGATGAGGTGAGAGAGGGAAATGGGAATGGTGAAGGAGAAGAGGTGAACCATTAACAGAAGTTTGCAAAATTGATGTCCATGCCATCAGGTTGGAAGCTACCCAGATGGAATACAAGGTGTTGCTGTCCAACCTGAGGGTGGTCTCATCATGACAGCAGAGGAGGCCATAGACTGACATGTCAGAATGGGAATGGGAAGTGGAATTAAAATGGGTGGCCACTGGGAGATCCTACTTTTTGGGACAGGAGCTCAGCGAGCTTCCCATTCTGACATGTCAGCCCATAGCCTCCTTTACTGTTGCAATGAGGTAACACTCAGGTTGGAGGATCAATGCTGTATATTTGGTCTGGGCAGCCTCCAACATGATGGTTATCAACATTGATTTCTCAAACTTATGGTAATGCCTCCCCCCGCCCCCATCTCCTTCTCCATTCCTTTTTCCCTCCCTCACTCACTTCATCTCCTTACCTGCCCATAAACTCCCTCTGGTGCTGCTCTCCATTTTCTTTCTTCCATGGCCTTTCTGTCCTTACCTTTCTTCTCCAGCCCCATTACTCTTTCACTAATCAACTTCCCTGCTCTTTACTTCACCCTCCCCCCCCCCCCAACCTTCTTACTCTGACTCATTTTTTTTCTCCAGTCCTGCTGAAGGGCCTCGGCCTGAAATGTCGACTGTACACTTTTCCATAGATGCTGCCTGGCCTGCCTGAGTTCTTCCAGCATTTTGGGTGTGTTGCTTAGATTTCCAGCATCTGCATATTTTCTCGTGTGTTAATAAGATGATAAAGATTGAATAGGAAAGTAAGCTAGCCAATAATATTGAAGAGGATACCAAAAGTTTCTTTGGATACATGAAAGTGTAAAAGAGAGGCAAGAGTGGATATTGGGCTGCTGGAAAACTGTGCTGGAGAAGTAGTAAGGGTAAACAAACTGAATTAGTATTTTGCATTAGTCTTCACTGTGGAAGACAATAGCAGTATGGTGTAAGTTCCAGGGATCAGGGGTCATGAACCATGAGGAGTTGCCATTACTAGAGAGAAGGTTCTTGGGAAACTGAAAGGTCTGGAGCAGATGTGTGTACCCCATAGGGCTCTGAAAGAGGTGGCTGAAGAGATTGTGGAGGCATTATTAATGATCTTTCAAGAATCACTAGATTCTGGAATAGTGGCGGAAGACTGGAAAATTGCAATGTTATGCCATTCTTCAAGAAGGAAGGGGGCAGAAGAAAGGAAACTGTAGGCCAGTTAGCTTGACCTCAATGGTTGGGAAGATCTTGGAGTTGATCGTTTAAGATGTGCTTTCAGGGTACTTGAAAGCACTTGATAAAATACACTGTAAACACAATAATCTGCAGATGCTGGGGTCAAAGCAACACTCACAACACACTGGAGGAACTCAGCAGGTCGGGCAGCATCAGTGGAAAAGATCGATCGATGTTTTGGGCCGGAACCCTTCCCCAGTCCTGACGAAGGGTTCCGGCCGGAAACGTCGATCGATTTTTTCCACTGATGCTGCCCAACCTGCTGAGTTCCTCCAGCGTGTTGTGAGTGTTGCATAAAGTACACCGTAGTCAGTAAGGTTTCCTTAAGGGAAAATCTTGCCTGACAAATCTATTAAAATTCTTTGAAGAAATAACAAGCAGGATAGATGAAGGAGAATCGGTTAATGTGTACAGTTGCAAGATTAAATTTGTAAACCCTTTGCAGTTACCTGTCTTCTGCATTAATTGCTCATAAAATGTGGCCTGATCTTCATCTTAAGTCACAATAATAGACGAACATAATCTCCCTAAAGTAATAAACTATTGTACTTTTCATAATCTCATTGAACACATTGTTTAATCATTCACAGTCCAGGCTAGATAAAGTATGTGAACCTCTGTATTTAGTAACCTTTGGCAGCAATAACCTCTACTAAACGTTTCCTGTAGTTGCTGATCAGACTTGGACAATGGTGAGGAGAAATTTAAGACTATTCTGCCATACAAAACTGTTTCAGTTCATCAGTATTTTTAGTAACCTTGCATGAACAGCCCTCTTCAGGTCATGCCACAGCATCTCAATTGGGTTAAGTTCTGGACTCTAACTTGCCCATTCCAAAACATAATTTATCTTTTTAAACAATTGTGTTGATTTACTCTTGCCTTTCGGATCATTGTCTTGTTGCATCATTCAACTTCTATTAAGCTTCAGCTGACAGACCACTACTCTGACATTCTCCTGTTAAAATGTTTTGATGCAATTTTGAATTCATTGTTCCCTCAAGGATTGCAAACTGTCCAGGCCCTGAGGCAGCAATGCAGCCCCAAATCATAATGCTCCTTCCATCATGCTTCACAGTTGGGATGAGGTTTTGGCGTTGGTGTGCAATGTCCTTTTTCTTCCAAGTATAGTGGTGCAGAACATGCAGGTGGTCTTTTGCAAACTTAAGGCATGCAACAATGTTTTTCTTTGGAGAGCAGTGGTTTCCTCTGTGGTGTCCTTCCATGAACATCATTCTTGTTTCATTAGGGGACACATGAACGGAGACTTCAGCAAGTTCTAGAGATTTCTGCAGGCCTTTTGTTGTTACCCTTGGGTTCTTTTTCACCTTCAGCATTGCATGTTGTGCTCTTGGTGTGATCTTTGCAGGATGCCTACTCCTAGGGAGAGTAGCAAAAGTACTTAATTTCCTCCATTTATAGACAGTTTCTCTTACTGTGGACTGACAAACACTCAGGTGTTTATTTAAACACAAACAACAGGAATTCTGCAGATGCTGGAAATTCAAGCAACACACATCAAAGTTGCTGGTGAACGCAGCAGGCCAGGCAGCATCTCTAGGAAGAGGTGCAGTCGACGTTTCAGGCCGAGACCCTTCATCAGGACTAACTGAAGGAAGAGTGAGTAAGGGATTTGAAAGTTGGAGGGGGAGGGGGAGATCCAAAATGATAGGAGAAGACAGGAGGGGGAGGGATGGAGCCAAGAGCTGGACAGGTGATTGGCAAAAGGGGATACGAGAGGATCATGGGACAGGAGGTCCGGGAAGAAAGACAAGGGGGGGGGGAACCCGGAGGATGGGCAAGAGGTATATTCAAAGGGACAGAGGGAGAAAAAGGAGAGTGAGAGAAAGAATGTGTGCATAAAAATGAGTAGCAGATGGGGTACGAGGGGGAGGTGGGGCCTTAGCGGAAGTTAGAGAAGTCGATGTTCATGCCATCAGGTTGGAGGCTACCCAGACGGAATATAAGGTGTTGTTCCTCCAACCTGAGTGTGGCTTCATCTTTACAGTAGAGGAGGCCGTGGATGGACATGTCAGAATGGGAATGGGATGTGGAATTAAAATCTGTGGCCACTGGGAGATCCTGCTTTCTCTGGCGGACAGAGCGTAGATGTTCAGCAAAGCGGTCTCCCAGTCTGTGTCGGGTTATATACTGCGTCCGGTGCTCCCGATGTGGCCTTTTATATATTGGCGAGACCCGACGCAGATTGGGAGACCGCTTTGCTGAACATCTACTCTCTGTCTGCCAGAGAAAGCAGGATCTCCCAGTGGCCACACATTTTAATTCCACATCCCATTCCCATTCTGACATGTCCATCCACGGCCTCCTCTACTGTAAAGATGAAGCCACACTCAGGTTGGAGGAACAACACCTTATATTCCGTCTGGGTAGCCTCCAACCTGATGGCATGAACATCGACTTCTCTAACTTCCGCTAAGGCCCCACCTCCCCTTCGTACCCCATCTGTTATTTATTTTTATACACACATTCTTTCTCTCACTCTCCTTTTTCTCCCTCTGTCCCTGTGAATATATCTCTTGCCCATCCTCCGGGTCCCCCCCCCCTTGTCTTTCTTCCCGGACCTCCTGTCCCATGATCCTCTCGTATCCCCTTTTGCCTATCACCTGTCCAGCTCTTGGCTCCATCCCTCCCCCTCCTGTCTTCTCCTATCATTTTGGATCTCCCCCTCCCCCTCCCACTTTCAAATCCCTTACTCACTCTTCCTTCAGTTAGTCCTGACGAAGGGTCTCTGCCTGAAACGTCGACTGCACCTCTTCCTAGGGATGCTGCCTGGCCTGCTGCGTTCACCAGCAACTTTGATGTGTGTTACTCAGGTGTTTATAGCCTTTTTCCAGCTTCGTGCTTCTCTACAATTAGAAACAGAATTCTTCTCAGGTCCTCTGAAAGTTATTTTGATTGAGGCATGGAGCATGTAAACAGATCTTTCTGGAGAAGAGCAGGCTCTGTCAGTAACCTGACTTTGTGTGTCTTTTTGTAGGGCAGGGCACCTCTACAACCCACACCTCCAATCTCATCTCATTGATTGGAACACTGGACTCCTAACAGCTTTTGTGGATGGCAATACCCCAAGAGGTTCATATACTTTTTTTTGAACCTTGACAAGAAGTACAATTGATTGTGTTGTTAGTTTATACAGATTGTGTTTATCCATTATTGTGCCTTTTGGTGAAGGTCAGACCACATTTTATGAGTAATTAATGCAGAAAACTAGGTAAATGCAAAGGGTTCACAAACTTTCTTGCAACTGTACTTGGATTTTTCAGAAGGCCTTTGGGGAGGTGCCACACATGAGGCTGCTTAACAAGCTGTGAGCCCATGATATTACAGGAAAGGTTCTAGTATGAAAAAAAGTGGTGGTTCATTGGGAGGAGGGAAAGGGTGAGAATAAAGGAGCCTTTTCTGGTTGGCTGCTGGTGACTAGTGGTGCTCCACATGGGTCTATGTTGAGACTGATTCTTTTAACATTATATGTCAATGATTTGGATGATGGAACTGTTGGCTTTGTTGCAGTTTGCAGACGATATGAAAATGGGTGGAGGGGCAGATTTTGATGAAGTAGAGGGTACAAAAAGACAAGACAGATTAGGAGAATGGGCAAAGAACTGGCTGATGCAATACAGTGTTGGAAAGTGTACGGACATGCACTTTGGTAGAAGAAATTAAGGTTGACTGTTTTCTAAATGAAAAGAAAATACAAAAATCTGAGGTGCAAAGGATCTTGTGAGTCCTGTGCAGGATTCCGTAAAAATTAATTTGCAGGTTGAATCTGTGGTGAGGAAGGTAAATGCAATGTTAGCTTTCATTTCAAGAAGACTGAAATATAAAAGCAAGGATGTAATGTTGAGACTTCATAAAGCACTGGGACTGGTGAACCCTCAGTTGGGTTTATTGTGAGCAGTTTTGGGCCATTGTCTAGAAAGGATGTGCTGAAACTGGAGAGGCTTCAAAGAATATTCATGAAAATTATTCCTGGATTGAACGGAGAGTGTTTGATGCCTCTGGACCTGTATTCACAGAAATTCAGAGGAATGAAGGATGACCTCATTGAAACCTATCCAATGGTGAATGCCCTTGATAAAGTGGATGTGGAGAGGATGTTTCCTATTGTCAGACTGTCTAAAACCTGAGGACACAGCCTCAGAATAGAGGGGTGTCCTTTGAGAATGGAGATGAGGAAGAGTTTCTTTAGCCAGAGAGTGGTGAATCTGTGGAGTTCATTAGCATGTGCAGCTGTGGAGGCCAAGCCTTTTATATCTATTTAAGGCAAAGGTTGATAGACTCTTGATTGGTCAGGGCATGAAGGGATATTTGTTGGGGTGGGGGGAAGAGTTTGCCAGGCATCAGTAAGAAGAACATAGAATAGTGCACAGTACAGGAAAGGCCCTTTGGCCATGATGTGTTGACCCTTTAACCTACTCCAAGATCAGTCTAACCCCTCCCACATTGCCCATTTTAATTCCATCCATGTGCCTGAATCTCAGATGTCCTTAATATCCTCTGCTTCAACCATCACACCTGGCAGCATGTTCCACGTACCCGCCACTGTAAAAAAAAACCTCTGATATCCTTCCTAAACCTTTCCTCCAATCACCTTAAAATTATGTCCCCTCAAATTGCCTGTTTCTACCTTGGGAAAAGGTGCTGGCTGTCCACTCATTTTATACCCCTCTATCAAGTCACCTCTCAAGAAAGTAGCTGTAGCTTGCTCACCATTCCACATAAGACACATTCTCTAATCCAAGCAGCATCCTGGTAAATCTCTAAACTCTTTTGAAGTTTCCACATCCTTCCTGTAATGAAACAACCAGGATTGAATACTCCAAATATGGTCTAACCAGAGTTTTATAAATTTGCAACATAGTTAAACTCAATTCCCTGATGAATGAAGGCCAACACACCATATGCCTTTTTAACCATCTGATCAACTTGTGTGGCAACCTTGAGGTATCTATGCACATGGACCCCAAAATCCCTCTGTTCCTTCACTCTGCCAAAAATTCTAACATTAACCTTGTACACTGCCTTCAAGTTTAAACTAAAGTGTATCACTTCACACTTCTCTGGTTTGAATTCCATCTGCATCCTATCAATATCCCTTGATAAAATACAACAACTTTCTACACTATCCATAATACCACCAACCTTCAACTTCCTTACACAAGTCTTTTATAAAAATCAGGGGTCCCAAAACAGATCCATGTGGAACACCATTGATCATGGACCTCCAGGCAGAATATGCTGCTACCATCTGCCTTTGGTGGGACAACTAATTCTGAATCCACACACCACTTTCTCTGGATCCTATGCTTCCTTTTTGAATAAGCCTACCACTGGAAACCTTTTCCAATGCCATCCTAAATTTAAATACATATCCAATGCTCTACCTCCAGTCAGTCTCTTGAGGCATGACCTATCTCTCACGAAGATGTGCCAGCTATCCCTATTCTCCAAATGTTTATAAATCCTGACTTTAAAAATCCTCTCCAACAGTTTGCTTTTGCCCACCACTGATACAAAATTCAGTTCTATAATTCCCTAATGCTCATCTTGAAAAAGAAGTAACATTTGCCACCTCCCAGACTTCTGGTACTACTCCCGTGGCCAGCAAGGATCATCACCAAAGGTACAGCAACCTCTTCTCGCTTCCTGAATGAAACTCCCAACTCCAGACATGTTTTCTCTTTTATCCCTGCTCGGTCCTACCCTCACTTCAGCCATCTTCCTGTACCTCACATGTGTGTAGAATGCCTTAATCCTCCCACCAAGCTCTTCTCATCACTCCTACTTCTCCTAAGTACATTCATAAGCTCCTTCCTTGCTACCTTGTAACTCTACAGCTCTTATATGATCCTTGCTTCCTAAACCTTAGGTAAGCTCTTTCTTCCCCTTGACTAGATGTTCCATGTCTCTCCTCAACTTTAGTTTCTCGGGATGTAGATGACTATGGACCAAGGCTGGTAAATGGGATCAGTAGAGCTGGGTATGATGGTTGGTGTGGATATGTAGGACCAAAGGACCTGTTTTCCATGCTGTACACCTCTGGCCTGTGGGAACCAGCCACACACATTAAATCCACCTGAACTTTATGTAATTTTGGGTCACCATCCCTGAATACCTAAAGTCAAATACAATTCCTGAAGCTCATTGAAAGCGAAAAGAGTCAAGTTCAAATTAAAGTGGAAACACAGATGGACACTCATTGTGGCAGGCTTGCACAATACAACTTCCTTCAAGATGAGACTGGATAGGGTAAGTGGTAATGACCCATCACTCCTGGATGTGCTTAATGCCTTCAGATAAGGAGAACCATGACATACCCACAAACTCAAATGGGCAAATCTATGGAAGGTATCTGCTACAGAGGCATACCTGACCTTTTAATAAAGATCTGAGGGGACCAATTGGACATCTTCAAATTTTTGCGCCCGTAGTTTGAGCCTCCACGTGCTTCAGAAAGGCAAATGTTGTACCCAAGAACAGCAATGATGACCTGCCTAAAAGACTACTGCCCAGAAGCACTTAAATTAACTGTAATGCCTTAAGAGAGGCTGGTTATTGGCATGAATCAACTTCTCCACTAGAGCTTTCCTGGATCCACTCCAGTTTGCCTGCCACCGCAACAGGTCAACAGCAGATGCAATTTCTTTGGCTCTTCAATCTGCTCTGGACCATCTGGACAAGAGGAACTTGTATGTCAGGCTGCTGTTCATTAACTGGAGCAGAATGTTAAACGCAATCATCCCACTGAAACCTATCACCAAGCTTCAAGACCTAGATCTCTGTACCTTCCACTGAACTGGATACTCATATTGGCAAATTGCAATCATTTAAGATTAGCAACACATTCTCCTCACTGCCCAGTTCAAGGTGCTCCTCAAGGATACATGCTTAGCCCCTGCTCTAGACTGTATGGACACCTGACTCTTGCTAATTACATCTCCAATGCCATATGCAAATTTGATGACACTACTACTGTCAGATGAATCACAGGTGGCTAAGAGTTAGTTTACCAGAACAAGATAGCTTACCTGGTTGTGTGGAGTGGCAAAAACCTCTTAGTCATGTCGACAGAACTAAAGAGCTGATTGTTGACTTCAGGAAGAGGAAGGTGATTATGTATCAGTTTTAAAACATGTACCACCTGACTCAAGGGCACTTTTGATCCCACTGCTACAAGACTAATGTATAGTCCTCTAGTATGGTAAGATGGCCTCTTGACCTCATAATCAGCCTTGTTCCTGACCTTCCACCTTATTGCTTACCTGCACTGCCTTTTGTCTGTAACAGTACACTTTACTCTGAACTCTGTTATTGTTTTCCTTGTACTACCTCAATACTCTGCTTTTATCAATGGTATGCAAGACAAGCTTTTCACTATACTTTGGTACATGTGATTATAAACAAATTCACATGGAGGGTCAATAGCTTTGAATTCCTGGCTATTAACATATCAGATGAACTGGTCAGGGGTAGATATAATCATAAGGAAAACAGTCCAGCTTCTTTATTTTTTTTAGGAGGTTATGGAGGTGCAGATGATCATCAAACATACTAACACACTTCTATAGATACACTATTGAAAATACCTTGACTGATGGCATCCTGGTCTGGTACAGCAGATCAAATGTACAGAAATGTGAGAAGCTGCGGTGCTTCCCACCACGGACGGTATCTACAGGAGGTGCTGCCTCAAAAGGCATCATCTATCATCAAAGGTCCCTACCATCTATCCCGGCCTTGAAGTCTCACACCACCAGATTCATGAACAGCAACTTCCCTTCAACCATTTGGTTCTTGAATCAACTGGCAAAACCTTAATCTCTGCAGTTTAGCAATAACATGACCAATTTGCACTAAAATTTACTTATTTTGTTCTATTTGTTTTCTTGTTAAAAATGTATAATTTGTGAATGTTGCTTATACGATGCTGCTGCATTTAAGTTTTTCATTGCACCTGTGCATACACAGGTGACACAGTAGCATAACAGTTAGCTCAATGCTAGTACAACTAAGGGTGTTCTGGAGTTCGGAATTCAATACTAGTGCTGTCTGTAAGGAATTTGTACATTCTTCCTATGGATGCTTGGGTTTTCTCCAGGTGCTTTGGTTTCCCCCCACAGTCCAAAGATGTATTGGTTAATGGGTTAATTGGTCATTGTAAGTTGTCCTGTGGTTAGGCTAGTGTTAAACAGGTGGGTTGCTGGGTTGTTGGGGCAGAAAGGCCTGATCCATGTTGTAGTTCTAAAAAAAATAAAAGTACATGTACTAGTGCATTTGATAATAAAACTCACTTTCACTTTAACTTATTAAAGCCAAAATAATAAATTAACAAGAGGTGGGAGCTTCGATATCTTATCCTTACTCCACTACTCTACCTTCATTTATATAAAAAGGAATAAAAATACAAAAACATTCCATTTGTAACAGTTCCCTGTTTTATTGAAATACATCAAAGTCTTGGTTAATATTTCGTGTGTCACCAACATAAAATAATGGTGACTGGTCTTTAATAGTCCAACACCTGCCTTAAATATTCTTGTGCAAAAGAATCTGCAACCTGCAGAGTCTCTCTTACAAATTAACCCCTACAAATGTTTTAAGGGGAAGAGGAAGGAGTAATCAAGCCAAGCAATTAATTTACTGAAGTCAGCCTTTAACCTGGACAAAAGAAAAATTAAAAAAAAAATGATTACATCTATGACATGCAAAACTGTACAATAATCTTACAAAAGGGAATCCCTAAAGCTCTTGAAAATAAATGATATGAAACTGCTGTGGACAATGGCAGCTTGGTGCCCACTGAACACAATACTGTAAATGTATCTTCCCTGCTCAGGGAGCTGCCAGGTTCTCTCCATTCTGCCAACACTTCTTAACATTGAGGATCTAGCCCATCTCCTCTCCCATCTAACCAATGCATGCACCTGCCGGGAAGCAATGGTTAAGGACAGTGGTGACTGGGAATAGAAGGGAGGGAGAAGAGAGGGACCTTTGACTGGCATTTTCAAACCAGATGTCAAACATTTTAGAAATTATTTAACTGAAACTAAATATGCCCTTTATTGGATTCAGACCACTTGGAGCTTATTTTATTACGTCAGAGAGATACTGGGGTTTAATGTCAAGTTGAACAGGCACCAGAGAGTAGGCAGCAGCAAAGGGGAGGTGGCTAGAGGAGGGGGGGCAGGGGTCAAAGGGCAGCCGAGCTGCGGGTGGGGTTGATATCAGAAGAAAATCAGACAGGCAGGGAAAAGGGTGGAAGAGGGCAGTCAGGGTTAGATAGGGATGAGAGGATCATCAGGCTTGCGTAAAGATTAAACAGCAGTTGGGGATAGGAAGGGATCAGAGTACAGACGGGGCAGGATAGGTTTTGAGACCCCTTGCTATTCTGTTCCAAGGGTGGTCCCAGCCACAAACTAACAATTCTCACCAGGTCTAAACCAGCAAGCCATCCTTGAATGCCCTCTCGCTGCTTGGAGGAAGCTTCTGCCCCTTCTGTTTCCTGCTGCAGCAAACAGGGTACAGAAAGTAGTGAGGATGACAGAGAGGGGGACCTGAAGCGGCTGTAGAAAAGGGAATCTAGGGATTTTTTTTTTACTGGCCAGAGCAAGCTTACCAAAGCATGGTCCTCAGGATTTTTTAATGTGTAATAAAGATGAGCATTTGGCGAGGGCTGGCATGAAGTGAAGCAAGGACGATGAGTCCTGCCCAGCAGCAGTATATAGTGTAGAAGGTTAGTTCAGCTCTAGGATCTGGGTACCAGATCAAATACTGGGAATGGCTACAAAAATGGGCCTTGTTTACTCAGAACTGGATCAATAAGACACCCCGAACTGACTCCCTAACCAGTGCAGTCTCTTTGCAACATGCAACACAAATCAGTCATTTTCTGTCTATATATTGGAATTTATTAACTAAAATACAGTTGCCCTCATGATGTTTTATCACAGCTTACAAACTGCCGCTTCCACTTTTTTTTCCCTAACGTGAATTTTCAGCTTCACCTGGGCTCACTACATTGAGGAACTTTATATAAGAATCTACCAGCAGTCTGTGACATCACATACACAGTAACCTCTCTTTCTGCTGCTGTTTCAACAAGTAAAACTATACACAACTTTTTATAATATATATATAATATATATATACTTTATATATATTCTATATCACAAAAGAACTTTTTTTGTGTTTTTCTTAGTAAAATAAGGTTTGGTGATTTGTTTGCAGATGTACACACATCATTATTGCAAAATAACATAATAATAAAAAGACTGAGCACTAGTACAAAGAAAAGCCCGCCGACACTGTATCTGGAACAGACTGAAGTGATGATTCAGATTTGAAACTGCATCTCCCCCCACCCCACCAACTCCAACCCTACATATTTTATGAGGACCTATGTGGCTAGTGAGGCTGCAATGAGAAACAACATCTTAAACATCAGTTACACAACTTAATTGTGGTCCATTCTTGTAAAGAAACAAGGTAAGCTATATCCAAAAAGAGCAGAGTATGCACGTGAGAGAAAAACTTGCACCTCCTCATTTGGAGAATGAAAGAGAGTGAGAGAGAAAAAAGAGAAGTGGGGTGACAGAGAAAGAGAGGCAGACAGAAAGACAGAGGGGCAGAGGAAGTGACACACACACAGTGAGAGAGAGAGAGACAGACACACACACACACACACAAAGTGAGAGAGAGAGAGAGACAGACACACACATACACAAAGTAGAGTAAAGTGGTCAGCAGGGTAAAAACTCCCACATGGTGCACGTGTGCGTTTGTGAGATTCACAATATTGGGCACTGTCCCAGATCCACAATGCTTTTTGCTTCTTTTCATCAGATCTGCTGTATCCATCCAGCTGGAGCCAAAGAAAGGAGTTGGGATAGGTGCAGCAAGACAAGAGCAAGGGCTGGTTTGTTGGAATTTCTCTCTGGAGTTGGTAGTCTCATGTTTCCCAGTTAACATGCTCTGTGTTTTCCAGCAGAAGGGTATGTGGTTTGTGGGGAGAAATCGGGCTTGGTGGGCTGCTCAGATTAGAACTGTTGGAGGCTGTGGAGTGTCTGGGGGAATCAGAGTCCTGAAAAAGAACAAAAAATAGACCATTTCTGCATTTAAACAAGTTAGGCTTCACTGCAAAATACTCCTTAATGATTTCTCTCTCCACAGATGGTTCCTGACCTGCTGCAGAGCTCAAGCATTTTCTGTATTTGTTTCAGCATCTGCAATTGGTTTCAACCTAAATGTGCTGCAATTTTCTTCTTTCTCCCCTCCTTACAAACAAGACACTCTCCCCCATTTGATGGAAGAAAAATACTTTACAGAGCAGCTACATCAGCTGATGGTAAACTGAGGGCAGGAGGAAATGGCAGCATCCCATTGCTGTGACTGGCACTGGCAATGGCTTTTGGATGGACTCACTGGCACCCCACTCCCCAGAAATCCAACCTAAAGTCTGTCCTGGGCCCTAGAGTGCCACTATTCACTACACTTCATCAGGAGTGTGAAGGGATCTAGTATGTCAATAAATACACTCAAAATCTTCTATAGAACACTCTGACAGGCTGCATCACTGTCTGGTATGGGGGGTGGGGGTGTTACTGCACAGGACCAAAAGAAGCTGCAGAGGGTTTGGCTCCATCTTGGGCGCTAGCCTACAAAGTACCCAGGACATCTTTAAGGAGCGGTGTCTCAGAAAGGCAGCGTCCATTACCAAGGACCTCCAGCACCCAGGGTAGGCCCTTTTCTCACTGTTACCATCAGGTAGGATGTACAGAAGCCTGAAGGCACACACTCAGCGATTCAGGAACAGCTTCTTCCCCTCTGCTATCCGATTCCTAAATGGGTATTGAGCCCGTGAACACTACTCACTTTTTAAAAATATATATATTATTTGTTTTTTGCATGGTTTTTAATCTATTCAATATACATATACTGTAATTGATTTACTTATTTACTATTATTATTTTATTTATTTATTTTTTCTTTTTCTGCATTATGTATTGCACTGAACTGCTGCTGCTAAGTTAACAAATTCCACAAGACATGCCAGTGATAATAAACCTGATTCTTATTATTACCAGGGGAGGAGGGGACGTCAACTCAGACCATGAGAGGCCTGCGTTGGGCAATTTCATGCCTTACAAGGCGCAGATTGGAAGTCTGTGTGGGGCGTCATTCCTTGCACAGACACGAGAGCAATGTGTGGTAAGTGCCTTGCTCAAGGACACAAACACGCTGCCATAGCTGAGGCTCGAACTAGCGACTTTCAGATCACTAGACGAACGCCTTAACCACTTGGCCACATGCCCAACACATTATTCCCAGTCTCTTATAAATGATGCTGGAGTGCGGCAATGTGAAGAGATGGCTACAACAGATCTATTCATTACATTTATTATACTCCTTCTATTCTTTTAAATCTCAATTCTATGATTTTAAGAATTTACTCCATTCTTGTTTTTTTTCCTTTTCTACTACCTCAATGTAATAATGTATGGAATGAATTCCCTGGATGCTATGCAGAGAACACTTTTCACTGCATCTCAACACATGTGACAATAATAAACCAATTACCAAATATATCTACCCACTGTTGACCTACTGACTGCTTTGGGAGGTTGAGAGGTCTTCTTCCCTTGAAGGGTAGAATCATCCTTCTGAGTTTGCTACAGAAGCTAAAGGGCACGTGCCTGTGCTGTAGAACTAGTGTCTGGGAGCACTGTGACCAAAATGATAATCGTGACCTCCACCAACCCACTGCAAACAGTGTGAGGATCAGGAAGGTGAGCGAATTCAACGTTTCTTAATTTTATCTTCCTTCATTAACAGATCTCAAATTAGGACAGAGGGAAAATATAAAACTGAAATTACATCTCGTTCGAACTCCCTTGTTGGCACATCGCTTGCAGGATCCATTCCGCCGGAGGACAGAGACCCATCAGAAGGGGAGGTCATTGGCTGTCGCCTGTTGATGTAATTACCCCCTGAGAATTCCCTTCGAAGGGCACTTCCGTTCTGTGCCGATGATCCTGTGTGAACACCAACGCGTCAGGCAACATCAACAACAGTTGCACAGCACAATTCCAAGTCTGAAGGCTCTGCAGAACCAGCAGTGACAATGTGTAGCAAAATTAAAAGATGTACAACACCTTTTCAGGTGTCTATAGAACACTGAACAGTACAGCACAGCACTGGCCTTTTGGACAAGGATGTTGTGCTGAAATAATTAAACTAATTAGAAACCCATTGAGTTACTCCATGGGTTACTCCATGTCCACATCCCACCATTCACAGTACATTCATTAAATACCTAAACTCTATCTGCCTCCACCACCACCCCTGGCAGTACATTTCAGGCACCTTTCACTCTCTGTGTAAGAAAAACATCGCCCAAAATCTCCTTTGAACACCCCCTCATCTTAAAACGCATGCCCTCTAGATCAGACCTTTCAACCCTGGGGAAAAAAGATACTGGTTGTTTATCTATGCTTCTCATAATTTTATAAACCCCTATCAGGACCCTTTTACCATCCTGGTAAATCTCTTCTGCACCTTCTCCAAAATCTCCACAACTTCCACATCCTTCCTTTAATGTGTCACAGAGGATTTAATTCACCAGAAAGTCTCACACACAAAAGATATTTTTTAAAGTCCTTACAGTCAAGACCTTACTGAGGTTGTTTTATTTGCAGCTTGTTTCTATCTCTTTGCCCCTTTAAGGTTTGGACTGGATTCCTCCATTCCCGTATTTTAACTTGTTTGTACCTTAGTAATCAGACGCACAAATCTTGTCAGTTTCCAGATCAAAGCCCAAGGCTTTGACCATGTCCCTCGGTAGCCCTTTCCTGACTATACATTCAGTTTTCTCTCAAATCTATTTATGAAACACCTCAGAATATCTCTAGTCTATAAACACATAGTATCATAGAAACATACAGCAGAGAAACCAGTCCACTTGGCCCACCTCGTCCATGCCGACTATGGTAGCTATCTATGCTAATCCCATTTGCCTGCATTATTATGAGAACCCATGACAGGGTACATGTGTTTGTAATCAGGAACTCGTTGCCCAACAGACAAAAGAAGGGAGGGGACTGGAGAGAGGGGGAGCTTTGGCCTCTAGTGGATTGAAGGGAAGGGCCCCGTTTGTGGTTGGGTCGAAGTTGTCTGAGTGGTTGTCCTCATTTGGTCCATCCTGTTGATACTGGAAGTGTGTTACCTGGTGAGCACATTCCTCCCCCACAGCACTCATCAGCTCACTATTGGAACAAAGGGCTCCCTGAACGCCCCCCCACCCCCACTCCCGGTCCATGGAATTATCTGACGCAGGTGGCAGCAGCAGTAACCATGGTATCTCAACAGGACCACCACACAGGCTTACAGATTTTTTCAGGAAGGAAAGTGAGTGCAAAGTCTTACTTGATGAGAGACCACTGCTAGCACTCATGGAGCGTCCTGGCTCTGTGCGAGACCGTGCAATGGCAGGTATGCTGACAGAAGCACTAAACATGGTCCGACTCTTCTCATCCTGAGGCCGCAGGTTCTACAAGGTGCCAAGGGAGAAAAGAAAGTCATCAACTATTTGGAGTCAGGAGGTTAGCAAAATGGGTGTCAGTCCCACTCCCCGCAGTCCTTCCCAAAATGTGATCATCTTGCTCCTCTGTCACTGGCAGTTCTGCTCAGACAACATTCCATCTTCACCCTCTGAAGCTGCCTAGGCAATCAAGAAGCAAGGCTGTAAAAACGGGCAATTGACAACAGCGGGTGTCACTGTGCAGCTGGCACCAACTCGCACGTGTTTACAGGACAACTAACGTACCTTGTTTCAGCCCAAAGACTGCCTGTCTGGAACACAGCTTAATGCTGTATTGAGTGATCTTTGACCAACAGCACCTGTGAATATGTCTTGCTATAGCTGGGAACATTACAAGAGTGATACATCGAAGAGGGACACAAAAAACTGCAGACACTGGAACCTGCAGCAACAAACATCTGCTAGAGGAACTCAGCAATCAAGCTGTATATGTGGTGGGAGAAGAACTGTTAATGTTTTGGGTCAAAACCTTGCAGTAGTGTTGACATGCTGGTGATGCTGCTCAACCGGCTGAGTTCCTCCAGCAGATTGTTTGTCAGTGCACTGAGGAGCTTTGTTGGACATGGTTTCATTGACAAATTATCTTTTGTGGACACTGCAGATAATATCACTGCTACATCTAATTTGTCTAAAAGTTTCAGCAAATTCTTCTCTCTGTGAGCAAAATGGCAAGGGTACAGAAACAACAAAGTACATTCAACAAGCGACACTCTCCAGCTGCATGATACTGTCCTGCACGGAGGATTATGACCACAGAGAGATAAAGAACAGCTTGAAGGTTCAGCAGCAGACAACAAACATGATCAATGCACATAGCGCACAAGATCCCAGTTTAATCACGACGACGAGAAGCCAACTCGGTTATTCATCAGGTTCCCAGATTCTAAAGAGAGAATTTACATTGCAATGCAACAGAAGGTATGGTTGCTCTCTCTCATCAGATGCTACCTGACCTGCTGCATCACCGCCATTTTCTGTTTTTATTTTGGATTTAACAGACTAATCTTAAAATTGCTTGGAATAGCTTGGATGATTTAAACAGCATCTTCTTGTGTTAAAACTGTTTCAGGTCACATTCAAATAATGTGCAAAGTTAGGGTCATATTGAGTGACAGGAAAAACAAGCATTTGATTGCATCTTTTGCGAGATGTTCAGAAGGTCAGTTATTAAGCACTGGGAGTGCTGCAATGCTGGGTCTGCAAGTGCCTCAGACTGGTTGGTTCTCTTGGGTTTACATTAAAGCTCTCCTTAACTACATGACAGTGTTGTGAGCTCTCCGGTACCATTCACTCCACTACTTTTGGGAGCTTGCTGTCTGCTAATCATCTGCCAGGTAATAGAACTTACTGGAAGTTACTAGCTGTATTCCCTGGTCCACCTGATCTTGTCCTCGTGCCCACTCTTCAGTCCATGGTTATTCTGTAAACACGGTTCCAGATAGTCCCACCATAATATGTTCACTCAGCATCTATTCTAAAATGTCCCTCAGGATCTCAAATTTTTAATGAGATCATCTCCCAATCTTCTAAACTCCATAGGAATATCAGCCAACCTCCACTTCTCTCTTCTTAAATTACTTTTTTTAAGCTGTGAGGCACTTGGAATGTCTGAAGGTCTTTCTTTCTTTCTTTAGTGAGCTCATCCCATTTGGTAACATTTTCTACAGTTCACTCCCTGTGGATGAAGTGCCTCTGATACCTCTGCCTTTCAGAAGATCATAAGATCATATTTGGTTGCAATCACGAAAGAACTTAAGCCCAACAACTTTTAAAGAGAAATACCAGGAGCTTTGAACCAAGAGTCTAGGAAAGCAGTGCCTGGCTGGAGAATGTTTAGGGCTGAAGCAGATAGGGTAATGCAGGGTTAGTGCGCACACACACACATGGGCACCGCATACTATGGTTAGCAAGATGATCAGCGCACACACCATACCCTGGGTGTCATGGAATGTGATGAGCTGGAGGCAGAAACTTGTACAGGGGAGCAGGTAGGGGTTGTGGAATCATGGCTCAGGAAGTTCTCAGCAGAATGGGCGGTCATGTGATAGACATGCTCGAAGTTGGTTGGAGTGGAGATCAGGTTGAAGTGATGTCGGGGAGGTGGATGGGGGGAGCCTGGCTATCAAAGGAGAACAGAAGTATGATAAGAAATGAAAACACAAATCAACAGGAGAATTAACAGTTCCAGGTATTGCAGAAAGTGACAACAGATTATAGTCAACACAAAGCAATCATAATATATTAATAATTATAGTTTTTAATATAATTGAGTATGTGGATGTGGTGAAGACCTACAAATTCCTGGGGGTGCACCTGGATGACAGACTTAAGTGGAGCACCAACACAGAGGCTGTATACAAGAAAGGCCAGTCACCTCTACTTCCTGAGGAGACCGAGGTCCTTTGGAGTATGCAGGCCTCTCTTCCACATGTTTTACCAGTCTGTTGTCACCAGTAAAAATCTTCTATGCAGTGGTGTGCTGGGGCAATGGCATCAAAATGGGTGATGCCAACAGGCTCAATAAACTGATTAGAAAGGCTGTCTGTGTTACAGGAAAACTGGTCACACTGGAGGCTATGGTAGAACAAAGGACCCGATGGAAAATCCTGGCAATCCTGGACAATGTTCCTCACCCTCTACATGCCACTTTGGCTGAACAGGAGCACTTTCAGTAACAGACTAAGACAACTGCGCTGTTCCAAAGAGTGCTATATGAGGTAATTCTTACCCTCAGCCATTGGGCTCTGTAATGAGTCAACCTTTAGCCGGTGAAGAGATGACTCCCTCCTGTTAGACTGTTTGTGGTAACTTACTTTTTCTAATATTTATATCTGTGCACTTGTAGTGCTACTGTGACATTGTAATTTCTTTTGGGATCAATAAAGTATCCATCTATAAAGTGAATATCCACAAATAACAAATGAATTCTGCTGACTGTAGGTTTTCCCACTGGTTCAGTCTCAGTGTGGTCTTTAGGAGTTAATCCTAATTACGAAAGGATTTGAATGAGTGAAAGGACATTCTGTAAGGTCATTAAAAGATGTAGCCTGTACATCTTTAAGTCTGTGACTTACCATTGGAAGGTCCTTCAAAATCTGTATGCCATCACCTGGCCCCATGTGCACAATATGGTTGAAATTAGTTGGGTTTGAGATTAATTTGGACCTCATTTCTGGATCACGAAGCATCTCTCTGAAACAAAAAATCAGACTAAAAGTATTTCACAGTCAAATAAATTCAAAAGTAACTATCATACCTTTCCTTTTCTGCGGTGCAAATTGGTCTTTTTTTTACTAACAGGAAGATTTTTCACTGTTTATACTTTTTAGCTGATCAAGACATACAGGGAAGCAACTTGTTTTACTTTCCCTTCCCTTTCTTCCCTGGCCTCGTTGAGGTTAATGTGGATGGATGGAGGTGTGTCTGGAGTGTAAATGTCAGCAGCTGTCACAGCGCCAACAAACCGCAACCCCACCAAATCCTTTCCTTCAGAACCCCAGCTTTACCTTCCAGAGCATCAACACCGGCTGCCTGACATAAATGGGCCATTGCTAGTAGCAGCAAATATCTGCAAGTTACTAATGATCTCACTTGGCAGCTTTAGTCACCGAGTAAGCAGTGTGGCATGTGCACTGTTCTCATTTCCCACTGCAGGACATTGCTGGATGGTGTATGATGGACCTACAACATGGGCAGAAGATTCTGGAAAGGGAAAGGGAGTTAGTTTCTTTTATTAACCACAATGAAAGAATTAAGCATCTGCTGAGAGTTTCCATAATAAGAACCTGTCATTGGTTTCTATCTTTACATTCCTTTCCACTACTTGTTTCCATTTCTAAAAGGAGGGAGCAGGGCCATGCATAGTTGAGGGAGGAAATTTACTGGATTGCATTATTTGTCATATGTACATTGAAAGGCATCGTTTGCATCAAATCAGATCGGTGAGGATTGTGCTTGGGGCAGCTCGAAGTCTTGCCATGCTTCCAGCATCAATGTAGCATGCCCACAACTCAGAAACCAAAACCCTAACCATACGTATTTGGAAGGTGGGAAGAAACTGGAGCACCAGGAGGAAACCCAGGTGGTCATGGGAAGAATGTAAAAACTCCTTACAGACAGTGGCAAGAATGGAACCCCTATTGCTGATTGCAGCTCAGAGGTAAGAACGGAAGAAGAACTCAAGTGGGAGAGAAGGCTAAGATTCAGAGGAGGGCTAGGCAAGTTTGGAAGCTGGAGGAGGTCAAAGGTTTGTGTTTGCCGTATTGCCCACCTCCTCTGTTGAAGCCTTTCCTCTTCAGGAACCCGGAAGGAATATCTCCTCTTGCTTCTGGTCCGGACCATCTGTTTGCGGCTGTTGTCAGAAGTTTCGGGAACCACAAGCTCATCTCCTTCTGTGGGAGTGAAACAAACAGCTTAAGAGAGATGATCATGTGACAGGATGATGATACAATGCGAGATCCTTAGTCACTGATTATCAGCAATCTGTCTCTTGCTTCCGATGTTTAGCCATTGACTTGGCCAGTCCATTATACACTACGTTCTCATGTGCTACCAATGTACAAAGGCACATTAAGTCACACATCAGGGAAACAGGCCCTTTGGCCCAACGAGTCCATGCTGACCTATTTACCATAGAACCATAGAAACTACAGCACAGAAACAGGCCTTTTGGCCCTTCTTCGCTGTGCCGAACCATTTTCTGCCTAGTCCCACTGACCTGCACACGGACCATATCCCTCCATACACCTCCCATCCATGTATCTGTCCAATTTATTCTTAAATGTTAAAAAAGAACCCACATTTACCACCTCGTCTGGCAGCTCATTCCATACTCCCACCACTCTCTGTGTGAAGAAGCCCCCCAATGTTCCCTTTAAACTTTTCCCCCCTCACCCTTAACCCATGTCCTCTGGTTTTTTTCTCCCCTTGCCTCAGTGGAAAAAGCCTGCTTGCATTCACTCTATCTATACCCATCGTAATTTTATATACCTCTATCAAATCTCCCCTCATTCTTCTACGCTCCAGGGAATAAAGTCCTAACCTATTCAACCTTTCTCTGTAACTGAGTTTCTCAAGTCCTGGCAATATCCTTGTAAACCTTCTCTGCACTCTTTCAACCTTATTTATATCCTTCCTGTAATTTGGTGACCAAAACTGAACACAATACTCCAGATTCGGCCTCACCAATGCCTTATACAACCTCATCATAACATTCCAGCTCTTATACTCAATACTTTGATTAATAAAGGCCAATGTACCAAAAGCTCTCTTTACGGCCCTATCTACCTGTGATGCCACTTTTAGGGAATTTTGTATCTGTATTCCCAGATCCCTCTGTTCTACTGCACTCTTCAGTGCCTTACCATTAACCCTGTATGTTCTACCTTGGTTTGTCCTTCCAACGTGCAATACCTCACACTTGTCTGTATTAAACTCCATCTGCCATTTTTCAGCCCATTTTTCCAGCTGGTCCAAGTCCCTCTGCAGGCTCTGAAAACCTTCCTCACTGTCTACTTCACCTCCAATCTTTGTATCATCAGCAAATTTGCTGATCCAATTTACCACATTATCATCCAGATCATTGATATAGATAACAAATAACAATGGACCCAGCACTGATCCCTGTGGCACACCGCTAGTCACAGGCCTCCATTCAGAGAAGCAATTCTCTACTACCACTCTTTGGCTTCTTCCATTGAGCCAATGTCTAATCCAATTTACCACCTCTCCATATACCTAGCGACTGAATTTTCCTAACTAACCTCCCATGCGGGACCTTGTCAAAGGCCTTACTGAAGTCCATTTAGACAATATCCACTGCCTTCCCTTCATCCACTTTCCTGGTAACCTCCTCGAAAAACTCCAATAGATTGGTCAAACATGCCACGCACAAAGCCATGTTGACTCTCCCTAATAAGTCCCTGTCTATCCAAATGCTTGTAGATTCTGTCTCTTAGTACTCCCTCCAATAACTTACCTACTACCGACGTTAAACTTACCGGCCTATAATTTCCCGGATTACTTTTCGATCCTTTTTTAAACAACGGAACAACATGAGCCACTCTCCAATCCTCCGGCACCTCACCCGTAGACAGCGACATTTTAAATATTTCTGCCAGGGCCCCTACAATTTCAACACTAGTCTCCTTCAAGGTCCGAGGGAACACCCTGTCAGGTCCCGGGGATTTATCCACCTTAATTTTCCTCAAGACAGCAAGCACCTCCTCCTTTTCAATCTGTACAGTTTCCATGATCTCACTACTTGATTCCCTCAATTCCATAGACTTCATGCCAGTTTCCTTAGTAAATACAGACGCAAAAAACCTATTTAAGATCTCCCCCATTTCCTTTGGTTCCGCACATAGCCGACCACTCTGATCTTCAAGAGGACCAATTTTATCCCTTACAATCCTTTTGCTCTTAATATACCTGTAAAAGCCCTTTGGATTATCCTTCGCTTTGACTGCCAAGGCAACCCTCATGTCTTCATTTAGCCCTCCTGATCTCTTTCTTAAATATTTTCTTGCACTTCTTATACTCCTCAAGCACCTGATTTACTCCCTGTTTCCTATACATTTCATACAACTCCCTCTTCTTCTTTATCAGAGTTGCAATATCCTTTGAGAACCAAGGTTCCTTATTCCTATTTACTTTGCCTTTAATCCTGACAGGAACATACAAACTCTGCACTCTCAAAATTTCTCCTTTGAAGGCTTCCTACCTACCAATCACATCTTTGCCAGAGAACAACCTGTCCCAATCCACGCTTTTTAGATCCTTTCTCATTTCTTCAAATTTGGCCTTCTTCCAGTTCAGAACCTCAACCCTAGGACCAGATCTATCCTTGTCCATGATCAAATTGAAACTAATGGTGTTATGATCACTGGAACCAAAGTGCTCCCAACACAGACTTCCGTCACTTGTCCTAACTTGTTTCCTAACAGGAGATCCAATATTGCATCCCCTCTAGTTGGTCCCTCTATATATTGATTTAGAAAACTTTCCTGAACACATTTTACAAACTCTAAACCATCTAGACCCCTAACAGTATGGGAGTCCCAATCAATATATGGAAAATTAAAATCCCCTACCACCACAACTTTATGTTTCCTGCAGATGCCTGCTATCTCACTGCAGATTTGCTCTTCCAAGTCTCGTTGACTATTGGGTGGTCTGTAATACAATCCCACTAATGTGGCCATACCTTTCCTGTTTCTCAGCTCCACCCATAAGGACTCAGTAGACAAGCCCTCTAATCTGTCCTGCCTGAGCACTGCTGTAATATTTTCTCTAACAAGCAATGCTACTCCCCCACCTTTCATTCCTCTGCCTCGATCACATCTGAAACATCGGAACCCTGGAATATTGAGCTGCCAGTCCTGCCCCTCCTGTAGCCGTCTCACTAATTGCTGTAACGTCATAATTCCACTTGTCAATCCACGCCCTCAACTCATCCGCCTTCCCCGCAATACTCCTAGCATTGAAATATATACACCTCAGAAGATTTTTTACCACCAATCACAACCTTTCTATTAGCGGATTTGCTTGAACTTTTAACATCATTTATTCTCACCCCAGCCACACCGTCAGCTCTGGCACTCTGGTTCCCATACCCCTGCAAATCTAGTTTAAAGCCTCCCCAATAGCACTAACAAACCCCCCTGAAAGGATATTGGTCCCCCTGTAGTTCAAGTGTAACCCGTCTCTCTTGTACAGGTCCCACCTGCCCCAGAAGAGGTCCCAATGATCCTGAAATCTGAAACCCTGTCCCCTACACCAGTTCCTCAGCCACTTGTTCATCCTCCAGAGCATCCTATTCCTACCCTCACTGACATGTAGCACAGGTAGCAATCCTGAGATTACCACCCTTGAGGTCCTGCTTTTCAACTTCCTACCAAGCTCTCTATACTCACTCTCCAGGATCTCCTCACTCTTCCTTGCTATGTCATTGGTACCGATGTGCACCACGACATCTGGCTGGTCACCCTCCCACTTCAGAATGTCATGCAAGCGATCAGAGACATCCTTGACCCTGGCACCCGGGAGGCAACAAACCATCCTGAATTCTCTGTCACGACCACAGAACCTCCTATCTGTACCTCTAACTAACGAGTCCCCTATCACTACCGCTCTCCTCTTTTTCCACCCTCTCTTTTGCACTGCAGAGCCAGACTCAGTGCCAGAGATCCGGCTACTGCAGCTTGTCCCAGGTAAGTCATCCCCCCCAACAGTATCCAATGCGGTATACTTGTTGTTGAGGAGAATGGCTACAGGGGAACCCTGCTCTACCTGCCCTTTCCTCTTCCCTTGCCTGACAGTGACCCAATTTCCTGTCCTCTGCTCCTTTGGCGTAACTACCTCCCTGTAGCTACGATCTATAATCTCCTCATTCTCCCGAATGATCCGCAGGTCATCCAGCTCCTGCTCCAGTTCCCTAACGCGGTTTGTCAGGAGCTGCAGCTGGATGCACTTCTTGCAGGTGTCGCTGTCAGGGGCACTGGAGGGCTCCCTGACTTCCCACATCCTGCAAGAGGAGCATTCCAACATCCTGCCTGGCATTCTCTCTGCACTAAACAATCTGAACAAAAAAACTTACCAGAACCTATCCTAGCCTCTGCCTGTTCTCGCCAAAGCCTGTCTGAGCCAAAGGCGTCCCCACTCTGACGATGGCCGCTGTATATGGCGTTCTGGTTTTTAAACCTTGGCGTCCGTCCTTGGCCTATATCCCTCCAACTTTTTGTCCGTATTTGGCCTATATCCCTCCAACTTTTCCTATCCATGTACCTGTCCAAATGACCTCTATATGTTGTTAATGAGTCTGCCTCAACCACTTCTTTTGGCAGCTTGTTCATTATACCACCACTTTCTCCATGGAGAAACTGGCCCTCAGGCCCCTTTCCCCTGTCACCTTAAGTGCATGGCCTCCAGTTCCTGATCCTTCAACCCTGACAAAAAGCCCTTTAAGTTCTTGATTCTCATGGTGAGATCAATCAACAGCTGATGAGGATTGTTGCTGTCAGAAGTTTTTCTAGATTGAAAGATTTCTCTTGGGGAAAGGCTGATCCTATTTTAATATCAAGGAAAATCAGCAGGATTTTACAGTTACAACAGAATAATTCAGGATTTGGTAATGATTTACTCATGTTTTACATGAAGTGGAGCATAACTGAGATGTTCATGACACAAAATTGTAGGAAAGGAGTCATGTGAAGGACTGTGAAACTTTGGAAGTCTTAAATTTTACACTTTCATTCATGCTAAACATTCTGGCCAGCTTTTTTAATTCCACTCCATTTTTCTGGCTGAGAAATACTTGCTGTCATTTAGCCAACCCTGAATGATTGCAGTAAGATCTGACATTTTACATCAAGGCAAAAGCCATTTAATGGACATACCTGCCATCTTATTTTTGAAATAGATTAACCTGATTGTCTCAAGGCCAAGCAGGTTTAGTGATCCCTCTGTGTTAAGTGGCCGAACCTGTAACGAGAGAAGCTCACTGTAAAAAATCTCGTAAGGTAGTCCTGAAACAGAACCTTATACATATTCATAACTCAGGCCTATATGGAATATCCAAAGGTGCTTTTCCTGTTGTCTCCAGATCTCAGCCATTGCTCAGTGGGTTATAGTGCAGTGAAGGAACAGATAGGCTTGACATGCACTGTTATTAAAACAAATCAGCCAGAAAGATAGGCACAGATGACTAAAAAATTAAATGACACCCTAAATAGAAAATAGGTGCAGGAGTGGGCCATTCGGCCCTTCGAGCCTGCACCGCCATTCAGTATGATCATGGCTGATCATCCAACTCAGAACCCTGTACCTGCCTTCCCTCCAGACCCCCGATCCCTTTAGCCACAAGGGCCATATCTAACTCCCTCTTAAATATAGCCAATGAACTGGCCTCAACTGTTTCCTGTGGCAGAGAATTCCACAGATTCACCACTCTCTGTGTGAAGTTTTTCCTAATCTCGGTCCTAAAAGGCTTCCCCTTTATCCTCAAACTGTGACCCCTCGTTTTGGACTTCCCCAACATCGGGAACAATCTTCCTGCATCTATCCTGTCCAATCCCTTCAGGATTTTATAAGTTTCAATAAGATCCCCCCTCAATCTTCTAAATTCCAGCGAGTATAAGCCTAGTTCATCCAGCCTTTCATCATATGAAAGTCCTGCCATCCCAAGAATCAATTTGGTGAACCTTCTTTGTACTCCCTCTATAGCAAGGATGTCTTTCCTCAGATCAGGGGACCAAAACTGCACACAATACTCCAGGTGTGGTCTCACCAAGGCCTTGTACAACTGCAGTAGTACCTCCCTGCTCCTGTACTCGAATACTCTTGCTACGAATGCCAGCATACCATTCACCTTTTTCACCGCCTGCTGTACCTGCATGCCCACTTTCAATGACTGGTGTATAATGACACCCAGGTCTCGTTGCACCTCCCCTTTTCCTAATCGGCCACCATTCAGATAATAATCTGTTTTCCAGGTTTTGCCACCAAAGTGGATAACCTCACATTTATCCACATTAAATTGCATCTGCCATGAATTTGCCCATTCACCTAACCTATCCAAGTCACCCTGCATCCTCTTAGCATCCTCCTCACAGCTAACACTGCCGCCCAGCTTCGTGTCATCCGCAAACTTGGAGATGCTGCATTTAATTCCCTCGTTTAAGTCATTAATATCTATTGTAAACAACTGGGGTCCCAGCACTGAGCCTTGCAGTACCCCACTAGTCACTGCCTGCCATTCTGAAAAGGTCCCATTTATTCCCACTCTTTGCTTCCTGCCTGCCAACCAATTCTCTATCCACATCAATGCCTTATCCCCAATACCGTGTGC
The DNA here is from genome assembly GCF_030028105.1 of Mobula birostris. Taxonomy (NCBI): domain Eukaryota; kingdom Metazoa; phylum Chordata; class Chondrichthyes; order Myliobatiformes; family Myliobatidae; genus Mobula; species Mobula birostris. The sequence goes on from NC_092371.1 coordinate 130,431,459, forward strand.
TTTAAGTTTGCACACTAATCTCCTGTGTGGGACCTTGTCAAAAGCCTTTTGAAAATCCAAATATACCACATTCACTCACATCCTCAAAAAATTCTATGAGATCCGTCAGACATGATTTTCCTTTCACAAATCCATGCTGACTTTGTCCGATGATTTCACCGCTTTCCAAATGTGCTGTTATCACATCTTTGATAACTGACTCTAGCATTTTTCCCACCACCGATGTTAGGCTAACCGGTCTATAATTCCTCAGTTTCTCTCTCCCTCCTTTTTTAAAAAATGGGGTTACATTAGCCACCCTCCAATCCTCAGGAACTAGTCCAGAATCTAAAGAGTTTTGAAAAATTATCACTAATGCATCCACTATTTCTTGGGCTACTTCCTTAAGCACTCTGGGATGCAGACCATCTGGCCCTGGGGATTTATCTGCCTTTAATCCCTTCAATTTACCTAACATCACTTCCCTACTAACATGTATTTCCCTCAGTTCCTCCATCTCACTGAACCCTCTGTCCCCTACTATTTCCGGAAGATTATTTATGTCCTCCTTAGTGAAGACAGAACCAAAGTAGTTATTCAATTGGTCTGCCATGTCCTTGCTCCCCATAATCAATTCACCTGTTTCTGTCTGTAGGGGACCTACATTTGTCTTTACCAGTCTTTTCCTTTTTGCATATCTATAAAAGCTTTTACAGTCAGTTTTTATGTTCCCTGCCAGTTTTCTCTCATAATCTTTTTTCCCCTTCCTAATTAAGCCCTTTGTCCTCCTCTGCTGGACTCTGAATTTCTCCCAGTCCTCAGGTGAGCCACTTTTTCTGGCTAATTTGTATGCTTCTTCTTTGGAATTGATACTATCCCTAATTTCCCTTGTCAGCCACGGGTGCACTACCTTCCTTGATTTATTCTTTTGCCAAACTGGGATGAACAATTGTTGTAGTTCATCCATGCGATCTTTAAATGCTTGCCATTGAATATCCACCGTCAACCTTTTAAGTGTCATTTGCCAGTCTATCTTAGCTAATTCACGTCTCATACCTTCAAAGTTACCCTTCTTTAAATTCAGAACCTTTGTTTCTGAATTAACTATGTCACTCTCCATCTTAATGAAGAATTCCACCATATTATGGTCACTCTTACCCAAGGGGCCTCTCACGACAAGATTGCTAATTAACCCTTCCTCATTGCTCAATACCCAGTCTAGAATAGCCTGCTCTCTAGTTGGTATCTCAACATGTTGGTTCAAAAAACCATCTCGCATACATTCCAAGAAATCCTCTTCGTCAGCACCCTTACCAATTTGGTTCACCCAATCTATATGTAGATTGAAGTCACCCATTATAACTGCTGTTCCTTTATTGCATGCATTTTTAATTTCCTGTTTAATGCCATCCCCAAACTCACTACTACTGTTAGGTGGCCTGGACACAACTCCCACCAGCGTTTTCTGCCCCTTAGTGTTATGCAGCTCTACCCATATCGATTCCACATCCTCCAGGCTAATGTCCTTCCTTTCTATTGCGTTAATCTCCTCTCTAACCAGCAATGCTACCCCACCTCCTTTTCTTTCATGTCTATCCCTCCTGAATACTGAGTATCCCTGAATGTTGAGCTCCCATCCTTGGTCACCTTGGAGCCATGTCTCTGTGATCCCAACTATATCATATTCATTAATAACAATCTGCACTTTTAATTCATCCACCTTGTTACGAATGCTGCTTGCATTGACACACAAAGCCTTCAGACTCACTTTTACAACACTCCTAGCCCTTATACAATTATGTTGAAAAGTGGCCCTTTTTGATTTTTGCCCTGGATTTGCCGGCCTGCCACTTTTACTTTTCACCTTACTACTTTTTGCTTCTACCCTCATTTTACACCCCTCTGTCTCTCTGCACTGGTTCCTATCCCCCTGTTGTGAACTAACTTCCTCTCTCCTAGTCTCTTCAATTTGATTCCCACCCCCCCAACCATTCTAGTTTAAAGTCACCTCAGTAGCCCTCGCAAATCTCCCCGCCAGGATATTGGTCCCCCTAGGATTCAAGTGTAACCCGTCCTTTTTGTACAGGTCACACCTGTGCCAAAAGAGGTCCCAATGATCCAAAAACTTGAATCCCTGCCCCCTGCTCTAATCCCTCAGCCACGCATTTATCCTCCACCTCATTGCGTTCCTATTCTCATTGTCGCGTGGCACAGGCAGTAATCCCAAGATTACTACCTTTGCGGTCCTTTTTCTCAACTCCCTTCCTAACTCCCTATATTCTCCTTTCAGGACCTCTTCCCTTTTCCTACCTATGTCATTAGTACCTATATGTACCACGACCTCTGGCTCCTCACCCTCCCACTTCAGGAGATCTTGGACACGATCAGAAATATCCCGGACCCTGGCACCAGGGAGGCAAACTACCATCCGGGTCTCTGGTAGAGCTCTGAAGAATGGTTGAATAAACGTTCGGTCGTGCAGCACAGAAACAGAAACACAAAATACTCCGCAGATGCTGGGGTCAAAGCACCATTCACAGCACGCTGGAGGAACTCAGCAGGTCGGGCAGCATCTGTGGAAATGATCAATCAACGTTTCGGGACGGAACCCTTTGTCAGGACTGAAGAGGGAAGGGGCAGAGGCCCTATAAAGAAGGTGAGGGGAGGATGGGAAGGAGAAGGCTGGTAGGTTCCAGGTGAAAAACCAGTAAGGGGAAAGATAAAGGGGTGGGGGAGGAAGCAGGGAGGTGATAGGCAGGAAAGGTGAAGAAGGAATAGGGGAAAGCACAATGGGTAGTAGAAGGAGGCGGAACCATGAGGGAGGTAGTAGGCAGCTGGGGGAGGGGGCAGAGTGAAACTGAGATAGGGGAAGGGAGGGGGAGGAATTACCGGAAGTTGGAGCATTCAATGTTCATGCCAAGGGACTGGAGACTACCTAGATGGTATATGAGGTGTTGCTCCTCCAACCTGAGTTTAGCCTCAGCATGGCAGTAGAGGAGGCCACGTACGGACATATCTGAATGGGAATGTGAAGCAGAGTTGAAGTGGGTGGCAAAAGGGAGATCCTGTCTGTCGTGGCGGATGGAGCAGAGGTGCTCGACGAAGCGGTCCCCCAATCTGCGTCGGGTTTCACCGATGTAGAGGAGGCCGCACTGGGAGCACTGGATGCAACAGATGACCCCAACAGACTCACACCGTCTAGGTAGTCTCCAGCCCCTTGGTATGAACATTGAATTCTCCAACATCCGGTAATTCCCTTCCCCCTCCCTTCCCCTATCCGAATTTCACTCTGCCCCCTCCCCCAGCTGCCTACTACCTCCTTCATGGTTCCGTCTCCTTCTACTACCCATTGTGTTTTCCCCTATTCTTTCTTCATCTTTCCTGCCTATCACCTCCCTGCTTCCCCTCCCCCACCCCTTTATCTTGCCCCTTACTGGTTTTTCACCTGGAACCTACCAGCTTTCTCCTTCCCACCCTCCCCCCACCTTATTTATAGGGCCTCTGCCCCTTCCCTCTTCAGTCCTGACGAAGGGTTCCGGCCCGAAACGTTGACTGATTGTTTCCACGGATGCTGCCCGACCTGCTGAGTTCCTCCAGCATGTTGTGAGTGTGGCACAGAAACAGGCTCTTTGGCACAACTCAGGTGCCATCCTGAGTTCATCCCATTTGCCCTATACTCCTCTAAACCTTTCCTTTCTATGTACCTGCCCAAAAGTCTTTTAAACATAATTGGAGCAACCTTACCATTTCCTTGAGCAGCTTTTTCCACTTACCCGCCACCCTCTGTGTGAAAAACCTGTCCCTCCAGTCTCCCTTAGCCTATGCCCTCTAGTTTTAGAATCCCCTACCCTGGGACAAAGACTTTGACAATCTATCTTGTCAATGGCCCTTGTAAGTTTATAAGCCACTTTAAAGTTGGCTATTTTCACGCCAGGGAAAAAAGCCCCAGTCTATCCATTTCTCTCCTTAAACTCAAGCCTCTGGACCTGGAAGCACCCTTGTGTATCTTCTCTGCATCCTTCCTATAGAAGGATGGCCAGATGCATGCAAAATCCCAGGTGTAGTCTCAACATGTCTTGTACAGCTGTAACGCGATGTTCCAACTCTTGTACTCAATGCCCTGTCTGATGAAGGTAAGTACATCTTCACTGCCTTGTCTACCTGTATACATCTATATACTCTTTCAAAATTCAACTGACAAATACAAAAAGTGATTTAGATAGCTCATGGGATGTGAAACTTCACAAAAAAATCACTACAGGAATCTCATTCAGATTATTAAATTAAAATACAGAATACTGTGCTCAACCTTGGCTGCCCACCATAGAAAGAGCGTGCAGACCCTGGATATAACACCAGGACAATGCAGGCAGAATCTGGGGATAAAGCATTTTAGTGATGGATCAGGGCAAATGTTAGACTCTTAGAAGGAAGTTCGGGAAGTGATCTGACTGAAATAGTCATAGCAAGATACATGAAAAACAAAAAACACCATAAGTAGAACAGATGAGTTCGTAAAAAAGCTTACCTTTTTTAGTGCAACTGTCTGAATCCATTCCATTGTGTTCACATCAAATACATCTACAGCATTCTCACTATACACAGACAGATATGGAGCATTGTAACCTGCAGAGATACAATGCAAACACCAGTGTCAAAGCCAACCCCCCGGGCTTACACTTCATGATCTATCACACAACTTGCATAAGCAATTAACTGCATGGCTTCATCCAAACTCTGTTCCAACATCAACACCAACATTACAGAAGAACAGTTACACTTAAGCCTTAGAATCTTTCATGCAAGAACACATGCTCTCAGGCTGCTCCCTCTCCTACTAGCACCAGGATGAGACAGGTACTGAAAAGCACAACTCTGAACATAATACTGTATGTATTCCCTCCAGACATAGTTTGAATATGGAATAGCAGATTTGAAACACAACTAAATTGCTCAACAGTCCAGCTGAAATAACGATTATAACCTCATTATATTGTTGTTTTGGGAATACTGCAGGATTATCATGTCCTCCAGAATTGAGGTTATGTAAATGCCAGCTTCACTTGTAATGCAGACGTTAAAAAGTTGTCCCCTGTGCTGTGTTATATTGAGCATGCATTTTCTTTGAACTTTTTACCAACACTGAATGAAAATCAGGGCCTGTGTTGCTGGCACTCTTCATAACTTTGCACCTGGAACTGGGCAATCTGAAGGTGTTCAATTAAGACAGAACACAGTTATACAGTACCAGACCTTTGCTGGGATGGTGACTGGATTGGTGAAACTCTACATCAACTCTTTGATGCTCTTAGTACATCAGCAATAGATAAAATGGCACCTTCTAGCAAACAGTAGATGTGGAGCTCACCAGAGGGGCCAGCCCTTGATCTAAAAATTGTAGAGGACATGTATTTCTTCCTTTTGAAGCTACCATCTTAATCCAAGTAGATGGTTTCTTCCACAATGGGTTGTCAAATCATTCAACAGCTTTTCCACAACGTTTTGATTCCAAATATACAGCCTCTCTCTCTTGATTCCCCACTGAAAGCACTGAAGAAGATACTACTATTGAAGTACACTACTATACTATTAACAACTGACCAACACTGCATACTGTTTCAGGTAGTGCCTTATGTAGTGACAGCATAAACTTGTTTGATTTACATTCCAGTCCTCTAGCAATGTGGCCTATTAACACTTTGCTCTTTACTGAAGCACTGATTGTGGATATTACTTCAATCAATATAGTTACTTACACAATGCCAGTCTAGGTTGGGTGCTTGTCAGATAGAGTCATATAGCCAATTTTGTTAGTCTAGCCATATATCCCTGTGTTACCACTATTTAGGAACAGAATAGTATGTTTCAAAACATTCTTTATTTCTAACACAAGTTTGAGAATGATAAAACAAGCTCTGATTTTAATGTTATTATATCAAGTCAGTGAGGTAAAGAATATGTATTAGTCATCGCGCCACACAGCATGGAAACAGCCCCTTCAGTCCATCAGGTCTGTGTCAGACATCAAACATTACATACAAGAATCCTATACTAGGCCCATTTTATTCTCCCCACATTCCAATCAACTCACCCCAATTCTACCACACACCTACACACTAGGGGAAACTTATACGGCCAATTAACTGACCAATATGCACATCTCTGGGATGTGCAAGGAAACCAGAGGATCTGAACCATGTGAAAACCCCATACAGTCAGTACTGGAAGTTGGGATTGAACCCAGTTCCCTGGATCTGTAAGGCAGCTGCAACACTGTGCTGCCTAGTAATATACATCAAAGTTGCTGGTGAACGCAGCAGGCCAGGCAGCGTCTCTAGGAAGAGGTACAGTTGACGTTTCGGGCCGAGAAGGGTCTCGGCCTGAAACGTCGACTGTACCTCTTCCTAGAGACGCTGCCTGGCCTGCAGCGTTCACCAGCAACTTTGATGTGTGTTGCTTGAATTTCCAGCATCTGCAGAATTCCTCATGTTTGCTGCCTAATAATGCTCATTTTAATAACATTGTTAGGTTTTTAAGTCAATACATTCAAACCTCAATCTTCCTCAGAACAGTGTCATCTATTCAACACTGGGAAATTGTTCAGGAATGCCCTGCACTTAGTAACGCAGAACAGATTCATATATCTGAATAATTATCAACCTGGGAAGGCTATTCTCAATAATCAGCAAACTGCTGGAAGATCTCATCAACCTATACCATCAAACAGCATTGACATGGAAATAATATGCACAGTAAGCTTGGTTTGGATTTGACAATGACCACCTGGCTCCAGATCTCATTACAGCCTTGCTTCAAACACAGAATGAAGATCTATGTTCAAGGGCTATAGTCATACCTTGCATTAAAGAAGCTGGCTACAGCTTTTGGAGATCATTTGCCTGAGCCAAGGACATGGTTAACAGAGCTCCTCAGTGCTCTAGGTCCAACGATCTTCGGCTGCTTCATAAAAATATAGAAATAGAAGCAGGAGAAGACCATCTGACCAATCAAGCTTGCTCCACCATTTGAGATGATTGATCTGGCAGTGAACTATATTCTACCTGCTTGCCTTTAACCCATGACCCTTAATTCTACTGCTATGCAAACAATTTATCCAACTGTGTCTTAAATATATTAATGAGGAAGGCTCTACAGCTTCTCTGAGCAAAGAATTTCACAGATTCATTACTCTCAGGTGAAAGCAGTTTCTCTTCATCTCTGTCCTACATCTATTCCCTGGAACCTTGAGGCTATATCCCATAGTTTCATAAGTGGAGATGTTTGCTGATGACTGCATAATGTTCAATCAATTTGCAGCAACTGAACCAATGAAACAGTCCATACCTGGATGCAGCAAATTCTGGAAAATATTCGGACATTGTGTGATAGTGTTGTAACATTGTGCTACACAAACAGCAGACAATAACCATTTTCAAAAAGGAAAAGCTTAACCACCTAACTGAGACACCTTGATTACCACCACCACATTTTCTATCATACACTGTACACCCCAGAAGAGTGGATATTGTTGGGCAGAAACTTCTTATCCAGATATAGAAATTACCCACACATGTCAGAACCCGCGTCAACCTGTGGTCAACTCACTATCCGGAACCTTCTACCTAACAGCGCTGGGTGAGTACCTCCACCATAAGTCTGGGGTAATTAAAGGTAGTGGCTCACTGTCAACTTTGCAACGGCAATTACGAAAGAGCAATTAATGCTGGTTTCACCACCTGGCCACTCAATAATGAAAAGCTATGGCCATTAGTTAATGCCTCTCCTTCACATCTCTCAGTACATTTACAGCAAATGTTCATGATTGATTTAACATATATCTCTTAAATCTCTCATCACACATGATTAAGTAACTGTCTTCAATTCTGGCTTGTACAATCAATATAGATTGAATAATAATTTAAGGAGAAAGTCCCTCAAATTAATCTGTTAGCCAAAGTTGAAGTACATGGTGGTGTAAAAGAAATATTGCTATTGCACTGCTTGTGAGGATGTCCAAGTCAAATGGTTCATCTTTAGATTCACTGTGAGCTGCAGCTGAATCTCCGCTCTTTACACCTAGTGCAGTGAGAGTCAGTCCAACTGTTTAAGGGAAGGCCAAGCTTTCCCACTTCTTGAATCTTAGTGGAGGAGGGAGGGAGGTCAATGTGTTTGGGAGTGGTTAAACACATGAGAAGTGGAAAAGAATATATACATAGAGGAAGATTCTGGAGAGATTGTTGTCAGTCCTCCACAACTAGTATTAAAATATCCCGTTACCTTACACTTTGTTCTCTGAAGTGTGGCTCAAAAACGTTTTTCAATCTTGTGGTTCATACTTGTTGTTCATGACAATAAAAAAAACGTGAGTCACAGTGCCTTTCAGATCAACCTTGGTAAGGGTTGTCATAACTTTAACAAAACACACACAGATGGCATCCAACACATCTTATCTCATCAATCTGAAGCCAATGATTATGTCAGACGACTGAATGAGTCTACCACCTTTCCTGTATGTTTATTCTATTCATTTTCTGTCTGCATGTCAAATATGTCTTTTGATAGCTTGAACCTGTTCACCCTCGTCCTTTGGCCGTTATTTGTTGAAGTAATGCTCCAGATATAAATATCCCTAAAACAACTTGTATCTATGTAGCTTCTTGAATGAGCCGGAGAACAAGCTTGCACAGAGTAGCAAACAGGAGGTGTGGAAAGGCATGAAGACTATCACTGGCTTCAATCAGTCTAGCTGTAGAACCTCGGAATGCAGCGTGAATGGGCTAATAAGTTAAGCCAATTCTTCAATAAGTTTGACAATTGCCCTTCAGTTCACATGGTCCTGGCTCACCTCTTACCCCTGGTCAGATCAGCCCTTGATCCCCTGCAGTTTGCCTACCAAGAGCACATTGGAGTCAACGATACTGTCATCTACTTGCTGAACAAACCCTATTTCCATTTGGATAAGCAGGGCAGATTTCTCAAGTGCTTTCAATACCATACAGCCCTCACTGCGTGGTGAAAAGCTCCATTCAATGCAGATTGGCACTTCCATTGTATCCTGGATAATGGACTACCTGACTGGCAGACCACAGTTTGTGCAGCTTCAAAGCTATGCATCAGACATAGCTATAAGCAGCACTAGGGCCCCACAGGGGAATGTATTGGCTCCCTTTCTGTTTAGCCTGTATACTTCAGACTGTATACAACACCGAGACATGCCAGCCGCAATTTTCTGATGACTCAGCAATAGTTGTGCGTATAAAGTGCCCGGATGGAGGCCTTTGTCAAATGGTGCAAGCTGAGTCATCTGCAGCTCAACATCAGTAAGACAAAGGAGATAGACTAAGCCTGCGATGGTGAGGATGTGGATGTGGTAAGGACCTGTAAGTACCTGGATGATAGACTTGAGTAGAGCACCAACCCAGAGGCTGTGTACAAGAAGGGTCAGAGTCACCTCTATTTCCCGAGGAGACTGAAGTCCTTTGGAACATGCAGGTGTCTCCTTCATGTGTTCTACCAGTCTGTTGTTGCCAGTCCAATCTTCTATGCGGTGATGTGCTGGGGCAATTGCATCAACACGGGTGACAGCAACAGGCTCAATAAACTGATTGGCTCTGTTATAGGAGTCAAGCTGGACACCTTGGAGGCTTTGGTTGAACAAAGAACCCTTTGAAAATCCTGGCAATTCCGGAAAATATTTCTCACCCTCTGTATGCCAACTTGGCTAAACAGAGGAGCACTTTCAGGGGTAGACGAAGACAATACCCTCAGCTATTAGGCTCTATAATGAATCAACCTATAGATGGGGTATAGACTGGGTAGCTGCTCAAGGCACATCCATCAACAATGGACTGGTTAAAATTAAAGGATGCTCCAAGGGAAAGATTCAGATACAGGTAAGTGTAACAAGAGAGAGAAAAAAACAATATTTTGATGGAGAAAAATTCTGCTCATTGATGTTGTATGTTAGACCCTAAATCAGAAATTTCAAGACAGGAGGTGGTAAAGAGAGAGATGCTTGGTAAGGTAGAGCTGGCTGTCTTCAGTGTGGAAAACAGTGCAGTGTTTCAGAAGATGCTACAAAGCAGCAGCATGGAGAATGGGAAACAGAAGGGGACTAAAGATCAATCATTCTGAACAATAATCCAACAGCAGAAGCGAAGCCTTTGCAAGTGATTCAATGGTTGATCTGGATAACCGAGAATGGAGTTATGGAGTAGTACAGCACAGAAACAGGCTCTAATACCATTACCAAAACCATTTAACCTGTCTACTCCCATCGACCACCACTGGGACCATAGTTGTCCATAACCCTACCATCCATGCACTTATCCAAACTTCTCATAAATGTTGAAATCATGTTCGCATGCACTACTTGTGTTGGCAGCTCATTCCACACTCTCAAGATCCTCTGAGTGAAGAAGATTCTCCTCATGTTCCCCTTAAACTTTTCACCTTTCACCCTTAATCCATGGCCTCTGGTTGTAGTCCCAGCCAACCTCAGTGGAAAAAACCTGCTGGCATTTATCCTATTACTACCCTTCATAATTTTGTATACTTCTACCAAATCTCCTCTCAATCTTCTACATTCTAAGGAATGCAGTCCTAACCCATTCAATCTTTCCTTGTAACTCAGGTCTGCCAGACCTGGCAACATCCTTGTAAATTTTCTCTGTACTCTTTCAACCTTGTTTACATCTTTCCTGTAGGTAGGTGACCAAAACTGCACACAATTCTCCAAATTAGGCCTCACCAATGTCTTATACAACTTCAATATAATATCCCATCTCCTGTACTCGATACATTGATTTATGAAGGCCAACATGCCAAAAGCTTTCTTTAACGACGCTATCTACCTGTGATGCGTTCAATGTGTAAGACCTACCCTGGTTGGTCCTACCGAAGTACACCTTGCACTTGTCTGCATTAAACGCCATCTGCCATTTTTCAGCTCATTTTCCCAGCTGATGCAGATCCCTCTGCAAGCTATCATAGCCTTCTTCGCTGTCCACTACACCCCCAATTTTGGTGTCATCTGCAAATTTGCTGATCCAGTTAATCACATTATCATCCAGATCATTGACAAACAACAAAGGACCCAGTACCGATTGCTGCGGCACACCAGTAGTCACACGCCTCCAGTCAGAGAGGCAACCACCTACTACCATTCTCTGGCTTCTCCCACAAAGCCACTGTTTAATCCAGTTTACTACCTCATCTTGAATGCGAGGCAACTGAACCTTCTTGACCAACCTCCTATGAGGGACCTTGACAGATGTCTTGCTAAAGTCCATGTAGGCAACATTCACTGCCTTGCCTTCATCCACTTTCCTGGTAACCTCCTTGAAAAACTCTACAAGATTGGCTAGACATGACCTACCACGTACAAACTCATGCTGACTAACCTTAATCAGTCCATGTCTATCCAAATACTAGTACATCCGGTCCCTTAGAATACTTTCTAATAACTTTCCTGTAACTGATGTCAGACTCAGCAGTCTATACTTTTCTGGTTTATGTTTAGAGCCTTTTTTTAAAACAGCAGAACAACATTGGTTATCCTTCAATCCTCTGGTACATCTCCTGTCACTAAGGATGATTTAAATATTTCCGTTGGGGCCTCAGCAATTTTTGCACTTGCCTCCCGTAGGGTCCAAGAGAACTCCTTGTCGGGGCTTGGGGATTTATCCACCCAGATTTGCCTCAGGATAGCAAACACCATCTCCTCTGTAATCTGTACGGGGTCCATAAAGTTGATGCTGCTTTGCTGCTTTGTCTCCCAAGTAAATACAGATGTAAAAAAATTATTTAACATCTCTCCAATCTGTTTTGACTCCACACATGGATTACCATTCTGATATTCCAGAGGACCAATTTTTTCCCTTGCAATCCTTTTGCAATTAATAGAACATAGAACATAGAACAGTATAGCACATTACAGGCCCTTCGGCTCACAATGTTGTGCCGACCCTCAAACCCTGCCTCCCATATTACCCCCCACCTTAAATTCCTCCATATACCTGTCTAGAAGTCTCTTAAACTTCACGAGTGTATCTGCCTCCACCACTGACTCAGGCAGTGCATTCCACACACCAACCACTCTCTGAGTAAAAAACCTTCCTCTTATATCTCCCTTGAATTTCCCACCCTTTACCTTAAAGCCATATCCTCTTGTATTGAGCAGTGGTGCCCTGGGGAAGAGGCGTTGGCTATCTACTCTATCTATTCCTCTTATTATCTTGTACACTTCTATCTTGTCTCCTCTCATCCTCTTTCGCTCCAAAGAGTAAAGCCCTAGCTCCCTTAATCTCTGATCATAATGCATACTCTCTAAACCAGGCAGCACCCTGGTAAATCTCCTCTGTACCCTTTCCAATGCTTCCACATCCTTCCTATAGTGAGGCGACCAGAACTGGACACAGTACTCCAAGTGGGGCCTAACCAGAGTTTTATAGAGCTGCATCATTACATAGCGACTCTTAAACTCTATCCCTCGACTTATGAAAGCTAACACCCCACAAGCTTTCTTAACTACCCTATCTATCTGTGAGGCAACTTTCAGGGATCTGTGGACATGTACCCCGAGATCCCTCTGCTCCTCCACACTACCAAGTATCCTGCCATTTACTTTGTACTCTGCCTTGGAGTTTGTCCTTCCAAAGTGTACCACCTCACACTTCTCCGGGTTGAACTCCATTTGCCACTTCTCAGCCCACTTCTGCATCCTATCAATGTCTCTCTGCAATCTTCGACAATCCTCTACACTATCTACAACACCACCAACATTTGTGTCGTCTGCAAACTTGCCAACTCACCCTTCTACCCCGACATCCAGGTCGTTAATAAAAATCACGAGAAGTAGAGGTCTCAGGACAGATCCTTGTGGGACACCACTAGTCACAATCCTCCAATCTGAATGTACTCCCTCCACCACGACCCTCTGCCTTCTGCAGGCAAGCCAATTCTGAATCCACCTGGCCAAACTTCCCTGGATCCCATGCCTTCTGACTTTCTGAATAAGCCTACCGTGTGGAACCTTGTCAAATGCCTTACTAAAATCCATATCGATCACATCCCTCATCTATATGCCTGGTCACCTCCTCAAAGAACTCTATCAGGCTTGTTAGACATGATCTGCCCTTCACAAAGCCATGCTGACTGAACCTGATCAGACCATGATTCTCTAAATGCCCACAGATCCTATCTCTAAGAATCTTTTCCAACAGCTTTCCCACCACAGACGTAAGGCTCACTGGTCTATATTTACCCGGACTATCCCTACGACCTTTTTTGAACAAGGGGACAACATTCGCCTCCCTCCAATCCTCTGGTACCATTCCCGTGGACAACGAGGACATAAAGAGCCTAGCCAGAGGCTCAGCAATCTCTTCCCTCGCCTCATGGAGCAGCCTGGGGAATATTCCGTCAGGCCCTGGGGACTTATCCGTCCTAATGTATTTTAACAACTCCAACACTTCCTCTCCCTTAATATCAACATGCTCCAGAACATCAACCTCATTCATATTGTCCTCACCATCAAGTTCCCTCTCATTGGTGAATACCGAAGAGAAGTATTTATTGAGGATATCCGCAGGCAACAAGAGTATGAGTTACACCCCAGGTGTCAGAACTTGGTCATCAACTAAATATTGCATATTGATAATATCACAGCCTAGGTCTTAGAGTCAGAAAGAGATATAGCATAGAAATAAGCGACTTTGGACCATTGTGCCTGAACCAACCTTCAACTATCCATTTTCTACTAAAAGTCATAAAGGCAAAGAGTTATACAGCACATATACAGGACCTCTGGCCTACCTTTTCTGTGCCGATCAAAGTGGTGTCCTGGGCTAATCTCATTTGTCTCTGTTTGGCCCATATTCCACTGAGCTTTTTCTATCTATGTACCTGTTTTCTATCCATGGGTTGTAATACCTATTAGGGATGGTAATTGTACTCACCTCTACCACTGCAAATCATCCCACACATCTATGTGATTTTCTCCCCTCAGATCTTCTTTAAATCTTTTCCCTCTCATTTCCTCTGGCTTTAGACTTCCCTACCCTAGGAGAAAGTGTGTGAAAGTGTATGCCCCTCACGATTGCATACATCTCTACAGGGTCATATTGAGGAACACATATAATAAATATTCAATAAATACTGAATGAAACTGCATGCACATTAAACTCTTAAACCTGGCTCAGTGATTCAGCTCCAAGCATAAACACATGGCATGGCACAGGGGTGTCACCTACAGAACAGTTCATCATTCACCTCTAACGTCGTCTAATCTTTTGGATGGTGTTGTAATGGAATTACAACAAGAGTAATACGTTCTTTTACAATGTATACAATCACTGACATTTAATTAAGGAACAAATGGCCTTAGCTCAGAAAGGATTTGCTTATTAAATATCACAGACAGATAGGATTGGTGATTAAACATGTAAACATCATGTTTCAATTATAACCTGACAATGGTTACCACAGCTTCATGGTCAACATCCTTATTATATCTCCTTACTTAAATTGAGGAGATAAATGGTTGATTCCCCTACTCACAAAGGTCCCATGATCTACACTATTCCTTACAGTGTTATCATCAGTTTATGGCTCAGAGACTTCCAGGGAAAAAGACACTTGAATGGAAGGATGAAGGAAAACAGTATAGTATGTACAAAAATTAGTAGCAGGTCTCAAACCTACTCTGCAGTTCAGTAACAAACAACAGAAAGTCTGCAGATGCTGGAAATCCAAGCAACACATACGTAATGCTGCAGGAACTGCTGAGCTCCTCCAACATTTTGTGTTTGTTGCTGCTGTTCAGTAAGATTGAACTATTTGCAAGCTCAACTCCATATTCCAATCTACTCCTAGAAACCTTTCATCCTCAGTTTATCAAATATCCATATATCTTCTGCTTTACAAATTTTTAAAGGTTGTGCTTCCTCTGCTCTTTGAGGAAGAAGATTCCAAGTACCTGATAATCTTATTACCTTCATCAATGCTTCATCTTAAACTGGCACTAATTCCTCATTTTAAAATCTGGTTCTGGATTCTCTTACAAGAGGAAACATATTCACCACATCCACCTTATCAAGATCCCTAATAATATTAAACATTTCAGATATCTCATAGAACAGTACAGCATAGGACAAGCCATTTGGCCCAGCATGTTGTGCTTAACTTGATGTTGATTTATACAAAATGTTCTCCTTGTGTGTATCATCGAAATCTGTTCCTTCATATTAATACCTATCTGAAAGCCTCTTAAATTCTACCAAACTGCTTGCTTCTACCACTACTCCTGGTAACCCATTCCTTGGCACCTACCACTCTTTCTGAAAAACTTGGCCCTTATGTCACCTTTAAACTTCCCCCCTTTACCTTAAAAGCATTTCCTCTAATATTTGACATTTCTACCCTAGCAAAAAGATTCTGACTATCTATACCTCACATAATTAAAAAAAATTCTATCAGCATTTCCCCCAGATTCCAACACTCTAGAGAGAACAACTCAAGTTTGTCTGACCTTTCCTTATCGCTCATATCGTTTAATCCAGGCAGCAAATGATAAATCTCCTCTGCACCTTTTCCACTGTTTCATTATCCTTCCTATAATGAGGGACCAGAACTGCATACAATGCTCCTGCTGCAGTCTGACTGAAGGGTTTTATACAGCTGCGGCATGAACTCTTATTCTTATACTCAACACTAAATTCTAAAGAAGGCAACGGAGTTCTACCAATGAAGGCACGCATGCCATGTCCCTCTTTTACTCCCTTTTCCACTTCTGTAGAAATTTTCAGTGAACTATGGGTCTCAGGGTACTTCAGTGTTATTAAATGCTGGGCTTCAGTACCAATAAGCCAGCTAGTCTATCCACTTCAATGTTACATCCACTGGCTGATACTAGAAGATGACTTGCTTCAGTAAATTTTGATTTCCAGGGACTAAATCCTACAATTCACAACTGATGAGGACATTCAGGCACATAGGAAGAGCACCACCTGCATGTTCACTCGAAATCCACATCAAGATTGCTTGGAACTACACACTAGTTCTCTCATTGTTGCTGAGACTACATCCTGAACTTCTAGCCCAATGGTATTGGATCAATAACTTCGCCCAGTGGGAATTAAGGATAGGCAGTTAACAGCAATGCCCAGTACCTATAAATAAATAAACCCCCAAAGCACATCAGAGAACAATAGATGGTGCATTGGAGACTCTGACCTTCACCAGATCTAAAATTGGGATTAAGTGAAGTTTCATGACATGTTCTGGAAGAACTGAGGATATCCAATTTCCAGATATTTCTTACTTTGTCTTTACCAGAATAGAACAAATCTCAGGATACTCATCAACTTCATTTGCTCTGGGTGACCTGTGGATCCCAGGCTGCCTGAGATTAGGGAAGTGTGAAGATTTCTGGAGTTAAGTTTAATTTCAGTTTCCCAAGGTTGGGTGAGGGGGTTAACTTCTGGTTTGCTCATCCTGCAAATACCCAATAGCTGCTGGACCCTGATCAGCCGAAAAGAGCAAGAACTGTCATGAACACCATGTTACGTGTGGCACCGAAGGTGGACTTGTTTTTATGTTGTTCCCCCAACACCCTTTGATTAGAACCAACAAGGGGACGTAACATCAGGATTAGCTCAGTGTCGTTTACTTTTTTTTTCAGTTGTCCAACCTGCACATCAACAGTTGAAAACATGTACATATTCATGGAGTTGAAGAGCGTGGAAATAGGCTATTCAGCCTAACTAGCCCATGCTGACCAGTGGACAGCATTCTGTAATAAACCCATTTTCCAGCAAATAGTCGATACCCTTCTATGCCTAGGTAATTCATATGGTTACCTACACACCTAAATACCTCTGAAATTCTTAAATCTTAAATGATCCAGTACCACCACTCCCTCTGGCAATATATTTCAGGTCACCACTCTCTGGGTGAAAGAGGTTCCTCTCACATCTCCTCTAAATCTCTTCCTCTTTGCCCTAAATTACCCTCTACCTGGAATATGGGAAAATATTTCCCGTAGTTTATTCAATACCCCTCATAATTTTAAATACCTCAATCATGTGCCCTTTTAACACCCTCTGCTCCGGGGTAATACAGCTGGCCTCACCAGTCTCTACTCAAAAGTGAACTGCTCCAACCAAGGCAAATTCCTCTGCATCCTCTCCAAATGTTATATGCACTGTGATCATTTATCTTATGGGGTTCCCGACCACCATCTGGCACAATCACTGCTCATCTCCTTTTCTGTTTTAGCCTTCAGGACCTAAGAAACTCCTCTGTCACTTAGTTAAGTGAGGTTTTGATATGCCCTCCACTACCTCATTTATGGGATCTTTTCCCTTATGCACTGTCTTTGGGGATCCAGTGAGCTATCCACTCTGCTGTCTTATCCTTGGGGATACAATGGTTCTCTTCTCACCCACTTTCCTCAGGAATTCAATAAGCTTTCCACACATTCATTGCCCCTGTCACTCATCCTTTCTACCACGTAGTGATGAGCAGATCCCATAAAATGTCCTTTCTCATGGTATATTCTCAGCTCTAATGAGCTCTCCCTTCTCTTACTATCATTAAGGATGCAGCAAGTTTTCTGCTCTCACTCATTCTCCCCAAGGATCAAATGACCTCTCCTATCTCTTCTATCCTCAGGGATCTAATGCCTTCTACCCATTATCACCAGAGATCAATAAGTTTTCAACTCTCTGTCTCTCACTGTCCTCAGTGTTCTAACAAGATCTACCTCTCCCCTCACTGTTCCCAGAGATCTAATGAGCTCTCTCCTCCCTTAAAATTGCATCAAAAATACAATGAGATCTTTCAGACACTGTCTTTGAGCATTCTATGAACTTTCTCATCCTCAGGAATCCACAAAGCTCTCCTCTTTGCTATTATCCTCAGGGATTGATCCAGTTCTCCCCTTTCAAGTTATACCCTGGGTTCTAATGCACTTTCATGTTTTATTCACTGGTCCTGTGGTTACAATGAGCTCTTTACTTCCTCTCCTTCTTTCATTGCCTTTCCCTTTTCCAGAGTTAATACACAGAACACCATACTTAGGATAAGATGAATGCTTTTCTCTTCTCAGCCTCTTCATTATTTCACACACCTCACCATGTAGATTTAAACTTAGGCTTTGATGTTTAAAGAAATGAAGACTTGAAAATCTCCTCATTACAAACCATTTAGAACATAAGTAGAATCAAAGCAAATACCATCATTTAAAAGGAAATACGAAGTTTAGTTTTAAAAAAGTTGTTAACATTGCAGAATAGTCTTCTTGGCATAAAGCACTTCCATTGCTGATTCACATGAAGAAGATAGAAAATTCATGTACACATTGAACATTTAAAATGTAATTTAGGCAAGGCTCCTTCCTGCAGAAGTGTCCTGTCCTTTTTCTGTGTTACATTCTACATGTTGAATGTAACTCTGCCTGTTTTCAGGCTAAAAATTAAATGTTTTTCTGAATTTGGCCTATCTTATTTTGTGGGGAACCCACTCCATTAGCACAATGGACCTCCTCAAGCTCTGATCTTGTGGAAGTAACTAATTCTACATGCAAGTAGATAGGACTTCTTTACACTTTAGGCCCAAGTACCATGCTGGGAATTGGATTCATCTGCTAATTAATCACCTAAACTATTTCCTAAACTACAGGTAAAAGAACCAAGTAAACTCACAGCATGTCGTGGGAATAGCTGGCCACATCAGCTCCTGCTGCCTTGACCTTCGACCCTGGCAGTCCACATAAATGCCCACAGTACTGAAACACAATAAATACTCCTTGCTTGAAATTTCCACTGCACAGATTGCATCGTTGGGTTGTTGAGTGATGAAGGACAGTGTGTGGTCATCGGGATGCAGTAGGCTAACAGGACCCCCATCTCCTTGCAGTGGGTACTTGGCAAAGCCCGACTGATAGCCGACAAGCAAGCATTCACTGAAGACGGCCATCCACTGCACGTTTCCTGGCACTTGGATCTCTTTAAACTTTTTGTGGCGGGTTTTGCTCTGGTTGAGTTCATAGCACTGTACTTGGCGCTTCATGGCCACACACAGGCACGTGGTAGTGCCGTGGCGCATCAACCCTGACACCAGTGTCTGACAGCCCTTCGTCTCTACCAGCTTGAAGAAGTCACCCTCTCGGCCATCAAGAGCCGTCGTGGGGAAAAGGCGGACGTGGCGGTTTCGCCCAGATATAACGGCAATCAGCTGCTCTCCTGAAATCAACTCAATCTGATGGACCTTCTTGTTATCACCAACTCGGATGATTTCTGCCAAAGAGAGATGAAAAGATTTCATTCTGTTGATATGTGATTACATTGCACCTTCTGTGATCGTAGATCTTCCCAAAGCTGAAAACAGCTTTGAGGCACTGACTCAGCAACAATGGAGGAAACACAGCTGCCACTCAGTGTAGAACCAAGAATGCTGCTAACTCCTGCTTCTATTGAACCCCTCTTTCCCCCTTATTTTCAATGAGCCTAAGCGTGTGCTTCTCTGCCATTTTCTCCTTCCCCTTTCCTTCAGGTACTTCCTACTCTTCCACCTCATTGTGGTCTCCCTCCCTTTACACCTTTCACAATCACATTTTGCCCACAAGACCCACCTTCTGGTCTCTTGATTGTTGTTAATTCTTGTGACTGACTGAAGGACTTCATAAAGTACATCTTGCCGACTGTTTGTGTGAAAAGACCTTAAACTTACTAGAACTGAGGATGAATCTGAGCATATCAACACTTTGATTTGTCTAGCTTTCTCCACCCATCGCAACGCAACTAACACTGCCAGCATCTCCACTGTATACACCCCTAACTTATTAGATGATGTTCTGCTGATTCCAATTTCTTTTGCTGGTATAGCCACCCCAAACCCTGTCACTCTTGTTTCAAGTTCCTTAGCACCATCTGTATAAATCTGAGTATAATCACCATACTTTTCCATCACATGACACTTAAATGCACTTACCAAATCAGTTTTATATTTTCCTTTCCTTTTTACCTGTAACAAATGCCAGTCTATGTCAGGCCATGCAAGCTTCCATGGAGCTACAACCGGATAAACTACTGAAGGACTTATCCTTAGATCAAACACTCCATATTCTTTAGCAATATCATTCCCTACCTGACTAAAGTTACCCCTCTGAAACATCCCATTTTCCCAGCACTCCTGCAACACTCCTTTTGCAGGGTGAGTCAGTCACAAGAATTGCAAATCAGGGAGGTCAGGTAAAATTTCTATGGGTTCCAGCACATGTAGGGGTGAAGGGGAATGAGAGGGTGGATGAGTTGGCAAAGAGGGCGTTAAAGAAAGAAAATATAGAAATGTACATTAGTATCAGTAAAGCAGAGGTTAAGTGTGTTATCCGGGAAAAAAATCAACCAAATGTGGCAAGAAAGATGGGACAGGGAGGGGAAAGGGAGGCATTTATATCAAATATAGAAGTGTTGCAGGTACTAGGGTAGGTAGTGGATACAGAAGAGAGGAGACTGTGTGGACCAGGTTGAGGCTGGGACACTGTGCATTAAACAAAACATTGAAAATGATAGGAAAACACCAGACAGGATTGTGTGAGGAATGTCAGGAAGAGGTGTCAGAAGAACATGTAGTTCTGAGTTGCAGGAAGTATGGGATACAGAGAGAGATGATAATTAATCTAAGGGAATTGGGGTTGCAGGAATTCACATTAAAAGGGTTGCTGGGCATGGGTGAGAGAGCACAGGTTGGGGTATTTTTAGCTTTCTTAAGGGGTACGGGTTTTTTTTTATATAGGATATGATGGATAAGCAGGAATAGGGTACTAGGATGGCTGAAGATGGGAGGATAAAGTGTAGGTTAGGGTATGTGTGTGATCGGGTGAAGGGATTTAGAATGCACACTATTGCACACTCCGGAGCAGAAGGTGGCAGTAATGCACCATTAAGGTGGGCGCCAACCGCTGTAAAACAAGACAGAGAAGAAGAAGAAGATTGCTGTTAATAAGTTGCTGATTAGTCATCTTCCCTTCCTGGCATCCAATGGAGCTAACGAAATATGCTGTAAACAGCTTTTGTTCCTGTCTCCATCTCTTAAAGTCTGCTGCCTTATCCTTGCTCCAAATTACTCCTCCATGCAAATTACAGTCCTATTTCCATCTTCCCTTTCCTCTCAATCCGTTCCTCTTTATAAGCACAACTCTGCCTAAATCATCCCCAATGAGGTTTCACTAACAGTTCTGATCAAAGTCACTTAGGACATTCTGAATAATTGTAAAAACTATAAACTATCTTTCCAGCCATCAGCGTTCATGCAGTTAACTACACCATCCTCCTGCTTTCATTTTCATCTTTCCAGTTTCAGTGGTTTCTCTTCTCAGCATGGGTTTGTTCCCTCTCACCTATTTTCTTTCCATCAGATTCCATTTATACCACGAGAACATTTATTGTATAACGTTCAATTCTACTTCATTACCACCTCTCTTGATCCTTCCACTATCGCAAAATCATAATATTGGTTGTCCAGAATGCAATACAATACTGGCAGTTCAAAATTTTCTTCCAATTGAAAACTGGCAAAACGTTATTCACAAGACTTTACGCGAAAATTAGATTGTTTGCACTTTGCTGTCATATTTAACTTCAGACAACACAATCACATGAAGACAATAATTATTACTCTGCTTCAACTCACCTGTGATCAAGCTATCAGCTGTACCTTTCTTACCTTTAAGCTTAACTGTTCAAACTCAGTTTGTACAATTAAATTTGTTTAAGAGGTTTGCAATCTTTTGGCATGGTTACTATGATAACTTACATGGAAGGGTTCATATTTTTATGCAGGAAATTATTATTCCCACTTGATCACTGGAAGATATGCTATTTCAACTGTATGAGTTTCATTTCTTAGGGCTGCCCAGACCCAATTTAAACCACAATTTTTTTCCACAGGAAGATTTTATCAGAAGAAAACTTGCAACTGATCTTTGATCTTTGCATCATCAATGGGGATGGGAGAGGCTCAGGACTGGAGCGTTGCAGATGTTGTTCCCTTATTCAAGGAAGGGAGTAGAGATAGCCCGGGAAATTATAGACCAGTGAGTCTTACTTCAGTGGTTGGTAAGCTGATGGAAAAGATCCTGAGAGGCAGGATTTATGAACACTTGGAGAGGCATAATATGATTCAGAATACTCAGCATGGCTTTGTCAAAGGCAGGTCATGCCTTACAGAGCAGTAGATGTAGTGTATATGGATTTTAGCAAGGCATTTGATAAGGTACCCTATGTCAGGCTTATTGAGAAAGTAAGGAGGCATGGGACCCAAGGGGACCTTGCTTTGTGGATTCAGAATTGGCTTGCTCACAGAAGGCAAAGAGTGGTTGTAGTCGAGTCATATTCTGCATGGAAGTCAATGGCCAGTGGTCTGCCTCAGGGATCTGTTCTGGGACCCCTTCTCTTCGTGATTTTTTATAAATGACCTGGATGAGGAAGTGGAAGGATGGGTTAGTAAATTTGCTGATAACACAAAGGTTGGGGGTGTTGTGGATAGTATGGAGGGCTGCCAGAGGTTACATTGGGACATCAAATAGGATGCAAAACTGGGCTGAGAAGTGGCAGATGGAGTTCAACCCAGGTAAGTGTGAGGTGGTTCACTTTGGTAGGTCAAATATGACTTGGCAGAATATAGCATTAATGGTAAGACTCTTGGCAGTGTGGAGGATCAGAGGGATCTCGGGGTCTGAGTTCATAGGACACTCAAAGCTGCTACACAGGTTGTCTCTGTGGTTAAGGCAGCACACGGAGCATTGGCCTTCATCAACCATGGAATTGAGTTCGAGAGCCGAGAGGTAATGTTACAGCTGTATAGGAACCTGGTCAGACCCCACTTGGAGTACTGTGCTCAGTTCTGGTCACTTCACCACAGGAAGGATGTAGAAACTATAGAAAGTGTGCAGAGGAGATTTACAAGGATGTTGCCTGGATTGGGGAGCATGCCTTATGAGAATAGGTTGCGTGAACTCAGCCTTTTCTCCTTGGAGCAACGGAGGATGAGTGGTGACCTGATAGATGTGTATAAGATGATGAGAGGCATTGATCGTATGAATAGTCAGAGGCTCTTCCCAGGGCTGAAATGGTTAACATGAGAGGGCACAGTTTTAAGGTGCTTGGAAGTAGGTACAGAGGAGAGAGTGGTGAGTGTGAGGAATGGGCTGCCAGCAACAGTGGTGGAGGCAGGGTCTTTTAAGAGGCTCCTGTATAAGTACATGGAGCTTAGAAAAATAAAGAGCTATGGGTAACCCTAGGTAATTTCTAAAGTAGGTACATGTTCAGCACAGCATTGAGAGCCGATGGTCCTGTATTGTGCTATAGGTTTTTTATGTTTCTAATTCAATTACATGGCCAACACACAAACCGACAGACAACAAAACAGAAAGCTTATCCCTTACTGACATTGATAATAAAGGGATTGAGTTATAAGTATGTAACATGCTGTAAGGTTTCACTGCTAATGTAATGGTTCCACTGCTGAGGTAATAGTTTCTCTGTAGCAGCAATGTTTGGGTTATGACTAGAGATAACGGGGCATGCTAGCCAATGAGCAGGATGTTGTGCTTTCTTGTGTGCCTGGGAGCTGGGAATTCGTGGTTCTTTTGCTGGGGAGAGATGAGGAGAGAAGACGGGAATGACAGAATTGGTAAACCTCAAACAGAGTGAGGGTCTGAAGGTCAGCGATGATTGGAGGAGGTCAATGGTGGACGAACGGCCTTATCAGTGAGCTCCAACATTGCGCAATAGACTGTTTCATGAGAATGGGTCCCTTTTCTTTTTTTGTTTTCTTTACTAACCATATAGTCAAATTAAGAATTATAAAGCTCAATCGATTAATCGCATATTGTGTACTGTTTGTTATTGCGGGGTACTGATTTGTAACAGGGGACACATTGTACAGCATCCACCCAAACGAGATTTCTTAAGTTTGGCCAGGTCGGGGGTGGGGGGCTATCATCCCCTATATTAAACAGCTAGCCAAAGTGAGAGTTAGAAGTATGAAAATCTACTGTACATGGAATAGCACAGAAGTTGTTCAGTGAAGATATGTGGTAAGAAAGTCTCACCGTCTTTGGTGATGTGCACGACAAACAAACCTTCTTCATTTCCCAGTGCTATTCTTTCATGATCTGGAATATAATAACAGTAAAGCGGATAATTGTAAACTTGTTAATGTCATTTTATTCTCCCTTTACTCTCTTCAACTTCCCATAGATTCAACAACTCACCTATATACCAGGGCAAATATCCAGTACAGTGCCCATAAAAAGTATTCACACCCCTTGGAAGTTTTCATGTTTTATTGTTTTACAATAGTGAATCACAGTAGATTTAATCTGGCTTTTTTGACACTGATCAACAAAAAAGACTCTTCTGTGTCAAAGTGAAAACAAATTGGTTAAAATTTATTACAATTATTAAACAGAAAATAATAGATTGCATAATTACACCCCTTCAAGTCACTATTTAGTAGATGCACCTTTGGCAGCAATTACAGCCTTAAGCCTGTGTGGATAGGTCTCTATCAGCTTTGCACATCTGGACACTGCAATTTGTCCCTATTCTTTTTTACAAAACTGCTCAAGCTCTGTCAGATTGTATGGGAAATGTGAGTGAACAGTCCTTTTCAAAACCAGCCACAAATTCTCAATTGGATTGCAGTCCGGACTCTGACTTAGCCACTCCAGGACATTAACTTTGTTGCTTTTAAGCCACTCCTGCGTTGCTTTGGCTTTATGCTTGGGGTCATTGTCTTGCTGGAAATCAAATCTTCTCCCAAGTCACAGTTCTCTTGCAGACCACATCAGGTTTTCCTCCAGGATTTCCCTGTATTTTGTGGCATTCATTTTACCCTCTTCACAAGCCTTCCAGGACATGCTGTATCCCCACATGATGCAGCCATGCTTCACAGTAGGGATGATGTGTTTTTGATGATATGTGGTGTTTGGCTTACATCCAACATAGCATTCAGTCTGATGGACAAAAAGCTCAAATTTGGTTTCATCAGACCATAGCACCTTCTTCCAGCTGCCTTCCAGAGTATCCCACGTCTTCCGACAAACTCTAGCCGAGATTTCATGTGAGTTTTCTCTTTGCCACTCTTCCATAAAGCTGCAACTGGTGAAATACCCTGGCAACAGTTGTTGAATATGCAGTCTCTCCCATCTCGGCCGTTGAAGCTTGTAACTCTGGAAAGAGTTGCCATAGGTCTCTTGATGACCTCTCCCACTAGTCCCCCTCTTGCATAGTCACTCAGTTTTTGAAGATGGCCTGCTCTAGGCAGATTTACAGATTTGCCACTTTCTTTCTATTTCATACTCTAAGGTAGTGGTCACCAACCTTTTTAAGCCCAAGATCCTCTACCTCGACCTCAGTGAAAGGCAAGATCTACCTACTAAATCGTTTAGAGAAAAAACAGCTCAGATTGTACTTCCAATTTGAGGCC
Organism: Mobula birostris; assembly: GCF_030028105.1. Lineage (NCBI taxonomy): Eukaryota > Metazoa > Chordata > Chondrichthyes > Myliobatiformes > Myliobatidae > Mobula > Mobula birostris. The sequence goes on from NC_092371.1 coordinate 130,456,932, forward strand.
TTTTATTTGGGTGAATTGTATTTGAATTACACAAAATACTTTTGTCAAACTTTCAAATTAATTCAAACAAGAAAACACTGTAACTAGCATATCAAACAGGCCATAGCTGTCTTTCTTTAAGAATATTACAATACTTTACACCTTTAATTCTAAGTTTCATTATTTAATTTTATTTCAACATGAAAAATAAAGGAATAAAAATTGACTGTTGTACTCAGTGTGATGACTGGGGCTGAATACTTTCTGCTAGTTCCCTGAAATTTGGCTCATAACTACAGACAGCCAGTCTGAGACGGTCTGTGAGGAGTAGGGTTGCCAACTGTCCCGTATTCCCCCCGCTAAGGTAGAACGTTCCGATGAAACCTTTCGTGCTGAAATGCTTTACGCTGAAGAAGCAATTTCCATTAATTTATATGGAAAAAAATTTTGAGCGTTCCCAGACCCAAAAAAATAACCTACCAAATCATACCAAATAACACATAAAACCTAAAATAACACTAACATATAGTAAAAGCAGGAATTTGATGATAAATACACAGCCTATATAAAGTAGAAATAATGAAAATTAAGCCAAACCCAATTCATGGGGTTAAAAAATCGGCAAACATGCGCACACAGGTGCCCGCGCAAGGCTTCATTGTCATGGCAGTCCTTCTTGGGTAAACACAAATGTCCCGGGATTTGACTGCTACTTTTGTCCCTTATTTGGGAGTGAGAAAGTTGGCAACCCTAGTGAGGTGTCTGTCAGTAATTCAGCTCCTGTACTTAGATTTAATCATTTTCATCTGTGAATATGCAATTTCACATAGATAATTTGACCTGAAGTAGGCACTAACTTTTAGTGCTATAAAACCAAAGAGCACACTGCGCATTGCTCAGCCCCATCAGTAGTAATTGCCACCAGTTTATGAATGGGGATGTCACCTTCACTGGCATATTTTTTAAACTCATTGTAAATATCCTCACCTCTCGTTCTTTCCTTTAATTGCAAAAGAGTGAGGAAGTCCTCCTTTGTTGTAAAATCCTGGAAAGCCATTCTGACAAATACAACATGCTGAGCTGTTTGCATTATATCCAGGGATTCATCGAACTGTAGTGAAAAATATTCACGTCCTCGGACAACGACTCTACCCTCCTTGTCACTGTTGCAGGGCCAAGCGGTATATTATGTATTGCGGTTGTGATGTTGTTTTTGTTTTTAAAGTCATTAAAACAGTCTCTGCAGTAATGACCATTGCTTCCTTGAATAAATCGCCATCTGTAAAAGGCTTCTTGTGTTTAGCCAAAAGGTGACTTACACGAAATGATGCTTCAATAGCAGCCTTATTTTGAGCAGCATGTTTTGTGGAAAACGATTGCTGGGCCTTCAACCCCGATTTCAGCTCAACTTTCCAGGCACGAATTGTGCTCTTTGGGGGGGTAGGTGTCTTTAAATTCCTGGTGGTGTTGCGGTGCCGCTCCAGATTCCCTCTTTTAGTCAGTGCTTGTGTTTGGTGGCACAACATACATACACACTTGTCTTTCACCAAGGTAAACAGAAATTCCTCTTCCCATTCTGGTTCGAATTTGTATGTTTTCGCCTTCTTTCGTGGAGCCTCCGCTATGCTATCAGGATATCACGAGCGATTGCCCATTGCGTCGCCTCCGATCTGAGCCGACATTTACGTGCTAGGCAGCACCTAATTAATTAGCTTGTTTATTTCGGCTTTTTTTCTTAAAAATGTGCTGTGTGCATCCCGACTACCACTGTACCACTGCATGCTTCGCGGCCCGGAGGCTGGGGACACTGCCGTATATTGATGTTTGCGACAGTCTGTACTCTTATCTAACCTGATTGGTCACTTTGATGCAGCACAGGCTACGCTGAAAACGCGTTGCATGGCGGGGGAACTACACACATGCGCACTGGGCAGAAAGAACGGAAACAAACCCCCGCAACCCTGAAACAATCTCTCTTTACAAACAGCTTTTTAGCGAAAATATTGCTATATTACCATTATCCTAATTAGTATTACTTTTATAATGCTCACATTACAACAGTATTTGTGTATTTATTTTTGATTTTTCTTCGGGATCTACTGGGAAAGTCTCAAAGATTGACTGGTCAATCTCGATCGATGGGTTGGCGACCCCTACTCTAAAGGATATTCAGTAACTTGGAAATTTTCTTGCATCCATCTCCTGATTTGTGCTTTTCAATAACCTTTTCACAGAGTTGCTTGGAGTCTTCTTTTGTCTTCACGGTACACACACAAAATGCTAGAGTAACACAGGCAGCATCTATGGAAAAGAGTACAGTTAACCTTTCGGGCTGAGATCCTTTTCCATAGATGCTGCCTGGCCTGCTGAGTTTTTCCAGCATTTTGTGCGTGTAGCTTGGATTACCAGCATCTGCAGATTTTCTTCTGTTTTGTCTCCATGGTGTAGTTTTTGCCAGGATACTGACTCAGCAGTTGGACCTTCCAGATACAGGTTATTTTTACTACGATCAATTGAAACATCTCGACTGCACACAGGTGATCACTGTTTAACTAATTATGTGACTTCTAAAACCGACTGGCTGCACCAATGATGATTTGGTGTGTCATATTAAAGCGGGTGAATACTTATGCAATCAATTATTTTGAGTTTTATATTTGTAATTAATTTAGATCACTTTGACACGAAAGAGTCTTTTTCTGTTGATCAGTGTCAAAAACGCCAAATTAAATCGACTGATTCAAAGTTGTAAAACAATAAAGCATGAAAACTTCTGGGGTGGGGGTTGAGAATACTTCTTATAGGCACTGTATTTGCTTTTATAGGCAGAGCTTAAATCTACAGAAATCAATACTGTATGTCACATTGACTCAAAACGTCTCATATCTGACCCAATGAGTTCCTTCAGCACTCAAGCCTGCTGTTAGCTCGGTGTTAAAATCAAAGTTATAACATTGTTAGGATATTTCACAATGAATGCCTGCCCAGTCTAACTTCACAGGTGTTTTCACTGTTGAGGGACTCGACATATTGAGCTTCTGTCCAGGTTAAAAATCACAGATATTTTCACTGCTGATGCCAACACACAATGCTACTCTGTCCTAGTTAAAATATAAGTTATTATCACTGTTGGAAGCTATCATATATCAAACTACTGCTCCAGATAAAAAAAAAAGAGCTATTATCTCCACTTGGATCTAACGAGGGAAGTTGAGAGTTATTATCACTGCTGGAAGTCTCACATTGACCCACTTCATATTTTTACTATCAAAAACCAATACAAAATCACTCAAAGCCCAAGGTTAACCCAATGTTATTACTACTGCTGGGAGAAATCAGAATCTGATTTAATCTTTGGAGGCTTAAACCACCTCATTCTGACCCAGATTGAAATCAAATCTACAACCACTGCTGATATCCAACACCAAGCGCCAGGCTCAAACTAGAACTACAAACACTGTTGGGTGTCACTACATACTGACTTCAAAGCCAAGACTATTAGCATTGGTGGAAGCCTCCAGAAGTTGTTTTTAAACTGAAGCAATGGGGCAGAGTTACTTACTTCCTAACTGTGCCACAGGAGGAGGCCTTTTAGCCCATAAGATTCATGTTGCTTCCTAACATTGCTATCTGATCAGTAACATTTTACTCCTTCCATCCCTGTGACATAATTTATCTCACATTTAATCTCCTTTTTGTAACTGTTCTGATGTACAGTGGTGCTAGAAAGTTAGTGAATTCTGTAGAGTTTTCTCTATTTCTGCATGACCTAAAATGTGATCAGATCTTCACTTTAAGTACCAAAACAACAAAAAAAAACAATAAACAACATAAAAAACATTACACCTATTCATTTATTGAGAAAAATGATCCAATATTACATGTACATGTTGGAAAAGAGTGTGAACCTTTGCTTTCAATAACTGGTGTGACCCCGTTGTACAGCAATAATTACAACCAAACGTTTCCGGTAACTGTTGATCCGTCCTGCACATCGGCTTAGAGGGACTTTAGGCCATTCCTCCTTACAAAACTGCTTCAACTCTGGGATGTTGTTGGGCTTTCTTGCATGAACTGCTTGCTTCAGGTTCTTCCACAACACTTCAATAGCATTAAGGTCAGGACATTGACTTGGCCTTTCCAAAACACAAATTTTCTTCTTTTTAAACCATTCTGTTGTTGACTTACTCGTCTTTCAGATTTTTATCTTGTTGCTTTATCCAACTTCTACTAAGCTTCAAGTGATGGAACGTTACCTTGACATTCTCCTGCAAAATGTTCAGATACAATTTTACATTCATTTTTCTCTCAACGACTGCAAGCTGTCCAGGCCCCAAGCAGCCCCAAACCATGATGCTCCTTCCACCCTACTTCACAGTTGGGATGAGGTTTTGGTGTTGTACAGTGTCCTTTTCCCTCCAAACATAGTAATGTGCATTTCTGCCAGAAAGTTCAACTTTTCTCTCATCTGTCAACAGAACATTGTCCCAGAAGTCTTGCAAAATATCCAGGTGGTCTTTTGCAAACTTGAGACATGCAGCAATGTTTTTTTCGAGAGCAGTGGTTTCCTTCGTGGGGTTTTAAACTCCCTATACCGACGATCTTGCTGGTGAACGTACGGTCTCTGGTGAATAAAATCGATGATCTCAGAGCCAGGATGCTGAATCAGAGGGACATTAGGACTGCATGTGTCTTTTGTTTCACGGAATCCTGGTTAACCCCTTCCGTACCAGATGCAGCGATTCAGATCGACGGGTTTACTATACACCGTCAGGATAGATCTATAGAATCTCTCAAAAGCAGAGGTGGAGGAGTATGCCTCATGATCAACTCTTTTTGGTGCACGATATATCAGTACTGTCCCAATTCTGCTCACCAGAGCTGGAATATCTAGCAGTAAAGTGTCGTCCTTTTTACATACCACGGGAGTTGTCTGGGGTCATTTTGGTAGCAGTTTACATTCCAACTCAGGACAACGTCAAGTGGGCTTTAGATGACCTGAGCAACAGGATCAACATGCACAAAACAGCGCACCCGAATGCCTTCACCATCATTTTCGGAGACTTTAATAAGACCAGTCTGAAAAAATCACTAAGTAATTACCATCAACAGATAACTTGCAATACCAGAGGAAACAACACACTGGACCATTGTTATACCATCATCAAGAATGCCTACCATGCTATTCCATGCCTTCACTTCAGGAAGTCTGATCATCTAAGCTGTACTTCTACTCCCTGAGAATAGGCAGAGACTGAAAACTGCAGCACCAGTAGTGAGGACCAAGAAGGTATGGACAAGGGAAGCACAGGAGCACCTACAGGACTGCTTTCAATCAGTGGACTGTACTGTATTCAGGGATTCATCTTTGAATCTGGATGAGTATGCTGCAGTTGTTACCGACTTCATTAAAACCTGTATGGATGAATGTGTGCCTACAAGACTTACTGTACATTCCCAAACCAAAAGCCGTGGATGAACCAGGAGGTACGTCGTCTACTGAACACTAGATCTATGGCATTTAAGTCTGGCAACCCAGGCCTGTACCAGAAAACCAGGTATGATTTGCAGAGGGCCATTTCAAGGGTGAAGGGACAATTTCGAATGAGGTTGGGGGCGATAGCAGATGCACAGTAACTCTAGCAGAGACTGCAAGACACTAAGCAAAACCCAATAGTATTAATGGCAGCGATGCTTCACTACCAGATAAACTCAATGCCTTCTATGCTTTGAAAGGGAGAACACAACTACAGCTGTGAAGATCCTTCCCTGCTGCACCTGATGACCCTTTGATCTCTGTCTCAGAGGCCGATATTAGTCTGTCTTTAAAGAGAGTGTACCCTCGCAAGGCCGAAGGACCCAATGGAATACCTGGTAAGGCTCTGAAAACCTGTGCCAACCAACTAGCGGGAGTATTCAAGGACATTTTCAACCTCTCACTGCTACAGGCAGAAGTTCCCACTTGCTTCAAAATGGCAACAATTATACCAGTGCCAAAGAAGAATAATGTGAGCTGCCTTAACAACTATCACCTGGTAGCACTCACATCGACAATGATGAAATGCTTTGAGAAGTTGGTTCTGACTAGACTGAACTCCTGCCTCAGCAAGGACCTGCACCCATGCAATTTGTCTATCGTCACAATAGGTCAACGACAGATGCAATCTCCATGGCTCTTCACACAGCTTTAGACCACCTAGGCAACACGAATACCTATGTCAGGATGCTGTTCATTAACTATTGCTCAGCATTTAATACCATCATTCCCACAATCCTTTTTAAATCTTTTTATTGAATAAGTACACAGAAGGTAAGCCATATAGGCACTAATACACTGTTAGATTATATATTACAGGAAATATTAATACAGAAAAAAATTAATACAAACAGTGCAATTTAAACATAAAATAACAAGGTAATATAATAGTATACTAATTTTTATATATATCAATAGAAAAAGAAAAAACCCCAAAAAACCCACCGTGCAACTAAACTAAAAAGCAAAGCAAAGCAATGGGCTAACTAGGAAACAAGTAGAGTTAAAGTACTTAAAATCACGTCCTCAAACCCGACCTCCATTAAAAACAGTTAAAAAAAAAACAAGAAGGGAATATAAATATGGACCGAGAGAAAAAAAATTACATTAAATGAAAATGTTGAATAAAAGATCTCCAGGTCTGATCGAATTTAACTGAAGAATCATAAAGATTACTTCTAATTTTCTCCAAATTTAAACATAATATCGTCTGGGAAAACCAAAAAAACGTAGTTGGAGCATTAGTCTCTTTCCAATGTTGTAAAATACATCTTTTCGCCATTAAAGTAAGAAATGCAATCATTCTACGGGCTTAAGGAGAAAGATTACTGGAAATTTTAGGTAATCCAAAGATAGCAGTAATAGGATGAGGAGAGATATCTATATTCAATACCTTTGAGATAATATTAAAAATGTCTCTCCAAAAAGTTTCCAGAGTAGGGCAGGACCAAAACATATGAGTTAAAGAGGCTATCTGCCCCTGACATCTATCACAAAAAGGATTAATATAAGAATAGAAACGAGCTAATTTATCTTTGGACATATGTGCTCTATGGACAACTTTAAATTGAATTAGGGAATGTTTAGCACAGATAGAGGAAGTATCGACTAGTTGTAAAATCTGCACCCAGTCATCCGCCGAAATAATAAAACCCAATTCCTGTTCCCAATCTGACTAATCTTATCAAATGGAGCTTTCCTAAGTTTCATAATAATATTATAAATAATAGCCATTGCACCTTTCTGACATGGATTAAGGTTAATTATAGTATCTAAAATATATGTAAGAGGGAGCATTGGAAAGGAAGAAAGTATAGTACTTAGGAAATTTCTAACTTGGAGATATCTAAAAATATGTATTCTTGGTAAACTATATTTATTAGATAATTGTTCAAAAGACATAAGGGAACCATCTAAAAATAAATCCAAAAACCGTGAAATACCCTTAGTCTTCCAAATTTGAAAAGCACAATCCGTGAAAGAGGGAGGAAAAAATATGTTACCTAAAATAGGGATCGCTAGCCCAAATTGGTTAAGATCAAAAAATTTTCTGAATTGAAACCAAATAAGTAAGGTATATTTAACTATCGGGTTACAGACCTGTCTGTAGCGCTTCAAATCAAAAGGAAGAGAAGAACCTAAAATAGAGCCAAGTGCATACCCTTGAGCAGATTGTAATTCCAATGCTACCCATTTAGGAATGGATAGTGTATCCTGGTCAAGTAACCAAAATTTCATGTGTCGAATATTAATTGCCCAATAATAGAATCTAAAGTTAGGTAATGCTAAACCTCCATCTCTCTTAGCTTTCTGTAAATGTATTTTACCCAGTCTCCGGTTTTTATTTTGCCAAATAAATGAAGAGATTTTAGAGTCAACTTTATCAAAAAAAGATTTTGGAACAAAAATCGGTAATGCCTGAAATATATATAAAAATTTTGGCAGAATAAACATCTTAACTGCGTTAATACGACCGATCAAAGTTAAATATAATGGAGACCATTTAAATGAAGGTTGAGTAATATGATCAATTAAGGGTAAAAAATTAGTCTTAAATAGATCTTTGTGCTTACAAGTAATTTTAATCCCAAGATATGAAAAATAATTATTAATCAGTTTAAATGGAAGGTTATGATACAAGGGAAGTTGCTTATTAATCGGGAAAAGTTCACTCTTACTGAGATTTAACTTGTAACCGGAAAAGAGACTAAATTGTGCTAATAAATCTAAAGCAGCAGGGATAGATTGTTGAGGATTAGAAATATATAAAAGTAAGTCATCAGCATAAAGTGATACTTTATGAGACTTTAAGCCCCGAGTTATCCCAATAATATTTGGAGATTCTCGAATAGCAATTGCAAGAGGTTCTAATGCAAAGTCAAATAATAAAGGACTAAGAGGACAGCCTTGTCTAGTACCTCGAGAAAGAGGGAAAAAGGGTGAACTTAAAGAGTTAGTACGAACTGAGGCCATAGGAGAATGATATATCAATTTAATCCAGGATATAAATTTCGAGCTAAAATTAAACATTTCGAGCACCTTAAATAAGTAAGGCCATTCTACTCTGTCAAAGGCTTTTTCAGCATCTAAAGAAATAATGCACTCAGGAACATTTTGTGAAGGAGTATAAACAATATTTAAGAGTGTGCGAATGTTATAGAAAGAGTAACGACCTTTAATAAAACCCGTTTGGTCTTCCAAAATAATATAAGGAAGTGCTTTTTCTAATCTGTTTGCTAATAATTTAGAAAAAATTTTAGAATCAACATTTAATAAAGATATTGGTCTATAAGATGCACATTGAGCAGGATCTTTATTCTTCTTTAATATTAGAGAAATTGACGCTCTATAGAAGGATTCGGGAAGTTTACCAAGTTTTAATGAAGCCTCCAGAACCCTAAAAAACCAAGGGATTACTGAAGGTGCAAAAAATTTATAAAATTCTGCGGTAAACCCATCAGGGCCAGCTTTCCCCAGGTTCATAGAAAAGATAACATTCTTAATCTCATCAGTGGTAATGGGAGTATCTAGCATAGAGGATATATCCTGTGAAATCTTAGGGAAATCTAGGTTATCTAAAAAGTCATTCATATATTTAGAGTCTCGTAAGGACTCTGATTGATATAAGGAATAAAAATCAAAAAAAGCTTGATTAATCTCAGCATGATCAAGTATCAGTTGATCATTTTGATTATAAATCTGATTAATTTGAAATTTAGTATAATTAGTCTTCAACTGATTAGCCAACAGTTTACCAACTTTGTCACTATGTACATAAAACTCACTTCTTGTTTTCTTTAATTGATTTACAATCAAGGACGAAAGTAATAAACTGTATTCCATTTGAAGTTCAGTTCTTTGTTTATACAACTCCTCAGAGGGAGCTGTAACATATTTCTTATCAATTTCCTTAATCTTGTCCACAATAACCAGCTCCTCCTGCTTCAGCTTCTTCCTCAAAACAGCAGAATACGAGATAATCTGACCACGAATATAAGCTTTAAAAGTATCCCAAAGGATGTTCATAGAAATATCTTCTATATAGTTGATTGTAAAAAAAAGATCAATCTGTTCATTCGTAAAGTTAACAAAATCCAAGTCCTGAAGCAACAGCGAATTGAAACGCCATTGTCTATTATTTTGTGTATTGGCCTGAATTTTAATAGAAAGCTTAAGTGGAGCATGATCCGAAATGGTTATAGAATCATAATCACATTTAACCACTGAAGAAATAAGACGAGAGTCAATAAAAAAATAATCAATTCTGAATAGGAATGGTGAACATGTGGAAAAAAAAGAAAAATCTTTTTCCTGAGGATGCAAAAAACGCCAAATGTCCATCGACCCAGAATCAGAGAGGAATGAGTTAGTCAAAGTTGCAGATTTATTGGGTAAGGTCTGTAAAGGAGCCGAACGGTCCAAAATTGGAGATAAACAAGTATTAAGATCTCCGCCCCAGATCAGTGAAAACTCATTCAAATTTGGGAACAGATTAAATAGTGATTTATAAAATTCAGGACAGTCCATATTGGGAGCATAAATGTTAACCAAAACTACCTTTTTATTAAAGAGTAGACCACTAACCAATAAAAATCTACCATTCGGATCAGAAATAATATCATGTTGTACAAAAGTAACTGAGGGGTCTATAAGAATAGAGACACCTCGAATCTTAGCGTTCGAGTTCGAAAGAAACTGTTGACCCTTCCAAAATTTAAAAAAACGTAGTCTGTCGCCCCTCCGCACATGGGTCTCTTGTAAAAATAGAACATGTGCTTTAAGTCTCCGGAATACTTTAAAAACTTTTTTCCTTTTAATTGGATGATTAAGACCGTTAGTATTCCAAGAGACAAAATTAATAATAGACTCCATAAACCCTAAAGTCAACCCGCAAAAAAGAGGATTGACAATAGGTTTGACCCACGAACCTGGAAAGGGAACAGAACAAACAAGAGATAACGGGAAGGAGAACGCAACCAATGCTTCAGTAATGTAAATAGCCCAAGAAGAAAAAAACTAAAAAGTGAAGCCCCTCCCACCACCCCCCACCCCATGACCCCAAAGCTAAATCTAAAGCAGACCAGCCAGAAAGAAGCAAGCACTAAGACTACCCCCATGACTTCCGATAGACGCTCACTAAAAAAAAGTGTAAGTATAAAAAAATCAGCTAAAGTTATAAAACAGTAAAGGAATAAAAAAAAGTAGACCAATTAAGACAAACACAATATAATACAAAGAAAAAGCCAGTAAATATAAAGAAAACCGTAATGAACAACAGACCCTATGATTAAACGAAAAAAAAGAAACGAGTTAATTAACACAGACTAGTTAGGAAAAACTACAAAAAGTACATTTGGAAACTACAAAGTTTAAGGCCTCAAAGGAAATACGTGAAATGATGCTGCGGGAATAACCACCCAGAGTCCCCAGGGAAAAAGAAAGGAATGACGCAGTTGAGAAAAAGTTTAGCAACCATATTAATTAACCAAAAATAAACTTTTCTGCCCATATAAAGCAAAAAAAAATTAAACCCAACAGATTAACAGCCTCCGATCAAATGGAAATAATTAAAAATTACGATTAAGATGTTGAAGGTGAAAATTGATCCAGGTAACTCTGGGCATCCGATGGAGAATCAAAAAAACGGGGAGCCCCAGCAGGCGTGTGAATCTTTAAACGCGCAGGGTAAAGCAGCACTGGTTTTAAATCCATCTTGTAGAGTTCCGACATCACACATCTGTAACGAACACATTGATCCTGAATCTGTTTACTGAAGTCTTCCACGAACCGAAAATGAAGATCCGAAAAATCAATGTAACCTTTAGGCCGAGCGAATCGAAGCAATTTCTCCTTGTCTTGAAAGTAATGAAATCGTAGAATAACATGTCGAGGTTTATCTGACTTAGATGAATATGATGGAACTCTGTGAGGCCGATCCAATAAAGGTGGTTGGTCAGGAAATACGGTAGGAAATGCATCTTTTAAAAGTTGAGACAAAAAACTTTATAGGGTTGTCAGATTCGGCAGCTTCACGAATACCAATAATTCGAATATTCTGCCGTCGCATTCTGGATTCTAAGTCAGAGTTTTTAAAAGTCAGAAAGTCAAGTTTTTTCTTCATTACAGTAATTGTTTCTTCAATTTTCCCCATCTTGAGTTCATTTTGTTGCGTGGATTTTTGAAGATTAAATATAGCAGACTGATGTTCCGTGATAGATGTTTGCATTTTATCGATTGCATCAGCAATTTTCTGGAGATTAACTGAAATTTCTGCACGAATCAGCTGCGTTATAGAGGTTGAAATTTCCATTTGAATTAGATCCGATATAGCTTTCAAAGTTAACGGTGGTTCAGTCGGAGGAAGATCGGTACCTTTCGGTCTAACCGGAGGTTTGCCGTCTTTCCCATTTTTCCCGTTCTTAGACATAGCAGACCGTAAAAGCATCCGAATATCAAAAAACACAGTAGGTTTCAAAGTATTATAAAAGTCGATGCCTTAATGGTTAGCTTAATATAGCTGATCATAGGAAAAAAACTCAGAGGTAATGGAGCGAGTCAAGAACACGACTTCACTCTATGAGCTCTACTGGAAGTCTCCCCATTCCCACAATCCTGATTGAGAAGTTGCAGAACCTGGGCCTCTGTACCTCCTTCTGTAATTGGATCCTCAACTTCCTAACCAGAGGACCACAGTCTGTGTGGATTGGTGATAACATTATCCTCTTCGCTGACGATCAACACTGGCGTACCTCGGGGATGTGTGCTTAGCCCACTGTTCTGCTCTCTGTATACACTTGACTGTGTGGCTAGGCATAGTTCAAATACCATCTACAAATTTGCTGATGATACAACCATTGTTGGTAGAATCTCAGGTGGTGAAGAGAGGGCGTACAGGAGTGAGATATGCCAACTAGTGGAATGGTGCTGCAGCAGCAACCTAGCATTCAACGTCAGTAAGTCAAGAAAGCTGACTGTGGACATCAGGAAGAGTAAGATGAAGGAACACATACCAATCCTCATAGAGGGATCAGAAGTGGAGAGAGTGAGCATTTTCAAGTTCCTGGGTGTCGAGATCTCTGAGGATCTAACCTGGTCCCAACACATTGATGCAGTCATAAAGAAGGCAAGACAGCAGCTATACTTTATTAGGAGTTTGAAGCGATTTCGCATGTCAACAAATACACTCAAAAACTTCTATAGTTGTACCGTGGAGAGCGTTCTGACAGGCTGCATCACTGTCCGGTATGGAGGGGCTACTGCACAGGACCGATAGAAGCTGCAGAAGGTTGTAAATCTAGTCAGCTCCATCTTGGGCACTAGCCTACAAAATACCCAGGACTTCTTTAGGGAGCGGTGTCTCAGAAAGGCACCGCCCATTATTAAAGACCTCCAGCACCCAGGGCATGCCCTTTTCTCACTGTTACAGAAGCCTGAAGGCACACACCCAGCAATTCAGGAACAGCTTCTTCCCCTCTGCCATCTGATTCCTGAATGGACTTTGAAGCTTTGGACACTACCTCACTTTTTTTTAAATATACAGTATTTCTGTTTTTGCACATTAAAAAAAATTATTCAATATACGTAATTGATTTACTTGTTTATTATGTTTTATTTTATTTTTTTTTCCTCTCTCTCTGCTAGATTATGCATTGCATTGAACTGCTGCTGCTAAGTTAACAAATTTCATGTCACATGCCGGTGATAATAAACCTGATTCTGATTCTTCCAGGAACACCATTCTTGTTTAGTGTTTTCCTTATAGTGGACACATGAACAGAGACTTTAGCAAGTTCTGGAGATTTCTGCAGGTCTTTCGCTGTTACCTTGGGTACTTTTTCACCTCCTTCAGCATTGCATGTTGTGCTGTTGGTGCAATCTTTGCAGTACACCCACTCCTAGGGAGTCCTGGCTGATGAAGCTCCTTAATGATGGATGTCGCCTTTTTGAAGCATCGCCTTTTTTAAGACATTCAGATGGAGATGTAATGTAAAGATTTTTACTCCTCATATATGTGAAGGATGTAAGAAATAAAGTCAATTCAACTCAATAAGATTGTTGCAACACCACTCAACCAGCTGATCTATCTCACTCCTGTGTGCTTCTTTGTGAATATCCGAAATTCTGCCAAAACAGTTGTATTACTGGCAAATTTAGAGATGGCACCTGAGGTTTGCCGACCCATACAGTCAAAGTTGTACAGAGAGTAGAGTAGCAGGCTAAGTACACATCCTTGAGTGCGCCAGTGTTGACTGTCAGCAAGGAGGAGATGTTATTTCTGATTTGCACTGACCACAGTCTCCTGATGAGGAAGTCAAGAGTCCAGTATCAATACGACAGGGTCCATGTTCTAGTGCGAAGAACGACCCAATGATTGAACGATTTAAATGCCTGGCCGAATGGATTGAAAAGGCAGGGTGACGGGACTGGAGGCGAGGGTCAGGCCGGTTCTGCTCACTGTTCTGTGACATTTACACTGCTCCCTGTGGCACTGAGGGTGAGGTCTGCTCCTGGCTTCCTGTCTATGAGATCTGCGATGAGTTGCTCTGCTATGTGGTGAATTAAGGCTGGAGCTGTGGGCCTGCTTCGGGCTTCAAGTCTATGGATTTATTTTCATTCTGAATGTTGTTGTGTGCTTTTATTGTTTGCATGATTTGTTTTTTTTATCCCTCTCTCTGCACATTGGATGCTTGTTAGCCTTTCTTTTAAAATGGGTTCTTACGGGTTTCTTGTTTTGTGGCTGCCTGTAAGGAGACGAATCTTAAAGTTGTATAATTTATATATACTTTGATAATAAATGTATTTTGAACTTTGAAAAGTTGCAGGAGGAGGGACAGAGGCTTAGGTTTTGAAGTTTGTTGATTAGTATTGATAGTGTTGAATGTGGAGCTGTAATCAATAAGCAGTAACTTGATACTAGTATTCCAGGTGGTCCAAGGCCAAGCAGAGAGCTAATGAGATTGTATCTATTGTGGTGATAGGTATATTGCAGCGGGTCCAGGTCCTTGCTCAAACAGGAGTTAATTCCAGCCATGACCAGCCTCTCAAAGCACTTCATCACAGTAGATGTGAGCACAACTGGGCAAAAGTCATTGAGGTGGCTCACTCTGCTCATGGACACTGGTATGGTTGATACCCTTTTGAAGCAAATGGGAACCTTCGACTGCAAAAGTGTGAGACCAAAGATGTCCTTGAACTGTTCTACTGTGCTACTTATACTGCCCTATATTCTAATTTCATGTATTTACCCTGTACTGCTGCTGCAAAACAATACATTTCATGTCATCTTAGTCAGTGATAATAAATCTGATTCTGATTTTTAAAAAATTATGTTAAGTACTTTCATCTCATTTTCTGGAGGGTGGTAAGAGGAAGAAAGGTTAACACTGTAGTTACATTGCAAAGCTTCAGGCTATCTCAAAGCAGCTATGAACTATTAGGAGGAGAGAAAGCACAAAAATTTGCTACACCAGCAAAGACAAAATTGGTTGATGGAATGATTCTATATTGTAAATTCCATGAATTAACTCTAAGGTTTAATGAGTCTTGTTATGCTATCAAACACAGCAGCCAAATTACAAAGTGAAAGGATCAACTAACAGTCAAAGGATTAATAACCAGCTGACCTTAGTAACTGCTGGCCAGAAGCCTGAAATAATTGTGCTGCTCTATTCTATTGTTATGGGCTTAGTTAAATGCTTCAACAGAAACAGAGCTCGCTTCCTCAATACTGTTCAACAGTGGGCCTTCAGTCTGTTCAGTGATCTCTTAGCTGAGAGCCACACATGACAGAAAGTGACAGTAATTTTTTCTGCTGACTGAAAAGTATTTAGATATTGCATCAAAAGAGTTTATTTATGAAGTAGCTTTCATGTTATCAGGATATCCCATAGCATATAAACTAGTGTAGTGACCACTTTTGTTCTGTAATTAAACATCAAACTCTGAGCAAGACAGCAGCTTCAGTGAAAAACCATTCATCTAGCTCCTACCTACCTATGATGGCGGCTGATTGTGTTGTCTTAATCAGTGGCAAGGCACTGTCATAAGCTTCTTTTGGAACAAAAACCGATCGGTCCTTTAGTTTGTTCTTCTTCAGGATCCGGTGCAGCTCGTTCAGCAGCCCCACCCATTTATTTTTCTCATTCTCACTGTCAGCCAGTATCAGGATTGAACATTTGTTGTTGGATGTTGACATCTGGGAAGCTGTAACCTACAAGGAGGAAACATGTTTGGAATTAAAGGGGAGCGGGTCCAGTTATCAGTGTTTGCAGCTTAAAATGGTCTGCCTATCATTACTTCATCTGTAGTTTACAAGCTTCAAATGTGTTTTATTTGAAAAGTTAAAAATATCAATGGAAATAACTAATTGAATGGAAAATTAAATTTAAAAAAATTTTCTGTGCTCAGTCTTTTGATTGCTTGACTGACGACTAATTTGCACTAATGCAGCTGATACTCTACTCTCTGCCCAATTTTGCCGACCAGAACTTAATAATAATGGTTTAAAATAGAGAACCTGCAAATCTCTACAATGACGTCTCCACTATAAATGGTCTGCCTACACCAATGCAGTCCCAACAATTATGGTGTTCACATTTATCCATATTTATCATAGGCAACCACTTACGTAGTGAGTAACTTGTGCCAACTATTACCAAAGGAACGGATTAGAAAGAGCACTACAATTAGCAAACACCTCCATCTCCAACCTTGCTTTGAGGGAAGGCCTTTGATGAAGCAATATAACTCTGGAATAATGAACTGGTATACCCATGTTCTAGAGCTGAGATGATTAACCTCAATAACCATCTTTGTACAAGGTATAACTGGTACACAATGGAGAGCTTCTCTTCACTCATTTCAAATTACCAGATCTCTGTAACGGTATCATCACCTAAACTCTGAAATTCAGCTTCTTTGTCCATTTTTGTATGAACACAAGATGAAGTTTGAAAAAAGGTTACTGGTTAATACGTGCCACTTGATAGCATTGTTCTCAACACCATTCATTACCATTTGGATAATTGAAAACAGGCTAATGAAGTGGTAACTAGCCATATGGAATTGTCCTGCTTTGATACTTGAACAAATACCAGTGTGATCTTGGCTAGCTAGTTCTGCAGTATATTCCTTCAGTGCTACTGACAGGACGTGGTTAGGCCCATTATCTTTGTCAGCTATTCCTCAATGACATGGAGTGAATTAAATTAGTAAAGGGTAGCTTATATAAAGTTAGTTCAATGCCAGGAAGAAATCAAACAGCTAGTCTAGGTAAAGCAGGCCTGGCCTTCAAAAATATCAATAATGTAACCCTTTTTAGGTTTACAGAATAACTGCCAGATGGGACACCAGAAAGGAGACCCTAACTTTTCTTCAGAATGGTGCCAATGGAACCACCAGGCATTCTTTTAGAAGAATGCAACAAGACTGAATGAAGATACCTTCGTATTGCCTTATACATAATTAATCAAAATAGAATGCTTTATATAATTATTTCCAGAGTGTAGCTTTTATTTTTATTTGTTCTGTTTACAAACCAGTGGATCTTTCTATCTCGCCTTACAAAGAGGCAAACATGACTCAGATTCTGCCTCCATTGTTAGTAAATTTCAAACATAACAATATGCTGCTAGTATTCATCTTCTACAACTGCAGAAAACTAGGGCATATAATGAGACCTGGCAAATATCAGGCACAAAATGTGACAGCTTTATAAGTCACTTTGTGTTCACACTGCTCCACCTGACCATAAATGGAATTAAAATATGAGTATTCTTTTGAACATTCAAAGCTTGTTAAACAAAGCAAAGATCATATTTTCACAGTAAAAATACCACTGCAGCACAATTACAATCACGTGGTTTAGTAATTAAAGCTTTTGTTAGGACATAAAACATAAAATGGAAGCTTTATTTGGCACATAAATGATGGACTGAACAATTTCTCTCTGTGCTGTAAGTACTACAATTCTGTCATACTTCATGGAGGTTGGAATTGCAACAAAAAAACACTAACAAATTTCAGACATCTCTCCTGCAGAATAGAGTTGGGCAAGGTTCAGTGATATATCAAACGCAGAGCTTTCACATCGGTAGTTCCCTGTACTGGTTATATAACTGTGCTATATATCTCCTGCACAAGGACTCTGAGGAAGAACTTCCACCCTAAAAGTAATAACAGTCAACTGATGGAGCAAAAAAATTTAAGTATTAATTAACTAAGAGATTAATTAAGTAATGACCAAGTCATTCACACACAATTCTTTTTTAGGGAATTAATTTGAGCCAAGAAAAAGTCTGTAATGAATGTGGACATCACTGGTATGACCTCTTTTAATGCTGGTGGTTCAGAGAAGTGGCAGTGGGACTTCTCCTTGAACTAACATAGTCCAATGGGTGATGATGCTCTCCACCTAGAAGGTAGGTTGGCAAATTCTTAATTCTTTTGTTGGAAAATCTGTATCTGCTAAGTAGTTTTAAATGCTGACTGTCAGGAACTTGTGAACCTCTGATTACTGGTTAGTTTTTAGCAATCTTATATTGCTCATGATTGCACCTCCTACTGGTTGTGGCTCATTTCAAATTAGCATTTTAGTCACTGGTTACTTCCCAGATCCTTGGATAGACAGATAATTTCACTAAAGCTTTCCAGCTCATGCATTAGACAGTCACAACAGATTAACAGAGAAAGAGGTTGAAAAGGAAGGAAAAGACGTCCATGAAGTATTTTAAGGTGAACATTGAGATTTAAATGCATGCTGGGTAAGAACAGGAGATGCATTATATTTAGGCCTGATCACTGGGTAAGTAGTCCTTGGAAGGTCTACAGCATCAAGGAGTACCTACCAGGAGATTCCAAAGAAATGGAAGCATAATGTCCATGAGGAATGTACAGCATTAATTGTACAGAGTAAAAAAATACCTTAATATGAGTTGCAGTTTTACGGTCGCGTGCGGAATGAAGTTTCGGGGTCTGTTTAATAGGCCCAACCCACCTACCCGGTTCTGCTGTAAGCGGAACCTAAGGCAGAGAAGAGAAAATCTACATCAGAGGTACACCTGTCAGAAGGGGCTCAAAGGTGTAAGGAGAAAGGGTAATAAATTCGGAAGGGGTTCAAAAATGTAGTGAAGAACAACTTGCAGAGGTTATTCAATTCCTAAGATGAGTGAGTTAGGTGATATGCATGAATAAGGTTGAGCCTATCTGAGCAAGTTGGGTACTTGCTCAAACTAGTATCTAATCTTTTAATTGACAGATTTCTCCAGTGGAAGTCAAATACATAGTGTTGGAGTTGGCAAATATTTAACGTGCTCAACTTTGGTGGCAGAAGGCAGAAACCTTGTGACTAGGAAGAGAATCAAAGCCATTTACCTCACTCACACTCTCATACTTTGTTCCAGTGTAGATGAGAAATAATATGGATTCCTATGATAAATTGTGACATATATAGTACCAAAGTTAATTAGTTATCTTTCATGCATATGAAATACCACTCCTGTGCATCATGCTCCAAATCCCTTGCCTCTTCTCACTGATAACAAACTCAGATCAGATCCATTGACCCAACCTTTTGAGAATGGTCTCGTGGCCCATATAGGTACTACTCTTCAGGTCAGTTCTGTTGAAGAATCTTTGCTCATGAAAAATATCAGGAATGTACAGTCTGTATCGGGAAATTTGGACTAACAGCAATTATACGATCTACTTCATGGAAATCTAGGTGCAGGCTGGTTTCTGTATGAGTAATACACCATTAATCTGATCCATTCAGTCATTGGTGGTGTTGGACTAGCTGATGTCCCAGTCTCTCGGATACTATTACACTAACAGAATAAGGTAAGTTCAAGAGAGTATGGGAACCAGGGCCCTGGTGGATTAGGAGGGTGGAAGCTAGGTCCCATGTGACTAGGCAGGGAATGTGGTAAATAGGTTCCTGGCAAGTGGAAAAAGAAGTGAACATCACATTGCTAACAAGATGCCTAATGACTGGGATTTCTGAATAGTTAGACAGTAGACTCTTAGAGTTTGACTGTTTTAACATGATGCTTTAACATTAGAAAAGGTGGATGTTTTGGTGCCAGGTTTACTGTTTGTCTCCTGAACTTATACTTGTTGATTGGCCTTCTATTCTTTGGCAATGACAAGAAATATAAAGTGAGAGCATCAAAATATATTATATATGTAATAAAAAAAATAACAAAGAACAGGAAAGTTGTGTTAAATAAAACAGAATTCTCTTTCATGTAGATTGAAGGAAAGGGGGAGGGAATGCAGAAAATATCACATTGATTGTCACAGAAAAAAGCTATAGTAGGTACAAAGGTCGATGCTGGAGGTATTGTATGGAATCACTTTCACAGAAAAACACCACCAACACAGCAATGAATTCATAGATTCATAGTGGACATTGGGGTCCCAATCTCAGTATCCAAGCAGAGGGAAGCAAACAAACATTTTAATCACAATTTTTTTTAGAGATACCTGGATCTGAAGGATCATCAGCCTAAAAACTGCAGGACATCTAATCAGCGAGGTTTGCATATGACAAAGAACAGCATTTGCCTCATCCAATCTATGTGAGCCCCAGAGCATCTCACCATTTCCATTCCATTACTCATTTCCTTTTAACCTATCCTCTCTCACATGCCCGTTAACAAAACCATGTCCCCACCCCATAATTCCCCTATTAATCATCTACACAAGGAGAAAATTAAAGTAATCAGTTCATATTAGAGTTAACATATGGGAGAAAACTGGAGAACTGAGAGGAATCTCACTCGATTGCAGCGAGAACATGCATACTCCTTGAAGATATCAGAATCCAACCAGGGTTGGTGGAGCCTTGAAATAACAGTAATACCACTGTTCTGTCTCTGTTACAGGGCATGCTTCTACAGCACAATGGACAATGAGGCTGGAAATAGAAATCTCTGGCAAAATTAACACAGTGTCTTGAGTAAAGAACACTGCAGCAAACAGAAAATACCAATATGTGGTGGATCTTCAAAAAAGTACAGAAAAGAGACTAGTTGCTATTGTAGGATAGGTAAAAAGTTGGCAGAACAACAGAAACTGGTGGTTATAGTGTGTTCTTTGTATTAGAGAGATAAAGATGTTGATGTTCTCTTTGTTGCAAACACCAGAATTTACAGAGGACACAAAAAATGAAAATGAGTTAAAAGTTGACAAATGGACTAGATACCCCCTAAAACTTATTCCAACAGAATTCATCTCATTTTATCAGATATGCTCCTTTTGTTCCATTCACCTTCGCTGCAATTTAAATTGCTTCCTCTCTTACCCAGTTCTGATGGAATCTAATATAACTTTGGTAACGAACAGGACCATGTCTGATGAAAAATGGGGAGACAACTGACAGCTGTTACTGCTTGGAAACATAGGTTCTTCGGCATCTGTCAGACAGATGGTAATAATGAAGTGACATGAAGCGAACAGAAATTATTAACTCCAGAGCAAGAAAATCTTTTAGCATCAATGAAAGCAAGTTTACCTTCCCTTCTTCATGGTAAGCAACATGCAGAGCATCAAAAACACACACACAATTAACATTGCTGTCATGTTGAAGGGCTTGGTTTGTAAAGTTTAAACATTACACACATGCTATACAGACACAGCAGGAACTTTACAATCACAAAGCTTCAGTTAATAGGCACTTGAGCATAGCTGAAGTCAGAAAGTGCTCCTAGTCGTTTCCTTACTGAAGCATTGTGCAAAAAACAGCAAGATACAAAAATAAGCAATAGTAACTGCAGAAAAATTAGTTATTTCCAACGAGTTTCAAACAGGTACTTAAGAACAATAAGGGAGCAACTTCCATTTCTTCTATTAAAGTAAGCTTTCATGCTTTGTTTTACTTATACATAATAATGCTTGTTGTGAATATTTTCTACGATGGCATACTGGTTCCTATCCCATACAACAAATAACCATCTTTCAGAAGCTTAAGATCAGTGGCCGATGCTCCTGGTATGAAGTTGAGCCAGAAAATCCCGCAGTTGTGGCTGGACTTGAATACCAGGCTAGCCTTTCACTCCTGTCATAAATGGAGCAGGCTATCAAGTTGAGAGCAGGCGACAGTGAGAGTTGAGGGAATGCCTATAGGAATGGGTTGGGTTTATCTGGTGGTGCAGGCAGAAGAAAAGAGACAACGACAAATGAAGGGTGGGAGAGATAGAGAGGGGGAGGGGGGAGAGAGAGAGAGTGTGTGTGTGAGAGAGTGAGAGAAAGAGTGTGTGTGTGAGAAAGAAAGAGAAAGAGTGTGTGAGAAAGAGAGAGAATGAATGAATGAATGAATAATGGGCCATTTATCTTTGCAATTTTTCCTCCCATTTATGTGAATGATTTATTCATTAATTTGTGATATTGTTAATGTTTATCTTAAAGGGTAAAACAACGTTCCATTACCCTAAAGCAAATTGAAAATACCATACTAGTCCACTTAACTTTGCCAAGCCATTCTCTGAGGTTCCTGTAATCTGGAGGTTAGGAAAGAAGAGGATGCCAAAGAAGTGGAATGGAGTAGAGAGCAGTGAGTGAGAATGATGAATAAAGAGTGTGGAGGTAAGGAGAGAGAATACAGAAAAAATGAGCATGGAGCAGAGAATGGGAAGGGAAAGAAAGGATAAAAGTAAGAATGAAAGAGATTATTGAGAAGAAGAAATCAAGTTAGGATAAACACACAAGCAGCAATCGCATGAGCAAAATGATCACAGGGAGGAAGAGGAGAGAGTGGAGAGAAACAAAGAGAGGTGAGGAGAAAGAGTGTCCAAGGTGGAAGAAGGTGGTGAAGGATACAACAAAGGAATGGAGGAAAGAGGCAGGGTAATAATTGCATTTAAAATGAAAGAAAGGGACGGTAATGCACTGACTTCTTGTGTCAGGAAGCTTTGAAGGATCAATAAACAGCATTACATCAAATTTGTTAGTTTAGGAACTGCTGGTACTTTTAGAGCTCTTAATAAGTTTTATTCTAGTTGTGAGAGCATCCATTCAAAAAGGAAAATACACTACTTTCACTGAAACATCAAAAATCTGTGCAGAAAACAGCACTGTTAGGAAGCATACTATTATAAAAATATTTGAAAATATCTTAAAATTTTTTTAAACATGACAGTTTAAATATGCTTATGTGAGTGTAGACCCAAAGTTATATGACATTCCAATGATGCGATTTCACTGTAATCCCACTGATTATTGCCTCCCTCCCCACTCAGATAAAAACATACCAAAACACTACTTACCCTGAATATACAGGGTACATCCTTCCTGTTGGCATGAATAACATCAGAAGCCAACACAGAACTTACTGAAAACTCTTCATCCCTGGAGGAAATTAAAATGAAAATAAAATTTTAATTGGAAATTACAACAACATTCTGATCATAGTGAATTCTCTGCTGATAAAATGGTGTTTTTTTTGGCAAACGAAATGCAAAAGACAAAATAACTAACTTTATCTATACTTGCCAAGTGTACATTGATCTGTACTTACATTTTGGACGTTTGTGAAAATACAAATCTAATTCAAAATGAATTCAATTGAAATATTGCCTGTTATGTCATATTACTTCATCAATAATTTTGTTTGTACATTGCAAAAGGTACTTCCCTGTGGTGGAAACCAAAACCAGAGACCATAAATCATCTAATAGGGAATTCATGACAGAGCTGTCTTTCCACAGTGCGTTTAGAATGTGGATCTTCCTCCATAGGGACATGTCATGGCAAAGGGCCATGATATATTTTAGAGCAAGATTGATAAATCATAGAGAAATAGAGTTGGAAATATGTCCGATGGCCCAGCATGTCCATGCTGACCACTAAACTTTAATCCCAATTTCATTTGTTCCTCTTGTATCATCATCAAATCCTTCCTTTCCCTGCCACAGATTGTCCTACCACCACTTTCAGGAGAACAATTAGACCAGATAATTTCAAGCTAGCATATTTTTGGCTGTGGGAGCAAATCAGAGCATTCAAGAAAACACCATGTGGTTAACAGGAAGAATGTGCAAATTCCACACATACTAGAAACTGGCGATATCATTCTAATCCTGGAGATTTAAGGCTGATTTATACTTGTGTGCCAACTCAATGCCATAGGCACGGCATCACCGCGAACCCTACGCAGTGCCTACGCGGATCCCTACGCCGTAGCCTGACGCGCGCCTCTCCCAAAATGTAACTACGCGTTGCAGCAACGCAGACTGCAACAACTGTGATTGGTCCACTTGGTAGCATCGTATTTCCTCCTATGCTGCAATAGCTCCCCATTGGGCGACTGAAGGGCAGGGAAGGAACACTGGCTGCAATGCTTTACAGACCTCCGAAATTATGGAGAACACATTTCGCTTTTACGAAAAAAGACGCTTGCTTTAAACTTGTTTACCCCAAGAAAGACTACCAAGACCATGAAGCCTTGCGTGGGCAGGTGTGTGCACATGCGTGATGTGCGCGAATTGCAGAGCAACACAGACACACCAACGCACAAGTATAAATGCTCATAACGCGCGTAGGCCATTTGCGTAGGTTATGGCATCAAGTTGACGCACAAGTATAAATCAGCCTTAAACGGTGAACCAATAGAAGAATTGAAACGTGCAGAGGGAGCTAAAGAGAAGATCAAGGCAACCAAAGAGGAACACAGGAGAGAGCGAGAGAACAAGCTCGGGCAGAGTAGCACATGTAGGTGTGGAGAGGCAAGAAGAACACTATTGGCTTCAATCAGCTGAGCTGTAGAGCCCCGGAATGCAGCTATGAATGGGCTAATGAGTTTAACAATTTCTTCAATAGGTTTGACAATTGTCCTCCTGTTCACACTCACCTCAGCACAGCAGTCCAGCTGCTGAGGCACCCAATGCTCCCTCAGCACCAATGCCCCCCTCCTTCTCCCTCCAGTTGAAAAACACAGGCTACCACTGTCTACATCCAAACCTTGCCCCGCGCCTACCATCCACGCCTCCACATACCAACTGCTATCATCTTGATCTTCACAACCAACCCCTCCCCCCACCCCGCCACTCACCTTCCACCAACTTCTCAGTCATCGCAGACTCACTTTCACTACTGAGAAGGTGAGAAGGGCTCTGGGGAAACTCAGACATGGCAAAGCATTGGGACCGGATGGTGTGAACCCCAAGGTCCTGAAGAATTGTGCTGAGTAGCTGTGTGGTGTTCTCCAGAGCATTTTCAATTTGAGTCTCAGCCTGGAAAGGGTCCCAACTCTGTGGAAAACATCATGTGTGGTCCCAGTATCCAAGAAGGGCCATCCAAAAGACTTGAATGACTACTGTCCAGTGGTCCTGACCTTACACATCATGAAGACCTCAGAGAGGCTGGTCCTGGCTCACTTTCAACCCCTAGTCAGATCAGCCCTTGATCCCCTGCAGTTTGCCTACTAGGTGCACATTGGAGTTGACAATGCTGTCATCTACCTGCTGAACAGAGCCTACTTCCATTTGGATAAGCAGGGCAGCACATGACGATCATGTTTTTTGATTTCTCAAGTGCTTTCAATAGCATACAGCCCTCACTGCTGGATGAAATGCTCCATTCAATACAAATTGGCACTTCCATTGTATCCTGGATAATGGACTACATAACTGGCACACCACAGTTTGTACAGCTTCAGAGCTCTATGTCAGACATAGCTACAAGCAGCACTGGGACCCCACAGGGGAATGTATTGGCTCCCTTCCTGTTTACCCTGTACACTTCGGACTTTAGATACAACACTGAGTCATGTCAGCTGCAAAAATTCTCTGATGACTCAGCAATAGTTGGGTATATATGACAGGAGGATGAATACAGGGCCCTGGTGAAAGATTATGTCAAATTGTGCAAGCTGAGTCATCTGCAGCTCAACATCGGTAAGACAAAGGAGATGGACTAAGCCTGCACTGCTCCCTGTTACTATTGATGGTGACGATGTGGATGTGGTGAGGACCTATAAGCACCTGGATGATTGACAAGTGGAGCACCATCACAGAGTCTGTGTACAAGAAGGGCCAGAGTTACCTCTACTTCCTGAGGAGACTGAAGTCCTTTGGAGTATGCAAGCCTCTCCTTCACATGTTCTACCAGTCTGTTGTTGCCAGTACAATCTTCTATGCGGTGATGTGCTGAGGCAATGCCATCAACATGGGTGACGCCAACAGGCTCAATAAACTGATTAGAAAGGCTGGCTCTGTTATCGGAAAACTGGTCACACTGGAGGCTATCGTAGAACAAAGGACCCTATGGAAAATCCTGGCAATTCTGGACAATGTTTCTCAACCCCTGCATGCCACCTTGGCTGAACAGAGGAGCACTTTCAGTAACAGACTAAGACAACTGTGCTGCTCCAAAGAGTGCTATATGAGGTAATTCTTACACTCAGCCATTAGGCTCTATAATGAGTCAACCTACAGCTGGGTAAGTGATGACCTATTCCTGTCAGATTGTTTGAGGTAATTTATTTTTTATTCTTTCTTACTTCTCTTCTAATATTTGTATATCTGTGCACTTGTAATGCTACTGTGCCAATGTAATCTCCTTTGGGGTCAATAAACTATCCATCTGACTATATAAGATAAGGGTCATAGATGCAGAGAAACCACAGGGAAGAGGTGCTAAAAGCAGATTATTTATTTTATTTAGAGATACAGCATGGTATAGGCCTTCTGGTCCTTTGAGCCACGCCACCCAGCAACCCTCAATTTAACCCTAACCTAATCACAGAACAATTTACAATGGACGATTAATGTACTAACCAAAAACAAGAGAAAATCCAAGCAACATACACAAAATGCTGAGGGAACTCAGCAGGCCAGACAGCACCTATTGGAAAAATAAATGGAGTTGACACTTCGGGCTGAGACTCTTCAGCAGGACTTACAGTCGACATTTTGGGCTGAGACATTGACCATACTTTTATCCATAGATGCTGCCTGGCCTGCTGTGTTCCTCCATCATTTTGTGAGTTTAATCTTCTAACCAGTATATCTTTGGACTGTGGGAGGATACTGGAACACCTGGAGAAAACCCACACATTCCATGGGGAGAATATACAAACTACTTACAGAGGACGCTGCGACTGAACTCCGAACTCCAACTCCTGGAGCTGTAATAGTGTCATGCTAACCACTACTCTACCATGGCAAGAAGGCATACAGTTGTAAGAAAAAATTTGTGAACCCTTTACAATTACCTGGTTTTCTGCATTAATTACTCATAAAATGTGGCCTGATCTTCATCTAATTCTCAATAATAGACAAACACAATCTGCCGAAACTAATAACAAACAAGCAATTGTACTTCTTCTCGTCAATACTGAGTACACCATTTAAACAATAACAGTCTAGGTTCAAAAAAGTATGTGAACCTCTGGGGCAATGCCTTCTACAAAAGCTATGTCAGGTGTTCCAGCGAGATTGGAAGTGTGGGTTGTAGAGGTGCCCTGCCTATAAAAAAGGCAACAAAGTTAGGTTACTGATAAAGCCTACTCTTTTCAAGAAAGATCTGTTTATGTGCACCATGCTTTGATCAAAACAACTTTAAGAGGACCTTAGAAAAAGAATTTAAGATATACATGAAGCTGGAAAAGACCTGAGTATTCATCAGTCCACAGTACGAAATTGTCTACAAATGGAAGAAATTCAGTACTGTTGCTACTCTCCTAGGAGTGGGCATCTTGCAATGATCATACCAAGAGTACAACATGCAATGCTGTTTCTTCTCAAGAAAGATCTATTTATGTGTACCACACCTTGATCAAAACATCTTTCAGAGTACCTTAAACATAGAACATAGAATAATACAGCACAGTACAGGCCCTTCGGCCCACAATGTTGTGCCGACCCTTAAACCCTGCCTCCCATATAACCCCCCACCTTAAATTCCTCCATATACCTGTCTCTTGAAGAAGAACTGTAGAGGTGCATGAAGCCTGAAAAGGCTACAAAAGCATTTCTAAAGACCCGAGTTTCATCAGTCCACAGGAAGAGAAATTGTCTACAAATGGAGGAAATTCAGTATTGTTGCTAATCTCCCTAGGAGTGGGCATCCTGCAAAGATCACACCAAGAGCACAACGTGCATTGCTGAAGGAGGCGAAAAAGAACAAAAGGGGTAACAGCAAAACACCTACAGAAATCTCTAGAACTTGCTAAAATCTCTGTTCAGGTGCCTACCATAAGAAAAACACTGAACAACAATGGTGTTCCTGGAAGGACCCCATAGAGGAAATCACTGTTCTCCAAAAAATACATTGCTGTATGTCTCAAGTTTGCAAAAGACCACCTGGATGTTCTACAACACTTCTGAACAATGTTCTGTGGATAGATGAGATAAAATTTGAACTTTTTGGCAGAAATGTACACAGCTATGTTCACAGGGAAAAGGGCACTGCCCACCAACACCAAAACCTCATCCCAACTGTGAAGCACGGTGGAAGGAGCATCATGGTTTTGAGCTGCTTTGCTGCCTCAGGGCCTGGACAGCTTGAATTCACTGGGGGAACAATGAATTCAAAATTGTATCAAGAGATTTTACAGAATAATGTCAGGGTAGTGATCTGCCATCTGAAGCTTAATATAAGTTGGATGATGCAACAAGACAATGGTCTGAAACACAAGAGTAAATCAACAACAGAATGGTTTAAAAAGAAGAAAAATCATGTTTTGGAATGGCCAGAGTCCAGATCTTAACACAGTTGAGATGCTGTTGCATGACTTGAAGAGGGCTGTTCATACAAGGTATCCCAGAAATATTGATGAACTGAAACAGTTTTGTATGGAGGAATGGTCTAAAATTCCTACTCGCCGTTGTGCAAATCTGATCAGCAGCTACAGGAAACATTTGGTAGAGGTCACTGCTGCTAAAGGAGGTTCTACCAGTTGTAACATACAATGATTCACAAACATTTTCAAGTCTGGATTATGAAGATTAAACAATGTGTCCAATAAAGACGTGAAAGGTACAATTGTTTGTGTGTTATTAGCTTAGTCAGATGGTGTTTGTCTATTACTGTGACTTAGATGAAGACCAGTCCACACTTTATGAGCAATTAATGCAATAACCAGGTAACTGCAAAGGGTTCACAAACTTATTTTTGCAACTGCACATCAATAAGAGAGGCTTAGATGGCTATGGTTAAAACACTAGCAGATTAAACGAGCTTGTTGGGCAACAAGATGTTAGACCATAAAATATGGGAACAGAATTAGGCCATTGGCCAATCGAGTCTGCACCTCCATTCCATCATAGCTGACATTATCCCTCTCAACTTCATTCTCTTGCCTTTTCCCTCTAACCTCTGACACCCTTACTAATCAAGATCCTATCAACCTCTGCCTTAAATATATCCAATGACCTGGCCTCCACAGACGTCTGTGGCAATGACTTCCACAAATTCACCACTCTACGGCTAAAGAAATTCTTTCTCATCTCTGTTCTCATTGTCATCCTCACATTCTGAGGCTGTGCCCTCTGGTCATAGACTTCCCATCAAAAGTAACATACTCCCTATATTGACTCTATCTTGACGTTTCAATACTCCATGGGATTTCAATGAGATTCTCCCCCATTCTTCTAAACTCGAGAGGGTACAGAACCAGAGCCATCACAATACTCCAACTATGGTCTGACAAATGCCTGATAAAGCCTCAGCATTACATCCTTACTTTTATATTCTAGTCCTTTCGAAATGAATACTAACATTGGCAGATGGAATATCGTGTAGAGCAGTGTATGGTCATGCATTTTGGTAGGAGGAATAAAGGTGTAAACTATCTTCTAAATGGGGAGAAAATTCAAAAATCAAAGGGACTTGAAGACCTAGTGCAGATTCCCTAAAGGTAAACTTACAGGTTGAGTCAATGGTAAGGAAGGCAAATGCAAATGCATTAATTTCAAGAGGAATAGAATTTGACAGCAAGGACGTAATGTGGAGGATTTATAAGTCATTAGTCAGACCACACTTGGAGTGTTATAAGCAGTTTTGGGTCCCCTACCTAAGAAAAGACATGCTGGCATTGAAGAGGATCCAAAGAAGGCTCATGAGAATGATTCCAGGAATGAAAGGGTAAATGTATAGGCGTGTTAGACTAGAGGTATGCCTATTTAGAACAGAGAGAGGAGGAATTTTTTTGGCCAGAGGGTAGTGAAACTGTGGAATTCATTGCCACAGATGGCAGTGGGGACCAAGTCATTGAATATATTTAAAACTGGAGGTTGATAAGTTTCTTAAGAATCAGGTCGTCAAGCTTACGGGGAGAAGGCAGAAGAATGGGGTTGAGAGGGATAATAAATCAACCATACTGGAATGGTGTAGCAGACTATGGGTCGAATGGCCTAATTCTGCTCCTATATCAGTGTATTTGTGTTCCTTACAATGGACTCACCTGCAAGCTAACCTTCACAGAATCCTACACGAAGACTCCCATGCCCCTTTGCACTTATGATTTCTGAATTTTCTCCCCACTTAGAAAATAGTCTACATCTTTATTCCTTTGACAAATGTGCATAACCATACACTGTCCTATGCTATATTCCATCTGCCACTTATTTGCCCATGGGGTCTTATTTTGTTTAGCAGCCTTGTCAAAGGCCTTCTGATAATCCAAGTAAACAACATCCACTGACTCTCCTTTGTCTATTTTGCCTATTACTACTCCAAAAACTCCATCGGATATGCCAGGCAAAATTTGCCCTGAAAGAAAACATGCGGATTTTGGCCTACAACATTACGTGCCTCCAAGTTCCCTGAAATCTCATCCTTAATAGTGGACTCCAACATCTTCCCAATCACTGAAGACAGACTAACTGGCCTCTAATTTCCTTTCTTTTGCCTCCCTCCCTTCTTGAAGAGTGGAGTGTCATTTGCAATTTTCCAGTACTCCAGAATCTAGTGATTCTTGGAAGATCACCACCTATGGCCTCTATAATCTTTTCAGTTATCTCTTTCAGAATCCAAGGGTGTAAGTCCATTTGGTGCAGCTGATTTACCTACCTTCACAGCTTTCAGCTGCTTTAGCACTTTTACCTTAGTAATAGCAACTACATGCACTTCTGCCCTTGGCACTCTTGAATTTCTGGCAGAATTCTGGAGTTTTCCTCAGTGAAGAATGACACAAAATACTTCCGTCGTTTCTCTGTCCCCTTTTGCTATGTTTCCAGCATCATTTCCCAATGGTCCAATATCCACTCTCACCTCTCTTTTACTCTTTTTATATATGAAAATCCTTTTGGTATCTTCTTTTATATTATTAGCTAGTTTACGTTCATATTACATCTTTTCTTTGCTTACTATATTTTTAGTTGCTTTCTGTAGGTTTGTAAAAGCTTCCTAATCCTTTCAGTTCCTACTAATTTTTGCTATATTGCATGCCCTCTCTTTTCCTTTTATGCTGTCAGCGACCTCCTTTGTCAGCCACGGTTCCCCATCCTCTGAATGACTCTAATTTGAAGACAAATACACAATTTATAAACTCCTTTCTTTAAATGACCCTAAGAGTGTCAAAAATACTTGATATAACTTTAAAGGAAAGAATATCCTTCCAGCATCTCACTGTGAATACTCAGTGTGCATTCATACCATTTTACCATGGGGACCTGTATAGCACTACTGATTATATCTTTTCCAGGTGGCACACCAGGAGATAGGGATGATGCTCAGGATCCTGGCTCATTTTCAATGATGTCAAAAGCAAAGAGACAAACTTCTGTCTTATCATCACACTTGAGATCTGCTAAGTTACCATGGAAAGATTAACTGATTTATGTCTAAACTTGAATCTAGCTTCCAAAGAACAACAAATCAATTTTTTGAAGATCATATAGATTCAAATGCTTAAGCATCATTACAGTTAGATTAAGAACTGCACAGTACAGGGCCCTTGGCTCACGATGTTGTGCCGACCTTTTAACCTACTCCAAGATGAATCTAACCCTTCCTTCCCACAGAACCCTCCATTTTTCTTTAGAGGGGCTTCACAAACAGTAAGGTTTCACAAAAGGTTATTAGGAAATGTGTTTTTTTGAGCTTTGAACAGATTTTAACCCTTCCACTCCCACTTTACTGTCAAGTGGTTTGCACACTGGTGCAAATAGTAGAACAGCTGCCTCACAGTTCCAGTGACCAATGTTTGATCCTGATCTCAAGGTGCAATGTGGAATTTGCACATTCTCCCTGTGACCACTAAAGTTTCCTGCAATATCCCAAAGATGTGTGGGTAGGTAGGTTAACTGACTGCTTGTTGTGCATTGTCCCCAGCATATAGGTAACAGGTGGAATCTGGAATGAATTGATGAGAATGCTGAGAGAATAAGTTATAGGGAAAGTTAATGCAATAATGGGATTGGCCTATGAGTTGTCATATACTCAACGGGCTGAATGTTCCTCATCAATGTTGCAAAGAAGTACAGAAAATACGAAATCTAGACATTTGATTGACTGATTAACCCACGAAATCATATTACTAAATGTAACAGACATCCACATGAAAGATTCTGGAACACTGTAGAGTACAAGGTCACTGTTAAAGTCAAAGTCATAGTCATACTTTATTTATCCCGGGGGAAATTGGTTTAAAGTGCTAATCCTAATAAGCATGCAAACACTGAAAAGTTGCTATAGGGAAATACAGTGCCTATAAAAGGTATTCACCTCCCCCCTTGGAAGTTTTCATATTTTATTGTTTTACAACATTGAATCACAGTGGATTTAATTCCACTTTTTTGACACTGATTAACAGAAAAAGACTCTTTTGTGTCAAAGTGAAAACAGTTCTCTACAAAATGATCTAAATTAATTATAAGTATAAAACACAAAATAATTGTTGTACAAGTATTCGTCCTCTTCCAAGTCAGTATTTAGTAGATGCACATTTGGAGGCAATTACAGCCTTGAGTCTGTGTGGATAGGGCTCTATCAACTTTGAATATCCGGACTCTGCAAATTTTCCCCATTCTTCTTTAAAAAAACTACTCAAGCTCTGTCAGAATGCATGGGGATCGTGAGTGAACAGCCCTTTTCAAGCCTGCCACAAATTCTCAATTGGATTGAGGTCTGGACACTGACTTGGCCACTCCAGGACATTAACTTTGTTGTTTTTAAACCTTTCCAGTGTAGCTTTGGCTTTATGCTTGAGATCATTGTCTTGCTGGAAAACAAATCTTCTCCCAAGTCACAGTTCTCTTGAAGACTGCATCAGGTTTCCCTCCAGAATTTCCGTGTATTTTGCTGCATTCATTTTACCCTCTACTTTTACAAGCCTTCCAGGGATGGCTGCAGTGAAGGATCCCTATAGCACGATGCAACCACCACATTGCTTCATGGTAGGGATGGTGTGTTTAAAATATATAGAGGTTTATAGAGTGGGCCTAGTGTAGAGGAAGTCAGAGTAGGAGGGTTTTGGCTCAACAGGGCTTCGGTGATAACGGGTCGAGGCGAGGTAAATTATTTGTGAAGAATAGGAATAGAGTGAGGTGGAGGATAAATGTGTGGCTGAGAGATTGGAGCAGGGGTCAGGGATTCAGGTTTCTGGATCAGTGGGAACTCTTTTGGGGTAGGCGTGACCTGTACAGTAAGGAAGGTTGCACTTGAATCCGAGGGGGACCGATACCCTGGCAGGGAGGTTTGCTAAGGCTACTGGGGAGAGTTTCAACTAGAATTGCTGAACTTTCCAGGGGGACGCTCATGGAGTGAGCTGTACTATGGCGTAGCTCCATTCCCTTTATCTTTTTTACATGTAACCACTCTTATTTACTCTACCTATACCTACACTAAAGGATTTACACTACAAATATATCTTTGAACTTCCATTTTTACTTACTGAAAATGCACACCAGAGGACGAGAAGTTAAAGACGGAAAGGGCTCCAGCAGGAACGGAAAAAAAGATGGTGATCCTGAAGCATCGAAGGAGACTCCGCTAACTGTTGAAATAATGAAGAAACTTCTAGAGACTACACTTAATCAAAGACTCACCGTACTTGAAGGAGTTTTGAAGACAATTCAAGATGATGTTAAATTGTTCAGATGTGAAATTGATCAACAACAAATTAGAATCTCGGAACTAGACAAAGATGGCGGTAAAAGGGATCGAAAAATTGAATCCCTTGAAAAAAATCTAACTTCGGCAGCTCAGCAGTTGGAGCGTTATAAAGCCAAGATTATCGATCTTGAAAATTGCTCTCGAATGCAGAATCTGCGAATAATCTGTTTTCCTGAAGATATTGAGACGGGAGATCCTACTAAATATCTTTCTAAGTTGTTAGCGGATGTGTTTGACCCAGATATATTGGAGGAACCCCCCATTGTTAGACCGCACACATCGTTCTTTACGCGCTAAACTGTATCATCAGGGCTATAAATTAGCGCTGCTGTTCCCAGCCTGTTTCAGAGTTGTTATGCCGGACAATTCTCGTCGTTTGTTCAAAACTCCGACCGAAACTCAAAGTTTTCTCCACAATTTGTCTTCCTCTGCTGAGGACTAATTAACGCACTGTTTTTTATTTTCTTTAATCTGTTTTTCATTTCCTTTTTTTTAAAAAATTTAATATTTAGCTTATAGATTTAGAATTTTATATTCTGAGGGTTCTTGCCTTGATTTTGTAGCGTAGGTACTTTTTATATTCTTAAAATGATAGTACTCTTTTTTTGTTAGTGATCTTGTATATCTCACTTTTAATATTTTCTCCTTTTGAGAGCAATTTAGTTACAATTTTAATGTTTGTTTTCCCTTTTTTTTTTCCAAAACGTTACTGGAGAAGTATTATATTTTAAGGTGGTGGATTGCTTCCTTCTTCCCAGAATTCTCTCTTCTTCTTGCGTCACTTCCGATCATTTACATACAAAAAACTAATAATACGAACTGGTGCTTGGTCTTTTGTTTTGAAATTATGAGTAAGAAGTAACTATTTTATGTTTGTAATTGTTGTAATCTTGTTTCCTCTTGTATATGGCAGAACAAAAATCCCAGGTTAAGTAAAAAAAATATTTACAGAAGTCCAAGAAAGATGGTGGTTTAGCATTGCCTAATCTAAGATTCTATTATTGGGCAATTAATATTCGATAGTTAATATTTTGGACACAAGACTGGAATATAATTCCAAGTCCACATTGGGTAAACCTTGAAGGTTACTCTTTACAAGGGTTCTCTTTGGCTTCCATTTTAGGAACTTCACTTCCTTTTGTATTATCTAAATTGAATAAACAAATGGTTAATCCGATAATTAAACATACATTATGAACATGGTTTCAATTTCGTAAATTTTTTGGTTTGAACAAATTTACATTATCAAGCCGTATTATATCTAACCTTTTTTTTCAACCCTCGGTTATGGATCAAGCCTTTTTGATATGGAAATGAAAGGTATAACATGCTTTTGTGACTTATTTCTGGATAACTGTTTCATGTCTTTTGAACAGTATTCTAATAAATTTAATTTGCCCAGATCCCATTTTTTTAGGTATTTACAAATAAGAAACTTTTTAAATACCACGCTGCCTACCTTCCCGATCTCATACCCTACTGATATCATCGATAAAATTTTAGGTTTAAATCCCTTTCAGAAGGGATTAATAGCATCTATTTATGACATAATTATGAAATTACAGCCAGGTATATCTAATAAAATTAAAAATGAATGGGAAAGGGAACTTCAACTTTGCCTACCTATAGAGAAATGAGATAAATTTTTTCAGTTTGTTAGTTCTTCCTCGATATGTGCCAAACATACGCTAATACAATTTAAAGTAGTGCATAGGGCCCATATGTCGAAAGATAAATTAGCCTGTTTTTATTCCCACATAAACCCTATTTGTGACAGATGTCACTCTGAGGTGGCTTCCTTAACTCATATGTCTTGGTCCTGTCCTCTTTTGGAAAAATTCTGGAAAGATATTTTTGATATTATCTCAACAGTTTTGCGTTTTGATTTACAACTCCATCCTATTATGGCAATTTTTGGTTTGCCAATGATAGAACATAAATTTTTATCCTCTTCAGCCTGTCAGATGATTGCACTTGTTACTTTAATGGCCAGAAGATCCATTTTATTGAACTGGAAGGAGACAAATCTTCCTACCACATTTCAATGGTTTTCCCAAACCATGTTTAATTTTAGAAAAAAATCAGAAGTGACATTTTTGATCCTTCAGTTAAATTTGAAGAGACTTGGAAACCATTTATTCAACATTTTCATATGATGTAATTTGACCTTTCCGAATCCTTCTTATTAACTTAAAATATATGAATAGAGGAGCAGAGTTGACGACATTACTGAACGTGTTCGATTTAAGATATTGGTCTAGTCTTGTTTGTTCCGTTTGCTTTTTTTTTGGGTTTAGTATTTAGTTTCTTTTTTTTTGTTTTCTTGGGGGGTTTTCTTTGTATTTTTTTCTTTTTATTTCTTTTTTCTCTATAATTAATTATATTAAGGGTTTGAAAGTCTATTATACCTGTATTATTTGAAATCTTTTTTGTACATGCTTATCAACAATAAGGTTATTCCAATCTCTCTGTATCAATATCGTTATTCTGTTTATAATTTTGGAAAATTAATACCATCATTCCAAATAAACTGATTCCTAAGCTCCGGAACCCGGGCCTTAAAACTCAGATCTGCAGTTGGATCTTCAACTTCCTCACAAACAAGACCCAGGCTGTAAAAATAGGGGACAAGCTCTCCTCTACAATTACTCTGAGCACCGGTGCCCCACAAGGCTGTCTACTCAGCCCCCATTGCACTCACTGTACACCCATGATTGTGTAGCCAAGTTTCCATCGAACTCAATATATAAGTTTGCTGATGACACAACAATTGTAGGCCGTATCTCGGGTAATGATGAGTTTGAGTACAGAGAGGAAATTAAGAACCTGGTGGCATGGTGCGAAGACAATAACCTATCCCTCAACGTCAGCAAGACAAAGGAATTGGTTGTTGACTTCAGAAGGAGTAGCGGACCGCAGGACCCAATTTACATCAGTGGTGCGCAAGTGGAACAGGTCAAAAGCTTTAAGTTCCTCGGGGTCAATATCACAAATGACCTGACTTGGTCCAACCAAGCAGAGTTCACTGCCAAGAAGGCCCACTGGCGCCTTTACTTCCTGGGAAAACTAAAGAAATTTGGCCTGTCCCATAAAACCCTCACTAAATTTTTATAGACGCACCGTAGAAAGCATTCTTCTAGGGTGCATCACAACCTGGTATGGAAGTGGTCCTGCCCAAGACCAAAAGAAGCTGCAGAAGATCGTGAACACGGCACAGCACATCACACAAACCAATCTTCCATCCTTGGACTCACTTTATACCACATGCTGTTGGAACAGTGCTGCCAGGATAATCAAGGACACGACCCACCCAGCTAACACACTTTTCGTCCCTCTTCCCTCCGGGAGAAGACTCAGGAGCTTGAAGACTCGTACGGCCAGATTTGGGAACAGCTTCTTTCCAACTGTGATAAGACTGCTGAACGGATCCTGACCCGGATCTGGGCCATACCCATCAAATATCCAGACCTGCTTCTTGGTTTTTTTGCACTACCTTTCTTTCCATTTTTCTATTTTCTATTTATGATTTATAATTTAAATTTTTAATATTTATTATCGATTTGTAATCCAGGGAGCGGGAAGCGCAGAATCAAATATCGCTGTGATGATTGTATGTTCTAGTATCAATTGTTTGGCAACAATAAAGTATAAAGTATAATAAAAAAATTTAAAAAGAAAGAAAGAAACTAGAATTGCTGTGGGGTGGGAACCGAACTGAAGAGACGGAGGAAGGGGCAGATGGCTCAGAAATAGAGAAAGCTTGAAGGCGGTGTGAAAGGGAGGATAGGCAGGTGATACAGAAGGTATGCACTCAGATTGATAGTTTGAGATGTGTCCATTTTAATGCAAGGAGTATCGTGAACAACGCAGATGAGCTTAGAGCGTGGATCAGTACTTGGAGCTATGATGTTGTGGCCATTACAGAGGCTTGGATGGCTCAGGGGCAGGAATGGCTACTTACAGGTTCCAAGCTTTAGATGCTTCAGAAAGGACAGGGAGGGGGGCAAAAGATATGGGGGTGTGGCACTATGGATCAGAGATAGAAACATTGAAAACCTATAGCACAATACAGGCCCTTTGGCCCACAATGCTGTGCTGAACATGCACATACTTCAGAAATTTCATAGGGTTACCCATAGCCCTCTATTTTTCTAAGCTCCATGTACCTATCCAGGAGTCTCTTAAAAAGACCCTGCTGTATCCGCCTTCACCACTGTTGCCAGCAGCACATTTCTATGGTTCTATGTGCGGTGTTTGCCCTATGACCAACATACCGTTTAGTCTGATGGCCAAAAGGCTCAATTTTGCTTTCATCAGACCATAGAGAACCTTCTTCCAGCTGACTTTAGAGTCTCCCACATGCCTTCTGGCAAACTCTAGCCAAAATTTCATGTGAGTTTTTCCTACAGTGGCTTTCTCTTTGCCACTCTCCATAAAGCTGCGACGGTTGAAGCACCCAGACAACAGTTGCTGTACGTGCAGTCGTTCCCATCCTCCAGAGTTGTCATAAGTCTCTTGGTGGCTTCCCTCACTAGTCCTCTTCTCGCACGGTTACTCAGTTTTTGAGGATGGACTGCTCATGGGAGGTTTACAGTTGTGCCAAATTCTCTACATTTCTTGATGATTAACTGTACTCCAATGGATATTCAGTGACTTGGAAACTTTCTTGCATCCATCTCCTGACTCATGCTTTTCAATAATCTTTTCGTGGAGTTGCTTGAAGTGTTCTTTTGTCTTCGTGGTGTAGTTTTTGCCAGGATACTGACTCACCAGCATTTGGACCTTCCAGATACAGGTTATTTTTACTACAATCAATTGAATCAGCTTGACTGCACACAAGTGATCTCAATTTAACTCTTTATGTGACTTCTAAAACCAATTGGTTGCACTAGTGATGATTTGGTGTGTCATATTAAAGGAGGTGGATACTTATGCAATCAATTATTTTATGTTTTATATTTGCAATTAATTTAGATCACTTTGTAGAGATCTGTTTTCACTTTATTACAAGGCTCCTTCTGTTCAGTGTAAAAAAAAGCCAAATCAAATTCACTGTGATACAATGTTGTAAAACAGTAAAATATGAAAACTTCCAAGGTGGGGTGGAATACTTTTTATAGGCACTGTTCATCTGTACATAGAGTAAAGATATTTGTCTATCTTTCTCACGACCTCAGTAAAGCATCCAACATAATCAGAGATCCCACCCAGCCCAGACATTTTCTCTTTTCCCCACTCCCATTGAGCAGAAGACACAGAAGCCTGAAAGTACATACCATCAGGTTCAAGAACAGCTTATAGCTCAAACAACAGGAATTCTACAGATGCTGAAAATTCAAGCAACACACATCAAAGTTGCTAGTGAACGCAGCAGGCCAGGCAGCATCTCTAGGAAGAGGTACAGTCGATGTTTCAGGCCGAGACCTTTCGTCAGGACTAACTGAAGACTAACAGTAGTCTTTCAACAGCTTATACCTGGCTGTTGAAAGACTACTGAATGTTTTACTTTGTACTACCTCAATACACTATTGTAATGAAATGATCTGTACGAATAGTATGGAAGCAAGTTTTTTACTGTATCTTGGTACATGTGACAATAACAAACCAATTTTCATTCTGGTGACGCAGAATTTGACAGACAGGTTAAGACCCCATCATATTGGGAAACAAAGTGGGTAGGGGAGGGGGAGGTTGGGGTTCCCTGGTATCCCTTTGACCATAGAGATATAGATGAAAACACTAAAAGAGGGAGGGTGACTTGCACAAACCTCATATCAATCACTTGGCTAACCACCACACTTGGCTGAGATGCCTTGCCTTCTGCTATGTCGTACAAAAAGATCTTGAAATCACAAACCACAGCCAGCGCCCTCTGCCAGCCTTTCTTCACCCCAGCTGGTTTAGGTACCTAGAAATAAAGCATTCATATTATTTTTTTTTTAAAGAGTTGGAAATGAGGATGTGTGTAAGTATTCCACAGGAGGAAGAATTTTGATTTGTATTTATGAACATAAGAAATTGATGGGCAGGTCCAAGAGGCATGCCCTATCATGATGACTGAAGCATACTAGCTGATTATTTCTATCCACCCTTCATCCTGCTCTTTCGTGCCTAACTTCCTCTTCAACAACAGTGCCATCTCTTTGGGAAATAAGGAAAATTCAAATTTGGTGTAATTACTTTTGCATTTTGATGCTGATCACCCTGATGGCCCTTGGCAACATCCCTAAGGTGTGCCCAGAAATAAATTTAAAGAGTAGACAGTAAAGTTGGGGTTGGGATCTAGGTCATTGAAGCCTGGTGTCCAAACCATTGCCTTTGGTAACTTGAGTAGGGGAAGTTCATTTAAACTCACAATTACTTCAAACTTTTTATGAAGCTTTTAATCAATTCCTTTAGGTTGTACTGTATCTTGATTAGTTAGCACACTATCTTCTTCAAAGTAAATTTATTATCAAAGTACATATACAAACCTGAGAATCGTTTTCTTGAAGGCATTCATAGTAAATACAAAGCAACACAATAGAATTAATGAAAATAATAATAATAATAATAATAATAATAAATAAGTAAGCAATAAATATCAAGAACAAGAGATGAAAAGTCCTTGAAAGTGAGTCCATGGGTTGTGGGAACAACTCAGTGTTGGGGTGAGTTAAATTAAGTGAAGTTATCTTCTTTTGTTCAACAGCCTGATGGCTGAAGGGTAATAATTAACACAAAATAATCTGCAGATGCTGGGGTCAAAGCAACACTCACAACACACTGGAGGAACTCAGCAGGTCGGGCAGCATCCGTGGAAAAGATCGGTCGATGTTTTGGGCCGGAACCCTTTGTCAGGACTGTAGGGGGAAGGGGCAGAGGCCCTATAAAGAAGGTGGGGGGAGGGTGGGAAGGAGAAGGCTGGTAGGTTCCAGGTAAAAAACCAGTAAGAGGAAAGATAAAGGGGTGGGAGAAGGGAGTCAGGGAGGTGATAGGCAGGAAAGGTGAAGAAGGAATAGGGGAAAACACAATGGGTAGTAGAAGGAGGCGGAACCATGAGGGAGGTGATAGGCAGCTGGGGGAGGGGGCAGAGTGACATAGGGATAGGGGAAGGGAGGGGGAGGGAATTACCGGAAGTTGGAGAATTCTATGTTCATACCAAAGGGCTGGAGACTACCTAGACGGTATATGAGGTGTTGCTCCTCCAACCTGAGTTTAGCCTCATCATGGCAGTAGAGGAGGCCATGTATGGACATATCTGAACGGGAGTGGGAAGCAGAGTTGAAGTGGGTGGCTACTGGGAGATCCTGTCTGTTTTGGCAGACGGAGCGGAGGTGCTCGACGAAGCGATCCCCCAATCTGCGTCGGGTTTCACCGATGTAGAGGAGGCCGCACTGGGAGCACTGGATGCAATAGATGACCCCAACAGACTCACAAGTGAAATGTTGCCTCACTTGAAAGGACTGTTTGGGGCCCTGAATGGTGGCAAGAGAGGAGATGTAGGGACAGGTGTAGCACTTGCGCTTACAGGGATAAGTGCCGGGTGGGAGATCCGTGGGGAGGGACATGTGGATCAGGGAGTCGCGGAGGGACTGATCCCTGTGGAAGGCGGAGAGGGGTGGAGAGGGAAAGAAACCCGCCTTGAAATCCAACGCAGATTGGGGGACCGCTTCGTCAAGCACCTCCGCTCCGTCCACCAAAACAGACAGGAGCTCCCAGTAGCCACCCACTTCAACCCTACTTCCCACTCCTATTCAAATATGTCCATACATGGCCTCCTCTACTGCCATGATGTGGCTAAACTCAGGTTGGAGGAGCAACACCTCATATATCGTCTAGGTAGTCTCTAGCCCCTTGGTATGAACATAGAATTCTCCAACTTCCGGTAATTCCCTCCCCCTCCCTTCCTCTATCCCTATATCACTCTGCCCCCTCCCCCAGCTGCCCATCACCTCCCTCATGGTTCCGCCTCCTTCTACTACCCATTGTGTTTTCCCCTGTTCTTTCTTCACCTTTCCTGCCTATCACCTCCCTGCCTCCCTTCCCCCACCCCTTTATCTTTCCCCTTACTGGTTTTTCACCTGGAACCTACCAGCTTTCTCCTTCCCACCCTCCCCCCACCTTCTTTATAGGGCCTCTGCCCCTTCCCTCTACAGTCCTGACGAAGGGTTCCGGCCCGAAACGTCGACCGATCTTTTCCACGGATGCTGCCCAACCTGCT
This sequence comes from Mobula birostris, assembly GCF_030028105.1. Taxonomy (NCBI): domain Eukaryota; kingdom Metazoa; phylum Chordata; class Chondrichthyes; order Myliobatiformes; family Myliobatidae; genus Mobula; species Mobula birostris. The sequence goes on from NC_092371.1 coordinate 130,498,703, forward strand.
GAGTTCCTCCAGTGTGTTGTGAGGGGTACTAATTGTTCCTGAACCTGGTGATGTGGATCCTGAGGCTCCTGTACCTCCTTCCTGATAGCAACAGCAAGAACAGAGCATGGCCTGGATGGTGGGGTTCTTGATAATGGATGCTGCTTTCCTGTGACGTGCTTCTGGTACATGTGCTCAATGGTGGGGAGTGCTTTACTGGACTGGGCTGTATCCAGTACCTTTTGTAGGATTTTCTGTTCAAGTACATTGATGTTTCCATATCAGTCCATGATGCAACCAGTAAGTAAACTCTCCACTGCACATCTACAGAAGTTTGTCAAAGTTTTAGATGTCATGCTGAATCTTCGTAAACTTCTAAGGAAGTAGAGGTGTTACCATGCTTTCTTTGTAATGGCACTTATGTGCTGAACCCAGGTCAGATACTCTGAAATGATAACACTGAGGAATTTAAAGTTGCTGACCCTCTCCAACTCTCATCCCCCAATGAGGACTGACTCATAGACCTCTGGTTTCCTCCTCCTGTGGTCAATAATCAGTTCCTTGAAATTGCTGACATTGAGTGAGAGGTTGTTGTTATGGTATCAGTCAACCAGATTTTCAATCTCCCTCCTAAATGCTGATTTCTCACTACCTTTGATTCGGCCCACAACAGTGGTGTCATCAGCAAATTTAAACATGGCAATGGAGCTATGCTTAGCCTCAGTAGAGCAAGGAGCTAAGCAGACAGCCTTGTGGTGCACCTGTGCTGATGGAGATTGTGGATAAGATGTAATCAATCCGAACTGACTGGAGAAATTGAGGATCCAATTGCTCAAGGAGATATTGAGGCCAAGGTCTTGAAGCTTATTGATGAGTTCTGAGGAGATGATAGTACCGAATGCAGAGCTGTAGTCAATGAAGAGCATCCTGATGTATGCATCTTCACGATCCAGATTTTCCAGGGTTGAGTGAAGAGCCAATGAAACAGCATCTGCTGTTGACCTATTGGGACGGTAGGCAAACTGGAGCAGATCTAAGTCACTTCTCAACAGGAGCTAATGTGCGATGAAGCCAACCTCTCAAAGAACTTCATCACAGTGGATGTAAGTGCAACTGGACAATAGTCATTGAGGCAGCCTACCAAGTTCTTCTTAGGCACTGGTATAATTGAAGCCTGTTTGAAGCAGGTGAGTACCTCAAACTGCTGAAGTGAGAGGTTAGAGGAATCAGTAAAGTCTCCTGCCAGTTGGTCAGCACAGGTCTTCAGTATTTGGCCTGGTACCTTCTGTGAGTTCATCCTCTTGAAGGATGACCTCATGTTGACCTTAGAGACTGAAATCACAGAGTTTTCGGGGTGTGGGAGTTCATGAAGATACTTCCATGTTTTGTTGTTCAAAGTGAGCATAAAAGTAATTGAGCTCATCTTGGAGCAAGATCCCGTTGTCACATGTTGATTAGTTTTGTTTTGTAGGAGGTGATAGCATTCAAATCCAGCAACAGTCGTTGACCATCCTTCTATGATTCTAGTTTGGTCTGGAATTGCCACTCTGCATGTGGGATTGCTCTCTGGAGGTCATACATGGATCTCCTGTACTTCACTTAGTCTCCAGACCTGAACACCATTGATCTGGCCCTCAGCAGATTGTGAATCTCTTGGTTTATCCAAGGCTTCTAGTTGGGGAAGACTCTGAATGATTTTCACAGTCATCCATAACTGACTATATAAAGTCTGTGACAACTGTGGCATATGCATTGAAATCCTCTGATGAGCCCTTGAACTCGGCCCACTCCACCAGCTCGAAGCAATATTTTAGTTGCTTCTCTGCCTCCCATGGCCCCTCTTCATTGTCCTTACCTCTGAAGCCTTGCTCTTTATCCTCTGCCTGTATGCAGGTAGGAAGAGTACAGCCAGAAGGTCAGGTTTCCCAAAATGCTGTCTAGGGATTGAATGGTAAGCATTCCCAATCATAGTATAACAGTGGTCAAGTGTATTGGGACCTCTTGTCCTGCAGGTGATATGTTAATGATAACTGGCTAGAGATTTCTTCAAACAAGCCTTGTTCAAAGTCCTCACCAATGATTTGAAAGACATTACAGGAAGCTGCATTTTGGTTGCTCATAGCTGCACTCAATACATCGAGTGTTTGCTTAACATCAGCCTTTGGTAGCATGTAAACATGGTCAGGATCACAGAGGAGAACTCTCATGGCAAGTAGAATGGGTGGCATTTAATCATTATATGTTGCAGGTTGGGTTAACAGGTGCAACAAGATCACTGTCTGAGCACCACGAAGAATTTATAATGAAACAGAGTCCTCCCCACCACCACCTTTTGCCCTCTTTGAAATAGCAGTCTGGTCCATCTGGTGTATTGAGAAGCCCCTCGGTTCTTATCGATGTATCCAGCGTGTCATGAGTGAGCCACATCTCTGTGAAATACAGAATACAGCAATCCTACATTTCCTTCTAATTCTTGGTTGCTAAGTTGTATTCGTGGGTGAGACAGTTAAATTTGTTTTTAAATAGAAGAGACTGTGTCACAGCATTTTCAAAATCTATCTACACAGCCGGACAGGACATTTGTTGTAGCCTTTCTCTGAATGATGGAACTTCAAATAAACAATCACAGAGCTCACATATCCACCAAGAGTCCCATACATTTCCATAAGTTATGACCAACTCACAACCTGACTTCTGTATCAAAAGCTAAACACTGAAGACCCAACACAAGATTACAGCACACACATCGATAGATTACAATGAAATGCAAAGTTTTTTGTAAAGTTTTTCCCCAAATGAAGTTTCAGTGGGATATGTCTATGTGTGTTCATAAGGACAAGACTTGTGATTGGAGTTTCCCTTACCCGAACATGGCCCTCGTAGGCAGTTCCAATTCCTCTTTGTGGATCTATCCCCAGTGGACCTTTTGTTTGGTCAGGTGGAATGGGGCAAACAGCTGGTGCTTTGTCTGCACAGGTGACATGGCATGAGAAACCACATACTGAAAAAAATATAAAACTATAATTAGTCTTACATGGCCATGACCAAATAATATGCATTCACATAGAGCACCACAAATGTTTACAGAAGCTATTAACAAAACTACTTCAGGAAATGTTAAGGCAGGTGTCCAAAAGATTGTCCAAAGAGGTTAAGAAAAACCTTAACGGTTGGGAGTAGACAGCTGGGGGAGTGCAGGGAAAGATGGATATTGTTAGGAGAGAATGAACCTTGGAAGCTGAAGGCATAATTGTGCAAGAGGCCACAACTGGAAGAGAGCAGAGGTATGGTGGATATCTCAAGAGAAGGGAAGGTGAAGTTACAGAGGGATATGTGAACCAGAATGAAAACTTCAAAACTGGCATGTTGCTAGTTCAAAAGACCATGTAGGTCAGTGAGTGCTAAGAAATGGGGATTTTGTAAAATTCCTCTATCCAAATCCTGCAATATTGTGGAGCATTTAACATCTTGTTCCCTTAGCATTGTAGTCTTGGCTCACATTGTTTGCACTTGTCCTGAAGTGGTCCTTGAACACAAGAACATAAAAAAGCAGAACAGTGTACCTAAAGACAAAGCATCAATAAAAAAGGAAGAGGAAAAAAAGAAAGGAAGACAAGCTGAGACAGCAGCTTATAAACCTAAGGAATATTAAAGATTTCTTCATATGGAACATCTGACCATTTCAAAATTATGGTCAATCAATTACTTTGGTAGTGCAAACAACAGGAATTCTGCAGATGCTGGAAATTTAAGCAATACACATTAAAGTTGCTGGTGAACGCAGCAGGCCAGGCAGCATCTCTAGGAAGAGGTACAGTCGACGTTTTAGGCCGAGACCCTTCGTCAGGACTAACTGAAGGAAGAGTGAGTAAGGGATTTGAAAGTGGGAGGGGGAGGGGGAGATCCAAAATGATAGGAGAAGACGGGACGGGGAGGGATGGAGCCAAGAGCTGGACAGGTGATTGGCAAAGGGGATACGAGAGGATCATGGGACAGGAGGTCCGGGAAGAAAGAAAAGGGGGAGGGGAACCCAGAGGATGGGCAAGAGGTATAGTCAGAGGGACAGAGGGAGAAAAAGGAGAGTGAGAGAAAGAATGTGTGTATAAAAATAAATAACAGATGGGGTACGAGGGGGAGGTGGGGCATTGGCGGAAGTTAGAGAAGTCGATGTTCATGCCATCAGGTTGGAGGCTATCCAGACGGAATATAAGGTGTTGTTCCTCCAACCTGAGTGTGGCTTCATCTTTACAGTAGAGGAGGCCGTGGATGGACATGTCAGAATGGGAATGGGATGTGGAATTAAAATGTGTGGCCACTGGGAGATCCTGCTTTTTCTGGCGGACAGAGCATAGGTGTTCAGCAAAGCAGTCTCCCAGTCTGCGTCGGGTCTCGCCAATATATAGAAGGCCACATTGGGAGCACCGGACGCAGTATATCACTCCAGCCGACTCACAGGTGAAGTGTTGCCTCACCTGGAAGGACTGTTTGGGGCCCTGAATGGTGGTAAGGGAGGAAGTGTAAGGGCATGTGTAGCACTTGTGCCGCTTACACAGATAAGTGCCAGGAGGGAGATCAGTGGGGAGGGATGGGGAGGACGGATGGACAAGTGAGTCGCCTCCGGGTCCAACATATTATTCTCCATAACTTCCGCCATCCCCAACGGGATCCCACCACTAAGGACATCTTTCCCTCCCCCTCTCTCTCTGCTTTCCGCTGGGATCGCTCCCTACGCGACTCCCTTGTCCATTCATCCCCCCCCATCCCTCCCCACTGATCTCCCTCCTGGCACTTATCCGTGTAAGCGGAACAAGTGCTACACATGCCCTTACACTTCCTCCCTTACCACCATTCAGGGCCCCAAACAGTCCTTCCAGGTGAGCAACACTTCACCTGTGAGTCGGCTGGGGTGATATACTGTGTCCGGTGCTCCCGATGTGGCCTTCTATATATTGGCGAGACCCGACGCAGACTGGGAGACCGCTTTGCTGAACACCTACGCTCTGTCCGCCAGAGAAAGCAGGATCTCCCAGTGGCCACACATTTTAATTCCACATCCCATTCCTATTCTGACATGTCTATCCACGGCCTCCTATACTGTAAAGATGAAGCCACACTCAGGTTGGAGGAACAACACCTTATATTCCGTCTGGGTAGCCTCCAACCTGATGGCATGAACATCGACTTCTCTAACTTCCGCTAATGCCCCACCTCCCCCTCGTACCCCATCTGTTATTTATTTTTATACACACATTCTTTCTCTCACTCTCCTTTTTCTCCCTCTGTCCCTCTGACTATACCCCTTGCCCATCCTCTGGGTTCCCCCCCCCCTTGCCTTTCTTCCCGGAGCTCCTGTCCCATGATCCTCTCGTATCCCCTTTGCCAATCACCTGTCCAGCTCTTGGCTCCATCCCTCCCCCTCCTGTCTTCTCCTATCATTTTGGATCTCCCCCTCCCCCTCCCACTTTCAAATCTCTTACTAACTCTTCCTTCAGTTAGTCCTGACGAAGGGTCTCGGCCTGAAACGTCGACTAGAGATCTCTTCCTAGAGATGCTGCCTGGCCTGCTGCGTTCACCAGCAACTTTGACTTTGGTACTGCATTCAGTTTCATAATAATAGGTGTTACAAGATACCATCAGACTTGACTCACCTTCACACGTGCACCCTTGGCGTACCAAGCCAACCATCAGAGATGTACACTGATTGCACTTTGTTGGTGTAGTAAAAGACTTCACAACAAACTGATGAGCTTTGGGCTACAAAATGTGAAAAAAATGAGAGGATAAATATTCATAAAAAGCAAAGTTATTAAATTTTGAACTGCTGAATAATAGAGATAGATGCTTAATAACTAATCTAATTCTGAAATAATCTGTATGGTATTATTAAGTCCCTTTAGCCCTTAATACAAGATGGTTGGAACAATTACAACAGAGATGGAAAGGGGTTTATTACCAAAATTTTCTCACTTTCAGAGTGATGTTAGTTTAAAGAATATCAAGGCCCAGGAAAATTTAGTGGCTGAATGAAATTATGCATAATTCGTTTGAATACAACTTTAAAGAAGACACCAGGATTTTTGGAAAAAGATTTGGATTAAGCTTTTATTGTGTAGACTTTGCTTGGTAGAGCTTCTAAGGATATGTGCGCACTGCCTAAACATCAAGGATTTTAACTTGTTTATTAAGATACAGTGCGGAATAGGCCCTCTAGCCCTCTCAGCTGCGCTGCCCAGTAATCCCCAATTTAACCCTAGTCTAATTTTGAGGCAATTTACAATGACCAATTACCCTACTAATTGGTAGGTCTTTGAACCATTGGAGGAAACCCACACAGTCATGGGGAGTACGTACAAACTCCTACAGCAGCAGCGGGAATTAAACCAGAGTTGCTGGTACTGTAAAGCACTGTGCCACTGTACCGGCCTCCTCTGACCTTTGACAGTAAAAGAGCAGAGGAAATGCTTAACCAGAGGAAACTCCCATGAAAACATCTAGCATGTCCTAAATGACCCAAAGAAGATCAAGGTAAATGAGGTTAATCCATGGAAAGACTGCAGTGCAGATGTCATCTTTGGAGTATTAATCAAGGTAGAGGTGTAAAACTATAGTGGACATTACCTTTGGATTTGAGACTGTGGAACCACTGTACGAAGACCTGATAGTTGGTGTCAGTATAGAACGAGGAGGATGATCTATCCCCTAATAAAATACAAGCATTGTGATTAAATGTAGTGACTAGAAATTTAAACAAGAAACATTGGTGAAATGTTCACTTTCAACTGCCTGTTCCAAATTTCAACTGTTCCCAGCTTGTGAAATCAGCTAGGTAAGAATCTATCTATCAAGATCACTTATCCACCTGAAGTAAATCTGCATAGGTCCCTGAAAATAGGATTTTTTTTTTACTGGAATTCCTCAGATTTAGACATAGGGGTTTTCAGGTTAGGAATGACTTACAGAAATCAATTAACACCAGTTCTCCCTTGCATTTTTAAAGCATTTTATAGCTGCTGTTAATAATAATAATAACCACAATATATGCTGAATTAAAAGAGGAAATTGAAAGACTTTGGTACAGGAACAGGGTATACATTATCCTGACAGTAAAATCTACACCTGATATCATCCCAAAATAGAGAGGGTACAGAAGGATTTAGACAGATTAGGAGAATGGGCAAAGAAGAGACAGATGGAATACATTGCCTGGAAAGGTATGGTCATGCACTTTGGTAGAAGAAATGAAAGGGTTGACTGTTTTCTAGATGGAGAGAAAATACAAAAAACAGAAGTGCAAAGGGACTTGGCAGGACTCCCTAAAGGTTAATTTGCAGGTTGAGTCTGTGGTGAGGAAGGCAATGCAAAGCTAGCATTAATTTCAAGAGGACTAGAATATAAAAGCAAGGATGTACTGTTGAAATTTATGAAGTGTTGGTGAGGCCTCACTTGGAGTATTACGAGCAGGATTGGGCCACTTATCTGAGAAAGGATTTGCTGAAACTGGACAGGGTTCAAAGGAGGTTCACAAATATAGTTCCAGGATTGAATGGCTTGTCATATGAAGAGGATCTGATGGCTCTGGGCCTGTACTCACTAGAATTCAGAAGAATGAGTGGTGACCATAGTTCCCTCTAAGCTGTGCACGTATACACACATTTTTCAACCAGTACACAAAGGAAATTAATGTGCGCACAAAAGGTTAGTTACCTAAAATAATGTAGTAGTTAATAATTATACTTAATGAAAATAATCATTTAGCTAACTGTTTCTGTTAACTAGTTAGTCGGTTTTTCAAATACCACAATGCACGTCACTAATTTACGTCACCTCACCTATCCTGTTCTGGTTTGTACAGCTGCATCACGACGGCAGCCATGTTTGGCGGACAGTGTTCGTATCATAAGGTTTACGAAGATCTGTTTCAAATCCTGTAGATAGCTTATTAAGTTTTTATTGGAAAAAATATTGATTCACTATGTTGAATTCAAAAGAAGTGAAGGGTGTGAAGCGCAAAAGAACTGCAAATTTCTTTAAAGTTGAACGGCCTAACAAAATAGTAGAAACTGTTACACCGAAAGCTCATGAGGTCATGAACGTTCAGCTACGAGAAATATTTATGTATGATTCGGAAACTGGAGTTATCTGTTTGTATTGTCGTGATGCGAAAGTTGCTGTAGAATTTGCTAGTGGAAAGAAGTGAGATAATATTTGGAAACTTGACTTTTTGAAGCGTCATTTGGCAAGTAAATCACATTTGGACGGTGTACAAAAGCTCAGGCAACAGAACCCGTCATTACCCATTACAGGAGTGCTACACATGTTACGGTTGAGTGCAGATGAGCGAGAGCGAAAATGATTGAACTCAGAGATCAAAGTTGAGGTACAATATGGTCAGCTTTTGATTTCTCCGCAATTGCAGACTGTGACTTCACATTTGGCAATGAACAAGTTAATGCCTTATGTCTAAAATATCATGATTTTCTAGCTGAAAATATTTTAATAGTTAGACAGTTTAATGATTTCAAAATTTCCGTGCAAGAAAAGCTTAAATCCAAACCAATTTGAAACTTTTCTCAAATGGTGGCATTTGTACTTCAAAATGAACAGTTTTGCGACCTTGCACAGTTGATGGACATTGGGGGAACCTTTCTTGTGTCTAGTGTGGACTGTGAGCGAGGCTTTAGCCTAATGAATCAACTCAAAAACAAGCTGAGAAACCGTTTAGGTGAATGTCATTTGGATATGTTAATGAGAATCAAAAGCTATCAATGTGATGGAAGTTCTATTAGTCGAGATAGAGTTTACAAAGAATGGGTAAATGCCAAAGACAGGAGAGAGAAAAAATAACTGAGTGACTTAAATATGATAAAAATTAAATATCTCCAACCTGATGGCATGAACCTTGACTTCTCTAACTTCCGTTAATGCCCCTCCTCCACTTCGTACCCCATCCCTTATTTATTTATTTATTATCATTATTATGATTTTTTTCTTTCCCCTTTTTTTCTCTCTTTTTTCTCCCTCTGTCCCTCTCACTACAACTTCTTGCCCATCCTCTGGGCTTCCCCCCTCCCCCTTTCTTTCTCCCTAGGCCTCCCGTCCCATGATCCTAACCCTTCTCCAGCCTCGTATCCCTTTTGCCAATCAACTTTCCAGCTCTTAGCTTCATCCCCACCCCCTCCTATCTTCTCCTATCATTTTGGATCTCTCCCCTCCCCCTTTCAAATCTCTTACTATCTTTTCTTTCAGTTAGTCCTGATGAAGGGTCTCGGCCCGAAGCGTCAACTGTACCTCTTCCTATAGATGCTGCCTGGCCTGCTGTGTCCACCAGCATTTTCTGTGTGTGTGACTTAAATATGTATGTTATTTTGTTGTTATTCTGTGCAGTTTTATGTCAAGTATTTTGTAAACCTACATAAACTGTCTCATGTGTGCATTCAGTGCGCACATACTTTTGTCACAAAAAAAATTTGCATAAGATTTTTGCGCACACTGACTACTAAAAATTAGAGGGAATATTGGCGGTGACCTCATTGAAACCTATCGATTGGTGAAAGGCCTTGACAGAGCGGATATGGAGAGGATGTTTCCTATGATGGGCGTGTCCAAGACCAGAGGAAATAGCCTCAGAATACAGGGGTGTCCTTTCAAAATGGAGATGAGAAGGTATATCTTTAGCTAGAGAGTGGTGAATCTGTGGAATTTGTTGGCATGGGCAGCTGTGGAGGCCAAGTCTGTACGTATATTTAAAGCAGAGGTTGATAGATTATTGACTGGTCAGGACATGAAGGGTACAGGGAGTAGTCAAGAGATTGGGGTTGAGAGGAAAATTGGATCACCTATGATGAAATGGCGGAGCAGACTCGAAGGGCCAAATGGCTCAATTCTGCTCCTACAGCTAATGATCTAATTGAGAAATGAGCCTGCTAGCTATGCCCATACCTCAGGTTTTACCAGCTTATGGTGAGAAAAAATAATCAATAACAATAATAAAATGTTTCATGGTATTCATTAATGACTGAACATAGTACAGCAATCCTCGTGTTACGAAATGCATTTACAGAATCATAGAACACTACAACACTGAAACAGGCCTTTTGGCCCATCTAGTCCCTACTTAGTCCCATTGACCATTGGACTATTGATCCGCCTAGTCCCATCATCCTGCACCCGGACCTTTTATGGACCCCCCCATCCATGTATCCATCAAATTTCTCTTCAACATTGAATTCGAATCTGCATCTACCACTTCCAGCTCATTTAACCATCACCACCCTCTAAGAGTTTCTCCTCATGTTCCACTTAAACATTTCACCTTTCACCCTTAACCCACGACCTCTAGTCCTAGTCTCACCTAACTTCAGTGGAAAAAGCCAGCTTGCATTTACCCCATCTATATCCTTCATATCCTTTATCAAATCTCCCCTCATTCTCTTACGGTACAGGGAATAAAGTCCGAACCTATTCAACCTTTCCCAATGACTTATGTCCTCAAGCCTTGGCAACATCCTTGTAAGCTTTCTTTGCACCTCTTACAATCCAATTGTTCCTATAGGTAGGTGACCAAAACTGAGCACAATACTCCAAATTAGGCCTCACTAACATTTTATACAACTTCAACTTAACATCCCAATTCCTGTACTCAATACTTTGATTTATGAAGGCCATTGTGGTAAAGTCTTTCTTTATGACCATATCTACCTGTGATGCCACTTTCAAGGAATTATTGATCTGTATTTGAAGATCCTTCTGTACTCCTTTTACTGCACTCCACACCCATCTGCAATTCTGCTGTTCCAGTTTACACATCATCCAAATCGTTGATATAGATAACAAACAATGGACCCAACACCAATCCCTGCAGCACACCATTAGTCACAGGCCTTCAGTCAGAGATGAAACCTCTCTCTGGCTTCTCTCGCAATGCCAATATCTAATCCAATTTACTACCTCATCGAGAATATCAAGTGACTGAACCTTCTTGACCAAACTTCTACGTAGGACTTCGTCAAAGCCCTGGCTAAAGTCAATGCAAATTACATCCACTGCCTTGCCTTCATTAATTTTCTGGTAACTTCCTTGAAAAGATCTATAAGATTGGTTAAACATGACCTACCACATACAAAACCATGCTGACTATCCCTAATCAGTCTCTATTTGAATACATATATCTAGTTCCTCTACGAATTAGCTCCTCTAAATCCCATGGACTGTTGAGTAGTCTATGATATAATTCCATTAACATGGTCATCCCTTTCTTATTCCTCAGTTTCACCCACATACCCTCAGTAGATGAGTTCTCCAGCTTGTTCTGTCTAAGCACTGCCATGACATCTTCCCTGACTAGTTATACCATCCCTGCCCCTTTAATCCCTCTTGCTCTATCAAGTCTAAAACAATGGAACCCTGGAACATTGAGACGCTAGTCCTGCCCCTCCTGCAACCAAGTCTCACTAATAGCTACAATGTCATAAATACAGGTGCTGATCCATGCCCTAAGCCTATCTGTCTTTCCAACAATACTCCTTGCATTGAAATATACACAACTCAGAACATTAGTGCCACAGTGCTCCACCTTTTGAGTCCTGACTTTATATGTGCGTTTAACATCTTTCCCAAATACCACTCCACTGTCTGCTCTGGTGCTCTGGTTCCCATCCCCCCGCAATTCTGGTGGAACCCACCCTGTGCAGCATGAGAAAATCTTCCTGCATTCCAATAAAATGATATAATTATAGAAAATGAACATTTCTAATTGACAGCGAAATTAGTTTACAGATGGTTCCTTGAAAAGGAACCCTAACAGAACCCGGGGACTGTCTGAATTTCATGTAGATTCTTGCAAATCATTGAATTATGTAAATCAATTTCATGGTAAAATGTAATACAAAATTTTACAGGGATACAAGCATGCCCAAGATGTCATATACAGAAATTTTATTGTCAAGTAGCATGCAGTGCTGCTCAATTCATTAATCCCCACCCATAATAAAAATATACATAATGATTATCTTTCTTGCAAAAGAAGCAGTGAATGATTTTTTTAAAACCCAAGAGCAATGAGATGTTTGGTGCCAGCTAGACACTTGATGTTGGGAAGATACATTTTGAAATCGTCACAGACATGGCGTACACATCAGTATTTAGTTACAATAACAATGCTATTTAGATATGATGTTATTACTAAAAGATAAATATTACCAGTTTTTGAACAGGATTCTAAAATGTTTCATTTATTTCAATCTACCTCTGCTATACTTTTATTAATAGGAAAATAATGAATACACTTGGATGAGTAACAGGACTATTCCTTTTTCTTATCCTAGATAAAACTTCAGGCAGTGAAAAAATAGAACAGCAACATATTTTTGTTTAGATAATGGCAAGATTTCCATGCACTGACCTCCACAGTCTCAATGTCACTTGCTGTCGATGGTGACCGAGAGCGAGAATGTACCTGTGATTTCACCTCTTCACCAGACGGAGAATTGGAAAGGTTGAAATTCTCAATGGAATCAATCTATGAAAAGAAATTCTGTTAATTCATATGTATACTGATGACTCAGGTTCCTACAAAATTCCTAGCATTCCAAAACTTATATAGAATGATCCATGCAGAGATACAAGAGTGATTTGGTTTAGGCATGGCCTGGTATGGCAATTCAAATGTATGAAAATGTAAGAAGCTGCAGAGAGTAGTGGACTCTGCCCAATATATCACAGTCACATCCCTCCCCACCAATGGTAGTATCTACAGGATGTTCTTCCTCCAGAAGGCAAATATCAAAAAAGATCCCCATTTGGGCCACGCCACCTTTACGTAGCTATCACTGGGCAGAAGGTTCCGAAGCCTGAGGTCGCACACTACCAGGTTCAAGAACAGCTACTTCTCTTCATCCAGTCGCTTCTTGAACTACCTGGCAAAACTCCAATCACCATAGTTTAACAACGCTATGACCAGTTTGTTCACTTTACACTAAAATATTTTTGTTTTGTGTTCTTGTAAAAATTGTGTATAATTTTCGTTCCATTTGAATTTTTCCTGTGAATGATTACATGATGTGATGCACCTGTGATGCTGCTGCAAGCAAGTTTTTCATTGTACCTGAGCATGCATGTGCAGATGACAATAAACTTGACCTTGATTTTTTTCTCCTCAGCACTTGATATTCATTGTTTATTCAGAGACTGAGGCAAGCAACCCCTTTCCTTTCCTCAGAGGTAATCCTGATTTATAGTTTATTCCAGACTACTTTGAGAAGCTACTGTGTGAGGAATTCACAGTACCTCAGCCCTCACATTCCACTTTGAAACAGCACAGATCTCCACTTATGTGAGGACATTAAGAATAGTTTGTAAAGAAATCCAGAATAACTCTTGAAAAAGTTTCAAATCCATTGAAACATTTTCTCTTTAAGGTGAGCAACTCTTTCATAATGCAAAAAGTGTCTTCGACTAGCAACAATCCTGTTTTTCCATGAATGCTTCCTGATCTGGTGACTTTTCCAGCATTTTCCATCACCCATACTATTTTGAATTTCAATTACTTGATAAAACCTTGCTTTGCAGTTTTCTACATCACCATAATATGCAATTAACTGGCCATGATCAGACACTGGTACAGCACAGTCTATCTCAATTTAACTCAATTAACTTAAATGACCTGTTAATTTAAATTTAAAATAAAACACCTGTGTCACTTGCAAAACTATTAATTGATTCTTCCATTATTTTTACTCTTGTGAAGGTGCTGAGGAGCTGCCACTTGAACCAATGTTGATCCAATGAAAGCACCTGCAGTCTTTACGGGGAGTGAGTTGCAAAATATTTACCTCATGATAAGGAAAGAATGGTGGATCCAAATCTGGATGATGTGCAAGGAATATGTGCCATTCTGTTTTATTTACATTCCTACTTTAAACTGAAGAAACGATTGATTGATTGTCTAAGCAATAAGTGATTTTGATTAACATCAGTAAACTCCAAATATTAACTCGAGACTTCAGAAGTGGAGGAACAGGTGATATCATCATAAATGATTCACTCATGCAGTACTACAGTGGCATTGTTAATATGAAGACTGCACTACTGCTATCCTTCCCACTACTTCTGGAGTGTTAGTAATATTTGGTTTATTCTAATTCTCTGTAGCATCTCATAAAATGATATAGCCACTCAGCACAGAAGCAGGCCATTCAAGCCCACGCCAACCAGTTTTACTCTCACCACATTCTGATTGACTACCTGATCATTTACCTACTAGTGGCAAACTACAGCGACAAACCAACTCATCAAGTTGTACATCTCCAGATGTGGAAAGAAACTGGAGCACCTGGGGGAATCCATGTAGGAACATGCCAATTCCACACCGACAGCAGCTCTACTACCTTGCCATTTGCTGCTTTCTCTCCACGTGGTGGGGTAATATTTCCCAGGCAATAATGGCTATTCACTACATTGACAGCAAGAGCAGAATTGTGACATTTAGGCATTCTTTTGAATTTCTAATGTTGCTGGAATATTGACCTAATAGCTTTTCCATTCTAAAGACACAATATAACTATTATGGAAATTTAAGTTCTACATTAAAAGTATTCAGCTACCATAGCCTGGACACTTGAACCTAAAACTTGCGCGAATGAACAGTGAACAACTGCTACAAATTTTGTTAAGCCAGTAGGCTGGTACCAATATGGTGCAGGTCATCCTGCCATAATGTTCCCTGGGTCCCCACCACTCTAAGCCCACCCTACCTTCCATTCAAGTGCCAAGTGCAGAGGCTTAACTTCAGCTTTAACAGATCAAGCTTCTCCTATTTATAGAGCACCCTAAACACCACTGTTACATTCTCAAACAGCAGCCTGTTATTCTGCAAAGGGAAGCCATAGATGACAGCAGGAGTGAAACGGTAAAGGAGAACTGCTATAAACAGCTATAAACTCTGAAAAATTCAACTGACCCTGAAACTTCAAGGTTAGTAATTCTGAAGTTAAGTTGAATGGTAAATGTCAGAAATATTATAGTGGTTAATGAATAAGTCTATATTCTGCTGCTGTAATGGCAGGTCAGTGGTAAAATAATAACTGATGCCCTAATATTGTACAAGAAGACGTCGCTCAAAACTCTGATATACTGCATCACAGGTACCAATATCCTGAGAAGCTGCCTCACAGATGCTCTACCAAAAATACCAACTGTTGTTGATGCACCAAGCAGTCCAAGAACATTGTGTGCTATGCTCTGTTAGGACACACCAATATCTCAAGAAACTGTTCCAATACCTTAAGATAATGTTACTGTTCCACTGACAGCCTGAGTACCACTTGTTACACTTATATCCAAAGTGTCAGTGCTGGTAGTGCTGTGACATTGCGACACTGATGTCTCAGGAGAATGTCACTGGTGCACCGATGTCCTGAGGGACAGTGATATTGCTCTGACATCTCAATATCAGTGTTACTGGTACTTTGATATCCCAAAGACTGTTTTGCTATCACATTAATGTTCCAAGTGACCATGTCAGTGTGTTCTAATACCTTCAAATTCAAAGTAAATTTATTATCAAAGTACATATACAGTATGTCATCGTATATCCATTGAGATTCATTTTTGCAGGAATTTACAGGAAAATAAAGAAATACAGGAGAATTTATGAAAAACTATGAATAAACTGAAACTGACAACTATCTTAAATTAATCCTCAATCCCATTCCGACATGTTAGTCCATGGCTTCCTCCATTGTCATGATGAAGCCACTCTCAGGTTGGAGGAGCAACACCTCATATTCTGTCTGTGTAGCCTCCAACCTGATGGCACGAATATCGATTTCTGTAACTTCTGGTAATTCTTACCCCTGCCCCTTCCCTCTTCTTCCATTCCCCATTCTGGCTCCCATCTTATCTCTTCTCTTCACCTCACCCTGGTGCCCCTCCTCCTTCCCATTCTCCCATGGTCCACTCTCAGCTCCTATCAGATTCCTTCTTCAGTCCTTTGCCTTTTCCACCTATCAACCCCTAGCTTTTCACTTTATCATCCCACCACCACTCATGGACCTTCCCCTTCATCTGGCCGTGCCCATCACCTCCAAGCTTACACTCCTTCCTCTCCCACAACCTTTTTATTCTGGCTTCTTCCTACTTCCTTTCCAGTCCTGATGAAGGGTCTCGGTCTGAAATATCTACTGTTTATTTCTTTCCACAGATGCTGCTTGACTTTGACCTTCAGCATTCTGATTTTTGATTTACAGGAGTAAATTTGTAGAGAGATCACAGACTGTTGCGAGAAACATAAAGCTGTGATAGGTTATTTTAACTTTCCACGTATTGACTGGGATTCCATACTGTAAAAACGCTAGATGGGAAAGAATTTGTCAAACGTGTTCAGGAAAGCGTCCTTAATCAGTATATAGAAGCCCCACGATAGAGAGTGCATTTCTAGAATTCCTAGTAGGGAATGAGACAGGACAAATTACAGAAGCTTGTGTAGGACAACACTTTGCACCTAATGGTCATAATGCTATTAGCTTCAAAGCATTATGAAGATTGATAGGTCTTCTCCTTGAGTTGAGAGTCTAAATTGACAAAAGGCCAATTTTGATGGCATCAGAAAGGATTTGGCACAGATTGTTTTCTGGCAAAGGTGTACTTGGTAAGTGGATGCCTTCAAAAGTGAAATTTTGAGAGCACAGAGTTTGTACGTTCCTGCCAGAAAAAAAGACAAGGGTAACAGGTTTAGGGAACCTTGGTTTTCTTGCGAAATTGAGGCCCTGGTTAAGAAGATGAAGGAGGTGCATAGCAGGTAGTGACAGAAAGGAGCAATGAGGTACATGAGAAGTGCAAGGAATCCAAGGGAACTCTTAATAAGGAAGTAAGAAGGGCTAGAAGAATGTATGAGATTGCTCTAGCAGACAAGGTAAAGTAGAATCCCAGGGGTTGCTACAGATATATTAAGAGCAAAAAAGATAAAATTGGTCCTCTTGAAGATCAGGGTGGTCATCTATGCATGGAGCAGAAAGAGATAGAGAAGATCTTAAATAGATTTTTTAGATCTGAATTATTTGGGGGACACAGAATCTATAGAAGTGAGAGTAAAGCAGCAGTGAGGTCATGGACTGTTTACAGATTAGAATTTGCTGTCTTGACACAATTACAGTGGATAACACCAGGGCCTGACAAGGTGTTCCCTCAGACACTATATGAGGGGCTGCAGGGGCTTTAGCAGTGATCTCTAAAATGTCCTTAGCCACAAGTAAGGAGCTGGAGGATTGGTGGATAGCTAATGTTGTTCACACGAGGAAATCTGCAGATGTTGGAAATTCCAGCAACACACACAAAAAATACTGGTGAACACAGCAGGCCAGGCAGCATCTATAGGAAGAAGTACAGTCGACGTTTCGGGCCAAGACCTGACAAAGGGTCTCGGCCCGAAACGTCGACTGTACCTCTTCCTATAGATGCTGCCTGGCCTGCTGCGTTCACCAGCAATTTGTGTGTGTGTAGCTAATGTTGTTCTGTTGCTTAAGACATGCTCTAAGAATAGGAGAGGAAATTATAGGCCGGCGAGGCTGACATCAGTAGTTGTTGGAAGATATTCTAAGGAACTGGATATATAAGTATTTGGATAGATAGGGACTGGTTAAGAATAGTCAACCTGGTTTTGTGTGCACTAGATTGTGTCTAACCAATCAAATCAAGTTTTTGAAGGAAGTTGATGAAGGCAAGGTAGTGGATGTTGTCCACATGGACTATAGCAAGGCCTTTGACAAGGTCCCCTGTGGGAGGTTGGTCAAGAAGATTCAGTCACTTAGCACTTAAAATGAGGTAGCAAACTGAATTGGACATTGACTCTGCGGGAGAAGTCAGAAGGTGGTAGTAGATGATTGTCTTTCTGTCTGGAGGCTTGTAACAAGTGGTGTGCCGCAGGGATCGGTGCTGGGTCCACTGTTGTTTATTATCTGTGTCAGCAATCTGGATGATAATGTGGTAAATTGGATCAGCAAATTTGTGGATGATACCGAAACTGGGGGTGCAAAGGACAGTGAGGAAAACCATCAAAGTTTTCAACCAACACACACAAAATGCTGGAGGAACTCAACAGGTAAGGCAGCATCTTTGGAAAAAAAAAGTAGTCCACGTTTCAGAATGAAACCCTTTGGCAGCACTGGAGAGAAAAAGTTGAGTAGATTTGAAAAGTGGGGGGGCGGGGAAGAGAGATATGCCAGGCAATAGGTGAAACTTGGAGGGGGAGGGATGAAGCAAAGAGCTAGGAAGTTGATTGGTGAAAGAGACAGAAGGCCATGGAAAAGCAACAGAGTGAGGCGATGGGTGGGCAAGGATATAACATGAGAGAGGTACAAGGGGATGGGAAATGGTGAAGGAGTGGGGTGGTGGAGGCATTACTGGAAGTTTGAGAGATTGATGTTCATGCCAGCAGGTTGGCGGCTACCAAATGGAATATAAGCTGTTGTTCCTCTAACTTAAGTGTGGCTTTATCCTGGCAGTGGAGGAGGCCATGGATGGACATATCAGAATGGGAACAGGAAGTGGAATTAAAATGGGCGGCCAACTAGGAGATCCCACTTGTTCTGGTGGACAGAGCTTAGATGCTTGGCAAAGTGGTCTCCCAATCTACGCTGGGTCTCACCAATATACAAGCAGCCACACTGGGAACACTGAGCACAGCATATGATCCCACCAGACTCACAGGTGAAGTGTTGTCTCACCTGGAAGCTCTGTTTGGGGCCCTGAATGGTAGTGAGGGAGGAGGTGTAGGGGCAGCTGAGGTACTTGTTCCACTTGCAAGGATAAGTACCAGGAGGGAGATAAGTGGGGAGGGGCAAATTGACGAGGGAGTTGTGTAGGGAGTGATCCCTGCGGAAAGCAGGAAGTGTGGGGGCAGGGAAAGATGTGTTTGGTGGTGGGATCCAGTTGGAGGTGTCAGAAGTTTCAGAGAATTTTGTGCAGGACACAGAGGCTGGTGGGGGTGTAGGTAAGGACAAGAGGAACCCTACCCCTGGTAGAGTGGTGGGAGGATGGGGTAAGAGCAGATATGTGTGACTGTTTCGCTGAGCATTTACGCTCCATCTGCCAGAACAAGTGGGATCTCTCAGTGGCCACCCATTTTAATTCCACTTCCCATTCCCATATATCCATCCATGACCTCCTCTACTGCCGGGATAAGGCAACACCTTATATTCTGTTCGAGTAGCCTCCTACCTGATGGCATGAACATCAATTTCTCAAACTTCCAATAATGCCTCCACTCCCCAACCCCTTTCACCATTTCCCATCCCCTTGCCCCTCTTTCATGTTATCTCCTTGCCCATCCATCGCCTCACTCTGGTGCTCCCCCCCCCATTCTTCTTTCTTCCATGGCCTTCTGTTTCTTTCACTAATCAACTTCCTAGCTCCTTGCTTCATCCCTCCCCCTCCAAGTTTCGCCTATCGCCTGATGATTTTCTCTCCCCTTTCCACACCTTTCAAATCTACTCCTCAGCATTTTTTCTCCAGTTCTGCTGAAGGGTTTCGTCCTAAAATGTCGACTGTACTTTTCTTCCATAGATGCTGCCTGGCTTGCTGAGTTCCTCCAGCGTTCTGTGTGTGTTGCTCGGAATTTCAGCATCTGCAGACTTTCTCTTGTTTATAAAGTTTGCAGCCAAATCTGAACCAGCTGGCAAAACAGGATGAAAAATGGCAGATGGAATTTAATGCAGACAACTGTGAGGTTTTGCATTTTGGGAGGACAAACCAGGTTCAGCTTTCTTGGATAACAAATAGCATTAGAAAAGGTGTACGTCTTGATTACACAAATCTGAGTCTACAACTTTAATACAATCCCTACTGATAGTCACACACTTTAATGGGAACAACTCTTACTTTGAGCATTACTTGTTTTCCCTTGAAGATAAGCTGATGTCTGCCTGAACTAACATTGATATGCTTTTAGAGTAACAAACTTTTAACATCTTTTGAACTGATACACACTTTTCTGTTTGGAAGGAGGACTCACTATTTTGGATGGTACCTTGGCTGCTAAATAACCTTAGCTCCATCCTCTCTTACTTTAAGTACATGTATGAAAATGAAAATTGTGAGATAAATATATCCTTTTCTCAGCAGGAGGGGTGAATCACAAACACAATTTCTTCATTAAAAGTATGACATTCCAGATGTATTGTACAAAACGTTGAAACAACACTCATTTGAAGTTATTTTATTTAGAGACAAAGTTAAAGACAACACCAACATTAATTATCCAATAATTGCATTAAGCATTGTTTTTGCAAAAATTAAATAATTTTTACTTGAGAGTAACGAAGTTGAGAGAGTTGAACATGTGGTCTTTATGGCTTCCTGACTGCAGCAACAGAGCGCAAGCAATTAGGAATGAACGGACATGACATGCAAATGCAGAGAATTGCACAGAAAGAGAGTAACAGGAGAATCTGGGGAAAAGGACAGTGGAAAGTAGCTGCAGCAACAACAAAAACAAGCATTTGGGCACCTGGTAGCGCACGCACACAAATAAATATCCATAAAGTGCACACGCAGCAAAATGAATTAAGACAGCATCTTACACGTCTGCCTTTGCTAGCTGGAACACAGGTACGAGAATGCTTCAATAGAGAAAGGAAACACAAGTTAAATATGAATGAAGAGTTCAAAACACCCATTTAGACGTAGTTTCTTTTTCTGCCTTATCTCACCCACATCGTAAACTTGGAAAACAGATAACAATCACGTCACATTGGAAAAAAACTTTTTCATAAGGCACAGGTAAATGAACACTTGATGGATTTGTTACTCTGCTCCACACTGCCTTTGCTCACTGTAATTATAATTTTTTAGAAAAAGTATTCATTTTTATAAATCGCTCCTTTCCTTTTAACTTAACATGCCTAACTACCAACCTTCTTCCTTAACACTGTCAATCCCACACCAATCAGTCATCCATTCCACCTTAGCAGTTCAAATCTTCTAGTCTGTAAGTAACTTTTCCAATGTACCCACAACAAGCACCACTGACACTTAGGGTGAGCTGTTACACACATTGCATTATATGAATCACTACTCAGTGCCAAAAATATTTCTTATAAACTCGCTCTTAAGATGAAACTGGCAAAGGTGGAGTTTACTCCCACTCCCAGTTACCTAAAACGATGATGGTAGCTGAGTATATGTAGTTGGGCTCTTCACAGGGTGGTTCAGAGCCAACTGCAGTGGTATGGGTCTGGAGTCATGTATAGGTCAGTTGGATCAGATGGTAAACTTCTTTGCCTAAAGAACTTTTACAACAATCCATCTGGTCACCTTTTCTTTTCATTTCACTTTGAGATAACTTTCTCCTAAAGCAGAAGCTTATAGATCTAAAAAGTACCCAAACTGGCAGGGTGGAATTCTGGAACAATAAAACAGGGTGACTTCAATATTGGTGTGGGAGATTAACTGAATGATGATGCAATGTCTGCCTGCCAGGAAATGAATCATCATCTGTTGGACTTGGAAGAAACCACTGGCACAGGGCATGAGATACTACAGTTTCAATTTCACATACAGATTAAATATTTTTCTGATAAAGCAGAAGGACACAAAAAGTCAAACATATTTACTGTCTATTTAATAAGTGGTTAATTTTCAATAATTGATAAGAAAGTCTAGAAAATCACAAAATGAAACATTTTTAAGAACCAAAGGTTTCTGATGAAAGTGCAACATTGTCTTCTTTTTAAACTCTGGCATCCAATACAGGGTAACCTACCATCTAATAATAGCATCTTCACATCCCAATCTAACACTGACACTAGTTGTTTTAATACCAATAGTTACTCAAACATGAACCAGTCCTCCTCTATCAACTTACACTTGTTCTCACGTCGTGAAACCTCTTTGACTCCACTCATGCCATCATGAGCAGTAATCATGTTTGTACGTATATCTGTAGAATGTTCGAGGCATTATTGGTTTCAGTTCTGTTCAGGTTCTCTGCCCTCTGTTTTTCCTTCCCTGGCACATCGACAACTCAAATGGAGTAACTTACAGTTCTTATCATGAACAGCATTTTGTTGTACATTTCCACCTTTCTCACCTTCAGTTTATCTCCCCATCTTTACTTTTTCTTTCTTTGATTTATTTACAGTACCTTCATCTTGGGGGGCACACCAGGGACCAAGTTTTACTATGAGCCATGCCCTTCAATCCTGCTTTCTGCAAGGACTGAGTCCCATTCAGGGTCCTCAGCTACATCTCTTCCATCCTTTTATTTACAATCTTTCTCCACTTCCCAATACAAGAACTATGCTACCTTTGTCTCATTCCACCAACCTCCACAATCAAAATGCTTCTCTGACACCTTCAATACATGGCCACTACCAGGTAAATTTTCTCCTTCCTTTCAGCATTCTGTGGCACTTTTCAATCAATACACACACTCCTTCCATGACATATTCCTGTGCGATGCCATTACGTGCCTCTTTTATCTCTTCTCTTCTAAATATTTTATACAGGTAATGCGTAAATTTGCTTGTTGTTCTTTCAACTGAGTGTACTCTGTTTGTTCATAATGTGTTCCTCAACATTGGGGAGACCAAGCATAAACTTTGTGTAATCCACCTGTTCTAAATGTAGCAATTATAACCATGAACTTCTTACCCACTTTAAATTTATTTCTGAAAGTCCTGTTTCCCTCTCCACATCTTGCTGAGTATTTCCAACATTTTCATTACTATTTCAGGTTTACAGCAGCCACAAAACTTTGCTTGTGTCAATTCAATTTTTCGATCTGCTCTTACTGACCTATCTGTGATAGTCATACAGTGGTACAATAAATTCAATATACTTGGAAGTCTGACCAGCATTTCACCTTTCAGCTGGGCATAACCTGCACACATTTTCAGAAAAATTATACAACCATTTCGGTTTACATCCCTTGTTTTTCTACCATAAATCCTAATCTTATGGGAGTAGTGGCTGTCTTGACAGTGTAAGTATTGTATCAGGAGGGCAAAAGTACATAAGGCATTTCTAATGAGAAAAGGATATTCACAGGAAATGGGAGCTGGCTAACCAAAACAGAAAAAAAGTATTTGTTGGACTCAAAAATACATGTTTTTAAAATATTCTTTAGCACCTTAATATGAGAAAATGTTTTGTTTATTTGCCACCCGAGTATTGATCAGTCCCCTTGATACCCACTGATTCTCACAGCTACTTGAACTATCCCTCTTCTCATCCTGTCACTTGTAAAAATGTGAACCCCTTCTCTCAGTTCCTCTGCCTACACCACCATCTGCTCTCAGGATGAGGCTTTTCATTCTAGAACTAATGAGATGTCCTCCTTCTCAAAGAAAGGGACTTTCCTTCCTCCACCATCAATGCTGCCCTCACCACATCTCTTCCATTTTGTGCTCGCCTGCCCTCTCCCCATCTTCCCGCCATCCCAACAGGGATAGAGATCCTCTTGTTCTCATCTATCACCACACTAGCCTCCACATCCAGCACATAATTCTCCATAACTTCTGCCTCCTCCAACAGGATCCCACCACTTTTCCCTCCCCACATTACCGCTTTCCACAGGAATCACTCCCTACACAACCTCCTCCTGCATTCACCCCTCCCCACTGATCTCCCTCCTGGTATGTATCCTTGCAAACGGAACAAGCTGCCACTACACCTCTTCCCTCACTATCATTCAGGGCCCCAACACAGTCCTTCCAGGTGAGGCAGCACTTCACCTGTGAGTCTGTTTGGGTCATTGACTGTAGCCGGTACTTCCGGTGCGGCCTCCTGTATATCGGTGAGACTGATGTA
This sequence comes from Mobula birostris, assembly GCF_030028105.1. Lineage (NCBI taxonomy): Eukaryota > Metazoa > Chordata > Chondrichthyes > Myliobatiformes > Myliobatidae > Mobula > Mobula birostris. The sequence continues at coordinate 130,522,484 of NC_092371.1, forward strand.
GATTGGGAGACCACTTCACCAAGCACCTACACTCTGGCAGAAAAAGCAGGACTTCCCAGTGGCTACTCATTTCAATTCTACTTCTAATTTCCATTCCGGCATGTCAGTCCATGGCCTCCTCTACTGTTGCAACGAGGCCACACTCAGGTTGGAGAAGTAAAACCTTATATTCTGTCTGGGTATATGAACACTGATTTCTCAAACTCCCGGTAACTGTCGTCCCTCACCATTCCCCACTACCATTTCCCTCTCTCACCTTATCTGCCCATCACCTCCCTCTGGTGCTCCTCCCACTGCCCTTTCTTCCACAGTCTTCTACCCTCTCTTATCAGATTACCCCTTCTCCAGTCCTCATCTCTTTTATCAAATTCCCAGCTCCTTACTTCATCCCTACCCCTCTCCCAATTTCATCTATCACCTACCACCTTGTACTTATTCTTCTCTTCCCTCCACCTTCTTACTCTGACTTCTCATCTTTTTTGCCAGTCCTGATGAAGTTGTCTCCTGGCCTTTTGAGTTCCTCCAGCATTTTGTGTGTGTTCCTTTGATACATGGCTTGACCAAATAATTCAAATGTATTGTAAGTTTTATTAACATCTTCAGGCAAGGATGCTCTAAAGTTAGACCTCTGACTGAATGGGTACATTGTGACTGCAACAATTTCCACAGATGACCCATTAAATTTCTACAAGAATGTCAGTAGAGCTGAGAGAAAGACATGTTTATATCTATCTCAAAATAGCTGCTGCATTCTCCTCTTCATCAGTACTTGCCATTACATTGTCTGTTGAGAAAAAAGATAGGGACCACCAGCATTAATGCAACAGGTTGCATTAAGTTAATGCTCTGACCTTCCTCATCTTTTAAAAAATACTTTATTCATGCCCATGACAGTTTTCACTAACCTTCATTTGCTGACATGTTGACATTACAGCTCACACTACAGGTACTTTATTGTGCTACAATGTCTCTCTCTCTCTCTGAAGTTATTCTTAGGCAGGAAGACAAGATCTATACATAAAATTCCAGACAGTTTCCCCCAAGGCCCCATATAATTAGAGCAAAACATTGTTATTCTACATAAATGCTCTTGCAATAAAGGCCAACATATAGTCTAATTACTTCTTGTACCTACCTGTAAGTGATTCATGTACAAGTACACCAAGACCCCATAAACAGCACCATCTTTCAATCTCTCAAAGTTTAAACATTACTCCAAAGTGAATTAGTATATATAACACCCTGGTAGAGATTTTACAGCTAATGCTGTAGGGTATTTCATGCAATGGTTTTCCGTACAGCAGTGTGTTCTGCTGGTAGTGCTTGGGTTACTGTTATAGAAATGCTTAGGAATGTGGTGCCATCCAATCAGGATGGTGGAACTGGGAGAAGTTTTTAGAGAATGCTGCAGGAGAGATTTTGTGATGGACACTGAGGTGGGTTGAGGTCTTTTTCGGCGGGAGATGGAGAGAGAAGAAGCACGAGAGAACCAGCCATAGGAATCCGGTAAGAAAGCACAATTTCATAGAGCACAAGAGGGGCAATGCTACTAGAAATTGGTGAATAGGAGTTGGCGCCATGAATACATCGGACACAACGGGCTTTGGAAGATTTCAGCTGCAACCTGTGCACGTTTGATTATTTAATTATGTCGGGGGCTTTTGTTTTTTCCCCTTAATAACTGTTTGATTCAGCTAACATTCATAAATATATGCAATACATACAAAATGCTAGAGGAACGCAGCAGGCCAGGCAGCGTCTATGGAAAAAGAGTAAAGTTGACGTTTCGGGCCAAGAAGCTTCAACAGAACTGGAGAAAAAAAGATGGGGAATCAGAGTTAGAAGGTAGGGGAGGGGAAGGGAGGAAGAAACACAAGGTGATAGGTGAAACTGGGAGGGAGGAGGGGTGAAATAAAGAGTTGGGAAGTTGTTTAGTGGAAGATACAGGCGTGTAGAAGGGAGAATCTAATAGGAGAAGACAGAAGAGATGGAAGAAAGAAAAAGGTGGAGGAGCACCAGAGGGAAGTGAAAGGCAAGAATGGAAAGAAGGTGAAAGAGGTAAAAGGGCATGGGGAATAGAGAAGGGAGGTGGCCATTACTGGAAGTCTGAGAAATCGATGTTCATGCCATGAGGTTGGAGGCTACCCAGACGGAATATAAGGTGTTGCTCCTCCAGCCCAAGTGTGGCTTCATCGTGACAGTACAGAAGGCCATGGATGGACATGTGGGAATGGGAAGAGGAATTAACATGGGTGGCCACTGGGAGATCTCGCTTTTTCTGGCAGATGGAGCATAGGTGCTCGGCAAAGTGGTCTCCCAATCTACTTTGGGTCTCACTGATATACAGGAAGCTATACTGGGAGCACTATATACAATAGATGACCCCAAAAGACTCAAAGGTGAAATGGCGCCTCACTTGGAAAGACTGTCTGGGGCTCTGAACAGTAATGAGAGAGGAGGTGTAAGGGCAGGTGTAGCACTTGTTCCGCTTGCAGGGATAAATGCCAGGAGGGAGATCAGTGGGGAGGGACGATGGGACAAAGGAGTCATGTAGGGAACGATCCCTGTGGAAAGCAGTGAGGGGAAGGGAAGCATATGCTTGGTGGTGGGATCCTGCTGAAGATGGCAGAAGTTACAGAGAATTATGTACTGGACGCGGAGGCTGGTGGGATGGTAGGTGAGGACAAGGGGAACCCTTATCCCTGGTGGGGTGGCAGGAGGATGGGATGACGGCAGATGTGCACAAAATGGAAGTAATGCGGTACTCCTTTCCAAAAATGCTGCCTAGCTTGCTGAGTTTCTCCAGCATTTTGTGTATGTTGCTTGGATTTCTGGCATCTGTAGATTTTCTCTTGTTTGTGATTCATAAATATACTTCCTGTTTAATTGTACGCAGTGTATAGTCTGTTATTTCTTGCTGCTGGGTAATTGCATGGGAGCAGTAAGTTACACAGTATTCACACAAATTGGGGTTCTGGTAGGAACGACATCTCAACTTTGCGCGTTTGGCGGGACTCAAGTCATATCTACCCTAGATAAACAGTTTGAGAAAGGTGGTCTTCTCACCGCTCTGTCTAGTGGCTGTTAGCGAGGGGCTAACAAACCGCATCTCTAGAGATGCCCAGTAAAAAGGGGTTTCATATATGCTTATTCACATTAATTTCCATCTGTTCTTGCCCATTCATTTGACTTGTCATATCCCCGAAGGCTCTTTACATTTCCCTTATAGCCCACATTGCTACCTAGCATTTAATCATCAGCAAATATGGATGTACTAATTATTCCCCTCATTCAAGTAATTGATACAAATTGTAAGCAGGTCCCAACGATCCCTGCAGAATCCTACTATTACATCCTCTCAACCAGAATCAAAACAAATTATTTATACTTTCTGTTTGTATAAATGCTCAGTTATTGTTTAATTGGTACATTATGAAAAATAGTTAATCCTTCTATGCAAGGTTTTATTAAAAGGCATCAAAAACTGCAATGAAAGACGCAGATACAACACAACAGAATGGGTCACACTCACCAGTTTCTAAAAATACAATATAGTCAATTTCACTTACCAAGGCATCTTTTAGCCTAATTCTTTTTTCTGTTTGTAACATTTACCTAGAATTAGTTGCAGTCCGGGATATATCAAGGGAGATAAGCTCAATTACCTGTTTGTCTCTTTAAGTCTGATACACTAGTATTTTTTGAGTAGATCCATTTAAACGTGACATAAGGTGTGCAGGACTATTTTTCAGCAAACATGCAAATTTAGTCTCTGTGACTGCTGCTGATTTGAAATGAGGTTGCAAGAAAATTCGGGGTTAGGAAGTACTTATACTGGGTCATAAGCTGTATCGGAAAGTTGGGAAAATTTGGTCTTGGTGATTAAGAAGAGTTTCTAACTTGAGTTTAACAGGAAATGAAGACTATGTAGAAACAGAAAGCATTGCATTATTGATTTACTGTCTCCTCAAGTGGTGGAATGCAAAAATTCATGCTAAGAAAAACATGCAGCAAAAACAAAAGGGCTGCAGTGGAGAATTATATATATCCCATGTATGAAAAGAATGTATTTTAAGCACATTCAGGATGGTTCTTTGAAAAAGACAAGGGCACACCATATTAAATTAAGTAATGAGCAAAATTAATTTAACTGTTTAACAGTGCATACATGCTGAATGAACTTTTAAGTGTTAAAAGAACTGCATTTCCTCGAGATTAAAAAATGATATGTGGTATCATTCAAACTTTTTGGCCTGTCAACTGAGAGTCTACTTCCATTGGGTAGAAAATGTAAATTAGGAGGCAGAGTTTTAGCTTAAAGGGTCAGACATTAAGGGCAAAGATGGAATAAAATTGCCCTACCCAGATAATTGTATGATTTATGAAATATTCTAACCCAAATGACTGTGAAAAGTTGATCTTTGATCAAGTTGAGGCAGACCGATGACTATTCTTGCTGCTGCTTCACATGTTCTTACACTTCAACTTCTCTACAGTTGCCATGTTGACAGTTAATTATGATTTGAGTGGCATAATTGCCAACAATCCTTTATTCTGAAACTACCCACTGTCACCATCAATACTTGGTACTCCTTGATGGGTGATGAAACACTACCTACAAGCATTGGTGTTCCTACATCAAATATTCATCTTACAGTGGGGAGTAAGGATGTGCAGATGAACATTAACATATTTCTGTGCATGACTATGTTTCCCAGATTTTTTTTTATTCTTGCTGTTGTTCCGGCCAATGTGATGACCCCAATTAAGGGTACAATTCATTGGTAGGAAGCTACTGAACTTACATCATTCCATAAGTTTATCAATGAAGATGATGTAGAAGACGACGATGGAGAATCCTATCCCAATTGTCAAACAGTACCACACATGGAGTGTGAGTGGTGAGTTGGGGGAAAAGGAAGAAATTCAATTAAAAACAACGAGAAAACATTTTGGAACAAACATATCAACAAAGTCAGCAACTCACACAGAGGAACACAGAAAGAACAAGTAAACTAGAAATCACGAGAAACAGTTCCTATTTCAATCCTAAGGGTTGGTGGAGCAAACTAAACTGCACCTAAATATAATTAAAATCCACATAAATTGTGTTACTCACTTCAAATTGATCCAGAGGAGAGGCAGGTGTATTCAAAAATGCCAAGAAAGAATTCTGTGAGTCTTGGTGCTTTACACCTAGAAAAACAGCAGCAAGATTTTTAAAATTCTAAGTAATATTGAGCTTATTCTTTCTCTGGCGGTCTCTTCCGGCTGCACATGATGGCCAGAGATACTAATTTATCTTGGTTCTTTTGAGATTTTGTTTTTCTTAAAGAAGATGGCTTTAAATTTAAACTGGCTATTGAAATTTATCGTCCATCTATTAAAATGCATTTTAAAATACAAACAGAATAATTAAAAGCTTAGAATAAGCAGCACTGGATAGGCAGTTCATTTGTGAGTAGACAGTGAAATGTGCAGTCACTCTTCTATGGATTATGTCCTTATTAAATATTGCCACAGAACACATAACATAATGCACCCACCCTGACAAAATTGTGACTCCCTTGGAAGTGCAGTGGTGGATGGAGGAGAACTTAAAAAATATTAATTTCAGAGTCTACTTTCAGGGGCAAACTGATGCTCATGGTAAGTCTGCTGCTGAATAATGACATTATAATTTACTCACATATCAACCATAATATTCTGAACCTGGATCTTAAATTTACTGGTAATTTCATTACAAAAACATAATATTACTGCCATGTATTCATTGACTAATAGGTAACTTAACCAACCATCACAATAAGAGAATCATAATCATTATCAATTCAACCATTACCTTAATAAGATTTATCACCAGTTCACACCAACAGTCTTAACCTTTGACAATTTTCATTGAAGGATTAGTTATTTTTAAAGTCCCAGAAACCAGCCTGTTCTTTCAGTTTTACTAATTCATTAATATAATTTTGAAAATGCAATAGTTTCAGACACTCTTAAGAGAAACAAATTAAAGTACAGTAAGGTCTGCAGCATCTGCCCTGTGGCTCATACCCTTTTCTGATTTTATTTCTTCCATTTCTTTCTTCAGTTTCTCAATTTCAGTTAACAGCTCCTGGTTTCTCTTCTCACCATCCTGCAATTTGCTGGAACAAAAAAAATCAATAGAAAAATAAACTTTTAGGGAACAGAATCTTTGCAAAAACTGGAACAGGGAAACAGAGAGAGGCTGACCAAGCTGTACCAGGTACTTGGATTAACAATGGGATGCACAAAAAAGGCCATTCAACTCAACTCAACCTGATTCCACCACGCCTCCCCCAAATTCTCACCAATCTGTCTCTTGCCTTAACTCAAATGCTTGTCATCATTTTTTAAAATTCTAAAATGAGGTTGACTACACATCCCAATTGTGGAAAGGACACACCATTCCTGTGGTGTGAGGATCAGAAATGTGCATGATGCTTCAGCTGTGGCCCAGTTAGTATTTTGTATAGGTACAATATACCTTCCATACATTTTGTCTCTATTTATGAATTTCAGGGTCTCATTTTGTTAAATGCTCTGGGATAAATTTATATACTGAGTACAAGTATTTATTGTAAGAGTTGTCAAATGTTTCTCACAATATTCACAGTAGTAAACGTAAAGATACAATACCCGGTTCACTATAATCATTGATTGTCAGTTCCTGTAAAATACAGGGAATTTCAAAGCATTGGTTTATTTATTTATTTAGGTAGCTAGGTAGGTAGAGATACAGCACAGAACCAGGCCCTTCTGGGCCAACGAGCTGCACTACCCAGCAACCCTCCTATTTAACCCTAGTTGAATCAAAGGACAATCTATAATGATTTATTAACCTACGAGGGGTGATTGATAAGTTTGTGGCCTAAGGTAGAAAGAGTCAATTTTAGAAAACCTAGCACATTTATTTTTCAACATAGTCCCCTCCTACATGTACACACTTAGTCCAGCGGTCGTGGAGCATACGGATCCCTTCTTTGTAGAAGTGGTCTACAGCGGGGGGGGGGGGGGGGGGGGGGATTGATAAGTTTGTGGCCTAAGGTAAAAGGAAATGAGTTATTAACCAAATTTTCTGCATTATCAGTCAAAGACTTGAACTGCACGTGCATGTAACGAAAGCGTCTTGGACCTCCAGGTGGTCCACAGCAGGGGTGATTGATAAGTTCGTGGCCTAAGGTAGAAGGAGAGGAGTTATACAGCTCTCATTACATGCATGTGCGGTTCAACTCTGAGTGAAAATGCAGAAAGTTTGAAGTTAATAACTCATCCACTTCTACCTTAGGCCATGAATTTATCAATTACCCCTGCTGTGGACCACTACTGGAGGTCCAAGACGCTGACTTCTACAAAGATGGGATCTGTATACTCCACAATTGCTAGACTAAGTGTGTAAATGTAGAAAAAATAAATGTGCTAGGTTTTCTAAAATTTACTCCTTCTACCGTAGGCCACGAACTTATCAATCACCCCTCGTACTAACTAGTATGCCTTTGGACTGTGGGAGGAAACTGGAGCACCCAGAGGAAACCCACACATTCCATGCAGACTCCTTACAGATATTGCCAGGTATGAACATCGCACTCTGGAATGACCCAAGCTGTAAGGTTGTTGCACTAACCACTACGCTACTGCAGTGTTCCTTTAATTTTATTAAAGGAACCTGAAGAATTATTATTGTCCATCTCAGAATAATGAAAATGTATTTGTAAAAATGGATTATTTTCGGTATGATAGGCAAAACACTCCATTGACTGGAGAATTATCGTGCACAATGTCACTTATGGAGTTCTTGATCAATGTCACTTATGGAGTTCTCAGGTCAATATTCTCGGCCCAGCCATCTTCAGCTGTTCAGCATTGGAACAGCTTCTTTCCATCACAGAAGCTGGGATGATTACTGATTTATTTCAGTGATAGCGTAGAGTAGGCTCTTCCAGCCATATTGCCCCAATAACCCCCAACAAATCCAATTACTCTAAGATAATCACGGGACAATTATAATGATTAATTAACCTATCCACTATGCCTTTGCACTGTGGGATGAAACCAGAGGATTTGGAGAAAACCCATGCATTCCATGGGAAGGATGTACAGAGACTCCTTACAGATTGGTGCTGGACTTGAACTCTGAAGCGCCCCAAGCTGTAATAGCATTGTGCTAACCACTACACTACTGCGGTGCCCTGATGAATGCACAATGTTCAGTTCCATTCACAATTTTTCAGTAAATGAAACAATACACACCTGAATGTAGCAAGATCTGGACAACTCTTAAGCACTGGCCAGTAAGTAAGAAATAACATTTCCATTACTGAAATACCAGGCCACCTCCAACATCTAACCATCTACCCTTGTCATTCAGTGGCATTACTATTACTCAGTCCCCACAGAGGCTGAAGTGAGAACCATCCACAAAATTCCTTAAATGCATCCACGCTAATCCAACAAGGGGCAAAGACGAGTTACTGGTGCCTTAAAATCAATCACTTCAGGCAGATGGGGCTTGTCAGTTCATCGAGGAGCAGGAAAACTCTGATCTCAAACATCTGCTGTCTTGTGGCTATACCCACCATTGGAGAAGGCTTCGGAAGTAAACTCAAGGGAAATATCCAGAGCTGGACTACCTAAAGCAGTCCACGTTGTGTTCAACACTAACTGGCAACTTCTGTGACACTGCTGATACAAAAGTGTATTGGTCTCTGCCGTTCCTTTGGGTTCAACAGATGTATGAAGAAGGGGAACTTGCTACACGGGCAACAGCTTGCTCTCCATATTGAACTGCCCAGGCTTGCGTATCTAGTCAGCTAAGATTCAACATCCATGGTCAACCCTGAACGATGGAGGCCTCACTCATTCAATCCAACAGTACCTCACAAAGTTTAATTCCCTGCCCCACTTCCATTTGACCTGTCTGTCCTCTGTTGCCAGGGTGAGATCAAGTGCAAACCACAGAAACAGCATGTCACATTCCAGTGGAGTAGTCTGCAACCCAAACTTTGAATTCTCCAGTTTCAGGTTCCATGCTCTCCCTCTGTCCCTCTCTCTGCTCCTGATCTACCCAAGCCCTTTTCAAACCCTTATCACCCATATACCCTCTCCTCCCCACCAGCTTATCACCCACAAACTTGTCCCAAAGAGTCCCCAATCCCACCGTTCCCACCTGCCCATCCACTTCCTTTATTTGGTTCCAAGTACCATCTTCTTTTTCTATCAGTTTCCATCATCTGCAGCCCTTTGCCTCCATCTATCACTTTACTGTACCTATGAATATTTCCAACTTTTTCTCTATGCCAACCACACTTCCTCACCCGAACCCACCCTACACTTACCACTCTATCCCCTCATCTCTTTATATTGACTATCTCCTTTCAGTCCACATGAAAGGTCTTAACCTGAAACAAGAACTGTCCATTTTCCACTGACGCTGCCCGATCTGCTGATTTCTTCCAGTAGTGTGTTCTTAGCACCTCACAAACCTGCAGTGACTACTATCAAGAAAGATAACCCAGGTGTATGAGAAGATAACCCAATGTATGATCCCCTCCAAGTTGTACACCATTCCTTCACAATTACTACAGGCTCTGAGGATTTGCTCTTTTATAGTGCCGTGCCCTGGCTGTTTTAATATTAAAGGCAGCTTTATTGCTAATTCAATAAGCCTGGGTTCATTCAGAATGGTTCTTTTTAAAGGATCTTGGTTTAAGTGTTATAAATGTGCTATAAATCAGCAGGAAAAATACTGATCTCCAATGAACAGCAACTTCAGAAGGATATAATCAATAAGAATGTAATTTTAATTTTAATCATAAAATGTCACTATTCTGCAAACTTTTCTTTAAAGCGTTTATAAAATTTTTAGGAGCCCATATAGATCTAGTCAATTACAACATTCAGTGATGTGAGCCCATATCCCTATATTTTGGCAAAGACTGCACACTAAATTGACTCTGAATCACTTTGGGTATCATAAAAGTTGATTATTGAAAAGACATCTTTCTTCTATAGATACCTATTGTAACAATTCTCGGTTGCTTACACCACAGCTGGTTAAACGGGCTCTCAAAATCAACAATTAAGCTCCAGCACAAGGGACTGAAGATCAGGGTTCAGGATGCATGACTTAATTATGTAAAACATACATCTTACACAAGATCATCCAGCCACATACATGGCAAAATCAACACCACCATGGTCTGAGTTTTGTCTCTTTTACATTGAAACATAGAAAATAGGTGCAGGAGTAGGCCATTCGGCCCTTTGAGCCCACACCGCCATTCAGTATGATCATGGCTGATCATTCAACTCAGAAGCCTGTACCTGCTTTCTCTACATACCCCCGATCCCTTTAGTCACAAGGGCCATATCTAACTCCCTCTTAAATATAGCCAATGAACTGGCCTCAACTGTTTCCTGTGGCAGAGTATTCCACAGATTCTCTACTCCCTGTGTGAAGAAGCTTTTCCTCATCTCGGTCCTAAAAGGCTTCCCCTTTATCCTCAAACTGTGACCCCTTGTTCTGGACTTCCCCAACATTGGGAACAATCTTCCTGCACCTAGCCTGTCCAATCCCTCTAGAATTTTATACGTTTCAATAAGATCCCCCCCTCAATCTTCTAAATTCCAGCAAGTATAAGCCTAGTCGATCCAGTTTTTCTTCATATGAAAGTCCTGCCATCCCAGGAATCAATCTGGTGAACCTTCTTTGTACTCCCTCTATGGCAAGAATGTCTTTCCTCAGATTAGGGGACCAAAACTGCACACAATACTCCAGGTGTGGTCTCACCAAGGCCTTGTACAACTGCAGTAGAACCTCCCTGCTCCTGTACTCGAACCCTCTTGCTATGTATGCCAACATACCATTCGCCTTTTTCACCGCCTGCTGTACCTGCATGCCCACTTTCAACGATTGGTGTACAATGACACCCAAGTCTCGTTGCACCTCCCCTTTTCCTAATCGGCCACCATTCAGATAATAATCTGTTTTCCTGTTCTTGCCACCAAAGTGGATAACTTCACATTTATCCACATTAAATTGCATCTGCCATGAATTTGCCCACTCACCTAACCTATCCAAGTCACCCTGCATCCTCATAGCATCCTCCTCACAGCTAACACGCCGCCCAGCTTCCTGTCATCCGCAAACTTGGAGATGCTGAATTTAATTCCCTCATCTAAATCATTAACATATATTGTAAACAACTGGGGTCCCAGCACTGAGCCTTGCGGTACCCCACTAGTCACTGCCTGCCATTCTGAAAAGGTCCCATTTATTCGCACTCTTTACTTCCTGTCTGCCAACCAATTCTCTAATCCACATCAATACCATACCCCCAATACCGTGTGCTTTAAGTTTGCACACTAATCTCCTGTGTGGGACCTTGTCAAAAGCCTTTTGAAAATCCAAATATACCACATCCACTGGTTCTCCCCTATCCATTCTACTAGTTACATCCTCAAAAAATTCTATAAGGTTCGTCAGACATGACTTTCCTTTCACAAATCCATGCTGACTTTGTCCGTTGATTTCACCGCTTTCCAAATGTGCTGTTATCACATCTTTGATAACTGACTCTAGCATTTTCCCTACCACCGACGTTAGGCTAACCGGTCTATAATTCCCCGGTTTCTCTCTCACTCCTTTTTTAAAAAGCGGGGTTACATTAGCCACCCTCCAATCCTCAGGAACCAATCCAGAATCTAAAGAGTTTTGAAAAATTATCACTAATGCATTCACTATTTCTTGAGCTACTTCCTTAAGCACTCTGGGATGCAGACCATCTGGCCCTGGGGATTTATGTGCCTTTAATCCCTTCAATTTACCTAACACCACTTCCCTACTAACATGTTTTTCCCTCAGTTCCTCCATCTCACTAGACCCTCCGTCCCCTACTATTTCCGGAAGATTATTCATGTCCTCCTCAGTGAAGACAGAACCAAAGTAGTTATTCAATTGGTCTGCCAAGTCCTTGTTCCCCACGATCAATTCACCTGTTTCTGACTGTAAGGGACCTACATTTGTCTTAACCAATCTTTTTCTTTTCACATATCTATAAAAGCTCAGTTTTTATGTTCCCTGTCAGCTTTCTCTCATAATCTTTGTTCCCCTTCCTAGTTAAGCCCTTTGTCCTCCTCTGCTGGACTCTAATTTCTCCCAGTCCTCAGGTGTGCCACCTTTTGTGACTAATTTGTGCGTTTCTTCATTGGAATTGATACTATCCCTAATTTCCCTTGTCAGCCACGGGTGCACTACCTTCCCTGGTTTATTCTTTTGCCAAACTGGAATGAACAATTGTTGTAGTTCATCCATGCGATCTTTAAATATTTGCCATTGCATATCCACCGTCAACCCTTTAAGTATCACTTGCCAGTCTATCTTAGCTAATTCACGTCTCATACCTTCAAAGTTACCCTTCTTTAAGTTCAGGGCCTTTGTTTCTGAATTAACTATGTCACTCTCCATCTTAATGAAGAATTCCACCATATTATGGTCACTCTTACCCAAGGGGCCTCGCACGACAAGATTGCTAACTAACCCTTCCTCATTGCTCAATACTCTGTCTAGAATGGCCTGCTCTCTCGTTGGTTCCTCGACATGTTGGTTCAGAAACCATCCCGCATACATTACAGGAAATCCTCTTCCTCAGCGCCCTTACCAATTTGGTTCACCCAGTCTACAAGTATATGTAGATTGAAGTCACCCATTATAACTGCTGTTCCTTTATGGCACGCATTTCTAATTTTCTGTTTAATGTCATCCCCAACCTCCCTATTACTGTTAGGTGGCCTGTACACAACTCCCACCAGCATTTTCTGCCCCTTAGTGTTATGCAGCTCCACCCATATCGATTCCACATCCTCCCGGCTAATGTCCTTCCTTTCTATTGCGTTAATCTCCTCTCTAACCAGCAACGCTACCCCACCTCCTTTTTTTTCCTGTCTATCCCTCCTGAGTATTGAATATCCCTGGATGTTGAGCTCCCATCCTTGGTCACCCTGGAGCCATGTCTCTGTGATCCCAACTATATCATATTCATTTACAAACATCCTTGGAAAATTCTGTAAATCTCTCAATAGAAATCAACTTAAAAAAGGAATCCAAATAATTTAAAAACTGGCTCCTTCCCAACTCCAACCAAGTTATTTATCTTATGGATTTCTTCCTTGCAGGCAAGCTGTCACATTTTTATGATGACTAGCTGGATCTGGTTCTGGCTTCATTGACTGCTTATAATAAAACTAGAGCAGGACTAGTCACAGGCTGTAAAAGGCCATTTATTTCAGGATGGAAATACTTCAGAATGTAAACACTCCTCCATTCCACCAGTACCCAAGATCTCTCTGCCCCTCCAAATATGGGCTCTCGAGTGTTCCTGAATTTAATTGATTGACTGTGGGGAACCTTGTCATTATCGCCAAGGCCTTGGCTCCAGAACTTCGCTTTTAAATATCTCATCCTTAAAAAAATTCTTTAAAATCTACTTTCACCATGTTTTTAAGCATCTGCATAATGTCTCCTTATATGGCTCAGCATCAAACTGCATTTGGTAAAGTATTTTTTCAATAGCATCATCATTTGGTTTTGTGAACAAAACTTCCCAAACCATTGCAGCTAAGCTAGCATCTTAATCAAAACCCTGGAAATAAGGACATAATTTAAGTTGATTTGATAAAGGCTGGCAATAGGATCATGCCATCAATAAGCTACGTTGTATTTGCAGTAGTCGTGTTCCCCATTAGCTTTGGCTCCAGTTTCAGTTCCAGAGGTGTATTATAACTTGTGAGGGGATACAAGTGGGGATATAGACCATATGCCTAAGATGGGGTTGGAGATCAATTCGGAGGAGACAAGCAAAAGACCAACAAAAGTTTCCCCTTACAGGTGTCCCCCGCTTTTCGAATGTTCGCTTTACGAAACCTTGCTGTTATGAAAGCCCTACATTAGTTATCTGTTTTTGCTAACAGAAGGTGTTTTCACTGTTACGAAAAAAGGCAGCGCGCCAAAGAAGTAGTGCGTGATAAAAGGCAGCACGCACCCCGAGCAGCCAAGCTTCTCCCCCAGAACTGCATTCTAGCCGGCATTGCTTAAACACGTGCCTGTGAGCGGCTGTTAGCAAGATGAGTTCTAAGGTATCGGAAAAGCCTAAGAGAGCTCGTAAGGGTGTTACGCTTAGCATAAAACTAGACAAAATTAAGCATTTCGATCGTGGTGAACGAAGTAAGGACAAAGTGAGTTTGGCTTGTGGAAGATGACGAAGATGATGTTGAAGAGGTTTTAGCATCCCATGACCAAGAACTGATAGATGAAGAGCTGATGCAATTGGAAGAGGAAAGGATAACAATCGAAACCGAATGCAGTAGTGAATGGACCGAAAATAAAGTTGTCCAGGAACCGAATGCGTAGCAACTGCATGAGATTTTCGCTGCAATGATTGCAGAAATGTACGACTTTAATTTTGAAAGGGTACGTAGGTTTAGTGCATATTTGCAAGATGGTTTGAGTGCTTACAAAGAACTGTACAATAGAAAAATGCACGAGGCTAAGCAGTCAAGCATACTGTCATTCTTCAAGCCTTCCACATCAGCCACGGCAAACGATGAACCTCGACCTTCGACATTCAGTCAGGCAGACATAGAAGAAGATGACCTGCCTGCCCTGATGGAAACAGACGACGATGAGATGACACCCCAGTGTCCCACCACCCCAATCTCCCAGCCGTGGAGCGATACATCGCCGCGGAGAATGCAGCGGTAGCCGGTATGCACCCAACACATTTCAAGAAAAAAGCTGAAATAAACAAGCTAATTAATTAGGTGCCGCCCAGCACATAAATGCCGGCCCAGATCAGAGGCGATTGCCGATTGCGTCGCCTCTAATCTGGACCGACATTTAAGTGCCGGGTGACACTTAATTAATTAGCTTGTTTATTTCCGCTTTTTTCTTAAAGATGTGCTGGGTGTGTCCTGGCTACCATTGCACTGCTGCATGCTTCGCGGATCGGTATCAGTCGGCGGCCTGGAGGTTGGGGACCACTGCACCACCCCAACCTCTGACAACTCAGCCTAACACACCATCATCAGTGTTCTCGGCGCTGTCTTCCCGATTCCAGTAAGTGATACTACACTCTACATACATCATTTCTACTTTATATAGGTTGTGTATTTTTATGTGTTATTTGATATGATTTGGCAGCTTCATAGCTTAAAGGTTACTGGAGAGAGTGTTTCTGCCCAGAGCGCTTGCGTGAGATTTTTGCTACGGAGAACAGTGCGGCAATGATTATAGAGAAGTATTTCTAGTTTATATAGGATATGTTTTTATCATACCATTCCTACTTTTACTATATGTTACTGTTATTTTAGGTTTTATGTGTTATTTGGCATGACTTGGTAGGTTATTTTTTGGGTCTGTGAATGCTCACAAATTTTTCCCATATAAATAAATGGCAATTGCTTCTTCACTTTACGACGTTCTGGCTTACGAAC
This sequence comes from Mobula birostris, assembly GCF_030028105.1. NCBI lineage: Eukaryota > Metazoa > Chordata > Chondrichthyes > Myliobatiformes > Myliobatidae > Mobula > Mobula birostris. The sequence goes on from NC_092371.1 coordinate 130,537,997, forward strand.
CGTTTCATAGGAACGCTCTACCTTCGGATGGCGGGGGAAACCTGTATTTGGGTAAGTTTAAAAAAAACTGAACTGATCTTTTGGATGAGAGCTTCCAACAGTCCCAATAAAGACCAGTCTTTCTAATGCTGTAAATGGGCAAAACTGATTACAATGTGTATTGTGCTTGATTACTGTGTAATTTATCAGCTGAAATGGATAGTAAGACTCCACTCCCACCTCTTGCACCCAATGTGTTGCTTCAACAACAAGGCCAATTACTCTTAAAGTGTCCTCCCACTCTCATTGTAGTCTTCAGGCACATTTCCATACTACTGACCCTGACCCTGTACCAAACAAGTTTTAATTAGGACTTCATAAAAATCCAAAGAATTTATTTTCAATTAAAGTACTGTAATTTACCTTGAATTAAAGAAACACAACTCACAATGACAAGAACATCAAAAGGTATTGGGGCCTGTCACCAATAAAATCATCTGAGGTCAGGATATTTTTATTTCTTACCCAACTATATTTGTTTATGCTGTGCCGACAAATCCTCTGATGTGACCTTACTGAGGCGTATAATCCTCTAATAAAGGTGAAATTGTGCACTGCATTTGCTCCTCTCCGCGTGACTTCAACTGGTTTTCTTTTTATACATTGCACTTGACTGCTCCTTCAGAATGTAAGTGACTTACTTGGTCCTGAAATGCCACACAATCAGATTCAGAGAGCTACTTACCTGTAATCATCAGGTTCTTGAACCAACCTGCACAACTATGGAACACTTTGAATCAGTTACTTTGATTTTGTCTTTTATTTTGCACTAATGCCTTGATTTTGTACAGTCTTTATTTTCACTGCATGGTATAATTTTATGCATAATTTATATCTGTGTTGTCTGTACCCATATACATGTCATGCTGCCGCAGTTTTTCATTGTACTCTACCTCACCGTACTTTGTTCACGTGACAACAAACTTGACTTGACATAGGGATGTCATATAATAATTGTTTTGAAGTTTTAAAAAAAATCCTAAGATGATTAATAGGAATATAATCTAGCAAAGTATGACACGGAATTACACAAGGAGATAGCAGAAGACTAAAAGCTTACTAAGATAGGCAAGCCTTGAGGGCAATCCATGAGGGAGGCAGAGGGAATTCCAGAAGTCAAAGCCTGGCAGCTGATGTCATGGCCACCACTGGCATGACAAAGAAAATCAGGGATGTACAAGAACTCAAAGTTGAATCAATATTTTTCAGATTTCCTCATTACTGGATTACTAGCAAGGCGTTACCTACAGTACTGTATATATAGCTAGGGTTCCTAAGACTTTTGCATAGTACTGTATTTGTCAATGTGGAACAGAGAATGAATTTGCAAACCTGGCAGGAGCAAAGGATGTTGGGAACGGCGATGGTGTAGTTTTGCGGGAGGAGTGTGGGACAGATGGCAGAGAAGGAATGCCAGGGGCGGCATACGGCTTGGGTGCAGACACACCAGCCCTGAAACAACAGGCAAGGTCACTTGAGTTCAAACAATTGGTTTATTGATTAATACTTAATGTCTTGCGTGTCAGAGTCAGGTTTATCATCACTCGCAGATGTCATGAAATTGGTTTCTTTCTGTGTGTGACAGCAGTACAGGGCAATATATAAAATTATTACAGTACTGTGCAAAAGTCTTAGGAACTCTAGCTATATATATGTGCCTAAGATTTTTGAACAGTACTGTACATTACAACTATAACCATCATCCTACCTGTCCTGAAGGGCTTACTGCAGTCAGTAATGAAGCATGAATGAACCAGTATTTTAAACAGTTCATAAGTGGTATTGATTACTTATATTTGGAGGACTGACTCCCAAAATCTGTACATGGACTTGCAATGATGGAACCAAATCTGCATTGTGCAATTTAAGTAAGCACAGTGTCCCTAGGTGCATCAATACCAGCCAGTGACATTGGTAACAATATTGTACCAGATATTTTGTTTGCAATGTTTTCAAAACATAAAACTTGCATTCATAATGTTTTCAAAACTCAAGAGCTACTAATGTCATATTACTATTTAACTCTGGTTTAATCCTGTATAAGTGAAACTTTGTATTTTTCATATACAGTGGATTCCAGTTAATTGTGCCATTGGTTAATTGGTACAGCAGCTTATTTGGGACAACTCTTAAAGAACAAAAACTAATTGAGAAAATAGCCAGGATTCCCTTTCTTTACTTGGAACATTATGCAGCTTAATCGAGACAGGAGACTTTTGCCAAACAGTTTTGACCTAGTGCCAGTCGCATACACTTGTGTGGACATTGGAGCGAACAGTTTTTTAATAGCATCAGTTGGGTATGTTTATGTTCAAAAAGCAGTGATTTTTGTCACTGACTGTTGGCAAGAAATAAGTAGTAAGACAATACAGAACTGTTTTGATCATTACAGTTTCAAGCATTTGAGCTTGGAGATGGCAGAAATGGCTAGGAGTGAAAATGAAATGATTTCACTATTTCAACAAGCTAGAGACTGTGAAGAATTTGAAGCTATCGACAATCATCTTCAATGCTATAATGAAAACAAAGATTTGAAGGATACAATTCAAAAGCATTGTTTGAAGGCAGTCCACTATCTGCACTGATTTTGTTCATTTATAGTCAATCAAAAGAACACAGCAATGTACACTGGGTGAATTCCTCCATCAATAGCTATTAGGAACTAATATACAATTTTATAGTACTGTAGTAGTAATTTGTTGTATTTCACTGAAGTACATAATTTGTTTACTAGTTAAATGGTAGTTTGTCATTTTTTCCCCTTTTTAACTATTTCCATGAAACTTCGGCTAATTGGGCCAAAATGCACTGGTCCTGATCTGTCCCAATTAACATGAATCCACTGTATTTCTTCCTACAGAGGATGCCATTTGGTCCATCAATCCCATCCCTCCACTTATTTCCTTGTAATATATTTCCCCATACATATTCCAGGAAAGAAGAAGGCAAAGTCAATGTGAAAAAGACTATGAATGAATAATTTTCTTCATTGTCCAGTTATAATGTCTATATGAACTGCCTCTACAAATCTCACCTAATTTTTATTTAGAGTCACAGAAACCAGAAACAGTTCCTTCAGCTCATTATGTCCATGCCGACCATCAAGTTAAATATCTCTCCTAGATCCACAAAAAGTGCATTCAAAAATACAGGTCCTCTCCAACTTACAGCAGTACCTGTGAACGTTTGTAAATTGGACAGTTAATAAGTCAGAAGTGAGTCTATGAAACAAGTGCCCGGACAGCAGAAAATGTCTGCAGCACCACAGCAGCCTGCAAATGCATCCTGCTGATCTTCCAGAGACTTGCTCATATGTATTGGCTGTACATAAGTCAGGCGTTTGTAAGCAGGATCTGTACGTGAAAGTTCATTCCATACTTACTAATTTTAATATGGCCTATTCAGTAATTGCTGCATCTTACTGCTACAGGATATTATTTGATTTTTAAATAATTCTATCTTTTAAGCCTTATTCTAGCATTTTCTACCATCAAGCCTTACAATTGAACAGAATTTCCAGAGGCCATCAGTAGGAATATATTGTATAAGCTTACAAATCTCTTAAGATATTGCTTTCTGGAAACATCCCTACATTTCTGAATATAGGTTAACAATATTGGGAGAAAGTCGAATTGTAACAAGGGCAAGGAAGTAGCTCTTTTAAGCAACTAAAGATCATAAGACAAAGGAGCAGGATTAGGCTACCCAACCCACTGAGTCTGCTCCATCATTCCATCATGGTTGAATTTTTAACCCTCTCAACCCATTCTCTAGCCTTCTACCTGTAACCTTCCAACCACTGACTAACCAAGAACCTACCAACTTCAGCTTTAAATATACTCAATAATTTAGCCCCTACCGCCATCCAGGGAAATGAATTCCACAGATTCAGCCCCTCTGGCTAAAGAAATTCTTTCTCATCTCTATTCTAAATGGATGTCCCTCTATTCTGAGGCTGTGCACTCTGGTCCTGGACTCACCCACTAGAGGGAGCATCCACTCTGTCTAGGCCTTTCAATGTTCACAACAGGAATTCTGCAGATGCTGGAAATTCAAGCAACACACATAAAAGTTGCTGGTGAACGCAGCAGGCCAGGCAGCATCTCTAGGAAGAGGTGCAGTCGACGTTTCAGGCCGAGATCCTTCATCAGGTCCTGACGAAGGGTCTCGGCCTGAAACGTCGACTGCACCTCTTCCGAGAGATGCTGCCTGGCCTGCTGCGTTCACCAGCAACTCTTATGTGTGTTGCTTTCAATGTTCAATAGGTTTCAATGAGATTATCCCCAACCCCACTATCCTTTTAAATTGCAGCGAGTACAGGCCCAAAACCATTACTCCTCATATGTTAAACCTTCTCATGAACTTCTTCTGGACCCTCTCCAATGCCAGCACATATTTTCTTAGATAAGAGCCCAAAGCTGCTCATAATACCCCAAGTGCCGTCTGACCAATGCCTTAGAAAGCCTCAGCATCACATTTTTGTTTTTATATTCTAGTCCTCTCAAAATGAATGCTGACATTACATTTACCTTCCTTACCACCAACTCAACCTCTAAGTTAATCTTTAGGAAATCCTACACAAGGACTCTCAAGTGCCTTTGTACTTCAGATTTTTGAATTTTCTCCCCATTTAGAAAATAGTCTACACTTTTATTCCTTCTACTAAAGTGCATGAACCTACAACTTCCTTACACTATATTCCATCTGCTACTTCTTTGTCCATTCTTCCAATTTATCCAAGTCCTTCTGCAGACTTACTGCTTCCTTAACACAACCTGCATCCCCACCTAACGTTGTATTGTCTGTAAACTTGCCTATAAAGCCATCAATTTTGTTATCCAAGTTGTTTACATATAACATGAAAATAAGTGGTCCCAACACTGACCCCTGCAAAGACCATTTATCACTGGCAGCCAACCAGAATTAGCCTTTATTCTAACTCTTTGCCTCCTGCCAACCATCTAATCTTCGATCCATGCTAGGATTTTTCATGTAATACCATGGGCTCTTATCTCGTTAAGCAGCCTCTTGTATGGCACCTTGTCAAAGGTATTCTGAAAATCCAAGCAATCAATGACACCTTCTGATGTATTTCTGTGAACTCACCATTCAGTAGATATGCTAGCGGCTTTGACTTTATTGAGTTCATCCTGAATGACCTGTTTTGCACGGATTTCTGCATCAAGAGCTGACTGTAGCTCCAATCGAGCTGACATGTCCACTTTCTGAGAGCGTCGCATCTTCCAGGGCATATCCTGAAAGGGGTAGTAAGAGAAAGAGGGGAGTGGCATAGGGAGAGGAGCAGCAGACAGAGAGAGAAGGGGGCAGGAGAAAAAGACAGGAAAGATGAGAGGGAGCCAGGGAGGAGGCAGAAAGAGGGAGGGGAAAAAAGGAGAGGTGTGGCAGAGAGAGAAGTGGATGGCAGAGAAATATAGAGAGTGGCAGAAGGACAAAGGAGGGGTGGCAGAGAGAGGAAGAAACAGATGGAGTAGAGGGGGATGTAAAAGACAGAAGGAGAGCAATGGTAGAGAGAGCAAGGGGAGGATAAGCAGAGGCATATGGGGGAAGTAGCAGAGAAGAATGGAGGGAGGGAGAGGAATGGGAGGGAGAAGAGGGAGTGGTTGCAAAGAGTGAGATGGGGTGGCAGACCAGCAGGTTTGTGCAGCACAGAGAGAGGGAGGGGCAGCAGAGAGATGGGGGAAATGCAGCAGGGAAGATGGGGGGGAGGCAGAGAGGAAGAGCAATAAAGAAATTAAGAGACAGATGGGGAGGGGAGGGTGTAGAGGGGTTGGGGGTGAGAGGGGTAGAGGGAGTAGAGGTGAGAGGGGGAGGGGCAAGAGAGGGAGGAAGAGGTGGAGGGGTAAGAGAGGGATGGAGGAGAGGGAGAGAGAGGGAGGGAGAGGAGAGGGGGTGGGAGAGAGAGAGAGGTGGGAGAGAGAGGGGGGTGGGAGAGAGAGAGGGGTGGGGGTGGGAGAGGGGGAGGGGTGAGAGGGGGTGAGAGAGCGTGAGACAGCGAATGAGAGAGAATGAATAGAGAAAGTGTGCAAGGAAATGGAAGGAGTGAAGAGGGAGGAAAGAGAAAAGGAAAAAGTGAGAAAGAATGGAAAAAAGAGGCACTGGTCACTTAAGAATTCTATTAGCTGCTAGTCCCCTGAGAAAAATGGAAACAACTCACGTGACACATCCCTTTCTCAAAGATAGAATCTTCCCTGAGCCATCAGTAGATGAATGCTCCAGATGAGATTTCACTTCCAAAACAATTCAGGCCATGGACAGCAACACACATGCCCTTAAAGAAAACATCCTGCACCTACTTTTAATGTTAGCCTTCAGTTGTCTGCTTTGTCTTTTTTTACATAGCAGAGATGTGGCCCATACAGAAAAAGGCTGGATACCGTGATAAAAGTCTTTGAGATGGGTTCAAGGTTTATCAATCCTTACACAATTGTCTGAACCTCAGACAGTTTCCTTTTCCTCCCCACACTTTAATGTGAAACTATGTGAGGAGGTTGAGGGTACAGCTGTAAAGATAAAGAACATTTTGTAAGGAAGGAAGATTTAGACTCAGGATGGGTGTGCCATGGGTGGGAAAGAGGTGGCAGGAAAAATTATGCGATTGTATAGTCAGGACATTCCAGTTAGGCCACTGTGGTGCCATGGGCAACTGATCTTTTCCTATCTGACTGTTTTGTATGCTGGTAAAGCCTGACTGCAGTAAAATGGATTTTGGGTTTTAATAGCCCAGAGTTGAAAAATAAAGATCCTTACTGTTGCTCGTGCTCCCAAACTGGAATTTCTCAATGACTCCAACTCCTCAGTCATCTTGGTTGCCAGTGCTTGAAGATATCCTCGGGCATCTTTCTCATCACTCACCCTAAGAACAGTAAATGCAAGTATGTCATGTCAATGCACTACAGAATTTCCACTCAGAGGGAGGGGTTGTCTGGCTATCCCCTGCCACAGTTGCATCATGGTCTGGTTTGGCAATTTGAATGCGTAGGAACATAAGAAGCTGCAGAGAGTAGTAACTACAGCCCAATACATCATAGGCACATCTTTCCTCACCACTGGTAGTATGTACGGGAAGTGCTAAATGAAGAAGGCAGCATCAATAGTCAAAGATCCCCACCATCTGGGTCATGCCATCTTCTCACAAATATCACTGGTCAGGAGATAGACAAGACTGAAGTTCCATGCCACCATGTTCAAAGAACAACTACTTTCCTTTAACCATTTGGTTCTTGAACCAACCTGCAGAACCCTAATCATCAGCCCAGTATTGCAACACTATATCCATTTTGCACTACGTTGGACTTTGCTTATTCTGTTCCAATTGCACTCTTTACGGTTAAAAAAAAGTTTATAATTTATGTTTTTTCTTGTGATTGCTGAACCTATGTGCAGCTGCAAGCAAGTTTTTCATTGCACCTGTGCATACATATATTTGTGCTTATGACAATAATCTTGATGAAATATTTAATAATAGGTTTAATCACATATGGCTGACAAAATGAATGAACAAAACTTATGATGTAATATTTACCAGTAATATTTACCGACTGGGTACATTTACACATCACATGATTTGTACTCGGGCAGCTGAATATTCCATCTTAGTGCTTCCAGTTTAACAAGGAAGAGAGAGACACATAAAGCAGGAAATTACAGGCTAGTTAGTTGTTGGGAAGGTGCTGGAAGTTTACAATGAAGAAGAAACAGCCAGTCATTTAGAAAAACTTGTTGCAATCAAAACAAGTTAACAAAGTTTTATGAAAAGGAAATAATGTTTGACAAATTTGCCCAAGTTCTTTGATAACATACAATATTTATAGAGAACATCTGTATACTTTCAGAAGGCATTCAATAAGATGTCACATTAAAGGCTAGTGTACACGTTAACAACTCAAGACTGCTCATCATAGAAAGAAACATTGAAGTGAATGCAGAGGGTATGCGCCGGCTGCCTGTCTTTTGATCGCTGGTGGGATTGCTCTGCTGCTGGAGAGGAGAGACTGTCTTTTGATCGCTGGTGGGATTGCTCTGCTGTCAGAGAAGGGAGAGGATGCTGCTGTGCCCAGAGAACGTTATCCAGGTTTTCTGTTTTGGATATGATATAAATATGGACTTGGACAATGCATTTTTTTTTTAGTCTTACAGTTTTTTTATATTCTGCAATTTTCACCGGATCTTTCTCATTTTTTGTGTCTGGGGAGGGGTGAATGTCCCTGTTCTGTTTTTGTTTGTTTTTTTTTTACGCTGGGGAGGGGGGATTTGGGGGTTGATCATCATACTGCCATTCTTTTCTTTGTTGGTTTTGTGACTATCTAGAGAAGAAGAATTTCAGAGTTTTATATTTTGATAGTAAATTAATCTTTGAACCTTTGATACAAACAGCAGAGTCAGAATAAATAGGTCTTTTTCAGACTGCAAAGATGGAACTAATGACTTGGTGGAGTTCAAGCTTGCTGATGACATAAAAGAATGAAAGGCCATCTTGTGTTGAGAACAATTAAACTGTAACAGGATATATACAGGTTGAGGGGGTGGGCAGAAACTTAGCAAATGGAGCTTAATTTAGGAAATAGTGGTGTCATGCTGTTCAATAGATAGAATCAAATTCAAGGTCTGAGACATTGCAAATGAGTAGAATGTAGAGGGATAAATGTGTTCAGATGTCGGGGTTGTGGCTCAGATTTAGTTGTTTATTAGGTTTGTAGGAATGGTTTTGGGGTCAGAGAGGGGAGTTAGGGGTCAGATTAGGGTTTAGGGACAGGGATGTGGCAAGTTAGAGGTTATGTCAAAGTGCAGGCCTCCGCTCTGCGTTTGAAGGCAGCAACACAGATGTGGGACGAAGTACATTTGTGGTTGACGTCAGACCAGGAGTCCAGTGAGGTCATGGGCTGGTACCACCTTGCCAGTTCAGTGAGTCGTTGGGTTCCGGAATTGGAGTCCTATGTGGGCAGGAGGCAAGGGGGCTGGTGACCCCCTAGGTATGCAAATTGGTGAGACCAAACATCAAGGCCTAGTGTTTAGGGTCCTGTTATCAACAAGTCAGAGTTCAAGGCCTGGAGTTCAGAGTCATCATCCTGACTTCTCAAACGTCCTCATGGTCGAGTTCTGGGTTCGATCCTGAAAATGATAGCCTGAAGGTTGAGTGGAAGCCTGGAAGTTTGAGGCCCGATGGCCAGAGCCCTGTGTCTGTGCCCAATGCCTGTGGATTTGTGAGTCTGCTGGCGGCTGGAAGCCGAAGGTGCTCTGTACTATGGTTGGAGGAGTGAGTGAGTGAGTGAGAGAGAGAGAGAAAGAGTGTGTGTGTGTGTATGTGTATATATATATATATATATATGAATGAAGGGTGGGAGGGAAGAAAAGGGTCTTGCTGTTGTTGTTGTTGTTTTGTTGCTTGTTATGTTCTGTGTTCTATGTTGGTGCTGGAAAGTCTGGCAATACTTGCGGGCTGCCCCCTGCACATCATTAGGTTGTGTCAGTTGTGAATACAAATGATGCATTTCACAATCTGTTTTGATATTCCTGTGATAAATGAATGAATCTGAATCCGAAACACAAAAGGTGAGCGTACAGATGCAGCACAGGAAGGCAAATGGTTTGGGTGTTAAAACTTAAAGATGAGAACTATTACTAGAGTGTAGTGTGAGGCTGAATTCAGCTGTGCATATATTTTGGCTCCTTATTTAGAATCATAGAGCACTACACCACAGAAATAGGCACTTTGACTGATCTAGTCCATACCAAACTCTTATTTTGCCTAGTCCCATGGAGCTGCACCTGGACCATAGCCCTCCATACCCAGTTGACCTTTGAGGCTGATACCCTTCTTCAGGACTGGACAGACGCCAGAATAAAAAGGTTGGGGGAGTTAAAGGAGGATAGCTAGAAGTCGATAGGTGAAGCCAGATGGGTAGGAAAGATAAAAGGTTGGATAGGAAGGAATGATAGGAGAAGAGTGTGGATCATAAGAGAAAAGAAAGGAAGAAGGACCCAGGAGGTGGTGATAGGTGATCTTATACAACTTCAGTTTGACATCCCAGCTCCTGTACTTAGTACTTTGATTTATGAAGGTCAATATGTAAAAAGTTCCTTTACAACTCTATCTACCTGTGACATCCCTTTCAAGGGATTATAGATCTGCATTCCCAGATCCCTCTGTTCAACTGCACTTCTCAGTGCCCTACCGTTCACTATCTAAGTCCTACCCTGGTTTAAACCTCTCACAGTTCAACACATCATTCTTTTTTGCTATTCTTCATACAATCTTTCCAGCTGGTCTAGATCCTGCTGCAATTTTAAGAAAGGATATTTTGCCTTTGGAGGCAGGTGGTGAATTTCAGGAATTCTCTACCTCAGATAGTTGCAAAGACCAGGTCAGTGAAGGTATTTAAAAAGGTAGATAATTTTTGTAAGATTGGGAACTGAGGGCCACCTGGAAGTGCACAAGAGGAGTTTAAGATGTAATCATACTGAATTATTGTTCAGGTTTGAGGTAATAGGTGAACTACTCTTGCTTCTATTTTCTTGTTTGCATCCTTGTTCATAATACAACTACTGCCTTTCAGAACCCGAGGTTCAATCCTGACAATACGTTACTGCTTTCTGGTGCAGTGTGCATGTTCTCCTTGTGTCCATGTAGGTTTCCCTTGGTTGCTGATTCCCTGCCACATCCTAAAGATGTGTGGGTTGAGAGCTAAATTGATGATTGGAAGTTGCCCTCGAGTGCAGGTGATTGGTAGAATTTTGGGGGAGTTTCAGTATGTGTATGTGAAGAGAATAATTAAAATAATTAACGTAGGATGCGAGTAAATAGGGGTAATTGTTGGTTCATGTGGACTCGGTGAGTATTCCTCTTGTATCCTATTATGATTTTATTACAATTGGTTACACCAAAACACTCCTTTTACATTTGGTTTGCAATCAGAAATCTGAAAATTGTAAAAATGATAACACAAAATGAAATGTCTCAATGTCAGTTTTGACAGAGATTTTGTGTGTTATACTTTTACTTTTCTCCTAAAGTGGGTGATGCTAGCAAGGCTGCCTGCATTCACTATTATCAACTGTCCTGATTTGGCTTCTTTCATCAGAATTTTGTCAGAAACTAGTTCACCAGCTTGCTTTCACATCACCTACAGTATGTAGTTCTTAAATTATTCCAAGCTCCCCACACTTTGGTATTCTTGTAACAAATTAATTTTTAATACATTCAATTCCTCTGAATAAGGAAGCTCCAATTGAGATCAGTCTCTGATTTATCCTTTACTTTGCTCCTATTTCTACTGCCTCTGTTCAGTACAAGGAAGTGGTCTGCTCTTCTCTCTTTTATACTATTTAGCTCCCTCATAGCTAAATTCCTTCAAGACTGCAAGGCTCCAAACCACAGGCATTTGTTTTGTTTTATTATTGCTTGCAGTGAGGTGGGATATTAAAACAAAAAAAACAGCTGTGCAGCAAATTATAGTGTTTTCAAATATTTAACGTTCTCCATTTCCTTATTGTTTTAGTCGCTTGTAGTTGAGAAAGATTGCGTTACCACAAGATGGCACTAGGTGCCTAAGGTTCAAAATAGTGGTTCAAAATAGTGAACAGATTTGATAGTGAAGCAGCCTTGAACAGAGAATGTTAAAATGTGAAATCAGTTCATGTCCTATGGCTGTGCGTGTGTGTGTGTGTGTGTGTGTGTGTGTGTGTGTGTGTGTGTGTCTGTGTGTGTATATATATATATAGTTTTTAAAAAGTAGGATAAGCAGACTTTATTCTATTACTGAAGTAACATTGCTTTGAAGTTCATAGGATATAAAATTAGATTAGTATACCATTCATTCTGAATTATTGCAAAAGTGCATGCAGACTATAGGATGCCATTCATCACCTGTCCCAGATAAACACACTCATCAGTTGTTCAGGAATGAGGGGATTAGATCTAACATGAGAAGTAACTCAGAAAGGTGGAAACAAGGACTGTGTGTCATAGAGCAATACCATCATGCATACAGGACCTTCAGCCCAATAAGTCTATGCCAACCATGTTGTCTATCCTCCAGGCCTCTCTTTTCCAGGTACCTATCCAAGTACTTGTTAAATGATACTAATTTACCTGCCAAAATGACTTTTACTGGTAGCACCTTGTCAATACCAGGTGAGACAGTGCCTGTCAAAATCTTCCAGATAGTGCACAAAAGTGCTTATTTCACTCCTTTCACGTCTGTTTTTCATCTTAGATGTGTTTCTGGAACTGTTAGAGCCTGCAATTTACAGTTTGGAGATCAATTGAGTGATCCAGCACTTTACTGTGTCCAAGAAGATTCCAGGAAAGTGCGAGCTCGAACACTCTCAAGGTGAAGAAATTTAAACTTGCGAGGTGATGTTCGATTCCATTTCGCTGATTAAAGCATCCATTAAACACCAATTAAAGTGACGGGGAAGAATGAAACATCGAGGCATATGTGGTAGCTTGCTGGCCAAAAGGATTGGCCCCTGCATTTGAGTGATCTCTATTCCAATAATGTCAGAGGATGTTATAATAGTTCTGCATTCATGAATTGGACTTTGAACTTTTTCCAGTCTTATGATTTTTATATTCTGTGTTTGAGGTCAATCTCTAGTGTTTTGTGCAGGTGTGGGGGTGGGATTGCTGTTTCTCTTATCTGGTTTTCCTTGCTTTGAGGCTATCTGGAGAAGATGAATCTCAAGAGTTGTATACTGCATACATGCTTTGATAATGAACCTTTGAACTTTTTAAGCTTATTCTATATGCTCACTACCCTCTGTGTGAAAAAGCTGCCCCTCAGGTACCTTATAATTTGTTTCCCTCTTACTCAAAATCAGGGATTCTGACATGGAGCCATACCATTGACAGAGGGGTCTGTGGACCCCAGGATGGGAAACCCTGATCTAAATCAATGTCTCCTGGTTTTGGACTCCCCTACTCTGGAGAAAAGGCTGCTACTGTCCATCTTCACTACACTTCTCATAATTTTAAACATTTCTGTAAGGTTGACCCTCATTCTCTCACATTCTAGAGAATAAAGACCAGCCTGCCCAACCTCTCTCTATAACTCAGGATCTCTAGTTACGGGCCTAATATCCTCGTGAATCTTTTCTGCACTCCTTCCAGTTTAACCACATCTTTGCTAAACATGGTGGCCAAAACTGTGCAGAATACTCCAAGTGCAGCCTCACTAATGACATAAACAACTGTAATGTAGTGTCCCAATTCTATACTCAATGTCCTGACTGATGAAGGCCAGCATACTAAATGCCAGCTTTACCACCATGTCTATCTGTGACACCACTTTCAAACTTGTACTCCTATCGGAGTACTTGAAGGCACATGGTAAAATAGGCTATAGTCAGCATGTTTTCCTCAAGGGAAAATCTAGCCTGACAAATCTGTTGGAATTCTTTGAAGAAATAACAAGTAGGATAGACAAAGGAGAAATGGTGGATGTTATGTACTTGGATTTTCAGAAGGCCTTTGACAAGGTGCCACACATGAGGTTGCTCAACAAGTTAAGAGCCCATGGTATTACAGGAAAGATTCTAGCATGGATAAAACAGTGGCTGATTGGCAGGAGGCAGAGTGTGGGAATAAAGGAAGCCTTTTCTTATTGGCTCCCAATGACTAGTGGTGTTCCACAGGGGTCTGTTGAGACTGATACTATTTATGTATATGTCAATGACTTAGATGATGGAATTGATGGCTCTGTGGCAAAGTTTGCGGATGATAGAATGATAGGTGGAGGGGCAGGTAGTTTTGAGGAAGTACAATGGCTACAGAAAGACTTAGACAAATTAGGAAATGGGCAAAGTGGCAAATGGAATACAGTGTTGGGAAGTGTATAATCATGCACTTTGGCAGAAGAAATAAAAACAGACTATTTTCTAAGTGGAGAGAAAATTCAAAGATTTAAAGCAAGAAGGGACTTAGGGGTTTTTGTGCAGAATTCCCTAAAGTTGATTTGCAGGTTGAGTTGGTGATAAGAAAGACAAATGTGATGTTAGCATTCATTGCAAAAGGATCACAATATAAAAGCAAGATGCAATGTTGAGGTTTTATAAAGCACTGGTGAGGCCTCATTTGGAGTATTGTGAGCAGTTTCAGGCCCCTTATCTAAGAAAGGATGTGCTGCCATTGGACAGGGTTCAAAGGAAGTTCATGAAAATGATTCCAGTATTGAAACGCTTGTCATATGAAGAGGGTTTGGCTCTGGGCCTGTACTCACTAGAATTCAGAAGAATGAGGGGTGACCTTATTGAAACCTATCAAATGTTGAATGGCCTTGAAAGAGTGGATATGGACAGCGTGTTTCCTGTGTGGGGAAGTCCAAGACCAAAGGACACAGTCTCAGAATAGAGGGGTGTCCTTTTAGAACGCAGATGAGGAGGAATTTCTTTAGCCAGAGAGTGGTGAATCTGTGGAATTTGTTGCCAGAGATGACTGTGGAGGTCAAGTCATTGAGTATATTTAAGGCAGAGGCTGATAGGTTCTTGATTAGTCAGGGCATGAAAGGATAGCAGGACAAAGCAGGAGGTTAGGGCTGAGAGGGAAATGCATCAGTCATGATGAAATGGTGGACAGAGTAGACTTGATGGCCTAATTCTGCTCCTTTACCTTATGGTCTTCTGTTCATTACATTCCCACTGCTCCACCATTCATGTACAAAATCTATTGTGGTTTTACGTTACAAAATAAATCACCGCATACTTACCTGTATTGAAATCCATTTAGTCACTCAGATGGATTTCAATACAGATACATGAGGTGATGTAATTAGAGCCTCACATCATTTGCTTATCTCACATTTAATTTAGGTTAGGCAGTTCTCATTAAAGCGTTTGATGCTTACTTGCTCAGACCAGCTAGGTTATTATAGTGATATAAATAAAATCCCTATGGCCTCAGTTTAGCCATATCCTATCATGCTAAATAAAACTCTGGCAATGTAGGACTAATACAGGAATTCCCATTATTATAATTTAGCTAACGGTGCATGTTCTATTTATTTGGGTCAGCCTTCTATTCCGACATTAAGGCTTTACAAATAAAGACATGCATTTATATGATACTTTAACACACTGGAAGATGCTTCATAGACAATTAATTACTGTGAAGTGCAGTCCATATTATTTATATTATCCAGCAAGATCCTCCAACAGTAATAAAATAACCAACTAGTTAATGTATTTCTTTGATTGAAGAAAGAAGTTTGCTCTGGAGATGGGGGGTGGTTGGGGTTGGGCCTCTTGCTGCTCATCCCTGAAACATGCCAGAAGATTTTCAACATCAACCTAAACCAATAAAGCCTGGATCTTATTTTATCATCTTCTCCATTTCTTTAGACCCAAAATACGGCATCACAGTATCAGTCCGAATAAGGATCAACCCATGGACCAAAGGAACAACTTACCAGCTCCTTGGAACATAGGACAATGAAAGGCAACCTTATAGAAGTATTTAACATTATGAAAGGTCTAGATAAAGTGAATAGTCATAGTCTTTTCCCCAGGCTAGGGTAGAGGTTTAGGATGTGAGGGGAGAGATTTAAAAATGACCTAAGGGACATTTTTCCCAGAGAGGATGGTGAGTAAATGAATGAGATGCCAGAGGAAGTGGTTGAGGCAGGTACAATAATATCATTTAAAAAGCACTTGGATAGGTAAATGGAAGGGTGGGATTTGGAGGGATATGGGCTGAATGCAGCACATTGGGACCTGCTGGATGGGCACTGTGGTCATTGTGGACTCTTTGGATTGAAGGATTTGCATCTCTCCTCTATTGTTCATTACACATGTATTGTATGCTTCTTTAATTTTGGAAATAACTAATTTTTAAATATAAAGGAACATTTGAAGTAATTACACATAAAAGTTGCTGGTGAACGCAGCAGGCCAGGCAGCATCTCTAGGAAGAGGTGCAGTCGATGTTTCAGGCCGAGACCCTTCGTTCGGCCTGAAACGTCGACTGCACCTCTTCCTGGAGATGCTGCCTGGCCTGCTGCGTTCACCAGCAACTTTTATGTGTGTTGCTTGAATTTCTAGCATCTGCAGAATTCCTGTTGTTTGAAGTAATTAATTAGTTTTGAAGCCTCTGATCCAAATGGAACAGGGGCAAGTCAAGTTTGTATGCCTCTGACAGGGTTTAGTACAGGATTAGGAGTGTTCACAGCAAGTGAGCAACTCAATGAAGCAAGTAGATAGATATCACACTCACAAGAAATAGAAGTTGACAGGGTGAACCTGCTGGTTTGTTTTTCATAGTTAAATCTTATACATAGTAAGTCAGCACAAGCTGCATCAGTCAAACCTGTGGTCGGGCCAACATCTGTTCTCACTTCACTAAGCTTCCATTTTTCTTTTGGATCAGATCCAGCAAGGTCATATTAGGATAATCGCATGTGCAAAGGTGCACATTATATATGGTAAGATACCCAAAAAGCATGCATTGCTAAAGAGCAAGGCTTGTTTTCTAAATCCCTGCCAGTGATGCACTTACCAAACCAGCAAGAACAACATTAAAACTCAACAAAGGCCTTGATCAAATCTAAGCTTTCTTTTAACATCAAAATTAAATTCAGCTTATGTTAACAAAAATAGGGAGTGCAACATACTGACATAAATAAAATTCTACAAATTTTTTTTTTTAAAGATCTCTTTTCAGCTTCTTTAATAGAGTCTCACCTTTGCTGGGACACTACAGCAATTTAGGAATACTTAGCTTATGTAAGTCAGTAGAATTGTCCTAGTTACCTAAAGAGAGGCACAAATGTAGGCACAGGGAGGAGGGCTACAGAAAAGACCTATTTAGGAGAAGAAATTTAGAGCGCATTCTGTTAGAAAGCATGTTTCCATAATGTGAATTGCTTATAATGTGATTGATGAATTAGGGAGCACTATTTGCATTACTTCTCTTTCAATCTATGCTTTGAAGGTAACTACTGCCTGCTCTGCTAAAATATGACATTTTATAATGTAAGGTTTCTTAGAAATGCAACGATTCTATTATAGCAAATCTACCTATAATTGTATTTCTACTATTACCCATTAGCTCATCTGTTCATCCACTTACATGTTTACTTCCATTCCACTTGTTTTATGTCGCTGGAGAGGAATAAAAAAGTTGCTGTTCTGAATTACGACTAATAATTACTGAAATAAACCATGAAGGGGATTTGAAGCAGAAATTCCTTTAACCAGTTCGTTGGCATTTGTATTTAGAAGGTGCCCCCTACCCACCTACTCAATCTGAATTTTACACAAAAAGCTAAGAAGAACATATTGATGATGAAAACTAAATCATGAAGCTCTTAGAATTTATGGACCCAAGCTGCAAGGTTGTGCGTTCAAATCTTACCCCAGGTCAGTATATCCAACAAGGTGTTAAACTGAAGCCTTGTTTGTTTACTGACTGGAATAGAATGTAACAATATCGCTGTGAACATTACAATAATGAATTATCACATCACTCTCTCATGTGGGAACTTGCTCTGTGTTAACTGGCTGCAATGTTTCCTCCAGTATGTCAGAGACTACATTCCACGTACAGTTGCAATAAAAAGTTTGTGAACCTTCTGCAATTTTCTCATTTTCTGCATTAATTATTCAAAAAATGTGGTCTGATCTTCATCCAAATCACAATAATAGGCAAGCATATTCTGCCTAAACTAATAACACACAAACACTTGTATCTTACATGTCTTTACTGAACACATGGTTTAATCATTCACAGCCCTGGCTGGAAAAAGTATGGGAACCCATGCATTCAATAACTGTAGAACCTCCTTTAGCAGCAATAACCTCCACCAAATGTTTCCTGTAGCTGCTGATCAGACTTGCACAACGGTGAGGCAGAATTGTAGACCAATCCTTACAAAACTGTTCCAGTTCATCAATATTTCTGGGATACCTTGCATGAACAGCCCTCTTCAGGTCATGCTACAACATCCCAATTGGGTTAAGCTCTGAACTCTGACTTGGCCATTCCAAAACATGATTTTTCTTCTTTTTAAACCATTCTGTTGTCGATTTACTCTTGTTTTTCAGATCATTGTCCTGTTGCATCATCCGATTTCTATTAAGCTTCAAATGACAGATCGGTACCCTGACATTCTCCTGTAAAATGTCTTGATACAATTTTGAATTCATTGTTCCCTCTATGATTGCAAGCTGTCCAGGCCCTGAGGCAGCAATGCAGCCCCAAACCATGATGTTCCTTTCACCATGCTTCACAGTTGGGATGAGGTTTTGGTGTTGGTGTGTAGTCCCCTTTCCCCTCCAAACATAGCAATGGACATTTCTGCCAAAAGGTTCTCTCATCTTTCCACAGAAAATTGTCCAGAAGCATTGTGAATATCCAGGTGGCGTTTTGCAAACTTGGGAGTTGCAGCAATTTGTTTTTTTTTTTGGACAGCAGAAGTTTCCTCCGTGGTGTCCTTCCCTCTACACCATTCTTGTTCAGTGTTTTTCTTACAGTGGACATATGAATAGAGTCTTTAGCAAGTTCTAGAGATTTTTGCTATTACCCATGGGTTCCTTCTCACTTTCTTCAGCATTGCATGTTGTGCTCTTGGTGTGCTCTTTGCAGTACGCCCACACCTCGGGAAAGTAGCTACAGTACTGAATTTCCTCCATTTGCAGACAATTTTTCATACTGTGGACTGATGAACACTCAGGTCTTTTCCAGTTTCATGTATATCTACAATTCCTCTTTTAAGGTCCCCTGAAAGTTGTTTTGATCAAGGCATGGTGCACATAAACAGATCTTTCTTCAGAAGAGTAGGCTCTGTCAATAACCTAACTTTGTGTGTCCTTTTAAAGGCAAGGGCACCTCTACAACTCACACCTCCAATCTCATCTCAATGATTAGAACACCTGGCTCCAAATAGCTTTTGTAGCAGACATTACTCCAAAAGTTCACATACTTTTTTTAAGTTAGACTGTGATTATTTAAATGGTGTGCTCAGCATTGATGGGAAGTACAATTATTTATGTGTTATCTATTCAGGCAGATTGTGTTTATCGATTGTGACCTACATGAAGATCAAACTACATCTTATGAGTAATTAATGCAGAAAACCAGGTAATTGCAAAGTGTTCACAAACTTTTTCTTGCAATTGTACTTTATTGCTGTGATGAGTTTAGAATGTCCTGAGATTAAGAAATGTTTTGTACAAATATTCTTCCAAAGCCATGTTTCTGTCCCTTTACTTACGCCCTGAAATGCAACTGGACCAACCAAGACAAAAGAGACTGCTGATGGTGGAATCTACAGTACAGTGTAAAAGTCTTAAGCACACATTTATAGCTCGGGTGCCTAAGACTTTTGCACAGTGGTGTACTTGTCAACGTGTCAGCAAGTTTGTAAATCTAGCAGAAACAAAAGTTGTTGGGAATGGTGATGAGTCTACCCTGGAATTCCTGACTCAACTCTGTGGCAGCACCTTCACCAGAATGACTTCAGTGAGTCAAAGTGGCTGATCATCATCATCATCTCCCCAGGGACAATTAGGGATGACAGCAACACTCACACCCATAAGGAGAATTATAGCACAGTAAGACTTTGTTCTCTGGTTTCACATTATACTTGCAAAGTTGTTTTATAGTGACTGTACGCCAGAAAAAAAAATCTCTGAAAGAACCAGTTAGTGAACATTGTTCTGCAGCACTGTTCATTAACAAATAACTAACCATTGGATGATCTCTGTGATTTGGGCCTCCCAGTGTGCCACAGATTCCTTCTTATCTGCTAGGTCCCGTAACTCTTCCTCCATTTGTTTGTTGCTTGCTGTCAGCTTTTCAAACTTCCCTGTGAGCTGTTCAGAAGCAAGAGCAAAGATTAAATTGGATATATATGACTTAGTTTTATTTCCAACTCAATAATGTTAGATCTCGAGATGATTCTTTAGAAGGTTCTTCAGAAGTCAAGAATGAGATGCCAATGTTATGGTTACAGCCATTTTATTAGATGTACATCATAGCACGGGCCACACAGGATCAACCTGTTGTTGCAAGCAAGGTAACATTAACTAACTGTAACAAAAGAATCTGATCACGTGCTGACCTTTTATACTGCAGACTAGTCCTGACCAATTTAGATATGAAAGTTGTCCATCAGGTACAGACAGAATCACACTTCAGTTTTGCAGACAAAGAAGCTTCAGAAATATAGAACTAAATGTATTACAAGTTGCTAAAAGTTTACAGACAGGTGATTGTACAATCATGTAAGCAAGCATAAAGAAATCTAAGGCTACAAGAATAACACAATAAAAGCAACAGTCTGAATCCAACCTTAATCCAACAATAACAATAGTCTGATTTATAGGGAAATGAACCATTGACCATAGCAAAACACAGGAACTTGACTACTAAGAAAAAACAGGAAAAACCATCTGATACCCAGCCTGTAGTACCAACTCCTAGCAAAGAAGCATTCAAAACAAAGGCAACTCAGCTATACTTGCTCTCATATTTCTGAAGTACCATTATTCAAATTGTATGGTTTGTTGGGCCATTGCTTTGCTGGTAACTCCAAAGCACATCATCAAGAGCAGTTAGTATCAGAATATGAGAAATATCAAATTAGCAGGACATACAACTGGCCTCACTATAGTCCAATCAGGATAAAGTGCTTGGAGCAGTATCTAAAACACAAAGGCATTAAGGATACCCTTCATCCAGAAATTCATTATTACAGTAGCATGCAAAAGTTTGGGCACCCCTGGTCAAAATTTCTGTTACTGCAAATAGCTAAGCGAGTAAAAGATGAACTAATCTCCAAAAGTCATAAAGTTAAAGATGAAACATTCTTTTCAATGTTTTAACCAAGATTAGTGTATTATTTTTGTTTTGTACAATTTTGGAATGAAAAAAAGGAAAGGAACACCATGCAAAAGTTTGGGCACCCCAAGAGATTTGAGCTCTCAGATAACCTTTACCAAGGTCTCAGACCTTAATTAGCTTGTTAGGGCTATGGCTTGTTCACAGTCATCGTTAAGAAAGGCCAGCTGATGCAAATTTCAAAGCTTTATAAATACCCTGACTCCTCAAACCTTGTCCCAACAATCAGCAGCCATGGGCTCATCTAAGCAGCTGCCTAGCACTCTGAAGATTAAAATAAATGATGCTCACAAAGCAGGAGAAGGCTATAAGAAGATAGCAAAGCGTTTTCAGGTAGCCGTTTCTCCAGTTCGTAATGTAATTAAGAAATGGCAGTTAACAGGAACGGTGGAGGTCAAGTTGAGGTCTGGAAGACCAAGAAAACTTTCTGAGAGAACTGCTTGTATGATTGCTAGAAAGGCAAATCCAAACCCCCGTTTGACTGCAAAAGACCTTCAGGAAGATTTAGCAGACTCTAAAGTGGTGGTGCACTGTTCTACTGTGCAGCGACACCTGCACAAATATGACCTTCATGGAAGAGTCATTAGAAGAAAACCTTTCCTGCACCCCCACTACAAAATTCAGCGTCAGAAGTTTGCACAGGAACATCTAAACAAGCCTGATGCATTTTGGAAACAAGTCCTGTGGACTGTGAGGTTAAAATATAATTATTTTGGCCGCAATGAGCAAAGGTATGTTTGGAGAAAAAAGGGTGCAGAATTTCATGAAAAGAACACCTCTCCAACTGTTAAGCATGGGTGCTTACAAAGCGTTTACAAGCTGTGGTACTTGCCAAAGGGCGTGTTACTAAGTACTGCCCATGCAGGGTGCCCAAATGTTTGCTTTGGGCCCTTTTCTTTTTTTGTTATTTTGAAACTGTAAAACATGGAAATAAAAAAGTAATTTGCTTAAAATATTAAAGAAATGTGTCATCTTTAACTTTATGCCTTTTGGAAATCAGGTCATCTTTTACTTGCTTAGCTATTCACAGTAACAGAAATTTTACTGGGGTGCCCAAACTTTTGCATGCCGCTGTATATTTCATCGATCATCGTAATTCCTAAGTTCAAGTTTATTGTCATTCAGCTGTACACCGGTATACAGCTACAAAACTTTACGCCTCTGGGACCAAGGTGCAAAATGCAGTTCATATATCACATAAAATAATATCAAAGCAAATCAAATTTAATTATCATTCAACCATACATGGATACAGCTGAATGAGACAGCATTCCTTTGGGGCCAAGGTGCAAAACATACACAGCACATTCAAAATAGGGAGAGGGAAAGAAAAACATAGCCACGCAAGAAAAAACATACATAGTCCAAGACCCTGAGTAGCATGTCCTGTAAATTGACAGAACAGGCCTCAGCAATCCAGCCTGTCATTCCACTGATCAAACACTAGAGGGCAGCATTGATGGGAGAGGCCAGCCCCAACTGAGCAAGGACAGTACATTATAACGGTGTCTCCTTACCTGATATGCAGCAGCAGGCAAGCCCACGGCTTGAGGTCTATTCCTCAGTACAACTGAAGCCAAACTGCTGCCTCAATGTCTTTCACGCCACCAAACAAGGGAAACAGGCCCGTAGCATCTTGCATTATCAACGTCCAACAGGGTCTTGTGATCGTAAGAAGAACGTCCAAGACAGTCACCCATGGTTACACTGAACACCACCTTCGCGCAGTAACTCTGATGCCTTCGAGTAGCAGGCAGCAACATGTTCTGCACCCAGGTCAGCTCCTGCAAATCCAATCCAGTTCCTCCAACCTGCCAGATGGCTTTTCCTTCCTTGGTCTGCCAGCCAACTCTTACAACACCCTAGCCAGCTGCTCTAAATAACTCACTGGACGAGTAGCTCACTGTGCCACCTGCTTTACCCATTGTTCTTGGAGTCCAGTATAGTCTTATGATCATAAAAAACCCATTTAACAAAGAAAAAAGCACCTTTGGTTGGCCCCTTAGAGGCCATTGTGTCTGAACGTGCTGCCATCTTACCAGATGATAATATTAACACAATATTATTAACAGATAATAAAATGTATTCTGTAAATGCACAAAATGACATAAAGTGCATATACGACATAGTAAATATACATCAGTATTACTGCTACTGGCGCTGTCATAAATAATGTGTACTGGATGGTAGCTGGGTGGTCAGATGCCTTGCAATTACCATGCCAGATGGTGATACAGCTAGTCAGAACACTCTCAATGGTGCTTAGTTAAAATGTGGTTAGAATGGGACTGGGGAGCCTCGCTAGCCTCAATCATCTCAAGAAGTGAAGGCAAACAACAGGAATTCTGCAGATGCTGGAAATTCAAGCAACACACATCAAAGTTGCTGGTGAACGCAGCAGGCCAGGCAGCATCTGTAGGAAGAGGTGCAGTCGACGTTTCAGGCCGAGACCCTTCGTCAGGACTAACTGAAGGAAGAGTGAGTAAGGGATTTGAAAGTTGGAGGGGGTGGGGGAGATCCAAAATGATAGGAGAAGACATGAGGGGGAGGGATGGAGCCAAGAGCTGGACAGGTGATTGGCAAAAGGGGATACAAGAGGATCATGGGACAGGAGGTCCGGGAAGAAAGACAAGGGGGGGGAACCCAGAGGATGGGCAAGAGGTATATTCAGAGGGACAGAGGGAGAAAAAGGAGAGTGAGAGAAAGAATGTGTGCATAAAAATAAGTAACAGATGGGGTACGAGGGGGAGGTGGGGCCTAGCGGAAGTTAGAGAAGTCGATGTTCATGCCATCAGGTTGGAGGCAACCCAGACGGAATATAAGGTGTTGTTCCTCCAACCTGAGTGTGGCTTCATCTTTACAGTAGAGGAGGCCGTGGACAGACATGTCAGAATGGGAATGGGATGTGGAATTAAAATGTGTGACCACTGGGAGATCCTGCTTTCTCTGGCGGACAGAGCGTAGATGTTCAGCAAAGCGGTCTCCCAGTCTGCGTCGGGTCTCGCCAATATATAAAAGGCCACATCGGGAGCACCGGACGTAGTATATCACCCCAGTCGACTCACAGATGAAGTGTTGCCTCACCTGGAAGGACTGTTTGGGGCCCTGAATGGTGGTAAGGGAGGAAGTGTAAGGGCATGTGTAGCACTTGTTCCGCTTACACAGATAAGTGCCAGGAGGGAGATCAGTGGGGAGGCATGGGGGGGACGAATGGACAAGGGAGTTGCATAGGGCGCGATCCCTGCGGAATGCAGAGAGAGAGGGGGAGGGAAAGATGTGCTTAGTGGTGGGATCTCGTTGGAGGTGGCGGAAGTTACGGAGAATAACATGTTGGACCCGGAGGCTGGTGGGGTGGTAGGTGAGGACCAGGGGAACCCTATTCCTAGTGGGGTGGCGGGAGGATGGAGTGAGAGCAAATGTACGTGAAATGGGGGAGATGCGTTTAAGAGCAGAGTTGATAGTGGAGGAAGGGAAGCCCCTTTCTTTAAAAAATGAAAACATCTCCCTCGTCCTAGAATGAAAAGCCTCATCCTGAGAGCAGATGCAGCGGAGACGGAGGAATTGCGAGAAGGGGATGGCGTTTTTGCAAGAGACAGGGTGAGAAGAGGAATAGTCCAGACAGCTGCGAGAGTCAGTAGGCTTATGGTAGACATCAGAAGTGAAGGCGCTGCTTTGTTTTCTTGACTAAAAAAGTCAAGAAAGAGGGACCAGGTGAGATTAACTGCAATGCCCACTCTAAGAAAACTGGTGTTCCTGACTCTCTCTGTCCATGGAGAAGCCATTATTGTGCAGTTGGGAGTGGTTAACCTGCATCTTCCTAAAGCCCACAATTATCTCTTTAGCCTTGTTCATATTGAGACTCAAGTTGTTGAATTCACACCAGTCCACAGACCGGTCACCTCCTTTCTGTATGCCAGCTCATCAATGTTGCTGATAATGCCAACCACTGTTGTATCATCAGTGATCTTAATGATATGGTGGATCCAGCAGTACACTCACGCGTCAGCAGCCTGAACAGCAACCGGGCTGAGCATGCAGCCCAGAGGCTGGGGGTCTGGTGCTCAGTGTGATGGAGCAAGAGGGAGGTGTTGAGACCCATCAAGGACAGTTTGCCCACTAGCTTCTAAGGAATGAATGTACTGAACAACAAACTAAAGTTGATGAACAGTACTCTTACACCATTCTACAGGTGGGATGGTACAGAGTAGAGGCTATTGCATTTGGGCAATATGCTAACTGGTATTCCATACTATATTCAGGGGCCGATGTCCTGGGAAGGCAGGATTTCATGCAGCTCATGACCAGCTGCTCAAAGCACTTCATTATTATTGTGGTTAGTGCCACTGGACGATATCCATTAAGGCAGGTTACCATTGGCCTCTTGCGCACTGGGATGATGGTGGCAGCCTTGAAGCCTGAGGGGACAGTGGACTGCTTCAGAGGTGCCCATGAGAACATCTGCTGGCTGGGCCAGACAGTCTCTCACCTGACCAGGAATGTCCTCAGGTCCTGCAGCTTTGTGTAGGTTAACCCTGACTAGTGTCTTTCTCATATCAGCTGTGGCCAGATAGAGCACCCACTCCTTGAGGAGAGGAGGTCCTTTCTCACTAGCACATTGTTCAGTGTGTAGAAGGCATTCAACCTTTCAGGAAGAGAGGCGTCACTGTCATTGACGCACAGTCTTATAGTCTGTTATGTTCTGAATGCCCTGCCATATTCGCTACAGTTTTTGTATTCTTAATGTCCAGCAAGAAAAGTGAAATTGAGAATCTAAAGGAAATTCATGATGGGAAACAACAGGATGGATTAGCTTAAAGACGCTGCTGTTTGTTGGTGATAAAGAAGCTATCGCATTGATACCAGTCAGTGGAGACCTCAACTGTAACCACAGGGAATTCCAATGTTAAATACTGACAGAATTGTCAGCATAAATATAAGATTCTTGGAAAAAGACAGGTGCATATAAATGACTTTCTAAATATACCTATGTATAAATAGCTATATTTCTTTGTGGTTTATGGTTACATAGTACATGATGTGGTACATTCAGAGGCCAGAGGGTCTATTTTAGTTTTCAAGTGATGGTGTATGTACTGCCAAAATGCACCCCCACCCACACCACAATATCTGGACTCTGAATAGCTTCCATAGGCATCTTGGAATCATTAACAATGCTTTTCCAGTATAGTGCATGCCTTAGGTACTGATATGTACTAAACTGATGGCTAATCTTTCGGCACTACATGTTATTCAGGATCTAGGAGATCATTCAGTTCTTTTTCAAATTACACAAGATGTTTAACTGGAAAACGATGCATTGGTTGAAAATCACAGATGTGACCTTCACCCTCACCATTTCATTGCAGTACAACGCTAGATTGTTCTAGATTTTTCCGTCTCTACCATCTGACTCTCAATACATTTTTGAACTAGAGTTTGAATTTTGTTAAATTCAATGGGATGTGATGTGGAGGCTCTATAAGGCACTGGTGAGACCTCACTTGGAGTACTGTGGGCAGTTTTGGTCTCCTTATTTAAGAAAGGATGTGCTGACGTTGGAGAGGGTACAGAGAAGATTCACTAGAATGATTCTGGGAATGAGAGGGTTAACATATGAGGAACGTTTGTCCGCTCTTGGTCTGTATTCCTTGGAGTTTAGAAGAATGAGGGGAGACCTCATAGAAACATTTCGAATGTTGAAAGGCATGGACAGAGTGGATGTGGCAAAGTTGTTTCCCATGATGGGGGAGTCTAGTACGAGAGGGCATGACTTAAGGATTGAAGGGCGCCCATTCAGAACAGGAATGCGAAGAAATTTTTTAGTCAGAGGGTGGTGAATCTATGGAATTTGTTGCCACGGGCAGCAGTGGAGGCCAAGTCATTGGGTGTATTTAAGGCAGAGACTGATAGGTATCTGAGTAGCCAGGGCATCAAAGGTTATGGTGAGAAGGCAGGGGAGTGGGACTAAATGGGAGAATGGATCAGCTCATGATAAAATGGCGGAGCAGACTCGATGGGCCGAATAGCCGACTTCTGCTCCTTTGTCTTATGGTCTAAACAATATTCATCAAACTACACACCCTTCCTTTAAGTAAAACATTAAAATAAACGTGATCTTTGATTACCTGATCAACCCCATTTGAAATCCTGATTGCAAGATCAATTTACATAGGTTTTCTTATATTTTAATGTAAAATTTATGAAGCTAGATAGATTTCATATAATCTTTATCAGAGGCAAATCTGTTTATCTTATGTCTCAACAGGCCTTTAAGAAATATGTAAGAACCTTACAATGGTTGGCTCTGTTTAAAGAAATATTCTACCGAGTATGCTGTAAGTGCGGAAATATGTAAGGCTGGTAGATGAGGGGTATTCAATAATCCTCTACAGAATCTTCTTCAAGAAAGGGAGTAGAGATAGCCCAGGAAATTATAAACCAGTGAGTCTTACCTCAGTGGTTGGTAAGTTGATGGAGAGGATCCTGAGAGGCAGGATTTATGAACATTTGGAGAGGTATAATATGATTAGGAGTAGTCAGCATGGCTTTGTCAAGGGCAGGTCATGCCTTACAAGCCTGATTGAATTTTTTGAGGATGTGACTAAATACATTGATGAAGGAAGAGCAGTAGATGTAGTGTATATGGATTTCGGCAAGGCATTTGATAAGGTACCCCATGCAAGGCTTATTGAGAAAGTAAGGAGGCATGGAATCCAAGGGGACATTGCTTTGTGGATCCAGAACTGGCTTGCCCACAGAAGACAAAGAGTGGTTGTAGATGGGTCATATTCTGGATGGAGGTCGGTCACCAGTGGAGTGCCTCAGGGATCTGTTCTGGGACCCTTACTCTTCGTGATTTTTATAAATGACTGGATGAGGAAGTGGGGGGATGGGTTAGTAAGTTTGCTGATGACACAAAGGTTGCAGGTGTTGTGGATAGTGTGGAGGGCTGTCAGAGGATACAGTGGGACATTGATAGGATGCAAAACTGGGCTGAGAAGTGGCAGATGGAGTTCAACCCAGATAAGTGTGAAGTGGTTCATTTTGGTAGGTCAAATATGATGGCAGAATTTAGTATTAATGGTAAGACTCTTGGCAGTGTTGCAGATCAGAGGGATCTTGGGGTCCAAGTCCATAGGACACTCAAAGCAGCTGCACAGGTTGACTCTGTGGTTAAGAAGGCATACGGTGTATTGGCCTTCATCAATCTTGGAATTGAATTTAGGAGACGAGCGGTAATGTTGCAGCTGCATAGGGCCCTGGTCAGACCACACTTGGAGTACTGTGCTCAGTTCTGGTCACCTCACTACAGGAAGGATGTGGAAGCCATAGAAGGGGTGCAGAGGAGATTTACAAGGATGTTCCCTGGATTGGGGAGCATACCTTATGAGAATAGGTTGAGTGAACTCGGCCTTTTCTCCTTGGAACGACGGAGAATGAGAGGTGACCTGATAGAGATGTATACGATGATGAGAGGCATTGATCATGTGGATAGTCAAGACTTTTTCCCAGGGCTGAAATGGTTGCCACAAGAGGACACAGGTTTAAGGTGCTGGGGAGTAGGTACAGAAGAGACGTCAGGGGTAAGTTTTTTACTCAGAGAGTGATGAGTGTATGGAATGGGCTGCTGGCAACGGTGGTGGAGCCGGATAAGATAGGGTCTTTTAAGAGACTTTTAGATAGGTACATGGAGCTTAGTAAAATAGAGGGCTATAGGTAAGCCTAGTAATTTCTAAGGTAGGGACATGTTCAGTACAACTCTGTGGGCCGAAGGGCCTGTATTGTGCTGTAGGTTTTCTATGTTTCTAATGATACCGGAAAGGGTACTCTAGTGAGCACTGATCTCTTCAACTGAATTACATATAAATGTAGATCAGCCACAAAGGACCAATTACTTCACATTTAAAACAGCATGGAAACTGAAAAGGTGCAAAGAGTTGGATATTCAAAATATCCATTTGTTCACAGCTGCAAACTTAGATCATTTATAACATACTTTCAAACTGGGGAGACATTAGACCTTCCCACACAAAGCTGAACTGCCTCCAATAATTCTAGACCATGGAATTTGTTCCACACATGGGTACAAAATATTGCATAGAGTATCAGGAAAGTCTCACCTTATCAAGTTCGTTTGATAGCTTCTTGTTGTCTTCAATCAGCATGATCCTCTCTCGCTCATATTTCTGCTTAAATTCGCCTTCAAACTCTTCCCTTTCATTTTGACTGTATTAACAAATATATATGTAGATAAACACATAATTCAAAAGCATGAACCCACCTATAAACTGAGTTATATTTCACAAAGCAGCATCATATCGTTTACACGGAAGACATATCACCATGATGAATGCATTCTTGCATGTTAATTCTAGAATGTGGCTGCAATGTAATATGGTTGGCTGGGATAAATTTAAAAGAACAGGCAGTTTAAGCAGTTCAACATTTATAAGAATTTGATTCCCTTGTCTTCAAGGTTCAGCTGTCATACTGAATGTGCACTGCAGTCACAGGAAAATCTTAAAATGTTCTGTTCCTGTCCTGAATATATAAGTGTATGGTTTTGCACAGTCCTAATGACAATCTTCAGTTAAAACTGGTCACCATCAAGCTACTTAGATCAGAAAACATTGCATGAAAGGTTGCTGGAGACTATATAATATCAACCGTCAAAAGTGAATGGGATACACGAAACAAAATGAGGTAAAAGATCAGCATTTCTACACAGTTCTTCACAACAACACTTCCAGGAGCACCTGCATTTTTCTGAATGCCTTGCAGTTTTTTTTTTCACTTCATGTTTTTATTCAATTTGCCTTTTAAGTTTCTAAAGAACCTACTTCCACCACTCTTTAATGCTTTGTAAAACATCGCATACTTGTAGAGTCATAGATTCATACAGCACATTAAAAAGGCCCTCCCACCCATCATCTCTATGCCACTCATTGTACCTATCTGCAGTAATCCCATTTCCCTCCCCCATGATTTGGTCCATAGCTTTCAATGGTTTATCACTGGTTCAAATACTAATTACGCTCTCTCCCCCCCCAAAATTCATCAGGAAACTGCAAAAAAGGACTACACATTTACCTCAAGTTATGAATGTATATTGGAAGGGACCAATCCCAACAGTAGGCTGCTGAAAGCACTTATGAACATTGATCTAAACAACAACTCTGTTCAAATAATGCAGCTATCGCATGTTCCACTTGAAAAACAGTCAATATTTTCTAGCTACCAAAGTTACTCAGTGCTTCTTTGAACTACAGGAAAATAGTAGGCAACAAGTCCACTGCTTCACTTCTAAAAACTAAGACTTCTGAACCCTAATCTGGCTGTGGAAAGGGGATACTGCTTTCAAAGGAATGTTCTCCTTGGCAGGATCTGGTATTTTCTATTACAACTGCAATGTTTCAAATGCTGTAGAAACTCTTTAAACTCTCTGCACACTTTCAATCCTGACTTCTTATGCATCAGTCCACGACTGGAGTCATGCTTTCTTCTCTACTGAAACATATTCCTTTGACCTTGTATTTAGTCACCTGTCTGAATGTCCCATAATTGTAAATGCAAAAAAATGGTGTTTTTTTTTAGAAATTACTAGCACAAGCACAACACAGACTCGAGTGAGTAATGAGTATATGAGTCTGCCCTGTTAGATGCACGTTATTGTTTCATTACTTAAAATATCTCAATCAACAAGTATATTTGAAATAAGTGCAGGGACAACTCATCACCAACAGTGGATTATACATTAATCAGATTTTTAAAATTCTGAAATATAAATCAAAGCTTGTCACTTCAATATATCAGTTTAAACACCCCTCCCCGCCCCCTCCCCCGTATAATGTTGCTGCTTGGATGTTGACTAAAAAAAAATGCCCCTAAAACAACAATCACTGTTTATAGCTTCTCAACTGACATTAACAATATATTACAAATTATTTAGACTTTTACACATATGCAAATTTAATAACACTTAGAAATAGTATTTTATTAAAATTTTCAAAACTGAAGAATTAGTATTAAATGAAGTTGAATTGTTTAGGTTTAGCAGTCAGTTGTGGACTAATCAATTATCACTGGGAGCAGAAACCAAGGCTTCAACTTTGTGCTGGGCCAACAATGGACTCACCCTCATGATACAAGAGACTGGGGGCAGATACTGGAACCTGGAGCACCAAACAATCAGCTGGAGGAACTCAGCAGGTTGAGCAGCATCTGCGGGTGGAATTGCCAATGTTTCAGATTGAAGCCCTGCATTAGGGCTGAGAGTGGAGAAGGAAGGTGGTTAGTAAAAAATGTGTGGTGGGGGGGAGTAATGATGAGATAGGAGCACGAAGTGATAGGTGGTTAGAGGAAGGGTAAAAGATGACAGGCAGGCTGCACCAGGGAGGGTAGTGGGGTAGAGACAGGAGACAGTGGCATCTGGATGATAGACGGAGGCAGAAAAAGGGAGGGAAAATTGTGAGAGGTAAATAGGAGTGGGTGGGAGGAAAGGAGGGTGAAGATTGGAAACAGCATTGGAGGATAAGCAGGAATACAAAAGGCTGGAATCAGTTAATTAAAAAAGGTATTAAAGGAGAGAAGTGAATGGCAGATGGAACCAGAAACAGAAACGGGAAGAGGGTGGGGGGGGGGAGGAGGAGGGGGAAAACATGCAGATAATGTAACCACCTGGGGGGGTGTGGGAGAGAGGGAGACAGTGGATGATGAGGGTGTTTGAGGTTGGGAAAGGGAACAAAATTGAGTGGAACAGAGGAGTACCAGAAGGAAGTGGGGGGGGGAGGAGGGGTGTTAGAAATCAACTATGGGGAGAAGTTCCGATAATTGGAAAATTTAATGTTCATGCCATTGAGTTGTGAACTACGCAGGCAGAATATGTTGCTCACAAGACCAACTTGAGTATAATATAACTCTTCTTCAATGGATTCATGTACAGAGGGATCCTGGGGGTCTATTTTCATAAGCTCACTGATAGTGGCCACATGCAGATACTGTATAGTTGGTTAAAAAAAAGCATATGGCACGCTTGCCTTCTTTGAACAGGACACTTTAGCATAAGAGAAAGGAAGTCATGTTGCAGCTGTATAAAACTTTGAATATATTGTGTTTCTTTTGTATTGAGTGCAGTTCTGGCTATCCATTATAGGAAGGAGGTGGAGGCTTTGGAAAAGGTGCAGAAGAGGTTTAACAGACAGTGCCTCAATTAGAGGATATGAGCTATAAGCAGAGGCTGGATGAAATGGGTTGTTTTCTCTAGAGTGTCAGAGGCTGATTTAAGACCCAATTGAAGTTCATCAAATTATGAAAAGCACTGATAGGATAGACAGAATCTTTTTCTCGTGATGGAAATGTCAAACACAAGAGAATTTAACGTGAAGGTAAGAGAGGGGGAGGTTTAAGGAGATGTCCAGGCCAGGTTATTTTACACAGAAAATGGCAGGTGCCTGGAATGGATAGCAAGGGCACGGGTGGAAGCAGATACAATAGTGGCATTTATGGGGTTGTTCGACAGAAACTTGAAAATGTAGGGAATGGAGGTTTCTGGATTATGTTTGATGCAGGCATCGTGAGTGGAAGGATCAGTTCCTGAATTATATTGTTTTATGTTCTATCCACACTACTATGGAGCTAGTGTGGATACTGCAAAACATTGCAAACACATAAGAAGATAAGACACAGGAGCAGTAGACCATTCGGCTCATTGAGCCTGCTCTGTCATTTCATCATCGCTGACCCATTTCCCACTCAACCTCATTCTCCTGCCTTCACCCCATAATCTTTCAAGCCCCAACTAAGCAACCTCCACCTTAAATACACCCAATGACCTGGCCTCCACAGCTGCCTGTGACAACAAATTCCACAGATTCACCATCCTTTGGCTAAAGAAATGTCTTCACAACAGAACTTAAACTAATATGAAACTCTTATTCCTCTGTTGACTGCAGAATTCTTATACCATTTCAAATAAATTGTTAAATTGTGCTACATTTAAATATCAAAGTGCATTTGATCATATGATAACCTGACCAGATGTCTCATTCCTTGGAGAGGAACAATAATAGAGCTACAATACATGGTAGGTCCTCTCGGTCAACAAATGGCATCCAAGAGTTTACCATTGCAAAATACAAATTCTGTTTCAGCTTAACTGTGAAGATAGATCAGACTTCGAATTTTCATACAACTCAACTTAAATCTCTGCTCCATACTGAGAGAGTCCCTCTGCATGTAGAGACTAAACATATCATATCATGATCTACTTGGCCTTGAGCATTCATACAAACTTAAGATTGTAATATTACATTTCACTCTTTCAGAATCATTAAGCTATGGATCACCACAAAATTGTTACCAGGCAACAAATTCATTCTAAAATCAAGACCTATCAAGTGTGACAGTGGGAAAGTATGTATGGAACCTGAGGAAATAGCAGAGGTACTTAATGAATACTTTACTTCAGTATTCACTATGTAAAAGGAACCTGGTGATTGTAGTGATGACTTGCAGCAGACTGAAAAGCTTGAGCATGTAAATATTAAGAAAGAGAATGTGCTGGAGATTGTGGAAAGCATCATGTTGGATAAGTCACTGGAACCAGATGAGGTGCACCCCAGGCTACCGCGGGAGGCGAGGAAGGAGATTGCTGATCCTCTGGCGATGATCCTTGCATCATCAATGGGGATGGGAGAGGTTCCGGAGGATTGGAGGGTTGCAAATGTTGTTCCTTTATTCAAGAAAGGGAGTAGAGATAGCCCAGGAAATTACAGACCAGTCAGTCTTACCTCAGTGGTTGGTAATTTGTTGAAGATCCTGAGAGGCAGGATTTATGAACATTTGGAGAGGTATAATATGGTTAGGAGTAGTCAGCATGGCTTTGCTGATGACCCAAAGGTTGCAGGTGTTGTGGATAGTGTGGAGGGCTGTCAGAGGATACAGTGGGACATTGATAGGATGCAAAACTGGGCTGAGAAGTGGCAGATGGAGTTCAACCCAGATAAGTGTGAAGTGGTTCATTTTGGTAGGTCAAATATGATGGCAGAATATAGTATTAATGGTAAGACTCTTGGCAGTGTTGCAGATCAGAGGGATCTTGGGGTCCAAGTCCATAGGACACTCAAAGCAGCTGCACAGGTTGACTCTGTGGTTAAGAAGGCATACGGTCTATTGGCCTTCATCAATCTTGGAATTGAATTTAGGAGACGAGAGGTAATGTTGCAGCTATATAGGACCCTGGTCAGACCCCACTTGGAGTACTGTGCTCAGTTCTGGCCGCCTCACTACAGGAAGGATGTGGAAGCCATAGAAAGGTGCAGAGGAGATTTACAAGGATGTTCCCTGGATTGGGGAGCATGCCTTATGAGAATAGGTTGAGTGAACTCGGCCTTTTCTCCTTGGAGCGACAGAGGATGAGAGGTGACCTGATAGAGATGTATATGATGATGAGAGGCATTGATCGTGTGGATAGTCAAGAGACTTTTTCCCAGGGCTGAAATGGTTGCCACAAGAGGACACAGGCTTAAGGTACTGGGAAGCAGGTACAGAGAAGATGTCAGGGGTAAGTTTTTTACTCAGAGAGTGGTGAGTGTGTGGAATGGGCTGCTGGCAACGGTGGTGGAGGTGGATACGATAGGGTCTTTTAAGAGACTTTTAGATAGGTACATGGAGCTTAGTAAAATAGAGGGCTATAGGTAAGCCTAGTAATTTCTAAGGTAGGGACATGTTCGGCACAACTCTGTGGGCCAAAGGACCTGTATCGTGCTGCAGGTTTTCTATGTTTCTATTAGCACTGTTACTCTTTTTCCAAAAGCCCCAATCATTCTTAGGAGTCAGGTACACCCATGTATCTCCAATTGAAGAATAAAGATAATGATCATTCTGTGCATTTCTCAGTTCAGATACCAGCTGCAAGGCACAGTGCCTTCTTCAAATAGCAGAAACACTTTTCATCACGCCGTAATGCATGTCTGGGCAACGGATGAAAGATGTCACACAGAGTGACTAACTTCTCCAAACTGGAGATGTCCAAGTTAGTTAGGAACAGATGTGTCAGATGTTAAATTGCCTTAAGCTTTAAAAAAATATGGTAGGTATCCCCCGCTTTCCGAATGTTTGCTTTACGACCTTTTCCTTTTACGAAAGACCTACATTACTACTTGTTTTCGCTAACCGAAAGAGGATTTTCGCTTTTATGAGAAAAGATACCCGCTTTAAACTTTTGTTTACCCCGAGAAAGACCACCATGATCATGAAACAGGGCAGGTATGTGCGCATGCGTGTACGAGTCGATTTTTTTCTGCAAATCGGTCTTGACTCAATCTTCCCGATTCTGATAAGTGAAACTACACTGTGCATACATTATTTCTACTTTATATAGCCTTGTATTTATCATATCATTCCTGCTTTTACTATATGTTAGTGTTACTTTAGGTTTTATGTGCTGTTTGGGATGATTTGGTAGGTTATTTTTTGGGTCTGGGAACGCTCAGAAATTTTTCCCGTATAAAATTAATGGTAATTGCTTCTTCATTTTACGCCATTTCGGCTTACGAACAGTTTCATCGGAATACTCTACCTTCGGATAGCAGGGGAAACCTGTATTTAGACATAACAGCAT
Source organism: Mobula birostris (assembly GCF_030028105.1). Classification (NCBI taxonomy): domain Eukaryota; kingdom Metazoa; phylum Chordata; class Chondrichthyes; order Myliobatiformes; family Myliobatidae; genus Mobula; species Mobula birostris. The sequence goes on from NC_092371.1 coordinate 130,573,507, forward strand.
CAAAATCTCAGGATATCCCAAATCCAATTATATTTTAAAATAAATATATTGATTTAATTACGCACAGCATGGACTCAAAAACAGAACGTGACATAGTTGACTAATGAACCTACGTTTGATTATTAGAAGTGCTCAGGATATCAGGTAGCAGTTGTGCAGATAGCACTATTCTGCTAAAGGTTCTCAAAACTTTAGTTCTAATTCTTTTTCCTCAGATGTTATCTCCAATGTTTTTGTTTCATATTTTCAGGAACTGTACTAAATTGTATTTTGTTGTTACTTGATGTCAGGACACTAGGAGAACTCCCAGTTTCTTCCAGTACTTCATCAAGTGTTCTAAAGTAAGTACATGTTTGGCACAGTTTTGTGAGCCAAAGGGCCTGTAGGTTTTCTACATTCTACGTTCTCTATGTTCTTAAAGCTTTCCACTTGATGAAAAATGGTAGAACCAGGATTCAACACGTAATTTAAATTTATTTCTTAACAGAATATTGTTATAATAAAGTTGCGATAGGTGATTTTAACTTTCCATATATTGACTGGGACTCCCATACTGAATGGGATAGAACTTGTCAAATGTATTCAGGAAAATTTCCTTAATCAATATACAGGATGGAGGTCCCAACCAGATAAAGCGCAAAGCTGGATCTCCAATTAGGGAAAAAGATAGGGCAGGTAACAGAAGTGCATGTAGAAGAACATTTTGGATCAAGTGATCATAATTCCACTAGCTTCAGGATAATTTTGAATTTTTTGGATTTTTTTCATCGGCGTTCAGAGAGGCGGGACTGCACAGGCGTGTGACGTCGGGCAGTGAAGCGCGTTAGATTTAAAAGGAACAAAGCCTTATACAATGGGCAGCGTAGTTTGCAGGCTGCAGAGTGAGCCCGGGAGCAGAGTGAAGGCTTAAGGGCTTTGGATCAACGGGTTTAGGTGGAAACGGGCAAGGCGAGGAAGGTTTAGTATTCATTTTTTGTTGTTATTTGAGGAGAGGGGGAAGTATGAGTGTGAGGGCAGCTTGTTGTTCTCAGTGCCGGATGTGGGAGGTTGTGGAGTCTCCCAGCCTCCTGGACGTCCACATCTGCGCCAGATGCGCCAAGATGCAGCTCCTAAGAGACCGCGTTAGGGAACTGGAGCTGCAGGTCGATGACCTTCGCCTGGTCAGGGAGAGTGAGGAGTTGATAGAGAGGAGTTACAGGCAGGTGGTCACACCGGGGCCACGGGAAGCAGAGAAGTGGATCACCGTTAGGAGGGGGAAGAAGAAGAGTCAGGTAATAGAGAGTACCCCAGCGGCTGTGCCCCTTGACAATAAGTACTCCTGTTTGAGTACTGTTGGGGGGGGGACAGCTTACCTGGGGGAAGGAAGCAACAGTGGCCGTGCCTCCGGCACAGAGTCCGGCCCTGTAGCTCAGAAGGGTAGGGAAAGGAAGAGGAGGGCAGTAGTAATAGGGAAATCGATAGTTAGGGGGTCAGATAGGTGATCCTGTGGACGCAGTCCGGAGACCTGGATGGTAGTTTGCCTCCCTGGTGCCAGGGTCCAGGATGTTTCTGATCGCGTCCAAGATATCCTGAAGTGGGAGGGAGAGGAGCCAGAGGTCGTGGTACATATAGGTACCAATGACATAGGTAGGAAAAGGGGAGAGGTCCTGAAAGGAGAATATAGGGAGTTAGGAAGGGAGATGAGAAAAAGGACCGCAAAGATATTAATCTCAGGATTACTTGCCTGTGCTACACGACAGTGAGGGTAGGAATGCAATGAGGTGGAGGATAAATGCGTGGCTGAGGGATTAGAGCAGGGGGCAGGGATTCAAGTTTTTGGATCATTGGGACCTCTTTTGGCACAGGTGTGACCTGTACAAAAAGGACAGGTTACATTTGAATCCTAGGGGGGACCAATATCCTGGCGGGGCAATTTGCAAGGGCTACTGAGGTGACTTTAAACTAGAATGGTTGGGGGAGGGGGGGTGAGAATCAAATTAAAGAGACTAGGAGAGAGGAGGTTAGTTCACAAATAGAGAAAGCTAGGAGACAGTGTGTGAGGGAGGATAGGCAGGGGACAGAGATCAGGAGCACTCAGACCAAAGATGTAGGGGACAAAGATAACAAAGTTGTTTGCTCCATTAGAGATAAACAGAGAGTATGAGGTGGAGAGTTTCTTAAATGCGTCTGTTTTAATGCTAGGAGCATTGTAAGAAAGGTGGATGAGTTTAGAGCATGGATTGATACCTGGAAATATGATGTTGTAGCTATTAGTGAAACATGGTTGCAGGAGGGGTGTGATTGGCGACTAAATATTCCAGAATTTCATTGCTTCAGATGTGATAGAATAGGAGGGGCAAGAGGGGGAGGAGTTGCATTGCTTGTTAGAGAAAATATAACAGCAGTGCTCTGGCAGGATAGATTAGTGGACTCGTCTAGGGAGGCTGTTTGGGTGGAATTGAGGAATAGAAAAGGTGTAGTGACGCTTATAGGAGTGTATTATAGGCCACCTAATGGGGACTGAGAACTGGAGGAGCAAATTTGTAAGGAGATAGCAGATATTTGTAGTAAGTACAAGGTTATGATTGTGGGAGATTTTAATTTTCCACACATAGACTGGGAAGCCCATTCTGTAAAAGGGCTGGATGGTTTGGAGTTTGTCAAATGTGTGCAAGATAGTTTTTTGCAGCAATACATAGAGGTACCAAATAGAGAAGGGGCAGTGTTCGATCTCCTGTTAGGGAATGAGATAGGGCAGGTGACAGAGGTATGTGTTGGGGAGCACTTCGGGTCCAGTGATCACAATACCATTAGTTTCAATATAATTATGGGGAAGGATAGGACTGGACCCAGGGTTGAGATTTTTGATTGGAGAAAGGCTAACTTTGAGGAGATGTGAAAGGATTTAGAAGAGTGGATTGGAACAATTTGTTTTATGGGAAGGATGTAATAGAGAAATGGAAGTCATTTGAAGGTGAAATTTTGAGGGTACAGGATCTTTATGTTCCTGTTAGGTTGAAATGAAAGGTTAAAAGTTTGAGAGAGCCATGGTTTTCAAGGGATATAGGAAACTTGGTTCGGAAAAAGAGAGGGATCTACAATAAATATAGGCAGCTTGGAGTTAACGAGGTGCTCGAGGAATATAAAGAATGTAAAAAGAATCTTAAGAAAGAAATTAGAAAAGCTAAAAGATACAAGGCTGCTTTGGCAAGTAAGGTGAAAATAAATCCAAAGGGTTTCTAGATATATTAATAGCAAAAGGATAGTGAAGGATAAAATTGGTCCCTTAGAGAATCAGAGTGGATGGCTATGTGCAGAGCCAAAAGAGATGGGGGAGATTTTGAACAATTTCTTTTCTTCGGTACTCACTAAGGAGAAGGATATTGAATTGTGTAAGGTAAAGGAAACAAGAAGGGTAGTTATGGAAAGTATGATGATTAAAGAAGAGGAAGTACTGGCACTTTTAAGGAATATAAAAGTGGATAACTCTCCGGGTCCAGACAAGATATTCCCTAGGATCTTGAGAGAAGTTAGTGCGGAAATAGCAGGGGCTCTGACAGAAATATTTCAAATGTCATTAGAAACAGGGATGGTGCCGGAGGATTGGCGTATTGCTCATGCGGTTCCATTGTTTAAAAAGGGTTCTAAGAGTAAACCTAGCAATTATCCGCCTGTGAGTTTGACGTCAGTGGTGGGTAAATTGATGGAAAGTATTCTTAGAGATGGTATATATAATTATCTGAATAGACAGGGTCTGATTAGGAACAGTCAACATGGATTTGTGCATGGAAGGTCATGTTTGACAAATCTTATTGAACTTTTTGATGAGGTTACTAGGGAAGTTGACGAGGGTAAAGCAGTGGATGTTGTCTATATGGACTTCAGTAAGGCCTTTGACAAGGTTCCACACGGAAGGTTAGTTAGGAAGGTTCAATCATTAGGCATTAATATCGAAATAGCAAAATGGATTCAGCAGTGACTGGATGGGAGACGCCAGAGAGTTGTGGTGGATAACTGTGAGTCAGATTGGAGGATGGTGTGTAGCGGTGTGCCTCAGGGATCTGTACTGGGTCCAATGTTGTTTGTCATATATATTAATGATCAGGATGATGGGGTGGTAAATTGGATTAGTAAGTATGCAGATGATACTAAGATAGGTGGCATTGTGGATAATGAAGTAGGTTTTCAAAGCTTGCAGAGAGATTTAGGCCAGTTAGAAGAGTGGGCTGAAAGATGGCAGATGGAGTTTAATGCTGAAAAATGTGAGGTGCTACATTTTGGTAGGACTACTCAAAATAGGACGTACATGGTAAACGGTAGGGCATTGAAGAATGCAGTAGAACAGAGAGATCTAGGAATAATGGTGCATAGTTCCCTGAAGGTGGAATCTCATGTGGATAGGGTGGTGAAGAAAGCTTTTGGTATGCTGGCCTTTATTAATCAGAGCATTGAGTATAGGAGTTGGGATGCAACATTGAAATTGTATAAGGCATTGGTAAGGCCAAATTTGGAGTATTGTGTACAGTTCTGGTCACCGAATTATAGGAAGGATGTCGATAAAATTGAGAGAGTACAGAGGAGGTTTACTAAAATGTTGCCTGGGTTTCATCTCCTAAATTACAGAGAAAGGTTGAACAAGTTAGATCTTTATTCTTTGCAGCATAGAAGGTTGAGGGGGGACTTGATAGAGGTGTTTAAAATTATGAAGGGGATTGATAGAGTTGACGTGGATAGGCTTTTTTCATTGAGAACGGGGGAGATTCAAACAAGAGGACATGAGTTGAGAGTTAAAGGGCAAAAGTTTAGGGGTAACATGAGGGGGAACTTCTTTACTCAGAGAGTGGTAGCTGTATGGAATGAGTTTCCAGCAGAAGTGGTTGAGGCAGGTTCGATGTTGTCGTTTAAAGTTAAATTGGATAGATATATGAACAGAAAAGGAATGGAGGGTTATGGGCTGAGTGCAGGTCGGTGGGACTAGGTGAGAATAAGAGTTTGGCATGGACTAGAAGGGCCGAGATGGCCTGTTTCCGTGCTGTAATTGTTATATGGTTATATTATGGAGAGGGATAGGACCAGTCCTGAGATTGAGATTCTAAATTGGAGAAAGGCCAATTTTGATACCATCAGTTTGGTGTGGATTGGGATACATTGCTTTGTGGCAAAGGAAGTTTGGTTCTTAGGAGGCCTTCAGAAGTGGAATATTGAGTTAGCATATTCCTGTCAGAGTAAAAGGCAAGGATAACAGGTTTAAGGAAGCTTGATTTTTGAGAGGTACCAAGGCCCTGGTTAAGAAGAAGGAGGTGCATAGCGCTGGTTTAGGGAGCAAGGAACAAATGCTCTTGAGGAAAGAAGGAAATCAGGAGGGTTAAAAGAAGGCATAACGTTTCTCTGGCAGACAAGGTGAAGGAGAATCCCAAGGGCTTCTATATTAAGAGCAAAAGGACAAAATTGACAATATTAAGGAACAAAATTGATCCACTTGAAGATCAGTGTGGTCATCAATGCAAGGAGCCAAAGAGGTGGGGAAGATCATAATGGATCTTTTGTACTTACTCGGGAAACGGACACAGAGTCTACAGAACAGAAGCAAAACAGTAGTGAGGTCATGGACCATATACAAATTACAGAAGAGGAGATTCTTGCTGTCTTCAGGCAAATTAGAGTGGAATAATCCCCAGGGCCTGACAAGGTGTTTCCTCAGACCTTGTTGGAAGCTAATGCAGAAATTGCAGAGGTCCTAGCAGAAGTTTTTAAAATGTCCTTAACCACAGGTGAGGAGCTGGAATTCTTGAGGATAGCTAATGTTGTTCTGTTGTTTAAGAATGGCCAGGAAAGTATAGGCCTGAGAGCCTGATGTCAGTCGTGCATAAATTATTGGAAGATATTCTAAGGGACAGAATATATAAATATTTGGGCTGACTGGGCTTGATTAGGAATCGTCAACATGGCTTTATGTATGGTAGGTTGTGTCTAAAAATATTTATAAAGGTTTTTACAGAGGTTAGCAGGAAAGTTTATGAAAAAAAAGGCAGCGAATGTTGTCTACATGAATGCTTTTGACCAAGCCCCGTATGGGAGTCTGGTCAAGAATATTCAGTCGCTTGGCATTCAATATGAAATAGTAAACAGAGAGTGGTAGTGGATGGTTGCCACTCAAACTAGAGGTCTGTGACTAGTTGTATGTTGCAGGGATTGGTGTACGGTCCTTTATTGTTTGTCATTATATCAAAGATCTGGATGATAATGTGGCAAATTGGATCAGCAAATATGTAGATGACAACAAGATTGGGACATAGCGGACAATAGGAAAGGCTATGAAACTTTGCAGCGGGATCTGAACCAGCTGGAAGAATGGGCTGAAAAATGGCAGATGGAATTTAATGCAGGTAAGTATATATGTTGCATTTATGGGAGGATAGAGCAGGGTAGGACATACACAGTAAACAACAGGGCCCTGAGGAGTGCAGTAGAATAAAAGGATCTGGCGATATAGATCCATAATTCATTGTAGGTGGCGTCATAGGTAAATAGGGCTGTAAAAAGAGATTTTGTCATATTCGCCTTTGTAAATCGGAGAACAGAGGTTGTGATGTTATACTGAAGTTGTATCCGATGTTGGTGAGGCCAAATTTGGAGCACTATGTGTAGATCTGGTCACGTACTTACAGGAAAGATATCAATAAGATTAAAAGAGTACAGAGAAAATTTATAAGGATGTTGCCAGCATGTGCAAACCTGAGTTATAGGGAAAGGTTGAATTGGTTATTTTCTGGAGTGTAGTAGGAGAATGAGGGGAGATAGAGATCTACAAAATTATAAGGGGTTACAAACAGGGTAAATGCAAGCAGAAGTTTCCCACTGAAGTTAGGTGAGATTGGACCTAGAGGTTATAGATAAAAAATGAAAAGTTAAATGTATAAGGGAAACCTTATACAGGTGTTGGCACGTGGCCAAGTGGTCTAGTGATCTGAAGGTCACTAGTTCGAGCCTCAGCTGAGGCAGCGTGTTGTGTCCTTGAGCAAGGCTGAGAGTATGGAACAAGCTGCCAGCGGAACTGGTGGATGTGGGTTTGAATACTGCACTTAAAAGAAATTTGGATAAGTATATGGGTAAGAGGGGTATGGAGGATTATGGTCCAGGTGTAGTTTGGTGGAACTAGAAGTAACTAGATGGGCTGAAGGGCTTGCTTCTGTGCTCTACTGCTCTATGATGGGTTGGAGCAATATTGACTAAATAACACAATTCTAACAAGTGTGCAGGAAATGTGGGACCTGGGTATATGTGTAAGAAGTCTTTAGAAACAGTGTAGCATGCTGATACAGAGGTGACTAATCACTTTGAATTCTGGGAGGCATGAACACAAAAGTACAGTGGTTCTGTACAAAATGTTTAAGGAACTTGTTATACCACAGATTGAGCATTCCATTTCATTCTGGATGATCCTGGATTAGCTGCAGAAATGATTTACTAAAATGGTTCCAGGGATGAGGGATTTCAGCTGCCAAATTCACTGGAGAAACTAGGAATTTCTGACTGAAACATAGCATTTGAGAGTCTTGGTACAACTTCATAATTGGCTTAAAAGGAGTAAATAAAGGGGAATTGTTAACATTAATAAGTAGTCTAATAACCTATGTGACACACAGTTAAGAGTTACAAGCAGAAATATATGGACAATGTAATAAAAATATTTTTACATAGATGATCTGGAACTCACCACCTCTTAGGTTGACATAACCAGACAATTAAAGCTTTCAAGAGGAAAACAGATGAGTAGCTGAGGGAAAATAATTTGTAGGCATATGGGGAAAGTATCTATTTATCATTGAATCAGGTTTATTATCATTGACACACAGTATATGGTAAAGTGTGCTATGTTGTGTTATTATAATAAGAAATATAGATTGTAATCTAGGGTAATAATAGAGCAAAAAAATAGTGAGATTCATTGACTGTCCAGAAATCTGATGGCAATGGGAAGAAGCTGTTCCCAAAACACTGAGTGTCTTCAGGCTCCTGTACCTCCTTTTTGGATGTTGGGGTCCTTAAGAAAAGATGTTGCCTTTCAAAGGCATCACCTTCTGAAGATATCTTCAATGGTGAGGAGGCTAGTGCCCATGATGGAGCTGGCTGAGATTACAACCCCTGCAGACTTCAATTCCGTTTCACAGCCCATCTATCCAAGACAGTGATGCAACCAGAATACATCTAAAGAAATGTGCTAGACTCTTTGGTGACATACCAAATCTCCTCAAACTCTTAATGAAATATAGCTGCTGTTTGCCATCTTTGTACTTGCATCAATGTGTTGGGTCCAGGGACCAGGATAGCTCTTCAGAAATGCTGAGACCCAGGAACTTCAAACTGCTCATCTTTTCCACTGCTGACTCCTTGACAAGGACTAGAGTGTGTTCCCTCGAATTCCTTTCCTGAAGTCCACAAGCAATTCCTTGGTCTTACTGATACTGTGTACAAGGTTGTTGCTGCAATACCACTCAACCAGCTGCTCAAACTCACTCATGTACGCCTCCTCGTCACCACGAGATTTTTGTTGACCATGGTTTTGTCATCAGCAAATTTATAGATGGCATTTGTGCTGTACCTGGCACACAGTCATGGACAGAGAGAGGTACAGCAACGGACTAAGCATGCACCAGTGTTGCCTGTCAGTGAGGAGAAGATCTTATTTCCAATCCACACAGACTGTAGTCTCCTGAAATGGAAGTCAATGATTCAGTTGCAGAGGGAAGTACAGAAGCCCAAGTTTTGAAGCTTATAAATTAGTATGAGAGCAAATGAGACCAATGGCATTGTTCTAACAGTATTAAGTTATCTTTCTTGCCAAAATGACTATTTTAATATATGATTTTAAAACTACTCCCTGAATCAGAACATCTGCCTCATTTTTCTACATAATAATTCTAAAAATTAGTAATGGGAGCAGGTAGCTTGATGGAGTTTAACAAGCTTTTAGATAGGCATATGAACATGAAGGGAATGGACATATATGGATGATAAACCCCACAGGACATTTAGTACAAATTGATATGAAGATCAGCATAACATCATGGGCTGATGGCCTGTCCGGCACTTTACTGTTCTATTTTCTATGTACTCCATGGTGGCACAGCACATTTAGGTCTGCAGTACTGACCTTAGAGGTAGATCACTGTCCACCCAAGAGCATCCTCATGTTCCATGTAGAGTCTACCAATTTTATATTTCTTTATACAACACCCTAAAGGATTTAAAATTAGCCTACTTAAAACCATTTGACATGATGCTTAATTAAAGCAAGCCATTGAAACCGTAACCTATACCTTTAGTTGATGAAATTAGTTGAGTGGTAGTGACACCAGTGCAAACTGTACATGAAGTGGTTGGAAAAATGGTTCCAGTAGCCTTTCCTTTGGCTATTTTTTTCCCCATTCATACTCAATTGCATTGAGTCATGCAGGATTTATCAGTATGAACAGGTTAAGAACTCTATGAAAGACAGATGTTCCAACTTCAAAGTACTGCCAGCAGACTGTCATTTAATGATAGCACCATCAGCATCCTGGAGACTGTACCCAGAGGCTGCCTTCATTGTTGCCAGAGACTTTAATAGAGCATCGTTCTCTAAAGAATCTCTATAGTTTTGTCAACACATCCAGGTGAGAACACAGGGAGAGAGCATACTCAACCACTGCCACTCTCCCTTCTGCAACACTTACAAAGCACTCCTCCGTCCACAGTTTGGGAAGTCAGATCACTCTCCATCTTGCTTCTGCCGATGTACAGGCAGAAGCTAAAACAAGAGGCAGCCATTGTTAAAACTGTCCACTGTTGGTCCAACCAATTGGTCTCCATGCTACAGGACTCCTTTAATGATGTCAACTGGGATTCTTTCATGATGAGGATATCTCCAAGTTCACTGATGGGGGTCACAAGCTTCATGCAGAAGTGCATCAAGGATGTTGTCCCCCAAAAGTCAGTCGGGGTCTATCCAAACCAAAAACCCAGTATCAACAGTTCCATGCGTGCTACACTAACCACGTGAGACAGAGCTTACACTGCCAGTAACCAATAGGAACTGAAGAAATGCAGCCACGATCTATGCAAAGTCATCAAGGCAGCAAAATGACAATACAGGGACACATCTCTCCACCAACAACACATGCAGCTTATGGCAGGGTCTGTATACCATCGCAGACTTCAAAGCTAAGCGCAATGGTGCTGCCAACGCCGCTGCCTCCCTCCCAGATGAGCTAAACCTTTTTTTATGCTCAGTTCAATATCACCAACACTGAGCCCCCAAGGAGAGCTGCCGAAGCGACCTGCACCTTGGTAATCTCTTGAGGCTGAAGTACACAAGTGTTTCCAATGAGTGTTCAGTCGCAAGGCTGCAGGACCAGACAGCAACCCAGGGCGGGTACTTAGGATGTGCACAGCAAAACTGGTAGGAGTGCTTACAGACATTTTTAATCTCTCCCTCTCCCAGTGTAGAGTGCCCTCCTGCTTCCAAACATTCACCATTGTTCCTGTGCCTAAAAATTCCAAGGAAACATGTCTGAAAGACTGGCATCCTGTCGCACTAACCTCAATAATAGGCAATGCTTTGAGAGGCTGGTCAAGGACTATATCTGCAGCTTGCCACCACCCACACTGGATCCCCTACAATTCGCATACCAATACAAGCGATTAACAGGTAACACAATAGCCACAGCTCTACACATCGTCCTCACACATCTGGAGAAGGATGCTGATGTGGGAATGCTGTTCTTGGACTACAGTTCAGCATTCAACACCATAATTCCCTCCAGGCTTGACAAGAATCTCAGAAATCTCAGCCTTCACCCTGCTTTGTGCAGTTAGATCCTGGACTTCCTGTCAGGTCACTGGCAGGTGGTAAGAGTGGGCTCCCTCACCTCTGCCCCTCTACACAGGAGACCCTCAGGGCTGTGTCTTAAGCTCCTCCCTTACGCTCTGTTTACCCATGACCATGTCACCACCCACAGCTCCGATCTGCTAATTAAATTTGCTGATGATACTACTGATTGGTCTTATCTCAAATAATAACAAAGCAGCCTACAGAGAGGAAGTCATCAGCTTGACACGTGGTGTCAAGAGAACAACTCTCCCTCAACGTTGCAAAAACAAAGGAGCTGGTTGTGGACTACAGGAGGAATGGAGACAAGTTCACCCCTATTGACATCAATGGATCTGGGGTTGAAAGAGTGAACAGCTTTAAGTTCCTCAGTATACACATCACCAAGGTTCTCACATGGTCTGTACATACCGACTGTGTAGTGAAAAAAGCACAACAGCGCCTCTTTCACCCAGATGGTTGAAGAAATTTGGCATGAGTCCCCAAATCCTAAGGGCTTTCTATAGGAGCATAATTGAGGACATCCTGACTGGCTGCATCACTGCCTGCTATGGGAACTGTAATTCCCTCAATTGCAGGACTCTGCAGAGAGTGGTGTGGATAGCTCAGCGCATCTGTAGAAGTGAACTTCCCACAATTCAGGACATTTACAGAGACAGGTGCGTAAAAAGGGCCTGAAGGATCATTGGGGTCTCGAGTCACCCCAACCACATATGGTTCCAGCTGCTATTATCTGGGAAATGGCACCACAGCATTAAAGCCAGGACCAACAGGCTCCAGGACAGCTTCTTACGCCAGGCCATCAGACTGATTAATTCATGCTGATACAATTGTATTTCTATGCTATAAATGACTGCCCTGTTATACACACAATTTATTACAAATTACTATAAATTGCACATTGCACATATAGATGGAGATGTAACGTAAAGATTTTTACTAATGTATGTGAAGGATGAAAGAAATAAAGTCAATTCAATTCTCTTTCTTGTTCCTTCCACCTCAGTCCTTGAAAATAATAACTTAGAAAAAGCATAACAACTAATTTGAAAGAATAAGAGGGCAGATTCCCTACTAAAATCTGCTGCTAGAATAAGTTTACCATTTAATAAAGGCAGAAGTGCAGCCTTCCACTTACTGGAGCTTTAATGCCAGCGTTCTTACTCCCCAGGCTGGGAAATCTACTTACTGAGGCTATGCCAGTTTAGACTTGCTCTGAGAACAGCAGTCTCATAAAAATGAAAGGGAAAAATCACTTGGTTTGGAAAAAATGAAGATTTCCAGCATTTATAATGATTGCAAAACAGTTGGTTTCATATTTTAAAAGTTAATAAAGTAATAATCTTAATTTTTAACATTTTTTCTAAAACAGATCTTGAGTAATTTTAAATATATGAATGTCAGACATTCAGAAATATATAATAAGGGTGGCTGTTTTGGCAATGGGTGAGCCCTCAGGGAGGGCTTTACTGCATGCCCACCTATTTTGGCTTTGACTTATTGTGATAAGGACATTGTAATTCTGCCAGGAGATATAGATAAAATGGGTGAAAACCTGGCAAATGGAGCCTAATGTGAGGGACTGTGCATTTCAGCAAAAGGAGATTATTATCCAAATGGAGAGAGACTATAAGTTAGAGGGATCTAGGTGCTTCAGTACATGAACCACAAAAAAACAGACAGGTAAAAAAAAAAGAGTTGGAGTTTAAGAATAGGAAGATAATGCAACCATTGTACAGGGTATTTGTGAAGCCACATTTGAAATACTGAGCAAAGTTTGGGCTCTCTTATCTTAAAAAATGGGTGTTGTAGCATTTGAGGCAATTGTTTGGAGATTCATCAGAGCACAGGTTAATTCCTGGGATGACAGAGAAAAGGGGAAGAGAATTATGGTCTAGTTTCCCTAGAATTTCGAAAAATGAGGGGTGATGTATTGAAATACAGAAGAATGAATGGAGCTTGGCAGGGTAGATTTTCAGATGTTTTCACTAGTGGGAAATTCACTAACAAGGGGACATAGTCCTAAATAAGGGGCTGCTCAATTAAAACTGAGGTATATGGAAATTTATTTCATTAGAGGTCAGTGAACTTCTGGAATTCTTGGCCCTAGAGAGTGGAGGAAACCAGATCATTAGAAATACTTCAAATGTCTCAATTTTTTTGAATATTTTATCATTGAGGTTTACTAGGAACTGGCACAGAAGAACAGCTGAACCCAGCATTGATCACCTTGATCATGTTGAATGGTGGCACAGGCTCAAGGGGTCTGAGAGCCCAATTTTACTTCTACTTTCATGTTCTCGTGTTTGTGAAATGAATTGGTTGGCATGGATGCCATGCAAAACAACATTTTTCACTGTACCTTGGTACATGTGACAATAATAAACCAATTTACCAATTTGTTTGGTCACTGTTGATGAACTGTTACACTAATAGAAACGTGAATTGCATGGTTAAACTAGGCCACACCAATATAATGGGAGAAAAATTCTCAATAGAGGAAGCAAGTCACCAGCTGAGCTTAGGATCACCAGCTGCTAATCACTCTACAGAACATAAAAAATGCCAAGCAGCACCTTGTGCCTGATCTACCACTGAATACAATCAAAGCAGGTCCAATCTTGTCCCTAGTGTCTTTTTCTGCTATGCCCCCATGTTTTTGACCCCCTTGCATCTTAAATACATGCAATGAACATATTCTATTTCAGAGTAGAATATATCCATTGATAGCCTGTATAATTCTCTGGTATTGATAATACTAAAAGATTCAGATCCCTAAGAGAAGGAATTCTTCCTTATCTTCTTCATTGGGTGACACCTTATTCTGAAATTACGCTCCATGGTTCTAGAAACGTCACTTAGTGAATATCCAGCCTGAGATACCCCTCAGAATCTTACACTTCAATAAAAAAAAATCTCATATTATACAGATAATTAAATATAGACCCAGCTTTTCTTCGTACAGGAATTGACCCTCTCTGTATAATATCCACAGAAGCACATTCTTTACCACTGTGCTGCCATACAAAACTCCAATCTGCTGATCAAATTTGCAGATGGCACTTTATTGTTTGGCCTTATTTCTGGTGGTGACGAGACAGATTATAGAGGAGATGTTAACACCCTGACAAAGTGGTGCCAAGATAATAACCTCTCCCTCAATGTCCAAAAAAACAAAAGAGCTTATCGTGGATTACAGGAGGAACGGAGACAGGCTCACCACAATTAACATCAATGGGTCTCCAGTTGAGAGGGTGAGTAGTTTCAAGTCCCTCGGTATACGCATCACTGAAGATCTCACCTGGACTGTACACATGGACTATGTGGCAAAAAAGGTTCACTTGCGCCTCTTCCACCTCAGGTGATTGAAGTAGTTCGGCATAAGCCCCCAAATCCTCAAAACCTTCTACAGGGGCACCATTGAGAGCATACTGACTGGCTGAATCTCTGCCTGGTATGGGAACTGCACCAGCCTTGAATGCTGGGCACTGCAGAGAGTGGTATGGACAGCCCAGCGCATCTGTGGATGTGAACTTCCCTCCATTGAGGACATTTACAGCAGCAGGTGCGTAAAGAAGGCCTGGAAGATCATTGAGGACACCAGTTACCAAAACCATAAACTGTTTCAGCTGCTTCCGTCTGGCAAACAGTACCACAGCATTAAAGCCAGGACCAACTGGCTACAGGGCAGCTTCTTTCTAAAAGCTATTAGACTTATAAATTCACATGTCTATACATGGTGACGGAGTCATAACGCAAAGATTTTTACTCCCTCACATTGTGGGACAGATGTAAGATTTAAATAAATTCAAATTCTTCCCTATATACTAATGCCAAGTGTGTACACTGTAGTCCAGGTGTATCTACAGGACAGAATCTAAAGCGCAACTACCTCATGCCAAACCATTTAAACTGCCTAGTCCCATCGATTTGCACCCAGCCCAAAGCACTCCATACCCCTCCCATCCATGTACCCATCCAAGCTTCTCTTCAATGTTGAAACTGAAATCACATCCACCACTTGCGCTGGCAGCTCATTCCAAACTCTTGCCACCCTCTAAGTGAAGAAGTTTCCTCTCAAGTTCCCCTTAAAAATTAACCTATTCAATCTTTCCTTATAACTCATGTCCTCCAGTCCAGGCAACATTCTCGTAAATTTTCAATCTTACTTACATCTTTCCTGTAGGCAAGTGACCAAAACTGCACACGAAACTCCAAATTAGGCCTCACCAACGTTTTATAAAACTTCAACATAACATTCCAACTCTTGTACTCAATACTATGATCTATGAAGGCCAATGTGCCAAAAGCTTTCTTTACAACCCTATCTATTTACAAATGACTGAAAGAATTATGGACTTGTACTCCCAGATCCTTTAGTTCTATTGCATTCCTCAGTGCCCAACCATTCACTGTGTAAGACCTACCCTAGTTGGTTCCTCCCAAAGAGCAACACCTCACACTTGTCTGCATTATATCCCATCTGTCATTCTACAGCCCATTTTTCCAGCTGGTCCAGATCCTAATGCAAACTCTGATAGTGTTCTTCACTATCCACTACACTCTCAATCTTGGTCTCATCTGCAAGTTTGCTGATCTACTTAACCGCGTTATCATCCAAATTGTTGATATAAATAACAAACATCCCAGCACGATCCCTGCTGCACTCCACTGGCCACAGGACTTCAGTCAAAAAGGCAACCATCTACCACCACACTCTGGCTTCTCCCACAAACCTAATTGTCTAATCCAATTTACTAACTCATTTTGAATGCCAAGTAACTGAGCCTTCTTGAGCATCCTCCATGATCTTATCAGATGCCTTGCTGAAGCGCATGTAGTTAACGTCTTACCTTCATCAACTTTCCTGGTAACTTCCTCGAAAAACTTCATAACATTGGTTAGACACGACCTACCCACACAAATCCATGCTGACTATCCCTAATCAGTCCCTGTCTATCCAAATACTCATATATACAGTTCCTTAGGATACTTTCCAATAACTTTCCCACCACTGATCTCAGACTTAATGGCTATAATTTCCTCTTTATTCTTGGCAGCAGAAAGGCGTAAAAGCAGATGTGCGTGACTGTTTCGCCGAGCATCTGCGTTCCGTCTGTCAGAACAAACAGAATCTCAAAGTGGCCACCCATTTCAATTCCACTTCCCATTCCCATTCTGATATGTCCATCCATGGCCTCCTCCACTGCCAGGATAAGGCCACACTTTTTGGAAGAACAACATCTTATATTCCGTTTGGGTAGCCTCCAACCTGATGGCATGAACTCAAATTTCTCAAACTTTCAGTAATGCCTCCATCCCCCCTCACCATTTCCCATCCCCTTGTCCCTCTCTCTGTTATCTTCTTGCCCGTCACCACCTCACTCTGATGCTTCCCCTCCCCCATTTCTTCTTTCTTCCATGGTTCTGTCTCTTTCACCAATTAACTTCCTAGCTCTTTGCTTCATCCTTCCACTTCCAAGTTTCACCTGTCACCTGACGTTTCTCTCTCCCCTTGCCACACCTTTCAAATCTACTCCTCAGCTTTTTTTCTCCAGTCCTGCTGAAGGGTTTCAGCCCAAAACATCGACTGTATTTTCTTTTTCCATAAGATGCTGCCTGACCAGCTGAGTTCTTCCAGCATTTTGTGTGTGTTACCCAGAACACCGAGCTGCCAGTCCTGCCCCTCCTGCGACCAAGTCTCACTAACTCACTAATGGCTGTAATATTAAATTCTATGTGCTGACCAATGCCTTTCCTACAACTTGCACTGAAATATACACAACACAGATCATTAGTTCCACCATGTTCAACCTTTTGTCTGTCTGTGGTCTTAATAACATTTCTCCACAACCTGTTCTAGCACTCTGGTTCCCATCCCCCTACAAACCTCCCCCCCCCACCCCCACAGTTATCAAAACATCCTTTGTTTTATACCCCATACATTTTGTAATAAAGGGAAACATTCTATTAAACTTCTTAAGTACCTGCTGCATCTGCATGCTAACATTTTGTTTCATGTGCTAGAAACCAAGATTCCCATATATTGCCACATTTTGTAGTTCTGATTAGTTTGCTTTTTTATTCTTTCCAAAGTGAAAAATCTCGATTCTCCTTCATTGTATGGCATCTGCTAACTTAGAAACATAGAAAACCTATAGCACAATACAGGCCCTTCGGCCCACAAAGCTGTGCCGAACATGTCCTTACCTTTGAAATTACCTAGGGTTACCCACAGCCTTCTATTTTCTTTGAGCTCCATGTACCTGTTCAGCAGTCTCTTAAAAGACCCTATCGTATCCATCTTCACCACTGTCGCCGGCAGCCCACTGCACGCGCTCACCACTCTGTGTAAAAAAAACTTACCCCGACATCTCCTCTGTATCTACTTCCAAGCACCTTAAAACTGTGCCCTCTCGTGTTAGCCATTTCAGCCCTGGGAAAAAGCCTCTGACTATCCACACAATCAATGCCTCTCACGCCTCTATCAGGTCACCTCTCATCCTCCGTCACTCCAAGGAAAAAAAGGCCGCGTTCACTCAAACCATTCTCATAAGGCATGCTCCCCAATCCAGGCAACATCCTTGCGAATCTCCTCTGCACCCTTTCTATGGTTTCCACATCCTTCCTATAGTGAGGCGACCAGAACTGAGCACAGTACTCCAAGTGGGGTCTGACCAGGGTCTTATATAGCTGCTACATTACCTCTCGGCTCCTAAATTCAATCCCACAATTCATGAAGGCCAATGCACCATATGCTTTTTTAACCACAGAGTCAACCAGCGCAGACCCCGAGATCCCTCTGATCCTCCACACTGCCAAGTCTTACCATTAATACTATATTCTATCATCATATTTGACCTACCAAAATGAACGACCTCACACTTATCTGAGTTGAACTCCATCTGCCACTGCTCAGCCCAGTTTTGCATCCTATCAATGTCCCATTCTAACCTCTGACAGCCCTCCACACTGTCCACAACACCTCCAACTTCTCCCTACCCACCTCTTGGCAGGCACCCTGTCCTCCTCAGACCTCACTAACCCACTTAACTTTGTAACATCAGCACATCTGTTGATAGTATAATTAGTCTTTTTCTTCAAATCACTTTCGTAGATAATCAATAGTTGCAGTACCAGCACTGATCCCTGTAACACTGATTGGAAATCCAAAGGTGACTTGTAATTCTAGGCACACTTTTCTCTTAGTCACTCTCCTATATATTGCAATTGTCCCAAAGATGTGAAAGGTGCTTTGTTGCTATTTATATATGTGTTACATTTTCTTTCTGCCTTTATTCTGCAGCCATTTGAGCTAGTGCCAAGTAAATATCTGCAGCTGATTCAAGCAGAAAAGTCTTGTTCCTGGTAACTTTTCATTGTGGGAAGCGGTCAAGAGAATCTAGCGCACTTACCTTTCCCTCCTAGTTTTTTCTAACTTGTCTTTTAAAATCATTATTTCCTTCTTGAGGGTGAGATGCTGTCCTTCCCCATCCCGAAGTTCCTTCTTCAAGTTCCTGATCTCAGTAGCATGCAGGGTTTCCCGTTTAGACAGCTCCTCCTCGTAGAACACAGTCTTTTTCTCCAAGTCAGCTTTGAGCTTTGCCACTTCCTGTTGATGCTCTGTACTGCTCACACCAGGGGATCGTCCAACCTGCTTTTGCTGTTAACAAAAGGTATTTGGAGCTGTAATAATACAACCAGTTACATGCCATATGCCCAATATCAAAAAACTTTAACATCCTATATTCAATTCACAGTTATATTGTGATGACCAAATCAATTTATGAATTTTCTTGCTTTTAGACAACATAAATCCAAAACGTCTCGCACAATTTCATACCTCAAACGTGCTTCTGTGTACAAATGTCATATCTAGAAGCTGGTCCCAATTATGTGTCTATTAAACAGATCAAACTTATATTTTACTGCTCATTTAACTGTCCCAGTAGTAAGGAACTGCTGCACTGTTAGAGGTTCTAACTTTTAATCATGGATGTTTGGCTTAACAGATTTAAGAGTCCGTTGGACTTTGACTTCTATAGGCAACTTTTAGTATCCTAATCAATGCTAATGTTTTAAACAATGCCAGTTGAAATAGATATTCTGGTGGATTCTTGCTGTAAGAATGGACAAGATAGCTGCTACACTTCAGAAAAGAAACAGTTCATTGGCTGAGAATAGGCTCAGGCCAATTCAGCCAGCAATCAAACTGATGTAATTGTTGAATCGGCCTTAATCCCATTTAACCAACCTTTTCTCTTTGTAGGGCCTAAAAAATAAAGAAACAAATTGTTACTTTGACATTCACCGAGCCATGAAAGTTTTGGTGGCTAGCTCCGACATAGCAACTTACTAGGTATCTCTACAATTTTTTATCAGTATTGTGTTTTCAGTGTTAACATAATGTAAGCTGTAGAATTCAATACACAAAGGGATGACTTCCTTGGTGAAGACAATCTGCTAACCAGTAACATCACAGAATCTTTTACATTAATTTGTGATCAATGTTTTGATTTAACATTTCATCTAGATCAGGGGTGTCAAACCACCAGCCCGCAAAGGGGTCCAATCCAGACTGCGGGATGATTTTGGGGAAAAAGGAAGTATATTCACGGCCATTTATTATGTATCTGTACGGCAGCCGCTCTCTCTCCCACCACTGTCTGTGCCGCCTGCTGCGCCGGCAGCTTGTTGTGTGCACTTAGAAAATAATAGGTGGCCGTTAACCACATGCTGTGCATAAACACCTACCACCCTGCACTGAAGACCACTAGGGCCCCACTTACGTCATCAGGCACAGTATAAACACACAGAGTACTCAGGTGAGTAACACCTGTAGCAAGGCTGAGACTGTTTGGTGCTGTAGTTCAAAATGCTTTCCAAGAAAAGAAAAGTTGACATTGAAGGTCGGATATTCAATGATAATTGGAAAGATCATTTTTTCTTCTGTGAGGTCAACGGCAAACCTGTTGTGTCTGATATGCTCGCAACAAGAGGCTGTGGCAAAAGAGTACAATATCAAAAGACACTACGAGACGTCACACAGAGAAAAATGTTACAAGTATGCAGGACGACTCAGAATGCAAAAGGTAAATGAGCTTGAAGCAGCTCTGAAAAAACAGCAATCAGTGTTCACCAAACGTTGAGAGACTCATGATGGAGCTGTCAAGGACAGCTATATTATTGCCAACAAAATAGCTGCTGCGTCGAAGCCATACTCAGGGGGGGAACTCATCAAAGCATGCATGCTGACGGCGGCTGAGCTGGTGTGCCCTGAGAAGAGACAGGCTTTTGGTAATATCAGCTTGTCAAGAAATACTGTGGCAGAGAGAATTGGGGACCTTACAGGAGATTTGAACAGTCAACTAAAAGACAAAGTGAAGTCATTTATTGCCTCCTCTATTGCAACTGAGACACAACTGATGTAGCTCAATTGGGAATATTTATTCGTGGTGTTCATACACCTTAGACTGTCACCGAGGAGTTTGTGGGGATGGTGCCCATGACAAACGGCACAAGGGCGAATGATGTTTTCTCCAGCCTCATTGAGGCCTTGAACAGACTGGGGGTTGACTGGAGTCATGCTGTCAGTGTGGCAACAGATGGCGCACCATCCATGGTCGGGAAAAAGGCAGGTGTTGTTGCGAAACTCAGAGAGAAAGTTCAGACAGAGAATTCACAGCAGGAATTCTCTAATTTTCATTGTATTATACACCAAGAGTCATTATGTAGCAGCAGCCTGAAAATGGACAACATCATGGATGAAGTAATCAAAACAGTTAATTTTATTAGAGCCAAGGGACTCAACCATCAGCAATTTGACACTCTTTTGTCCGAAAGTAATACTGAACACGGCCTACCCTACCACACTGAAGTCTGCTGGTTGAGCAGAGGGGTTGTGCTCAAACATTTTTTTCAATTACGTGTGGAAATTGGACTATTCATGAACGAGAAAGGGAAGCCAGTGGCAGAGTTGGATGACCAAGACTGGCATCATGATCTTGCATTTTTGGTGGATATAGCAGAGCACTTAAGTGTGCTTACTGTTAACATGCAAGGTCACAACAAGCTTGTTACTGAATACGACAGCATTCGTGCCTTTCAAATTAAATTAGGCCTGTGGGAGATGCAACTATCCCGGAGCAACCCAGCTCATTTCCCCTTTTTGCAGCCTGTGTGTGTCGCTCATGGGAATAATGACAACACGGACAGGTACAAGGACAAAATATCATGGCTGAAAAGTGAGTTTCAGAATTGTTTCCAAGTCTTCACTCAGCTCGAGAAGGAATTCTCACTATTCTGCTCGTCGTTTGCCGTCAACGGAGCATCAGATGAGCCGCAGGAACTCCAAATGGAACTAATTGAAATTCAGTGTAATACAGCTTTGAGATATAAATTTGAGACTGTGGGTCTGGACTCATTCTATCAATACCTGGGACTGATGTACCCCAAGATGACAGACTTTGCTTCAAAGATCCTTTGCATATTCAGGACAACATATCTCTGTGAACAGGCGTTCTCCATAATGAACATTAACAAATCCAAACTGCGCTCCCATCTGACACACAGACATTTAAATGACATTATGAAAATCACAACTGCCCAGAAACTGGTTCCTTATGTTGACAGGGTGGTTAAAGCCAAGAGATGTCAGGTGTCTGGAAGCACCCAAGTAAAAAATGAGCAACACTGTTCGATGTACTGCGACATGTAAGCAAAATGCATTATGAAACATTGAGCGTCATAATATTGTGATTCACTCATTTTCTGACTATTCTATTATTGTAAATGTGATCACTTCAATAAAAATTAGAGGCCAACTATGTTCATTGTCTGAGTTTGATTGCTGGAAGCAGGCTAATAAAAATTAGGTGCAGTTGTGTAGCCTACATTTACAATTTGTTTTGTTAGGTCTACGTTTGTGTCTGCTAATGTTCGATTTCAAATGGTTTATTAATGGAAAGGGTGTGGCTCCCAAAACAATCTTAGCCAAAATAGCAAAAATCGTTTTTTTTTCTCTTTCTCATCACAACTTTCTTGTAGCCTACGACTGTAAGTTAATACCAACCATAAAAATAATGCTTGCCAGGCAATCTTCTTCATAAGAAATGAAATTCGTAAAGTGAAACACTTTGTAGTTATAGCAGAGACTGAGACACATGAGAGCAGGTTGAAAAAACCAAGGCAACAAAAGCTGTGGGAGCATGCACGCGTGCACAACTGATCCGGCCCGCATGAAGTCGCATTTTGCCCAATCCGGCCCGTGACCTAAAATTAGTTTGACACCCCTGATCTAGATGAGCAGCTCCAACAAGGTAGCACATCCCATAAATAGCACTGTAGTGTTAACCTAGATTAACCATGGTTTAACTGCTGACCACCTGCCTTAGATGCAAACATTAACAAATAAACCATGCTGATTCCTTCAAGAATACATGCGAAAAGACATGTTTGCTTCTACTAAATGACAGTAAGCCCTGAAAACTAAAGAGAAACAACTTTGAATAAAAACAGAGAATGTTATAAGTACTTGTCAGGTGAGGTGTAGAGAAAAAACATGTCAATGCTTTAAACTTTCAATAGAACAGTTGAATGTTCATCAACCTGTTTTTGTTTTGCAAATGCTACCTGACCAGGTGAGTATATCTAGCATCTCCATTTTTATTTTGTATTATCAGCATCTGTGTTTATTTTTCTTTTGAAAAGCTTTATATAGAATAGTTATAGGGACACAGTTTTCAAATGTTGTTGATGTTGAGTACCACTGAGTTGTCGACGACACATGGTGACCCTATGGATAGTGTAGTTGTCTATAGGGTTCTTGTGGCAAGATGCAGAAGTAGACTGCCAGGCTTTTCTTCCACACTGATACTGCTGCTGCCCAGCTTGGGACCTGGTCGGAATCAAAATCAGGACCGTCCATCTCAAAGTCCAGTGCTGCTGCCACTACACCACCAGCTAGCCCTGGTTTTCAAAAAGGAACCCTTAAAGTTTAGTCTTGCTCAAAACTAAAGGGTTTTCAACATCTTTAGGACTGTATGCTTTTCTGTATTTGCTGACTGAGTAGCATGCTTACCTAATAGTACTGCACATTAAAACTTACAAACAATAACCTTGGTGGGGTTTTAAAACTCCCTAGGGAATCCCACGGATTAGTAAATGGATCACAGTAATTAAAATGCCACATTTCTAGAAATAGATTCAAATTCTCCGCTACTGATTGTAACAATACAAATGACATAAGACCATAAGGCATAGGAGCAGAATTAGGCCATCTGACCCATCGAGTCTGCTCCGCCGTTCAACCATGGCTGATCTTTTTTTTTAATCTCCTCCTCAACCCCAGTTCCCAGGCTTCTCTCTGTAACCTTTGATGCCATGTCCAATCAAGAACCTATCAATCTCTGCCTTAAATACACCGTCTCCACAGTTGCACACAGCCACAAATTCACCACCCTTTAGCGAAAGAAATGTCTCTGCATCTCTGTTTTGAAAGGGTGCCCCTCTACCTGAGGCTGTTCCTTCTTGTCCTAGACTCTCCCACCATGGGAAACATCCTTTCCATATCTACCCTGTCTAGGCCTTTCAATAGGGTTAGTGCTTTGTTCAGGGTGTCAGATGTGGGAATCCTGGGAGACCTCCAGCCTCCCTGATGGCCACATCTGCGCCAGGTGCACCAAGTTGCAGCTCCTCAGAGACCATGTTAGGGATCTGGAGCTGCAGCTTGATGACCTACTGCTTATTAGGGTAAGTGAAGAGGTGATAGACAGGAGCTACAGGGAGGTAGTCATCCCTAGGCTACAGGAGTCAGAAAACTGGGTCACCGTCAAGAGAGGGAAGGGAAATGCCCGGATAGTGGAGAGCACACCTGTGGCTGTCCCTCTCAGCAACAAATATCTTGTTCTAAGTGCTGTTGAGCGGGATGACCTGACAGGGGATGCCCACGGTGACCGGGTCTCTGGCACTGAGCCTGGCACTGTTGTGCAGGAGAGAAGGAGGGAGAAGAGAAATGCGGTAGTCGTAAGGGATTCCATAGTCAGGGGAACAGACAGGAGATTCTGTGAGCCTGACAGAGATACCCGCATGGTGTGTTGCCTCCCAGGTGCCAGGGTACGGGATGTCTCAGATCGGATCCTGAATATTCTAAAGGGGGAGGGTGAGCAGCCAGTTGTCTTGGTACATGTTGGTACTAATGACATAGATAGGACAAAGGAGGAGGTCCTGAAGAGAGATTTCCAGGAGTTAGGAAGGAAACTGAGAAGCAGGACCTCCAGGGTAGTAATCTCGGGATTGCTACCTGTGCCACGTGTTAGCGAGGGCAAGGATAGTCGGATCAGGCAGATGAATGCGTGGCTGAGAGACTGGTGTAGGGGGCAGGGCTTCAGATTCTTGGATAATTGGGATCTCTTCTGGGGGAAGTATGACCTGTTCAAAAAGAACAGGTTGCACCTGAACCCAAAGGGGACCAATATCCTGGCGGGAAAGTTTAATAGAGCTGTTAGGGAGGGTTTAAGCTAATTTGGCAGGGGGATGGGAACCAGAATGATAGAGCGGAGGAAGGGGAAAACAGAAATAAATCTAAAATAGTGAGCAGTAAAGATGTCAGGAAAGACAGGCAGGTGATGGGGCAAATTTGTAGCCATTGGGATGAGTTGCAGTGCAATAAAGTTGCAGTGAAATCAAAACAAAAAGTATCAAATACTGGTCTTAAGGTGTTGTACTTAAATGCACGCAGCATAATAAGGTGGATGATCTTGTTGTACAGCTACAGGTTGGCAGGTATGACATTGTGGCCATCACTGAGACCTGGCTAAAGGGTGCATGTCTCTGGAAGCTGAACGTCCAAGGATACACAGTGTATCGGAAGGATAGGAAGGTAGGCAGAGGGGGAGGCGTGGCTTTATTGGTAAGAAATGATATTAAATCATTAGAAAGAGGTGATATAGGATCGGAAGGTGCAGAATCTTTATGGGTTGAGCTAAGAAATAGCAGGGGTAAAAGGACCCTGATGGCAGTTATTTATAGGCCTCCAAACAACTGCAGTGATGTGGACTACAAATTACAGCTGGAAATAGAAAAGGCTTGTCAGAAGGGCAGTGTTATGATAATTGTGAGGGATTTTAACATGCGAGTAGATTGGGAAAATCAGGTCAGTACTGGATCTCAAAAGAGAGAATTTGGAGAATGTCTGCGAGATGGCTTTTTAGAACAGCTTGTTGTTGAGCCCACTAGGGGGTCGGCTGTACTGGATTGGGTATTGTGTAATGAACCGGAGGTGATTGGAGAGATTGAGGTGAAGGAACCCTTAGGAGGCAGTGATCATAACATGATTGAGTTCACTGTGAAATTAGAAAAAGAGAAGCCGAAATCTGATGTGTCGGTATTTCAGTGGAGTAAAGGAAATTACAGTGGCATGAGAGAGGAACTGGCCAAAGGGACACTGGCGGGAAAGACAGCAGAGCAGCAGTGGCTGGAGTTTATGCGAGAAATGAGGAATGTGCAAGACAGGTATATTCCAAAAAAGAAGAAATTTTCGAGTGGAAAAAGGATGCAACCGTGGTTGACAAGAGAAGTCAAAGCCAAAGTTAAAGCAAAGGAGAGGGCATACAAGGAAGCAAAAATTAGTGGGAAGACAGAGGATTGGGAAGTTTTTAAAACCTTACAAAAGGAAACCAAGAAGGTCATTAAGAGAGAAAAGATTAACTATGAAAGGAAGCTAGCAAATAATATCAAAGAGGATACTAAAAGCTTTTTCAAGTATATAAAGAGTAAAAGACAGGTGAGAGTAGATATAGGACCGATAGAAAATGATGCTGGAGAAATTGTAATGGGAGATAAGGAGATGGCAGAGGAACTGAACAAGTATTTTGCATCAGTCTTCACTGAGGAAGACATCAGCAGTATACCGGACACTCAAGGGTGGCAGGGAAGAGAAGTGTGCGCAGTCACAATTACGACAGAGAAAGTACCCAGGAAGCTGAATAGGCTAAAGTTAGATAAATCTCCTGGACCAGATGGAATGCACCCTCGTGTTCTGAAGGAAGTAGCTGTGGAGATTGCGGAGGCATTAGAGATGATCTTTCAAAAGTCGATAGATTCTGGCATGGTTCCGGAAGACTGGAAGATTGCAAATGTCACTCCGCTATTTAAGAAGGGGGCAAGGAAGCAAAAAGGAAATTATAGACCTGTTAGCTTGACATCGGTGGATGGGAAGTTGTTGGAGTCGATTGTCAAGGATGAGGTTACAGAGTACCTGGAGGCATATGACAAGATAGCCAGAACTCAGCATGGATTCCTTAAAGGAAAATCCTGCCTGACAAACCTATTACAATTTTTTGAGGAAATTACTAGTAGGCTAGACAAGAGAGATGCAGTGGATGTTGTATATTTGGATTTTCAGAAGGCCTTTGACAAGCTGCCACACATGAGGCTACTTAACAAGATTAAGAGCCCATGGAATTACAGGAAAGTTACATACGTGGATAGAGCGTTGGCTGATTGGCAGAAAACAGAGAGTGGGAATAAAGGGATCCTATTCTGGTTGGCTGCCGGTTACCAGTGGTGTTCCACAGGGATCAGTGTTGGGGCCGCTTCTTTTTACATTGTACATCAACGATTTAGATTATGGAATAGATGGCTTTGTGGCTAAGTTTGCTGACGATACGAAGATAGGTGGAGGGGCCGGTAGTGCTGAGGAAACGGAGAGTCTGCAGAGAGACTTGGATAGATTGGAAGAATGGGCAGAGAAGTGGCAAATGAAGTACAATGTTGGAAAGTGTATGGTTATGCACTTTGGCAGAAAAAATAAACGGGCAGACTATTATTTAAATGGGGAAAGAATTCAAAGTTCTGAGATGCAACAGGACTTGGGAGTCCTCGTACAGGATACCCTTAAAGTTAACTTCCAGCTTGAGTCAGTAGTGAAGAAGGCGAATGCAATGTTGGCATTCATTTCTAGAGGAATAGAGTATAAGAGCAGGGATGTGATGTTGAGGCTATATAAGGCGCTGGTGAGACCTCACTTGGAGTACTGTTGGCAGTTTTGGTCTCCTTATTTAAGAAAGGATGTGCTGACGTTGGAGAGGGTACAGAGAAGATTCACTAGAATGATTCCGGGAATGAGAGGGTTAACATATGAGGAACATTTGTCTGCTCTTGGACCGTATTCCTTGGAGTTTAGAAGAATGAGGGGAGACCTCATAGA